>NC_060146.1:67807892-68432892 GCF_021461385.2 Schistocerca piceifrons | reverse complement strand
TGTAGCGCCTAGAACCGCACTAACTTCTATTATTTTATTATTATTATATTACATTATATTACTGACAGATTTGAAAATTACCAGTTTAATAAGTCACGGCTGCAAAATACTAACGCGAATTCTTTAGAGACGAATGGAAAAACTGGTAGAAGCCGACCTTTGTGGAAGATCAGTTTGGATTCCGTAGAAATACTGGAACACATGAGGCAATACTGGCCGTACGACTTATCTTAGAAGAAAGATTAAGGAAAGACAAACCTTCGTTTCTAACATTTGTAGACTCACAGAAAGCTTTGGGCAATGTTAACTGGAATACTCTCTTTCAAATTCTGAAGGTGGCAGGGGTCAAATGCAGGGAGCGAAAGTCTATTTACAATTTGTACAGAAACCAGATAGCAATTATAAGAGTCGAGGGACATCAAAGGAAAGCAGTGGTTGGGAAAGGAGTGAGACAGGGTTGTAGCCTCTCCACGATGTTATTCAATCTGTATATTGAGCAAGCAGTAAGGGAAACAAAAGAAAAATTTGGAGTAGGTATTAAATTGCATGGAGAAGAAACAAAAAAATTGAGGTGCGCCGATGACATTGTAATTGTGTCAGAGACAGCAAAGGACTTGGAAGAGCAGTTGAACGGAAGGGATAGGAGGATATAAGATGAACATCAACAAAAGCAAAAGCAAAACGAGGATAATGGAATGTTGTCGAATTACGTCGGGTGATGCTGAGGGAATTAGATTAGGAAATGAGACACTTAAAGTAGTATAGGAGTTTTTGGGGAGCACAATAACTGATGATGGTCGAAGTAGAGAGGATATAAATTGTAGACTGGCAATGGCAAGGAAAGCGTTTCTGATGAAGAGAAATATGTTAACATCGAGTAGAGATTTAAGTGTCAGGAAGTCGTTTCTGAATGTATTTGTATGGAGTGTAGCCATGTATGGAAGTGAAACATGGACGATAAATAGTCTGGACAAGAAAATGGAAGCTTTCGAAATGTACTGCTACAGAAGAATGCTGAAGATTAGATGGGTAGATCAAGTAACTAATGGTTGAGGAGAAGAGGAGTTTGTGGCACAACTTGACTAGAAGAAGGGATCGGTTGGTAGGACATGTTCTGAGACATCAAGGGATCACCAATTTAGTATTAGAGGGCAGCGTGGATGGTAGAAATCGTAGAGGGAGACCAAAAGATGAATACACTAAGCAGATTCAGAAGGATGTAGGCTGCAGTAGGTACTGGGAGATGAAGAAGCTAGCACAGGATAGAGTAGCATGGAGAGCTGCATCAAACCAGTCTCAGGACTGAAGCCCACAACAACAACAACAACATTATTACTACTACCATTATCGCCGCACGTGTGATGTAATTGTTTCCCGATTTTTCTTTTCAGCTTGTATGTTCCATGAAACTCCAAATGTACTCTAAAGGCTTACTAACTTCATAGAAGCTAAGCGGAAGCACACTACCAAGAGAACGTTGCTGTAAACTCCATACATTCCTTTTACATGTCATAAACGTGTTGTCCGATATAGCTCTTTCACTTATAATACAGAAATAAAAAAAAATAGTAATCATTGGGGGGTTTGAACCAAATGGTACGGTGACCTAACGCTCTACCAACTTCCCCACGGAAGTTACGCTTGCAGTTTTTCGCAGTAATGCTTTTTCTGTCGTTAGTAGTTCTGGCGTTACTTTTAATTAACGTTTAAGCCCGTTCTGCTGGAACGGAGTTTTGGTTGATACTCTCTCTAATACAGCGTTCGGTACCGATTTTACTGTATGGCATCTGAAGATTTGGGTGTTAGTGAACTTAAAAGATGACTAGAGTTAAAATTTTTTGGAATATAAAGAACTGTTTTCTTTAAATTTCAGTGGTGGTTATTGTGGTGTCACTACCAGACACCACACTTGCTAGGTGGTAGCCTTTAAATCTGCCGCGGTCCGCTAGTATACGTCGGACCCGCGTGTCGCCTCTATCAGTGATTGCAGTCCGAGCGCCGCCACACGGCAGGTCTAGTCTAGAGAGACTCCCTAGCTCTCGCCCCAGTTGTACAGCAGACTTTGCTAGCGATGGTTCACTGTCTACAGACGCTCTCATTTGCAGAGACGACAGTTTAGCATACCCTTCAGCTACGTCATTTGCTACGACCTAGCAAGGCGCCATATTCGGTAATTAGAATGAATTCTGAATAGATAATATTGTGAATCGTGTACCATCAAGAACGACGTTCATCATTAATGGATTAAAGTTAAGTATCAAACTAATTATGTCCGCTTTCTGAATTCTCATTCCTTGTCATGTTCCAGACCTCACGTCAGTATAGTTCTTCCCTCCTCACGCCAGCCTGCGTGAGCTAAAACGCGTGCATTTCGGCCTCCTCTAGTAACACGGTGTTGGCTCTTCTGCCAACACACTTCCACCACTTCACATTAAGTTGTGGCTGATGAAACAATTTGTTAAGGTGCAAGAATGACTCTGAGCACTATGGGACTTAACATCTGAGGTCATCAGTCCCCTAGAACTTAGAACTACTTTAACCCAAGCTAACCTAAGGACATTACACACATCCGTGCCCGAGGCAGGATTCGAACCTGCGGCCATAGCGGTAACGCGGTTTCAGACTGAAGTGCCTAGAACCGCTCGGCCACAGCTGCCAGCATTTGTTAAGGCATTGCCAAAAGGAGGGCAGTGTTTCAGATATCTTTGTGGACACTTTCCTAGTTTATCCGAGGCAAACCTAAAGGAAGGAATCTTTGTCGTACCAGACATTAGAAAACTAATAACAGATCCCAACTCTGTGGACAAAATGGTAACAAAATAAAAGGCAGCCTGGGCATCTTTTAAATTAATTGTTACCGGTTTCCTAGGAAACAAAAGAGATCCAAACTACAAGACAATCGTAGCATACATGCTTGACAACTTTAAGAAGCTGGGCTGTAACATGGGCATTAAAGTTCATTTTCTTCACTCACATCTTGACTACTTCCCTGCAAACCTTCTCTTATACACTGGGTTTCCCAGAATTCTTTCCCTGATTACAAACATTCACACACAGACTAATACATCCTATCTTGAATCGCATGTGACATATTCAAGTTTTTATGTATATACATATTATAAGTAGGCTATTTATGTTTTCTCTATGTAAGTAGGCTGTTTATGTTTTCTTATTGGCAATGTTACGTAGCGCTCAATATGAAAATCACTGGCTGTGCTGTGTGCAGTCTGTGGCTAGTTTGCATTGTTGTCTGCCATTGTAGTGTTGGGCAGCGGCAGCTGGCTGTGAACAGCGCGTAGCGTTGAGCAGTTGGAGGTGAGCCGCCAGCAGTGGTGGATGTGGGGAGAGAGATGGCGGAGGTTTGTAATTTATCATGAACTGATATATATTATGACTTGTGATGATATCAAGGTAAATACATTGTTTGTTCTCTATTAATATCTTTCATTTGCTAACTATCCCTATCAGTAGTTAGTGCCTTTAGTAGTTTGAATCTTTTATTTAGCTGGCAGTAGTGGCGCTTGCTGTATTGCAGTAGCTTGAGCAGTGAAGATTTTTGTGAGGTAAGTGATTTGTGAAAGGTATAGTTAAATGTTAGTCAGGGCCATTGTTTTGTAGGGAATTTTGAAAGTCAGATTGCGTTGCGCTAAAAATATTGTGTGTCAGGTTAAGCACAGTCATGTATAAATTGTTCAAAGGGGACGTTTCATATGGCGACCCTGCCAGGATTCGAACCTGGAATCTTCTGATTTTTTCTTGTAGTTTGTGTATTTAGTGTAGCTTTTGTTTATTGCTAGCGCGTAATTGTAGAGAGAATTTCCTTTGTAGTTGCAGTCTTTCATTGTTGTATAGTAAAACAGTTGTGGCATGCATGTAGATTTGCACCAAGTATTTCGCAGCTGCGCTTGCAATTAACTAGATATTATTTTAGTGCTATGTTAATGTGTTCTCTTATTTTTGATCTTCAAATTGTGTTTTTCTGTGTTGTCGTGTGAAATACTGTGACAATAATGGCGTGTGAAAAACGTAACACTAGGCTCCAAACTAAACTGAGAAATAATAGTGATGACGAGCGTAGCTTATCAGCGCCGCCGAGTAATGAATTTACTAATGTTCAAAGTAGTAATTTGGTAACTGTGCACAGGGAAATGGAGCGGGCGTCAAACAATGGCGTGGACAGTGAAACAATTAGTGAAGAGGGAAGCATTATCGATCGACCGGTCGGCAATAGCTCGCCTCAGGAAGCCGAAATGACACGACACGATCTGGCAAATACTGTAGATTCAGGTTTTGGATCCTCACCGTTTTCTCGAATAAGTCAAGACACATTTTCTGCTTGTCAAAATGTGAATGTTTCCGGTGTAAATTCACTGCCGAAAAGCACTGAGGAACATGTTTCAGACACCAATGCATTGTTATTACAATTAATACAACAAATGGGACAGACACAGCAAAAGCTTCAAAAGTTAGACACAGTGGAACAAAATCTTAAAAAGTTAGACACAATGGAACAACACCAGAGACAAACACAGCAACAGTTAGACACAGTGGAACAAAATCTCAAAAAGTTAGACTCATTGGAACAAACTCTCGAACAAACACGTGAGGATTTAACTGCTGAGTTACATAACATTGAATCGAAATGTCAAAAAGTCTGTAACGACGTAAAAACTCAAATTTGTGAGCATTTTCAACCTATTTTTTCGCGTCATGAAAATGCATTACAGAATCACGAAGCAGCCATAAAAGAACTGCAAACTATTGTTCATGAAAATCACAACACCTTGCAAGCTAAAATTGACGCAGTTGCATCTACCGATTCGGTTACGCAACTTGCAAAAAGTCAAGAAAACTTAAAAGACACAGTAGATACGATTTCAACACAAATGGACACTCTGAAACTTGGTTCAGAAAAACACACTGAGGAAATAAGTACACTATCGGATAAAGTAGCCGAACTTTCAGATCAGTTCACTAACTTATCTACAAAGGTAGATGATGATCTGAATGACACAACACCTGTAGCCTTCACTGACACAGAAGAGTACGAACAAATTAGGAAATTCAAACAAAATCAGAATCGAATTAATACACAACACCAAAGAGAAATCCGGGAAGTACAAGATCAGCTGACACAGGTAATACAAGAATTACGTATTTCAGAGAACACTCGCGCTCCAACACTGGAAGAGGGACTTAGAAACACGGAAAAGCTGCAAAATAATAACACAGGGCATTTCGGAAGTAATGAAAGAAATTGGGAATGTGCACCGAATTTTGAGATGGAACGGCCGACACGACCTAACAATGACCGATATGCGACTCGCCGACATGATGATTTTGACTATAAGCTGTTCATTACTACACGTAAATTCAAAACATTTAAGAATTCTGGCAACGACATCCATCCACAAGCATGGCTCCATCAATTCGCTCATTGTTTTCCTCCCAACTGGTCATTGGAGCACAGATTAGAATTTATGTGTGGCTACTTAGAGAATGAACCAGCTGTAAGAATGCGATCGGTCATTCACGATTGCCACAGTGAGGGTGAATTTTACCATGCCTTCCTCTCAGCATATTGGTCTCAAGCCACACAAGACCGCGTAAAACATGGCATCATAATGATGAAACATTTCGAACAATCTGAATTTTCCAGTCTTGTGAAATATTTTGAAGACATGTTGCACAAGAATCAGTACCTGTCAAACCCATACAGCCCCTCAGAACTCATCCGCATTTGCTTAATCAAACTGCCTAAACATTTACGACATATTATTTTAGCAGGACGTTGCAAAGACGACATTGAAGCTTTTCAGGGACTGTTACAAGAATTAGAAATTGACACTGACAATCGCGGAACGCGAAACCAGGAACACAACAATTACAGGTCACATCCGTCGCAATTCCGCGATGAAAGAAATAATAACTGGACGCGACAAGGCTATTCTCACAACACAAATCGTGACCAAAACAGACACCACCCGTATGACAACCGTTGGCAGAGTAGTAATAATTACAGGGAAAGATCACCTCTCCGCGGTAATGACTATCACAGAGACAATCAGAGAAACAGACAATATGGGAACCAAAATAATTATTACTATGGGAGACAAAATAACTTTAGACGCAACGGACCAGTGCGCAGTTACGACTCAGGGAGAAATTCTCCACCATGTGACCGACAAGAAAGAAACTACGGAACCTACCGACATGACGACAGACGATATGATCATAACGACAGACGTCAATTGCATCAGAACTGGCGGGATTCAAACAGAGCAGGGCCCTCTCGGCAAGGCGAATTTGTAGAAGTTAGGTCTCCTAATCCCAATAACGACGCGCGCCAACAAAGACACAGACAATGACTTACACCGCAGGCAGCCGCGTGCGCCGGCTGGCTCAGAGAAAAATAACATTGACGCTAACCTTGAGCAAGATTCCAGTATTCTTTACGGGCGAATACCGCATGCATTCAAGTTGAAATTCTGCGTACTAGGAAGAGTAAAGGTTTACACCATATTTCACATGTAAAACCATTTATTGACAGATAATCTGCCTTTTAACTTTGTCTTTGCCATAAAACGTTTCACTTCACGTTACTAGTATGCTTTAGAAACTGTTACCATGCAACAATGTTTGAAGTTAAATATCCAGCCAAGAACCAAGAGAAATTATTTAAACAGAAATTACGAATGCATTGTTATAGTGAACAGACGTCACAGTGTTATTGTGTGTGTACATTCTTGCTTGTTAGTTGCACGATTAGAACATTTACCAGTACTGCTAATGAGATTTTAATGCAACATTTTGGTTTACTTGAAAATACATTCCGGATTTAAAGTACTTTCTGTGAGATACCAGATGAGACAATAGTTAGTTTATGTGACAGCTACACGATTTTATCACGACGCTACTAATGAGTGACAATTTACAATGTTGCTTTTGCGGTATATCTGTTTTATATCTGCACAGTTTTCTAAATTCTTCTGGAAAGAAAAACATGTTTTAGTAGTAACTTTTGTGGTATAGCAACAATGAGACAGCCTTTTTCGTGTCACAACATTACGTTACTGTACAGTACTTTCTTCATCACGCCAATAAGCATTATAACTACGATATCTATACGCAAAGCATTTCACTTTTGTGTATCGTGAGGTAAGTACATTGACTTTAGCAGAACTTTGCTTACAGAGGACGATAACTACGACAGTTCCACAGAATTATCTTACAGCAAGACGCGCATTTAGCGCTACAGGACACGCATTTGAGTGATTAATCTTATACTTAAAACACTTATTTTCAAAGATTTTTTAATTACAAAGAAAGTTTTCCGTGATACATTTCATTCCATTGCTGTAATTTGTAACACCTGAGGGCATAATTACATTAATTCTCAGGGGGGTACACGCTTACTTTGTGTACCATGTGTGTGGCAACCACAAGGAACCCTAGCTAATATGGTATTTGCTTATACAACTTTACACGTCGGTACCATATTTCTCTAACACAGAATTACACAGCTATCTGATTATTTGACAGAGAAACAAAAATTCTTTTTACTACGTCAGTGACAGATGTTTACGCAATTACAGTTGGATAACTTCACACTTATGAAACTGTATTTTGTCTGTACTTTGTGAAATGTTCATATTTTTTCGGATTCATTGTGATACTATGAGAGCTTTGAGATATTTGGTATGGGATCATGATTTTAAAGTACGTTTGAGGTAGATGACACTATTGAAATGAGCAGAGAATTTTTTTTACGTTTTGAAATTATTGGAGGAAGTTACGACGATTTTAAGATTTGACTGAAGTGTTATGATGTTATTATTACGACGACAATGTGTACTATGCTGTTGAGGTATGTTTATGATAAATAAGCTGATGCTATATGAGGAATCTGATTATGCTATGTAGCTATTATGATGAAATATTGAAGACATGTTGATGAATATGAATATGTATATGTGTAATAAGGTAAGGAATAAGGAGTAGGGGTTAGGGACTCTGATTTATGAAAAGGTTGTTGGAAACCAAGAATCGTACTTTAAGAGTTATGAAATGTGTGTGTATATGCATGAATGTATCACAATGCCACTGAAAATTTTTTTGGACACTGTTATATTTATAGGGTTTTGTTTCTACAGATTTGCAACGCTAATTCTTGACCTGTGAAATATTTTTATATGAGACTACCACGGTAGCAGAATCTCCTGTCGTAAATATTTCCGTACGAAAGTTAAGTGACCACCTGCACGTAATGCGTCGCGGGCACCCAGCTGTGTCAGACGCCTGGAGAAAAAGCCATTATTGCGAGCCCTTTTCAGCGGCACAGGTAGCACAAAAAAAAAGGGGAGGCCATTATCCTTGGAAATATTCTTACATCTGCAAACCTGATAATGACAAGTGTCTTTCTACGAGAATTGAGAGCTACTGACTTACGTATTGCCACATAGCTATTGAATGATGTTTTTATGCTTTGGTTTGCGTAATTGCTTATTTTATTTGATATCTGGTTTCCAGCTGTGTTGCAGCATTGCTTTTATAAAATGAAATGCATTTGCTAATGTGAACACTTTCTGTCAACAGATCTATTAAATAATTATTTTATGATCCACATTCTTTAAAAAAGGAGCACTTGGACAGGAAAGAACAATAAGAAGGAACTAGTAACTGCATTCATAATTTTCTTTTCAAGTAATTGGTAACTTTTTGGTAGAATAACTTCTTGTGGTGCACCACTTTAATTACATAGACATTAAGATGTGAATATACATTTCCCTTATCTGCATTGTTGTTTAGTGTAATATTTTTTCTGCTTGCGCTATGTCATGTTTAGGTATAAGTTGCTGCTGTTTGCCAGGAATAGTGTTATTGAATTTGACTTTTGCTCATTTATGCTGCTAGCTTTGCCAATTTGCATTTTTTTGCATTGCTGTTTGTGTTGATTTGTTATGTGATGCTGCATTGCCTCGTTCCTTAGTTTAGCATCTGAGCTCAGTAGATTTAAGTTAGCTTAAGAGGGGGTAGCCTCTAAGAGAATGAGTTGCGATGAATTGGAAGAAATGCATTGAGAAAACAGGTTTAGGTAGGATTTTCTTGGAAATAAATGATGAGGTAAGATAATGGAAAATAAAAATGAGGTAGGAAATGTGTGAACATATAAACACAGAAAGCATGCTTAGTTAGAATTTTTTTTGTGGAAACAAAGGATGAAATAAGAGGAAAGATATATGAAGTTTTGGGTTGGACTGCAGTACCAAATGTTACACTGAAAACGAACCCTGTCCTTTCCTATTGGTGTTATCCCACTATGTGTGTGTGTACCCTTGTGTATTTGTTTTCTTCCTGTCTCTGTGTAGTTTCATAGAATTTTTTCTTCTTTTAATATTAAGCTACATTCACTATGATGAGGAATACTGTTATCCTCAAATATAAGTTGCATTAATAATATGTTATTTTCTTTGTAAAGTTGTTTACAATTCTGTTCTGTTTCAATGTTCATGTGTGAAATTAATGTTTCGAAAACTATTCTCATTATTTTATGTATGTACTTATGTCACTATTTTTGTAACACTGATGTATATGTTTATTTCTATTCTTTTGTAACGCCTGTTTTACTACAAATGTTATCTGTATTGTTATGTTTTTAATGATGTATTTTGTAACTTTGTAATTGTATTCTTATGTTATAAAATTGTAATTGTCACCAGTTCATGACATTATTAACTTGTTAGTTACATTTCACTGCACACGTTTCTGTTGGTCATAGTATGTGGACAATATGTGAGAAGTAGGGACTGTTAGTGTTTGCACATGTGTTAATAACTCAGCAAGGGACTGGATAACAGCACTGCTGGTTCTAAGGACAATTTCAAAAACTTTGTGAGTGCACAAGTGGTGGTTTATGGACTTGCTATATTATCCGCAAGACTCTTCAATGGTGATTGTGCACCTGCACAGTCACAACAGATGGCTGCTGGCCATCTCTTCAAGGACTACAGTGGGTCTACATCTTTGATGATCCATCAATACCATTATTTCTACCAGGACTACAGTGGGTCTGCACCTCTGGTGGCCCACCAATACCATTATCTCTACAAGGACTACAGTGGGTCTGCATCTATGATGACCTACCAATACCATTATTTCTACAAGGACTGCAGTGCGTCTGCACCTCTGGTGGCCCACCAATACCGTAATCTCTACCAGGACTACAGTGGGTCTGCTCTGTGATGACCTACCTACCAATATTCTTCCAAACTTCGAATGACTCTGCTGTGGGTTTGCTCTGTTGTGGCCCATTACCTGTCTGCATGTCGAGAGTCAGCACTGTCTTTCCGTTGGAAGGTCAACACTACTTCTTCAAGACTGCATGGAAATCCACTACTTCTATGTGCATTTTCTTTTACTGCTTGGACTTTGAGAAAAACTCTGCATTTTTACTGTGATGAACAATGTGGACTGTCTTTATGGACTATGAGAAATTTTGATCTTTTGACCAACATAATATTAATAAGTGTGTGCATTTTATATCTTTGTTACTGTAATTGTGAAAAATTTTTGTCAAATCTGTATTGGCCAGTGCCCAACACCATTTGTAAAAATTTTTGTGGGGAGCATGGGGGCTATATAAGTAGGCTGTTTATGTTTTCTCTATGTAAGTAGGCTGTTTATGTTTTCTTATTGGCAATGTTACGTAGCGCTCAATATGAAAATCACTGGCTGTGCTGTGTGCAGTCTGTGGCTAGTTTGCATTGTTGTCTGCCATTGTAGTGTTGGGCAGCGGCAGCTGGCTGTGAACAGCGCGTAGCGTTGAGCAGTTGGAGGTGAGCCGCCAGCAGTGGTGGATGTGGGGAGAGAGATGGCGGAGGTTTGTAATTTATCATGAACTGATATATATTATGACTTGTGATGATATCAAGGTAAATACATTGTTTGTTCTCTATTAATATCTTTCATTTGCTAACTATCCCTATCAGTAGTTAGTGCCTTTAGTAGTTTGAATCTTTTATTTAGCTGGCAGTAGTGGCGCTTGCTGTATTGCAGTAGCTTGAGCAGCGAAGATTTTTGTGAGGTAAGTGATTTGTGAAAGGTATAGTTAAATGTTAGTCAGGGCCATTGTTTTGTAGGGAATTTTGAAAGTCAGATTGCGTTGCGCTAAAAATATTGTGTGTCAGGTTAAGCACAGTCATGTATAAATTGTTCAAAGGGGACGTTTCAATATGTATGTATACTTAGTGATACTTTGTTTGTTACAGGGCCCAGTGAGGCAACAGCAGCGGCATTGGAGACCATTTGCAAGCAACACGTTGTAAGACGTCGTGGTCTCCTGACCTTCATTGCTTACATATTCCACCCTCACAATCATATTCCGCACATCAAGACGCTTCATTCGAACCCAAACTCGATAAGATAAAGGCAATGTTCTATTAATTCATGTAAACGATATGCAATGAACAAGTAAGCACACCGTGGTTGAAATACTTGAGGCTGGAGTACACATATACATTCCAGACACGACGGTCACAGGAGCTTTTAGTTCGGGAGAGAAACCGCACAACAGGACGCCAGTCCCTTCAGAGGACGACCCAGCCTACGTCGGCCGGTGACCGCCCATGTAGCGGACAGCGTGGGCCTGAGTGAAAGGGGGGAACAACCCCGTGTTCGGCTTAAAAGCAAATTCCGCTACATTGTGTGGGAGTGACCAGCCTATGCATTCTTTACACATAGCACACTGTTTCAGAGACTTTCACAGGGAGACAGCAAACGCCAAACGCCAATGCTACAGGTTTCCAGATTGGTCGCCTTAAACGAAACGTCATTCCCCCGTTTTAGAAGAGCAGTGCTGATTGGCAAACGATATTTCTGACGCATTGAGCTGAAGGAATAATGGAAGAGACTGAAAGATATACCCCTTCACGTCTGGCGTGGAGAGGTGCCGTTCCGTTGTCGCTCTTGGAGCGAGGAACAAGTCTCTCCTCAGTACTTCACTGGGAGAGCACCTCTGTCGAGAGCGAATCGAAGTGCGACTCTATATTGAGTCCTTGTGATTAAGCATTGTTCACTGTGTTGGGCGACACACTTACTGTGCGGTGTGAATGGACAGAGTTATAGTTAAACGCCTGCGAGCGAATTTTGAGTGGCATCGCGGTGGATTGGTTATCTGACTGGTGTACCACGCCAATAGTTACACTAGGGGCGAATAGGAATCCTTGAATTCATCAAGGCACAGGGAGAGTTTGATTGGTGAAGGTCAATCCAGATAGAACGAGAGTTATCTTATTTGTCAGTAGCGAGCGGCGCAGACAGCAGTCATCGGAACTTACAGTATTGTGCGCTACAGCTATTGCGAGCCCCATATTTCCTCCACAACAGTACACTTCACTGCATTTCACACGCTACAGCCTCCACCGTACCTAGCAACATTCTAAAGGATAATTATTCAAGTTGAGTAGGCGCGCCTCTCAGCCATTCTGCCAAGTCAACAACCATCTTAAACTCTGTATACAAATTTCATTAGCGAATCCTATCCTTGAGAGGTAACTTCACATTCTGAAAAGAACCAGGATATAACTTGTTAAGTTCATAACTAAAAGTGCCATTGTGATTTCTCAGAATTTTTGCAAAATAAATAATAATTTTCGTTAGTTTCATGTTTTTCTTACACTAACTAGCACTACTCCAGTACCCAAGTATCCCACTAGTTACATAAGAAATTTCATGAATTTTTGTGTCATTTCCTTACAGCGGACGACTCCAGAAGATATTTATTGCTGAAAGTTTTTCAGGCATTTCTCTTGAGAACGTTAGTGTAGTAGTGTGGGGGTGGAATTTGCATCTTGCAGGAGGCACAGGGTAAAGGGTACATCTCAGATTAATCCGTTGCGCAGAATAACAGATCAACCCCACACCTCAGAACGTGATCAAATGAGAAGAAAGCCCCCATGCGTAATTTGGTATCACGAGACATAGTAACCAAAAACAGTCTAGAGAAAGTTCCAGATGGCATACCACAGACAGCCACCAACCGTCAAAATCATCAAAATGTGGTATGTGAAGTTCAGGCCAACAAGGAGCCTCTGTGATCGTCCCATAACAGTCAGGCCTGGAGCCAGTGTGCACAAAATTGAAACAGTGAGAATACCCAAGAAGTCAGTCCGCAAGGCCTCATGTGAGCTACAGAGTCTAGATCGGGCAGTCCTCCAGCTAACCGATTACACTGCTCGTTATGACATCGCTGATGCAATGCTGGCTGAGATTGAGGAAGATGCTGACTATCTGAAACGTGTCCTCTTCTCAGATGAGGCCACATTTCATTTGAGTGGTGTCGACAACCAACATAACGCTATGACCTAGCGGTTCAAGAATCACCACGCCGTGTTTGAGACCGTCAGAGTCAGCCCTAAGCTGAACGTGTGGTGTCATCATATGCACAAGAAAATCATAGGACCTTTTTTCTTCAGTGTAACGACAATCACAGCCCATACCTACTTTGATATGTTGCAGTTGTTTGTTGTGCCACAGATTCAGGACATTCTCAACTTAATTTTTCAACCAGATGGTGCGCCAGTTCATTGTGGAGGAGGAGGAGGATATTAGTGTTTAACGTCCCGTCGACAACGAGGTCATTAGAGACGGAGCGCAAGCTCGGGTGAGGGAAGGATGGGGAAGGAAATCGGCCGTGCCCTTTCAAAGGAACCATCCCGGCATTTGCCTGAAGCGATTTTAGGGAAATCACGGAAAACCTAAATCAGGATGGCCGGAGACGGGATTGAACTGTCGTCCTCCCGAATGCGAGTCCAGTGTGCTAACCACTGCGCACCTCGCGGTTCATTGTGAGTTAGATGTACGTGGGTGGCTTTTTGGAGATAACGTATCCCGGAAGATGGATCGGGCGTGGTAGTCCCGTCAACTGGTCTCCGCGATCGTAACACCAGATAACCCCACCTGAGGGATTGTGTCAAGGATCGAGTTTACCAAACACCAGTGAACGACATCGTAGCATTACGGCGCAGAATCACTGATGCCATAACATCAATGTCTCGCGAAATGTAGAGCAACTCATGGGTGGAATTATAATATCACCTGGGTATCCTCTGGACAAAGAAAAGAGCACACGCCGAAATTTGTTAATTGTGTGTGTACGTGTACACACAAAAACTTGAATATGTTACCAGTGCTTGTAATAAAACTGCTTATGGCGAGATAAATGTACGAAACCATCTTGGATCAAGTGAAATTGTCTATTCCCAAGTTGAAGACTCAAAACTCAGAAATCCACTACCATGCAGCTATAAGAAAATGTATATTCTTCAACATATATAAGCACTTTATGTAATAGCTATGATGATTATGGAGTTCTTAGAAGAATAAGCAGTGATAAGCAATTGTTTGTACTTTATTTTGTAACGTATGGTTCAAATGGCTCTGAGCACTATGGGACTTAACATCTGAGGCCATCAGTCCCCTAGAACTTAGAACTACTCAAACCTAACTAAGCCAAGGACATCACACACATCCATGCCCGAGGCAGGATTCGAACCTGCGACCGTAGCAGTCACGCGGTTCCGGACTGAAGGGCCTAGAACCGCTCGGCCACAGCGGCCGGCTTGTAATGTATGTTTCAAACATGATTTTGCTTGAGTAGATAGTGTTTTCTTTGCTACATCGTGTTAGCATGGTGGTTGATATTAATTTGCATTGCGAAGCGAAATGACTGAAAATATATCTATTCAACAACAGAAAATCCACTAGTGTTCCTATTACTGAAGAAAATGAAGCCGAGCAACCTCTAGACCAGTATAAAAAGCTGCTTTTCAGAATGGACTAAAAGGCTACTTTCAACAATGAAGGACAATATCAGACGAGTACCATGAAAAACCATTTATTTAAATTCTACCGTTGCTACCTCTTTCTGCCATGTGTCACTATTTCAGCGTCCCAAGTGCTATGAAAATGTGACCAGCCACTCAAATTTAAACTTACTTAAAAATCAGTAAATAGATTTTGGGTTATCAGGCGGTCAGACCCTTCAAGATAAAAGACATGTACCAATGTGTCATATTTTCTGTCTCATACATGTTTGTAATCGAGGAAAGACTCCTGGACTTGACTTACTTAATTCCGTTGGCCTCTATCGGGGCATAGGGCGCCCAGGAGAACTCGCCATCCGTCTCTGTCTTTGGCCATTTGCCTCGATTCTGCCCAGGTCTTGCCAACTCTTTTTGCTTCGCCTTCCACTGTCCTCTTCCATGTGCCCCTTGGTCTTCCTCTCTTCCTTGTTCCCTGGGGATCCCATTCCAATGCTTTTTTCTCGATGGCTCCATCGGGTTTTCCCAGCCTCGTATCTGGTCTTCTATAGGTATCTGGTTTGTTATTCGCCAGAGCTCCTCATTACACATTTTTTCTGGCCACCAGATGTTCATGACGCGTCGAAGACATCTATTTATGAAGCTTTGTAACTGTGATGTTATCTTTTTATCCATTTTCCAGCTTTCACGGACATACAGAAGGACTGCCTTCACATTAGTATTAAAAATACGGATTTTTGTTTTGTACGTGATATTTCTATTTTTCCATATTGGATACAATTGTATGAAGGCAGCAGTTGCCTTTTTAATGCGGTTTTTCGCGTCATCTCCAACTCCACGATCTTCCGCCACTATACTACCCAGATACAGGAATGAGTTGACAGTCTCCACCCGCTGCTCACCTATTAACAGTGGCACCTTCATGTTCTTTGAATTTACTCTCATTTCCTTTGTTTTTCCTGTATTTATCTTGAGCTCAGCAGTCTCTGCTTCTTCTTTCAGCAAGTTTAATTTAGCTTGCATATCAGTCAGCCTTGGAGCTAATAAAACTATGTCGTCTGCAAAATCCAAATCCTCCAGACGTTCATGGATCCCCCACTGGATGCCTCGTCTCCTGCCTGCTGTGACTCTTCTCATAACTGAGTCTAGAACAAGTAGAAAAAGTGTTGGTGACAAAATGCAACCCTGCCGGACTCCAGTTGTTACTTTAATGGGCTCTGTCATATTTCCCTTGTGGAGTACGCAGCATTTGAAGCCATCATATAGATTTTTTATGATGTTTAAGATCTTCTGTGGTATGCCATACTTACGCAACACCTGACAGACCACTTTATGTTTCACGGAATCGAAGGCATTTTGATAATCAATGAATGCCAGGTACATGGTTGCTTTGAATTCTTTGCTTTGTTCGAAAATGATCCTAAGAGTGTTAATAACATCAACACCACTGCGTTGTGCCCTAAAACCGGCCTGTTCTTTACGCAGTCGCTTTTCAAGGGATTCTTTAATTCTGTTTAAAATAATTCTGGTGAGGACCTTACTGGGTACTGACAACAAGGCCTCTGGGACACCCTTTAATTTCTTAAATGTTTCTGTAGCGTTAAAGTATCGTTGTTGTTGTGTTCTTCAGTGCTGAGACTGGTTTGATGCAGCTCTCTATGCTACTCTATCCTGTGCAAGCTTCTTCATCTCCCAGTACCTACTGCAGCCTACATCCTTCTGAATCTGCTTAGTGTTTTCATCTCTTGGTCTCCCTGTACGATTCTTACCCTCCACGCTGCCCTCCAGTACTAAATTGGTGATCCTTTGATGCCTCAGAACATGTCCTACCAACGGATCCCTTCTTCTAGTCAAGTTGTGCCACAAGCTCCTCTTCTCCCCAATTCTACTCAATACCTGTTCATTAGTTATGTGATCTACCCATCTCATCTTCAGCATTCTTCTGTAGTACCACATTTCGAAAGCTTCTATTCTCTTCTTGTCCAAACTATTTATCGTCCATGTTTCACTTCCATACATGGCTACACCCCATACAAATACTTTCCAAAACGACTTCTTGATACTTAAATCTATACCCGACGTTAGCAAATTTCTCTTCTTCAGAAACGCTTTCCTTGCCATCGCCAGTCTACATTTTATATCCTCTCTACTTCGACCATCATCGGTTATTTTGCTCCCCAAATAGCAAAACTCCTTTACTACTTTAAGTGTCTCATTTCCTAATCTAATTCCCTCAGCATCACCCCACTTAACTCGACTACATTCCATTATTCTCGTTTTGCTTTTGTTGATGTTCATCTTACACCCTCCTTTCAAGACGATCCATTCCGTTCAACAGCTCTTCCAAGTCCTTTGCTGTCTCTGACCAAATTACAATGTCATCGGCGAACCTCAAAGTTTTTATTTCTTCTCCATGGATTTTAATACCTACTCCAAATTTTTCTTTTCTTTCCTTTACTGCTTGCTCAATATACAGATTGAATAATATCGGGGAGGGGCTACAACCCTGTCTCACTCCCTTCCCAACCACTGCTTCCCTTTCATGCCCCTCGACCTTTATAACTGCCATCTGGTTTCTGTACAAATTGTAAATAGCCTTTCGCTCCCTGTATTTTATCCCTGCCACCCTCAGAATTTGAAAGAGGGTAATCCACTCAACATTGTCAAAAGCTTTCTCTAAGTCTACAAACGCTAGAAACGTAGGTTTGCCTTTCTTTAATCTTTCTTCTAAGATAAGTCGTAGGGTCAGTTTTGCCTCACGTGTTCTACAGAATCCAAACTGATCCTCCCCGAAGTCGGCTTCTACCAGTTTTTCCATTCGTCTGCAAAGATTTCGCGTTAGTATCATTCAAAAGAAAATTTTTGTTTTTGAATCATCGTTAAAAGCCTTGAGTGCCTGTGGGGTAAGTTCATACATGTCTGCTGGTTGAGAAATCACTTTCTTTTTAAATTGGAAATGAAATACTGTAATAATAAACGTACGAAATGTTTTGAGTCTCGCCCCCAGCACCTTACCACTGGCCGATCCAGGCTTCCTGCTATTTCAGTAAAATAAAAAAGAGAACAAAAGTGTGAGTACGGGCGGTCCGTTAGGTCCGGGCAGGCGGCACTGTGCGTCCTTGCTGGAGGTCTGGAGCTGGAGTGGCTCCTTATGGAGCCAAATCGCCGCTCAGTTAACCGGTCTCTCGCCCAAGGTCGTGAACGACACGACCCGCTGAGTAATGCATGCAAACTGCGGTCTCGGCGGCCGCGCTCGGGTCCTTGTTTATTTCGGTCTCCTCCTGTCCAGCCATTAAGTTGGAGGTAAACCTAAGGTGCCCTATCGTGGCCGAACTCCCCACGGGCAAAGAAGTGTGGGACATTCAACGAAGGCGGCACCCCACTAGCACAAAGCTGTTTCGTTTTTAATTTTTATTACGAAGTGCACTGTAATCTTTCTTCTCGTACGGCTGCAGCGTCAGATGTACCATACTTTTCGCTCACTATGGAATACACTGAAGCGCCAAAGGAACTAGTACAGGCATGCGTATTTAAATGCAGAGAAATATGAACAGTCGGAACACGGTGCTGCGGTCGGCAACGCCGATATAAGACAAGTGCCTGCCGCAGTTTTTAGATCGGTTACTGTGGCTGTAATTGCAGGTTATCGAGATTTAAGCTTGAACGCGGTGTTGTAGTCTGTGCACGAGCGATGGGACACAGCATCTCCGACGTAGCGATGAAGTGGGGATTACCCCGTACCACTATTTTACGAGTGTACCATGAATATCGTGAATCCGGTAAGACATCAAATCTCCGACATCGGTGGGGCGGAAAAATATCCTGCAAGAACGGGACCAACGTCGACTAAAGAGAATCGTTCAACGTGACAGAAGTGCAACCCTTCCGCAAATTCCTGCAGATTTCAGTGCTGGGTCTTCAACAAGTGTCAGCATGCGAACCATTCGACGAAACATTATCGATATGGGCTTTCGGAGCCGAAGGTCCACTCGTGAACCTCGATGACTCCACGACAGAAAGCTGTACGCTTCGTCTGGACCGTCAACACCGACATTGGACTGTTGATGGCTGGAAACATATTGCCTGGTCGGACGAGTCTAGTTTCAGATAGTATCGAGCGGATGGACGTGTGCTGGTATGGAGACAACCTTGGGAATCAATGGACCCTGCATGTCGGCAGGGGACTGTTCAAGCTGGTGGAGGCTCTGCAAAGGTGTGGGGCGTGAGCAGTTGGAGTGATATGGGACCTGTGATACGTCTAGATACGACTCTGACAGGTGACACGTACTTAAGCATCTTGTCTGATCACCTGCATCCATTCATGTCCATTTTGGATCCCGCCGGA
This sequence comes from Schistocerca piceifrons, assembly GCF_021461385.2. Taxonomy (NCBI): domain Eukaryota; kingdom Metazoa; phylum Arthropoda; class Insecta; order Orthoptera; family Acrididae; genus Schistocerca; species Schistocerca piceifrons. The sequence continues at coordinate 68,413,728 of NC_060146.1, read as the reverse complement.
CTTGGTCAATTCCAGCGGGACAATGCGACACCCTGCACGTCCAGAATTGCTACAAAGTGTCTCCAGGAACACTCTCTGAGTTTAAACCCTTCCACTGGCCAGAAAACTCCGCAGAGAATATCTGGCATGCCTTTCAACGTGCTGTTGAGAAGAGATCTCCACGTCCCCGTAGTCATATGGATTTATGCACAGCCCTGCAGGTTTCATGGCAATTCCTAGAGCACTATTTGAGACATTAGTCAAGTCCATGTGACGTCGTGTTGCGGCACTTCTGCGTGATCGCGGGGGCCCTACACGATATTAGGCAGTTGTACCAGTCGATTCGGCTTTTCAGTGTACTTTATGCTGCACTTTTCGCAGTTTTTAAGATTTCGTACATTTGCTATAAACGGAACCCTTATAGCACCAATTCGTTGTCCACTTGTCCATCTGTCTGTGTCTAACCGGCTGCTTAGTGTCCTTTTGCTCAAGAACATGTAGATGTATTAAGTTGAAATTTATGTCAATAAATGGTCTTATGAAGCTGTTGACAGCCTTACTAAGAGGAGCATTACAGAAGGTCAGTTAGGATAGGTGCCTGTCCCTTATACGGATCTCAGGTCGACGATACGGAAGGCTGCTTATTACACTAGAAACTGTGAATGGCATGTCACTCAGCATTCTAATGGCGGCCACCCCGCACACCTAAATTAGCTATAACATGCGGACATTGCGGTAAGGACACATCGTCAACAGAGGACCTTAACCACATCATATTGGCGAGTTCAAAGTACACCACGATACAATCAGACTTGTATAAGAAATTGGTAGCGAGAGGCTATCCCCCTCCCCACCAGTGTTCCTGTTTTACTCCACTGTTTTGATAAATATCAGACTGTTTGAAAGCCACCAGCATCCAAATTTGGTTGTAGAATTTTAGAACATGTTTTCTGCTCGCGTATCATGTCATTTCTCGAAACCCAGAATCTACTATGTAGGAATCAACATGGATTCCGGAAACAGCGATCGTGTGAGACCCAACTTGCTTTATTTGTTCATGAGACCCAGAAAATATTAGATACAGGCTCCCAAGTAGATGCCATTTTCCTTGACTTCCGGAAGGTGTTCGATACAGTTCCGCACTGTCGCCTGATAAACAAAGTAAGATCCTACGGAATATCAGACCATCTGTGTGGCTGGATTGAAGAGTTTTTAGCAAACAAAATACAGCATGTTGTTCTCAATGGAGAGACGTCTACAGACGTTAAAGTAACCTCTGGCGTGACACAGGGGAGTGTTATGGGACCATTGCTTTTCACAATACATATATAAATGACCAAGTAGATAGTGTCGGAAGTTCAATGCGGCTTTTCGCGGATGATGCTGTAGTATACAGAGAAGTTGCGGCATTAAAAAACTGTAGCGAAATGCAGGAAGATCTGCAGCCGATAGGCACTTGGTGCAGGGAGTGGCAACTGACCCTTAACATAGACAAATGTAATGTATTGCGAATACATAGAAAGAAGCATTCTTTATTGTATGATTATATGATAGCGGAACAAACACTGGTAGCAGTTACTTCTGTAAAATATCTGGGAGTATGCGTACGGAACGATGATCATACAAAATTAATTGTTGGTAAGGCGGGTGCCAGGTTGAGATTCATTGGGAGAGTCCTTAGAAAATGTAGTCTATCAACAAAGGAAGTGGCTTACAAAACACTCGTTCGGCCTATACTTGAGTATTCAAATGGTTCAAATGGCTCTGAGCACTATGGGCCTCAACATCTTAGGTCATAAGTCCCCTAGAACTTAGAACTACTTAAACCTAACTAACCTAAGGACATCACACACACCCATGCCCGAGGCAGGATTCGAACCTGCGACCGTAGCAGTCCCGCGGTTCCGGACTGCAGCGCCAGAACCGCTAGACCACCGCGGCCGGCATACTTGAGTATTGCTCGTTAGTGTGGGATCCGTACCAAGTCGGGATGACAGAGGAGATGGAGAAGATCCAAAGAAGAGCGGCGCGTTTCGTCACAGGGTTATTTCGTAAGCGAGATAGCGTTACGGAGATGTTTAGCAAACTCAAGTGGCAGACTCTGCAAGAGAGGCGCTCTGCATCGCGGTGTAGCTTGCTGTCCAGGTTTCGAGAGGGTGCGTTTCTGGATGAGGTATCGAATATGTTGCTTCCCCCTACTTATACCTTCCGAGGAGATCACGAATGTAAAATTAGAGAGATTCTAACGCGCACGGAGGCTTTCCGGCAGTCTTTTTCCCCGCGAACCATACGCTAGTTGAACAGGAAAGCGAGGTAATGACAGTGACACGTAAAGTGCCCTCCGCCACACACCGTTGGGTGGCTTGCGGCGTATAAATGTAGATGTAGATGTAGATGTAGTTTATGAGCTGCCGAGGTTTTCATTTTCATATGCCATCAGTCTGCTTCGTAATCGGGTGCGTAATTTTGTGTTTTAATTTACATGCAGACCGCTATTTGTACATTAAATTTTCATTATTGTTCTCATGTGCATTTTATGTCAATGTTCTTCTGGCACTATTGTACCTATTGTTGGTTGATTTGTGTTTGTCATTTTGAATTTTTTCTTTTATTTTAAGTACGTCTCTGCCTATGCTACACTTCTCACATTGTTATATGATGTTATTTACAATTTTGTTCTATAGATTTTGTTGTTCTTATTGTATAATATACGGTGTTTGTCCTTTCATGTTTTGTCTTCTACTGTAAGAAGGAGCAGATGCACCCTTGTCATAATGTTGCTGTATAGTGCTGTTTGTAATTCTGCTCCAGTGTCATAGTCATCATTAGCGCCGGATGCCTGGTGTTTGTCTAACTGAGTTTTTATTTTGCTTTAAGAATGTGTTTGTATGCTAACTTCATAATTTTGTGCTACTCTGCTTTTTTGCGATTATATTTCTTTGGCACTTTATAACCGTTATTGACTCTATGGTCCTTCTTGTAACCGAAAGCCAAAATAAAGAAACAAATAAAAAAAAGTCTGTGGTCCCTCAGCGTTGTAAAGCCGCGTGGTCAGGGGTGCCTTGACACGTTTCGCACGGTCCCCCTCCCCCCCCCCCCCCCCCCATAGAAGGTTCGAGTCCTCCCATGGATGTGTGTGATGTCCTTAGGTTAGTTAGATTTAATTAGTTCTAAGTTCTAGGCCACTGATGACCTCAGAAGTTAAGTCGCATAGTGCTCAGAGCCATTTGAACCATTTCCAGTCCACCCTCTGGCATGGTTGTGTGTGTTGTCCTTAGCGTAAGTCAGTGTAAGTTAGATTAAGTAGCGTGTAAGCCTAGGGACCGATGACCTCCGCAGTTTGATCCCATAAGAACTTACCACAAATTTCCAATTTTCCGCTGTAAAAATTTAGGTTTGTAAATCAGTGCAGTCAATAGATATGGCCATTTATGTCACACTTTGTGATAGTCCCAAACTCACTCATCAAAACCCTTGCGTATTTTCCTTTGCAGTAGAAGGATGAAATTTGGCAAGAAGTAAGGTTTCACAGTACAAGTAAAAGAAACAAAAGGCCGAAAATCATTAATTTGTAGTTATATCACACGGAACTTCTTCTTTCCATTTATCATATGTCTCTGTATATGTCCGTCTGTTAACACCCTCTTTTCTCGATAGCAGAATAACGCATGACGTTGAAATTTATGTCACATGCTAAAGTATACGGCCCTTTTAAGCAATCTAAACAAACGATCATTTATGTCAAACAGTATGGTTCAAGTGGTTCAAATGGCTCTGAGCACTATGGGACTCAACTTCTGAGGTCATTAGTCCCCTAGAACTTAGAACTACTTAAACATAACTAACCTGAGGACATCACACACATCCATGCCCGAGGCAGGATTCGAACCTGCGACCGTAGCGGTCTCGCGGTTCCAGACTGCAGCGCCTAGAACCGCACGGCCACTTCGGCCGGCCGTCAAACATTATGATACTCGCAAACTCACTCATTAAATCCTGTGTATCTCCGCCTGTTAAGACCTCTTCTTCTCAGGACTGGGTTGGCATCTCAAGTTGAGATTCATGTCACGTACTAAAGTCCCTTAGCCGTGTAAGAACTTGAAGCTTAATACACGGCCACATATGTTACATATCTTGATATCTCGTCATGACTGACATCGATAACAGACAATAATAGTCGAAATTGTCGAGTCCAATCGATGAATTAGCTATATGATTAATTACGGTTGACGGAACCTCCGGTTCGTGAGTCCTTCTCTCAATTATCTCGATCTTTTCCATTTGTACATGTGGTTGTAGGGCGTCATTGGCGTGTGAGAAGGTAGCTGCGGAAGCAGTAAGTTACTGGGGTCAGACGATATAAACAATTTTAAACAGACAGACTTTATTACAAGACGATTCAGAAGGTGGTAGGAAATACAAATGCAATACTGGTAACTAGTAAGACCTTCAGATAACGGTCTGCAGTGCTAATAATAATTACCTAAAGTTAAGCAGTGGAAGGTAACGTGTTGGCGTACTCTTATCCCTTGAATATACACTACTGGCCATTAAAATTCCTGCACCACGAAGATGACGTGCTACAGACGCGACATTTAACCGACAGGAAAAAGATGCTGTGATATGTAAATGAATAGCTTTTCAGAGCATTCACACAAGGTTGGCACCGGTGGCGACACCTACAACGTGCTGACATGAGGAAAGTTTCCAACCGATTTGTCATACACAAACAGCAGTTGACCGGCGTTGCCTGGTGAAACGTTGTTGTGATGCCTCGTGTAAGGAGGAGAAATGCGTACCATCACGTTTCCGACTTTGATAAAGGTCGGATTGTAGCCTATCGTGATTGCGATTTATCGTATCGCGACATTGCTGCTTGCGTTGGTCGAGATCCAATGACTGTTAGCAGAATATGGAATCGGTGGGTTTAGGACGGTAATATGGAACTCCGTGCTGGATTCCAACGGCCTCGTATCACTAGCACTCGAGATGACAGGCATCTTATCCGCTTGGCTGTAACGAATCGTGCAGCCACGTCTCTATTCCTGAGTCGACAGATGCGGACGTTTGCAAGACAACAGTCATCTGCACGAACAGTTTGACGACGTTTGCAGCAGCATGGACTATCAGCTCGGAGACCACGGCTGCGGTTACCCTTGACGCTGCATCACAGACAGGAGTGCCTGCGACAGTGTATTCGACGACGAACCTGGGTGGACGAATGGATGAATCCAGGTTCTGTTTACAGCATCATGATGGTCGCATCCGTGTTTGGCGACATCGCGGAAGCGTGTATTCGTCATCGCCATACTGGCGTATCACCCGTCGTGATGGTAAGGGGTGCCATTGGTTACACGTCTCGGTCACTTCTTGTTCACATTGACGGCACTTTGAACAGTGGACGTTACATTTCAGATGTGTTACGACCCGTGCCTCTACCCTTCATTCGATCCCTGCGAAACCCTACATTTCAGCAGGATAACGTACGACCGCATGTTGCAGGTCCTGTACGGGCCTTTTTGGATACAGAAAATGTTCGACTGTTGCCCTGGCCAGCACATTCTCCAGATCTCTCATCAATTGAAAACGTCTGGTCAATGGTGGCCGAGCAACTGGCTCGTCTCAATACACCAGTCAGTACTCTTGATGAACTGTGGTATCGTGTTGAAGCTGCATGGGCAGCTGTACCTGTACACGCCATCCAAGCTCTGTTTGACTCAATGCCCAGGCGTACCAAGGCCGTTATTACGGCCAGAGGTGGTTGTTCTGGGTGCAGATTTCTCAGGATCTATGCACCCAAATTGTGTGAAAATGTAATCACATGTCACTTCTAGTATAATATATGTGTCCAATGAATACTCATTTATCATCTGCATTTCTTCTTGGTGTAGCAATTTTATTGGTTAGTAGTGTACATTTAAGAGGCAATTCAAAAAATGACAAAACAGTTCGAAAAACGTATTAACCTTATAATACACAACTTAAACAAATGATGTGAGGCATCCAGCATATAAGAACAATTTTTACCAAATGACTAATTATAATTTTTCTGATTCGCAACTTTGATTTGAACTGTAAAGTACAAGGCACGAGAAATTACATGCAATAACAGATTAAAATGAAAAGCCTCCAACATTAGTTGAATGTACATTAGTTGGATGTACGTGTTACCCGTAGTACCTCAGAGTACGCATTTGCGTAATTTACAGTTTAATCACAATTTGATAATTAATCAAAGTAATCACAGTTGATCATAATGAAACTTAAATACAAAATATTTAAAACAATGAAGACCAATTTGAATGGAAAAGTTTAGCAGTAAAATGCAAATTTGTCGAATTAAAAAAAATCATGACTAATAAAATTCGTGAAACACTAGTAACAAAATTAGACATAGTGAGTGTGAAACACTTCGTAAGAATTCAATAAAAGAATTACTTGGCACTGGTCCACAATAGCTTCTAGTCAGTCAAGAAGTAGATCTTTAACGCTACAGTTTTAACGGCGAACAACTAGAAAATGTTGCAAATGGGGACGCCTAAAGCTTAAACCAAAATCAAACATAACAGACGAACGTGATCAATTAATAATACAAGTACCAACTTAACGAAAATTGATAAAATAAAATAAGCACTCACCAAATTATAGTATTTTATTCAGCTGGCCAGCTAATGAACAGTTAATTACCAAATGTACCAAATATCCCAGTACCTTCAAGTACGTCAAAATGGTTCGTGAACATGAGTACGACTATTGGGCATAGACAGGATACGATATCATACATTTACAACCCACTGATGATAATGATTATAATTACTGTGTGCAACATAATAAACGTCAATAATACACTTGCTACACCCACAAAATTCCGTGTCACATAACTGGAAGAGCCTGTTACAAAAGTTGAAAACTAAATGAAGCATATTTTACCATTAACCTTCTCATAAACCGTCGATGAACCTGACAGAAGTCGTCCCAACTGTTCTGTCATCATCATCATCAGTCAGTTTAATCATTAAATGATGTGGCCTCTTCGAGTCGTCGATTCAGGTAGGCTTTCAGCAGTCTTCTCCAAGTGGGACGGTCTTGGGCAGTTCTCTGCCAGGTGTTACCAGCGATCTTCTTCATGTCTTTGTCCCATCTGTCTGGTGGTCTTCCTCAAGGCCTCCGGTGCTCTCTCGCACTCCACTCCTGTACTAGCTTCGTCCATCTGTTGTCTTTTCTTCTTGCGACGCGGCCAGTCTACTACCATTTCAAGGAACCTACTGTCTCTAAGATGTCCTTAACGTTCGTCACAGACTGGATGTCATCTGCCCTTTACCTATCCTTTCTTGTATAGCCCAGCATTGATCTCTCCATGGCTCTCTGTGCTGTCCTAAGTTCCCTTTTGTAAATGAGTTCAGTGTCCATGTCTCGCAGCCATACGTCGTCACAGGATGAATGCATTGATCAAATACTGCTTTCTTCAGATTTACTGGCGTTTTTTATCTGAATACTGTTGAATTCTTCCCAAATGCTTGCCAACCAAGCTTGATGCGTCGATAGATTTCTGGCCTTATGTTTCCCTTCATATTTATAAACTGGCCAAGGTAGACATATTCACTGACCTCTTCTAATAGACTGTCCTTGACTTTCACATCTCCAGCTGGGACCCACTTGTTGGAAATTACTTTTGTTTTGGAAAGGTTCATGTTCAAGCCAACCAGCCGACATTTCGATGCAAGATCTGTAACTAAGTTTTGGAGCTCTGCGATGTCTTTGGCCAGTAATGCAATATCATCAGCAAATCTCAAGTTGGTAATCCCTATCCCATTAATTCTAATTCCCTTACCTTCCCAGCTCAGCTTTGACATAGCATTTTCCAATACAGCAGAGAACAGTTTTGGGAAATAGGATCGCCTTGCTTGACACCCCTCATGATGCGGAATTCTTGAGTTGAATCGCCGATGTTAACATAAGCTGAAAGAATTCTCGTAGATTAATGTTAACTGTTCTGTAGAAGCATTAAATGGAATAAGATAAACAATCAGGAAGGGCAAGTCTACCTCCTACGCTGAAATGCGCGAGCACCAACTTGACGACGCGTCTTCTAAAAAATGACACCTGCGCTCTAGTTACAGCTGACGGACATTACAGCCGAAACATGAGCGACACATAAACAGCGCAAGTACCGTGGTGGCAGGGCAGTTGGAATAGGAAATGACAAGCGCCCACTAGGGCATTAAGGCCGACATTAAACAACAGAACAACACACTAAGAAAGAGAAATGTGCTACACACCGAACAAGGGACCTATCTCAAGGTGTAACGGTAGCGGGCATGGCATACTTTACATCTACATCTACATCTACATCCTTACTCTGCAAGCCACCTGATGGTGTGTGGCGCAGGGTACCCTGAGTACCTCTATCGGTTCTCCCTTCTATTCCAGTCTCGTATTGTTCGTGGAAAGAAGGATTGTCGGCATGCTTCTGTGTGGGCTCTAATCTCTCTGATTTTATCCTCATGGTCTTTTTGCGAGATATACGTAGGAGGTAGCAATATACTGCTTGACTCCTCCGTGAAGGCATGTTCTCGAAACTTCAGCAAAAGCCCGTACCGAGCTACTGAGCGTCTCTCCTGCAGAGTCTTCCACTGGAGTTTATCTATCATCTCCGTAACGCTTTCGCGATTACTAAATGATCCTGTAAAGAAGCGCGCTGCTTTCCGTTGGATCTTCTCTATCTCTTCTATCAACCCTATCTGGTACGGATCCCACACTGCCGAGCAGTATTCAAGCAGTGGGCGAACAAGCGTACTGTAACCTACTTCCTTTGTTTTCGGATTGCATTTACTTAGGATTCTCCCAATGAATCTCAGTCTGGCATCTGCTTTACCGACAATCAACTTTATATGATCATTCCATTTTAAATCACTCCTAATGCGTACTCCCAGATAATTTATGGAATTAACTGCTTCCAGTTGCTGATCTGCTATATTGTAGCTAGATGATAAAGGATCTTTCTTTCTATGTTTTCGCAGCACATTACACTTGTCTACATTGAGATTCAATTGCCATTCCCTACACCATGCGTCAATTCGCTGCAGATCCACCTGCATTTCAGTACAATTTTCCATTGTTACAACCTCTCGATATACCACAGCATCATCCGCAAAAAGCCTCAGTGAACTTCCGATGTCATCCACAAGGTCATTTATGCATATTGTGAATAGCAACGGTCCTACGACACTCCCCTACGGCAGACCCGAAAATCACTCTTACTTCGGAAGACTTCTCTCCATTGACAATGACATGCTGCGTTCTGTTATCTAGTAACTCTTCAATCCAATCACACAATTGGTCTGATAATCCATATGCTCTTACTTTGTTCATTAAACGACTGTGGGGAACTGTATCGAACGCCTTGCGGAAGTCAAGAAACACGGCATCTACCTGGGAACCCGTGCCTATGGCCCTCTGACTCTCGTGGACGAATAGCGCGAGCTGGGTTTCACACGACCGTCTTTTTCGAAACCCATGCTGATTCCTACAGAGTAGATTTCTATTCTGCAGAACAGTCATTATACTCGAACGTAATACGTGTTCCAAAATTCTACAACTGATCGACGTTAGAGATATAGGTCTATAGTTCTGCACATCTGTTAGACGTCCCTTCTTGAAAACGGGGATGACCTGTGCCCTTTTCCAATCCTTTGGAACGCTACGCTCTTCTAGAGACCTACGGTACACCGCTGCAAGAAAAGGGGGGGGGGGCAAGTTCCTTCGCGTCCTCTGTGTAGAATCGAACTGGTATCCCATCAGGTCCAGCGGCCTTCCCTCTTTTGAGCGATTTTAATTGTTTCTCTATCCCTCTGCCGTCTATTTCAATATCTAGCATTTTGTCATCTGTGCGACAATCTATAGAAGGAACTACAGTGCAGTCTTCCTCTTTACAGCAGTTTTAAACAAAACCATTAACTATAAGTTGCTACCGGATGGGCACTTCACACAAATGAGCACCAAAAAGCATCAGACGTCATAAAATTCATGATAGATGAATACTCGGTGCACTTGACCTGACATATAAAATCATGCACAGCCACAAGACTGCTCCCAATGTGTGATTCCAACAGATAATGGTTCAAATGGCTGTGAGCACTATGAGACTTAACTTCTGAGGTCATCAGTCCCCTAGAACTTAGAACTACTTAAACCTAACTAACCTAAGGACATCACACACATCCATGCCCGAGGCATTCCGATCAAACTATACTCCTTCCGAACAGGCCATGAAGTCCCAAGGGTACCGACCGACCGCCGTGCTATCCTCACCGGCAGGCCCCTCTGGATGTGAATGTGGTCAGCACACCGCTCTCCCGACCGTATGTCAGTTTCCGAGACCGGAGCCGCTACTTCTCAGTCAAGTAGCTCCTCAGTTTGCCTCACAAGGGCTGAGTGCACCCCGCTTGCCGAAATCGCTCGGCAGACCGGCTGGTCACCCATCCGAGTGCTAGCCCAGCGCGACAGCGCTTAATTTCGGTGCTCTGATGTTAGTTTCAATTACCGTTTACGCATGTCCGACTAGAGAACAGCACAGAGCACGAGATAAATCCCTGTTTTGGTTGGTACTCTATCGACATACAACGTTTTGTATCGATCTGAGTGTCTAACATCTGGCGGTTTGGTTGTAAGACAGAACAGTTATCAATGTACGAAAGTTCTTAAATCAGCAAATCACCACAAAAACAACGCTTCCCTGAATTGCCGTATTAAATCATCAAGGTTTGGCTCATAATACCACAGTTCTTCCAGTACAATTACAGCAGCTGAATAATTAATCTTGTTTCCATAAAATGTAATTGCTAACTCATCAATTCTTTCTTGACTGGTAGGAAGAAGGAAGGCGAGGTGTAGGTCGTCCGGATAGTTTCTGGTATGGTCCCAGTTGCCATAAAAAAACGCCAACGCAGACATTAGCTGTAAATAACTATCTTTATTCAGAACGTTACTGTACCCTTGCGTTTACAAAAAGTCATGTACACTCTATTTCTAACAACAAACGTTACATACTTCACTTCACTTTGAACTACATCATTCTTAGCAGGCTCATCACCAGCAAATTGCAAACCAATATAAAAAGGATTCACACCTTGAAATATCTTATTTTTTGCTCGACATTGGGTCTCCAAATCTGTCCATGATTTTACTTTTGATATGTCAGCACTTGTCTCGGGCTTGGAATACGTTACAAATTTGAATCGATTTTTTCTAGTGTACTTACGCCAAGGAACGCCAGATGAACGTTCAGGTCTAAGACTAAATGGACCTATTTTATTGCTACAGGCTATACGAACTTTTTCCAAAGCTCCTTGGTCTTCAAAAATTGTCTTATTTGCTCTATCATCCAATGCTAAACGTTCCACTCTCACATTAGTTCTATATACATACGTTACTACTTTATTAATTATTACTGATGCATATTTGTTAGCAAAGAACTTACACTCATCTGTTACATCATAATGTTTTAATGTAGTGAAATTCATGGCATTCTCATCATATTTCTCGGTGGCGCCCATCTTTCCATATTCGAACCTAGCAGAATCCGACTGCGTGTATTCGGTGCGCCACCTGCACATCCGACTGAAAAACGGCCTACTGAGAATCGTCCGACGGCGTATCCAACGCCTCGGGCGAGCAGCGCGAACCCTGCGGTTCATCTTCATCCGACGAAACGCAGATAACTTCCTTAGGGGCCTGGCGTACCTACAAGGGAATCTATATTCGATGCTTTAACCAAAGGAAGGTTACCGACTGAGGTCCTGGACATGCGTTAAACAGTTGCTTGTTTCAGTTCAGACTCTAAAGCATAATACAGGGTACACATTAGAATTAGATAACAGGTACAAATTGCAGACCACATGCGTGCCCTTGTTACCAGCACAAAGGAAACTGTGCCTGTTTAGCACACAAAAGCAAAGACACAACTTAACATACAAATATTTTAAAAGCAAGAATAAAGTTCTGATGTAATTCAAAACGGTTTAAATGGCTCTGAGCACTATGTGAACTAACTTCTGAGGTCATAAGTCCCCTAGTACTTAGAACTACTTAAACCTGACTAACCTAAGGACATCACACACATCCATGCCCGAGGCAGGATTCGAACCTGCGATCGTAGCGGTCGCGCGGTTCCTGACTGAAGCGCCTAGAACCGCTCGGCCACAACGGCCGGCTCCAACAGACATTCATCACCAGTGTGATGGAATGAGCCAGTGAAAGTATGTGCCGGACGGTGACACGAATCCGGACTTACCGCTTTGGCTATCCGTGCACTACTCAAAGCCAAACCCGAACCCTCATACGTCTTTTTGCGTGCGTTACAGCTTGCACACATCCACATTAAGTAATTCCCTTGCGGTGGGTGGACGTTCTAATCGAAAGTCGCTGCCCAATACCAGTGGATGAAAACGATGTAGCAGTGCGTTTGATATTAATAAGTACAGTGCAGAGTTCCTTCCAACACCAATGCATGCATGCCAGAAGTAACACTACATCGTAATTCTTAACACCACAGCCACTGCAGTGTCATAATACACTGTGTGATCAAAAGTATCCGGACACCTGGCTGAAGATTAATTACAAGTTCGTCACATCAGGAGATACAAACCTGGCGTTCTGTGGATCAGAATGTGGAATGTTAGATCCCATAATGGTGTAAGAAAGGATAGGTAGATGTGGTGGGAATTAGCGAAGTTCAGTGGCAGCAGGAACATGAATAGTGGTTAGGTGAATACAGGGTTATAAATACAAAATCAAATAGGGGTAATGCAGAGTTAATAATAAGAAAATAGGAATGCAGATAAGCTACTATGAACAGCATTGTGAACGTACTACTCTTGCCGAGATAAAAACAACACCAACACTCCCGACAGTAGTAATGGGTTTATACGCCAACTACCTTCTTAGGTGATGAAAACATCGAAGAAATGCATGAGAAGGTAAAAGAAATCATTCAGAAGAAGGGAGACGAAAATTTAACTGTGTTGGAGGACTGGAATTCCACAGTAGGAAAATGAAGAGAAGGAAAAATAGTAGGTGAATACGGACTGGGTGAGAGGAATAAAAAGGCAGCCTCCTGGTAGAATTTTGCACAGAACATAATATAATTATCGCAACACTTGCTTTAAGAATCAAGGAAGAAGGTTGTAGAGGTGGAAGAGGCCTGGAGACACCGGAAAGTTTCAGATTGATTATATAATGGTAAGACAGAGATTTCGGAATCAGACAGTAAATTGTAAGACATTTCCAGGAGAAGATGTGGGCTCACCACAGTTTATTGGATATGCATTGTAGATTAAAGCTGAGGAAATTGCAAAAAGGTAGGAAATTAAGGAGATGTGATTTGTATACGTTGAAAGATGCAGAGGTTGTTGAGAACTTCGTAGGGATCATTATGCAACGGTTGAGTAGATCAGAGGAAACGGATACAATAGAAGACAAATGGGTAGCCTTAAGAGATGAAGTAGTGAATGCAGCGGAGGGTTAAAAAGCTACAAAGACCACGCCTAGTGGAAGAGATTGATAGGAAGCGCAAAATGAACAATCAGAAACGGCTAGAAGACAAATGTAAGCATTTAGAAACATGTTTCACTAGGAGAGAGATAGATACCTCCTACAGGAAAATTAAAGAGGCCTTTGGAGGAAAAAGAATCAGCTGTAGGAAGATCAAGAGCTCAGATGGAATACCAGTCCTATCCAACGAAGGGAAAGCTGAAAGGTGAAGGATGACTATACAAGGGAGACAGTATCACTATAGAAAGGGAAGAGGACGTAGATGATGATATGGAAGATACGGTACTGCGAGAAGAATTTGACAAAGCAATGAAAGGCCTAAGTCGAAACAAGGTGCCTGGAGTAGACGACATTCCGTGAGAACTACTAATAGCCTTGTAAGAGCCAGCCATGACAAAATTATTCTATCTGGCGCCCAAAATGTATGAAACGGGCGAAATACCTTCAGACTTAAAAAATGTAATAATTGCAATTCTAAGGACAGCACGCGGATATAGGAGTGAAAAGTAATGAATTAACAGTTTAATATAACTCCTCGTTGCAAAATACTAACACGAATTCTTTACGGAAGAATGGAAAACTTGGTCGAAGCCCACCTCGGGAGCGATCAGTTTGGATTCGGGCAAAATGTAAAAACGTGCAAGCCAATACTGTTTCTATAACTTCTCTTAGAATATAGGTTAAGCATTCATAGACTTAGAGAAAGATGTTGACAATGTTGAATTGAATACTCTCTATGAAATTATGAAGGTAGCAGGGCTAAAATGCATAGAAAGGTTATTTACAACTTGTATAGAAACCGAGTGGCTGTTATAGTCGATGAGCATGAAAGAGAAACAGTAGTTGAGAAGGGATTGAACCAGTTTTGTAGCCTATCCCCGATGTTATTCAATCTGTACATATTAAATGAGGTATTCCTGAAGGAATTAGATTAGGAAATAAAGCACTTACAGTAGTAGTTGAGTTTTGCCATTTGGGCAGCAAAATTAGATGATATAAAATGTAGACTGGCAATGGCAAGTAAAGCGTTTCTGAAGACGAGAAGTTTGTTAACATTGAATATATATTTAAGTGTTAGAAAGTCTTTCCTGAAGGCATTTTTCTGGAGTGTAGCCATGAATGGGAGTGAAAAGTGGACGATAAATAGTTTAGATAAAAAGAGAATAGAAGATTTTGAAATGTAGTACTTCAGAAGAATGCTGAAGATTAGATCACATGACTCATAAGGAGGTACGAAATAGAATTGGTGAGAAAAGGAATTTGTGGCATAACCTAAGAAGGGATCGGTTGATAGAACACGTTCTGAGTCATCAAGGGATCACGAATTTAGTATTGGAGGGAAGTGTGGGGGGTAAAAATCGTAGAGGGAGACCAGGAGATGAATACAGTAAGCAAATTCAGAAGAGTGTGGACTGCAGTAGGTACTGGGAGATGAAGAAGCTTGCACAGGATAGAGTAGCATGGAGAGCTGCATCAAACCAGTCTCAGGACTGAAGACAACAGCAACATACGCTGAGATGACAAGTGTCGTGGGATATCACCCAGTATTGTGTGGAAAGTCTCTTTGCCCGGCAGAGTGCAGCAGCTCCACGTGACATGACTCAACAAGTCGCTGGA
The DNA here is from genome assembly GCF_021461385.2 of Schistocerca piceifrons. Lineage (NCBI taxonomy): Eukaryota > Metazoa > Arthropoda > Insecta > Orthoptera > Acrididae > Schistocerca > Schistocerca piceifrons. The sequence goes on along the minus strand of NC_060146.1, from coordinate 68,398,581 downwards.
AGTCCCGAGCAGAAATAGTGAGCCATGCTGCGTCTATAGCCGTCCATAACCACGAAAGTGTTCCTGTTGCACGGTTTTGTGCACGAACTTAACTCTATATTATCACATAAATGTTCGATGGAATTGATGTCGGGTGATCTGGTATGACCGCTCAATGTCATTCAATACGATCACGACGACACCCCTCGATCTACGTTAACACTCGCGGTGTCACTCGCCTTCATACATGGCAGTGGACGTTTGAAAAATTCGTGACGCTAGCTCAATGGTCGTCAATTGATTTAAATGTATTTCCCGGCTGACTCTTAATTCAATTACTGCCACGGGTGTGAGGAGAAAGAACACATCCTGGTGGTACCAGCATTATGCATATTTAGATGTTCGATTAATCCGAATGGTTTGCAATGTTTCAGCGATTTTATTCGAACTGTATGCTGATGTACCGACAAGGACCATTTTCGCAGATAAACATGCAAGTACGTAATGGATGTTCAGTTTCTCAATATAGTTCATCGCACTCACACGTTATACATCCGCTGTAAGAACAATTTCATGCATTTACATTTTTGGTGCCCCACAATATTGGTTGGCTAAATATTATGACGATACGTTGTATACAGCTTCCACAGATATTGTTTATCATGTAGTCAAGACTACGTAATGGAGCCAAAATCGTGGATAAAATTGAAATGTAGTTTGTTTATTAACGCTTGTCTTTTCACTAACTAAATATGAAATATGAATCGGGATTGCAGGTGATGATCCTATCCTTCTTTTCAGTATTAGAATGGCCGATATCGTGTTCTGAATAACGCGTGTCATCTGATGTTCAAATATCGACACCACCCAGGCTCTCAATTCGGCACTTAAATGTCTATTCTTCGCTCTCGAAATGTTCGATGTGATTGTCTTTCACATGCAGGGTTCGATTTAACGGTGTATGCACTGTTTTTAGTATTTTAGGTCCCCGTTAATTAATATCTGGTAGTTAAAAAGCGAACTATTTTTATGCTGGCGCGTTGTTTGTATCAGTTACCCCCGCAACCGCCCAAGGATAAGATTCTCTTAATTTTCCGCGCACACGCGTTTCAAAGTTTTAAAAAATGCGGAATTACATAAACTATAGCTTTCCGTTGCGTACAACTTTCGTGGGTTCCACAACCATAATAGTTCTCCAAGAGTATTTTTCCCAGCTAACACAGAGGTCGAATTATGTTGTCGGAATCATTTTCACTTCATCCGACAATAAACGTCTCTGATCACTTCGTCACACGTAATGTATTTTAAACGTGCTTGAAGAGTCTTTAAACAATCTCATTAACGAATTTCACAGTCGCGTACCACTTTTTCATCGACTAGCCCGATAGCGATAACTGAAGGTTAGTGGTGCTCAATAATGTGTTACATGTTCTTTTATATGTATTAAAAAACAAACGCTCCCCTATATCTTTCTGTCCCGCTTGGTCTTTGCTACTTTGCTTTTTATTACTTTTCATTATATTGCTTCTTAGTAATACTGTGCACTTATTAAAGTTTCGTATTACTTTCCCCTTTTTAATTCTTCCAAAATAAAGTCTATTTATCCCCGATTTTAATTAATATGACGCTAATTGACACGCCTGCCCGCAAAGTACCGTTATACTGGGTGGCCAAATCATTCGCTCGAACTGTCCAGAATTTTCTCCAAAACAGTCGTGAAGAATGACATGGTGCACTGTCATCCATAACAATTCCATCGCTGTTTCGGAACATGAAGTCTATGAAAGGCTGCAAATGTTCTTCAGGTAGCCGAAAATAACCATTTCCACTCAACAATCGGTTCAGTTGGAGCAGAAGACCCAGTCCATTCCATGTAAACACAGCCCACGCCTTTATCTAGGTACCACCAGCTCCCGCAGTGTGACAACTTGGGTACATGGCTTAGTGAGACCTGCGCCACACGCAAACCCTACAATCATCTCTTACCAATTGAAATCGGTCGTCAAGTGCAGGTCACGGTTTCCCAGTCGTGTAGGGACCAACCGATGTGATCACGAGATCAGGAGAGGCGCTACAGGCGATGTCGTGCTGTTAGCGAAGGTCGTGTGCTGCTGCCATAGCCCACTAACGCGCTGTCCTAACCGATGCGTTCGTCGTACGTCCTACACTGATTGCTGCTGTAATCTCAGGCATTGTTGCCTGTCTGTTAGCACTGACAGCTCTATGCAAACGCCGCTGCTCTCGGGCGTTGAGTGACGGCTGTCGACCACTGCGTTACCGGTGGTGAGAGGTATTGCCTGAAATCCAGTATTCTCGGCACACTCTTGATTCTCTGGCTCTCGCAAAAATGAATTCCTTAACTATTTCCGAAATGGAATGTCCGATACGTCCAGCTCCAATCACTATTCCGCGTTCAAACTCCGTTAATTCCCTTTCCACATGAGTCGTCTGGGTACAAATGACAGCTCCGCCGACGCAATGCCCTTTTTATACCTTGTGTATGCGATGCTACCGTTATCTATACAGGGTGCGTCAAAAAAATGTATACACACTTTGAACTGTCACAGACAATTTATTTCCCGTTCTGCAAGGTTAAATATCTGTGAGCTTTGAAGCGCAGAATCAGATAATTAAGTGGTACTGGAAGTTTGAGAATGTACCTACGGTTCGAAGACAGTGGAGAAATGAGTATGCTACAGAACCACCTTCAAGGTTAACAATTACACGTCTACGAGACAAATTCGAAATTCATGGAACAGTGTGTGATGTGCATAAAGGTCGATCAGGGCGACCTCGTACAGCTACAAGTGATGATTCAACAACTGCGGTCTTTCAACTGTTTCAGCGTTCGCCTCAAAAATCTTCAAGGCAAGCGGCACGTGAGAGTAATGTAAGTGCTAGTAGTGTGATACGCATTCTGAAGAAAGGCAAGTTTCGTGTGTACGTTCCAAGGCTGGTGCAACAGCTAAGTGACGACGATCCAGATCGAAGGTTAGAATTTTGTGAATGGGTTCAGGAGATGGTGAGACGTGAACCAGGATTTATGGGTAGCATAATTTGGTCGGATGAAGCCCAATTCAAACTCAATGGAACTATCAATAGGCACAGTTGTGTGTACTGGGCTGAAGATAATCCTCACATTACACTTGAAAAGGCTGTGAATTTGCCTGGTGTAAATGTGTGGTGTGGTCTGTCTGCAAGGGGGCTCGTTGTGCCTTTCCACTTTGAAGGTACTCTTACTGGAGAAACGTACCTAACAATGCTTGCAGACTCCATATTCCCTGCCATTCGTGCATTATACTGTAATGATGAGTTTTATTTCCAACAAGATGGCGCCCCACCGCACTATCATAGGGACGTATGAGCATACCTGGATCACAATGTGCCAGGCCAGTGGATAGGACGCAGGGGACCAATCGAGTTTCCTGCACGCTCTCCAGAACTCACGCCGCTGGATTTCTTCTTATGGGACAAGGTAAAAGATGAGGTGTACAAACGTAAACCACGTAACCTAGACACACTTTGGAATGAGATTCAGGCGGTGTGCGCAGAAATCTCATTGGACACTTTGGTACGATGTACAGAATCAGTGGTGACTCGTACTCAGAAATGTATTGATGCTGAAGGCCACCAGTTTGAACATTAATCATATTTGCAAGGTACATTTATTTTCCAATTGGACTTTATGCTTTCCATTTCCAGAAATTTAACATTGTAGAACGGGAAATAAATTTTCTATGACGCTTCAAAGTGTGTATACATTTTTTTGACGCATCTTGTATATGTACATACCGCTATCTCATCGCAGTGGAAATCGCCTTCAACAAAGGATCTTACTAGATCACAGTGATCCTTATTATTCATCGAGTCATCCTTCAATCTATCCATCTACCGGTACATCCGTCGATTCATCCATCCATATATCTATTCATTGACCTACACACCCATCAATTCATCAGTACATGTATCCATGCACCTGTTGTTGTGTTGTGTCTCTCATTCCAGGTATTGGTTTGCAGCAGTTTTCGTCTCTAGTCTGTCCTGTGCAAGCGTCTTTATCTCTGCATAAATACTGCTGCTTATGTCCAAGCCTTGGTCTCCCTCCACACTCCTTGAGGCAACAGGATGTGTTAGGACAACCAGTCTCTTCTTTAACATAAATTTGAGTTTTCCCACATTCAGTTCGGTACTTCCTCATTAGTTGCCTGATCTACTTACTTAATTTTTCACCATTTTCCATTGCACCACATATCTAAAGCTTCAACTCCCTTCTTAACTGATTTCTTTAGCATTCACATTTCACTTCCATGCCGCATTATGCTTGAGAGAACAATACTTCATCCTTCTTTGTAGTCGTACATCTACCTCCTCACCTACACATCTGTTTATTCATACATTCGTTCACAATATATTGCTTAGAAGCGACATTGGATGCAGCAGTCAAGTTTGCACTTAGGTAATACCACTGTCCTGTCTTTACACAAGTGTTTTTTGTTGAATCACTTTTCTTTATAGCTTATTCAAATCGACACAGAGTGTACTGACAAAATTACTGATATCAAGCGTAAACGAAAATGCAAATATAGATCCAGTCATCCATATACATCTTTTCATTCATACATGTATCAACACATCCCCCCCCTCCATCCCCCACTGACCCACCCATTCTTACACCTACTATCCTGTACACCGATTCATCCATCCACCCACCCATTCATCAGTTCATCCATTTGCTGTCTGTTCACACAGCTATCTACCCATCTGTCCATCGACTCATATAATCATCCATCCGTTCATCAAACATACATAAATAATTCTGCCCATCCCACTCATCTCTCCATTATCCATTCACCCATTCACCATCCACCCCTCATCCATCTGTCTATCTGTCTGTATGTCCATCTCGCCTGTCCATCTATTCACAATCCGTCTAGCAATCTGTCTGTGTCCATCCATCAGCTTACCTATTTTTGTGTTCATCCATCCATCCTTTCATCCAAGTGTCCACCCACCCATCCTGTCAACCATCCATCTATCCATCCATCCAGCTAGCGAGACGTGCATCAAGCACACAGAGTATGACCATTATGAAAAGCTATATCAACAAATCTATCTCACATGTCACCTTGGCACTGGGTTAACCTTACTGGTAAAATATACCGACATAATGGAGTTTCCATGACAGGTAGGAAACTTTTCATTTCATCGCGCCTTTAGATGCTTATGTTGAAACGCATCAATGCCACCAGAAGTCAAACCTGATTCTCCGTGAGATACCCCGACCTCATGTGTTCGCATAGCTGCTCACAGAATGCCTTCCGCCTTCCCAGTAATATGTGCATGATGTCGGGCGCCACTAAACCTGACCTTGCCGTCGCTGCTATGGCCATGTAAGCGACTATAGCTAGCTGTTAGCCTTGCAGAGCGATGCGTATCTGCCCGAGAACCGTACCGGTACTATACCATTGTCTAAAAGAGGTGTTGTCGTGCCCTACGGCAGGGGAGTTGCCCTTGGAAGATAATTGCGAGCTTTTTCCGGTATTGTACTCCATAAAATAACCGGCTGAAGAGTGAATTTGCATAGTGCGGCCCTAGAAGGCATCTAGATTATAATACGGTGAGGAAGGACACTATTGTTTAACAGTTTTGCTCACCTGTCTGCCAGACACTTTGCACCGTGCTCTACCGCTGACAGGTTGCTGGTAAGCCTTGGCTAGATGCGAGGCTGTTACCGCACCAGTGAAAAGGTCGAGAAAGATGCGTCATCACGTCTGCCGCACGTAGGCGAGGTTCCCAGCTGACACTTCTCCACAAAGCAACGTCACATCCATACAGGCAAATAGCAATTAGTCCATGCTCGCCCTCAAAAGTAAAAGCCATCGCGAAGTTGATGGTATCTCAAGGTGTTGTTGTTAAAATCTTCTGTCTGAGGATAGGTTTGAGGCACTCGCCATGCCTGTGTAACCTGTGCAAACCTCATCAAATCTGCATAAAGTGCTTGCAGTAGGAAAACCTTAGTCTGCTTCAACATTTTTGTATCCCCCAGTTAATTACATCCATCACTAAGTTGACGATTAGCTGATACATCCAGATGTGTCGTTGCAACCGAACCGTTCTTTCACTGAAACTGTTCCATAATCAGTTTTTTCCCCCAAAAGATACAATACTTCCTAATTACTTGCACTATGTACGCACCTAATCTACAGCATTCCTATCTCGGACCATATTTCAAAACCTTCTATTCTCTTGTCGTCTGAACTGTTTGTCCAGAATGAGATTTTCACTCTGCAACGGAGTGTGCGCTGTTATGAAACTTTCCTGGCAGATTAAAACTGTGTGGCGGACCGAGACTCGAACTCGGGACCTTTGCCTTTCGCGGACAACTGCTCTACCAACTGAGCTACCCAAGCACGACTTACGCCCCGTCCTCACAGCTTTACTTCTGCCAGTACCTCGTTTCCTACTTTCCAAACTTTACAGAAGCTCTGCTGCAAACCCTGCAGAACTAGCACTCCTGAAAGAAAGGATATTGCGGAGACATGGCTAAGCCACTGCCTGGTGGATGTTTCCAGATTGAGATTTTCACTCTGCAGCGGAGTGTGCGCCTTTATTAAACTTTCCTGGCAGATTAAAACTGTGTGCCGAACCGAGACTCGAACTCAGGACCTTTGCCTTTTGCGGGCAAGTGCTCTACCGACTGAGCTACCCAAGCACGACTCATATCTCCGCAATATCCATTGTTTCAGGAGCGCTACGCAGGCTTCGCAGGAGAGCTTCTGTAAAGTTTGGAAGGTAGGAGACGAGATATTGGCAGAAGTAAAGCTGTGAGGATGGGGCGTGAGTCGTGCTTGGGTAGCTCGGATGGTAGAGCACTTGCCCGCGAAAGGCAAAGGTCCCGAGTTCGACTCCCGGTGCGGCACACAGTTTTAATCTGTTTATCGTCCACTTTTGATGTTTTATTTCTATACAAGTTTACACTCCAGTAACGCCTTCAGGATGGACTTCCTAACATTTAAATTTATACAGGTGTTAACAAATCTCTCTTCTTCAGGATTACTTTTTCTGCTGTTGTGTCTGCATTTTAAATCACCTCTATTTCGGCCAATTTCCTGCCCAAACAACAACGTTCACCTTCTGCTTTCAGTGTCCCATTTCCTATTCTAATTCCCTCAGCATTGCCTGATGTGATCCGAGTCTATCTCGAGTAAATTATTGAAATCCTGTTCTTGGCATGTATGCAGCCACATATTCATTTACATGTATAGCTACCACACTCCACAAGGCACCTATTAGTATGTGGTGGAGGGTACTTCGTGAACCACAATCACTTCATCCCACTTCTCGAGTCACGAATGAAGGTCGGAATCAACGACTGTTGTTAGATGTAGATATGTAGTTAAGCTGGCTTGACGCATTTCGGAATTGTTTCAATCTTCAGAAATCTAAAATAAAAATATAATAAAAAATTGGTATACAAAACTACATTATAATAAGGTTTTAGATAGTAATATATAACCAACATCAAACAAAAATGCAAACACAATCCATTCGTACATATCCAAGTGCAAAGGCAGCAAAAGTACAAGTGTATGGGACATGAGATGAGATACTACTAAGCGAGTTGCCATGGATTCGGCATAGCAGGACAAAATTACCCGTAGGTGGCAGCAAGGTAAACAAGGTGGCGCCGTGTCATATATACTATGATAATAAATTACATAAAATGACAAAATCAAAAGTGGTACACCAGTGCACAGAGAAATAGCTGCTTTAATAACATAATGTGGGAGACATTATAAAATGTTACAAAAAGATTACATGATCCAAGAACGTGGTGCTATGGGTCCAAAGACACAGATAGCTCATTGACCAGTTATTGTAAGAATGGAATAATTTATTGTCAGACGATAAGAAGCCAACATTAACAATTAGCTGTGTTTACACCAGAGTTCAAAGTAGCACAAAATCATTAAAACATAACTGACATTTGCAAAACAAAAGTCTTCTTAATGAGTAAATAATATAACAAAATGTTAATAGTATAGGTTTAAAATATTGTACTGTTGTTGTTGTTGTGGTCTTCAGTCCTGAGACTGGTTTGATGCAGCTGTCCATGCTAATCTATCCTGTGCGAGCTTCAACATCTCCCAGTACCTACTGCAGCCAACATCCTTCTGAATCTGCTTAGTGTATTCATCTCTTGGTCTCCCTCTACGATTCTTACCCTCCACGCTGCCCTCCAATATTAAATTGGTGATCCCTCGATGTCTCAGAATATGTCCTACCAACCGATCCCTTCTTCTAGTCAAGCTGTGCCACAAGCTCCTCTTCTCCCCAATTCTATTCAATACCTAATCATTAGTTATGTGATCTACCCACCTAATCTTCAGCATTCTTCTGTAGCACCATATTTCAAAAGCTTCTATTCTCTTCTTGTCTAAACTATTTATCGTCCATGTTTCACTTACTTTCAAGTTAGCCGATGACATTGTAATTCTGTCAGAGACACCAAAGGACTTGGAAGAGCAGTTGAACGGAATGGACAGTGTCTTGAAAGGAGGATATAAGATGAACATCAACAAAAGCAAAACGAGGATAATGGAATGAAGTCTAATTAAGTTGGGTGGTGCTGAGGGAATTAGATTAGGAAATGAGGCACTTAAAGTAGTAAAGGAGTTTTGCTATTTGGGGAGCAAAATAACTGTTGATGGTCGAAGTAGAGAAGATATAAAATGTAGACTGGCAATGGAAAGGAAAGTGATTCTGAAGAAGAGAAATCTGTTAACATCGAGTATAGATTTAAGTGTCAGGAAGTCGTTTCTGAAAGTATTTGTATGGAGTGTAGCCATGTATGGAAGTGAAACATGGACGATAAATAGTTTGGACAGGAAGAGAATAGAAACTTTCGAAATGTGGTGCTACAGAAGAATGCTGAAGATTAGATGGGTAGATCACATAACTAATGAGGAAGTATTGAATAGAATTGGGGGGAAGAGGAGTTTGTGGCACAACTTGACCATAAGCAGGGATCGGTTGGTAGGACATGCTCTGAGGCACCAAGGGATCACAAATTTAGCATTGGAGGGCAGCGTGGAGGGTAAAAATCGTAGAGGGAGACCAAGAGATGAATACACTAAGCAGATTCACAAGGAAGTAGGCTGCAGTAGGTACTGGGAGATGAAGAAACTTGCACAGGATAGGGTAGCATGGAGAGCTGCATCAAACCAGTCTCAGGACTGAAGACCACAACAACAACAACATTTCACTTCCACACATGGCTACACTCCATACAAATACTTTCATAAACGACTTCCTGACATTTAAATCTATACACAATGTTAACAAATTTCTCTTCTTCAGAAACGCTTTCCTTGCCATTGTCAGTCTATATTTTATATCCCCTCTACTTCAACCATCATCAATTATTTTGATATCTCTGACAGAATTACAAAGTCATCGGTGAACCTCAAAGTTTTTATTTCTTCTCCATGGATTTTAATACCTACTCTGAACGTTTCTTTGTTTCCTTTATTGCTTGTTCAATATACAGTTTGAATAACATCAGGGAGAGGCTACAACCCTGTCTCACTCCCTTCCCAACCACTGCTTCCCTTTCATGTCCCTCGACTCATATAACTACCATCTGCTTTCTGTACAAATTGTAAATAGCCTTTCGCTCCCTGTATTTTACCCCTGCCATCTTCAGAATTTGAAAGAGAGTATTCCCATTAGCATTGTCAAAAGCTTTCTCTAAGTCTACAAATGTTAGAAACGTAGGTTTGCCTTTCCTTAATCTTTCTTCTAAGATAAGTCGTAAGGTCAGTATTGCCTCGCGTGTATTGTATAGTATTGTACTATAGATTTAAAATACAAAAGCAAGAACTAAATAGCCAATTAAACAGTACGTTGGTGATGGAGACGAAGGGATTGGGGGTGGGGGGGGGGGGGGGGGGGCTCGAAACTATCTAATTTTATCTTCGTATTCATATTGCAGACGCTGTTGGTCAGTGGGGTGCGCTCAGCCCTTGTGGGGCAAACTGAGGAGCTACTTGACTGAGAAGTAGCGACTCCGGTCTCTTAAACTGACATACGGCCTGGAGAGCGGTGGGCTGACCACATGCCCCTGCATATCCACATCCAGTGACGTCTGAGGGCTGAGGATGATACGGCGGCCGGTCGTTACCGTTGGGCCTTCCAAGGCCTGTTCGGACGGAGTTTAGTTTAGTTTTAGTCACATCGCGGGATGTACATAAGAGGAAAGATGTATTGGTCGAATCTTCTGGGAAGGTACGCTCTCGGAACTTTAGCAGTAAACTCTGCTGTGATGCACAATGAATCTCTTGCAGCATTTGCCACTGAAATCGGCTGAGCATCTCCGTAACCTGTGACGAAGCGCGCTGCCTTTCCTTAAATCTTTCCTGTTTCCTCCATTAGTCCTACCTAGTAAGATTCCCAGGGTGAAGAGCAATATTTAAACAACGTTCGAATGACGGCTTTTTAAACTACCTCCTTGATGGACGGATCACACTGCCGCAAAATTCTTCCGATGAACCTGCGTCTGGTATCTGCGTTACCAGCGTTTAATTTTTAACCAATACGTGCGCTTAGTCTCGGATACTTAATGGCCATGGCTGTTTCTAGTGGTTCTTCGACAATCGTGTTTCGTACAATAACGGGGATTCCTGAGTACTTATGCGCAGTGCGTTGCATTTGTTTATGTGTAAACCAAACGCCGATCCTCTGCACGTGTTTCTTCATTTCGGTAGAGCTTTAAAGCGTTGTGACTTCTCTGGTATTCAACAGCACCTTGCACGAAGAGCCTCATGGATATTCCGACATCATCCACTAAACCAGCGATTCTCAACCTGAGAGGCGAATACCCCCCCGCCCCCCGGTATAGGGACACAGTACGCAAAATGGAGGGTGCGAGCTTATTGGAAAGAAAAATAATCCATGTTATTGAAAAAAATAAACGCGAAATACACCCTAAGACAAAAAAAAGGCGCATCACGAAGGAATTATGCGAATGAGGCAAAAATTGGTAGATGTGATGCACATATACAGTCAAGTAAATGATTACAATTTCAGAAAAAAGGGATGATTTGTTCCAGAGAAAGAGCTTGAAACGGTACAGTAGTTTCCGCTCCATAAGCAGCAGGTTTCGCTGCTCGCTCGCACCGGGAAATAGGAACAGAGGCGGCTCCGCAGCCAATTTTATTACACGACGCGGTCGGCCGCGGGTGCAACAGAACCCATGTGGACGGGTGGAAAGAAATGTGTCGGGCTTCATAATACGTATTTATATGTGTCGTGTATTATGCATTTCTTGTACGTTGATGTGAATCTGCACATGAACTTTCCTAATCCTCCTCACACCTTTCCGTAAAGCGTGGCCAAATCTTTGTTGGGAAGTAGTTCTGTAGTATAGTAGTGCCAACCTTACTCCTCGTTAGGGGATCAGAGAGACAGCACAGGCAGGTAAAAGTCAAGGAGTTTCCAGTGTCATAAGATTTGTGGTGGAGAGGTTGGTCACGGCCAAGTGGTTCGACCACCCCCTCCACCGGGGCCCAGGAAGACCTCCGGGTGCCCGCCATATTCTGGGGGGAGTGTTACAGAAGACGGGTAAGTGAGCAGACGTACCCTCAGTGCGTCTGTCTCAATGTTCACGCATGGAAGGGAGGTATTTGAATATTTGTACCAATTCTTTTATATCCAGCTTCGGATTGTGTAAGGTAATGAATGTGCTCGTTTAATTCCGGAAATTTGACCCCCTGTGTTAAAGTATCTGGTCCCTAGTTTGCCCGTTATCCTCCTCACATAGTGAATGTCCTACGTAAAATATTGGGAGACTTTGATGGTATACATTTGGCCAACGCAATTTCGTCTTACCCGTAGAAATGTGCGTGCAGATTAGTATATAATATACCCGAGCTATAAGTTGTAAAATTGTAATATCTGTAAACTGAAACAATTGCTGCAATCGCTGTAAAATCGAGTGATAATGTTTAAAATAAATAGGAAATCAACTGTCATCAATCTTTAACATACCTTAAAAATCACAAAGAAGTCAAGTTAAAGGAATTTATTTAAAATAAAAGCTATAGAATGCAGGGAAACACACATCAGCGTGTGAGCCCTCCAGCCCCTTGCCTAGTATCGTACAGAAAGGACACGCTCTCTAGGTAGCGCTCTCAAGCTCCCAGTTATCCGTTGCGAAATTTTCATTAAGGGCTTGACGACATCAACTTTCATCTGGCGTGCCTAGGCAAGGAGGCAAGAAGGTAAACTTTCAAGCTTCACAAATGAGCAAGTCAATAGCGTGTTGGTCTACCTCTGGCACTTGTGCAAGCGATTATTCGGCTTAGCGTTGCTTGATACCGTTCGTGGATGTCCTCCTGAATGACACCGTGCCAAATTGTGTCCAACTGACACGTTAGGGTCGCCAAAATCCAGAGCGGGATGGAGGGCCCTGCACACAGTGCTCCAGACGACCTTGGTGGCCAAGTTGGGTTTAGCAAGCACGAAGACAAGCAGTAGAAATTCTCACCATGTGAAGGTGGGCATTATCCGGCTGAATTGTAAGCCCAGGATTGCTTGCCTGAAGGGCAACAAGATGGGGTGTAGAATATCGTCAAGGTACCGCTGTGCTGTTAGCGTGCCGCACACGACAAAGAAATGGCTTCTGAGGTGGACCAACGCGTTATTCACTTGCTTAACTTGTAAAGCTCTTTCTCTTGAATAAATCATACAATATTTCTCAGATTTAATCATTTTGTAACACCCCACCCGTTGCTTGTTTGATTTTTGCGTGTGTTCGCCCCTGACAAACAACTTACAGAGAAATTGGGAGTGGAACTGTACGCAAGAATCCATAACGCTAGATTTAAATGTGGCCCTGTCACCCCTAATTAATCTGCGGTGGTAGCGTTGACGATAAATCACACCTATTTTTTCTTCCAAACATGAACGATCACGAACACTCAGGGTGTTCCATGACATCAAACACATACACAAAAATAAAATAAAGCAAAAGGGTGAATTCAGGATCAACTACTGAAAGTAAAGGCTCTACTGAATCACAATAATTTTATTATAACCTTCAGATCAATGCTGAATAAAACACGGTGAACAATTTACAAACGCCCGCATCTCGTGGTCGTGCGGTAGCGTTCTCGCTTCCCACGCCCGGGTTCCCGGGTTCGATTCCCGGCGGGGTCAGGGATTTTCTCTGCCTCGTGATGGCTGGGTGTTCTGTGCTGTCCTTAGGTTAGTTAGGTTTAAGTAGTTCTAAGTTCTAGGGGACTGATGACCATAGATGTTAAGTCCCATAGTGCTCAGAGCCATTTGAACCATTTTGAACCAATTTACAAATTTTCCTCCTGACTGGTTTTGGCAGTGAATTGTGTTAAAATTGGCCCAACAGACCGCTGTCCATAAACTTCTCTATTTGTAACGATCTTCCCGGTAGCAAAGAGCTGGCGCGGCTAACGTCCACTCAGAACGAAGGACCACGAGGGGGAGACGACTTGGATAACGTCCTCTCAGTACGAGAGCCCAGAATGGAAGACCAGAATTCCAGCAAGATCGCTCTTCACCTTTCTTTTCTCACTTCCACTTTTACCGAGCGAATCACATAAGTAGAAGCTCTCAAAATACCCAGTTTGCCAGTGCCAACCAATGTACGGCCTGGAAACAGAACTCTTTTCCACAATTCTTTTATTTCTACAAAATTTCACAAGTAAACTTTGTGTCTTAATAAAAGAGTCATTGTATTCGTTTCACTGCGTGTTTCTTTCAGTTGTGTATATTATACTTTAGCAGAACTCAATTTACCGTCAACTCTAACTGCTGCCTGACTATCTATGTAAAGATCTTTAATTTCTTGCAAAAGATGGAGACAAACGTTTGCAAGCAAAAATCGAGTTCATGGTTCAGAGTAGTTTCAGGGGTAAGACAAGGATGCAACTTGTCTCCACTGTTGTTCACATTATTTATGGATCATATGTTGAAAACAATAGACTAGTTAGGTGAGATTAAGATATGTGAACGTAAAAAAAGGCAGTTTTGCATATGTGGATGACTTAGTTGTGATGGCAGCTTCGATTGAAAGTTTGGAAAGCAACATTTCAGAGCTAGATCAGAAATGTAAGGACCATGGCATGAAGATTAGCATCTCCAAAACGAAAGTAATGTCAGTGGGAAAGAGATATAAACGGATTGAGTGCCAAATAGGAGGAACAAAGTTAGAACAGGTGGACGATTTCAAGTACTTAGGATGCATATTCTCACAGGATGGCAACATAGTGGAAGAACTGGAAGCGAGGTGTAGCAAAGCTAACGCAGTGAGCGCTCAGCTACGATCTACTCTCTTCTGCAAGAAGGAAGTCAGTACCAAGACTAAGTTATCTGTGCACCGTTCAATCTTTCGACCAACTTTGTTGTATGGGAGCGAAAGCTGGGTGGATTCAGGTTGTTGATGTTGTTGTGGTCTTCAGTCCTGAGACTGGTTCGATGCAGCTCTCCATGCAACTCTGTCCTGTGCAAGCTTCTTCATCTCCCAGTACCTACTGCAGCCCACATCCTTCTGAATCTGCTTAGTGTATTCATCTCTTGGTCTCCCTCTACGATTTTTACCCTCCACGCTGCCCTCCAGTACTAAATTGGTGATCCCTTGATGCCTCAACACATGTCCTACCAACCGGTGCCTTCTTCTAGTCAAGTTGTGCCACAAAATCCTCTTCTCCCCAATTCTATTCAATACCTCCTCATTAGTTATGTGATCTACCCATCTAATCTTCAGCATTCTTCTGTAGCATCACATTTCGAAAGCTTCTATTCTCTTCTTGTCCGAACTATTTATCGTCCATGTTTCACTTCCGTACATGGCTACACTCCATACAAACACTCTCAGAAACGACTTCCTGAGACTTAAATCTATGCTCGATGTTAATAAATTTCTCTTCTTCAGAAACGCTTTCCTTGCCATTGCCAGTCTATATTTTATATCCTCTCTACTTCGACCATCATCAGTTATTTTGCTCCCCAAATAGCAAAACTCATCTACTACTTTAAGTGTCTCATTTCCTAATCTAATTCCCTCAGCATCACCTGATTTAATTCGACTTCATTCCATTATCCTCGTTTTTCTTTTGTTGATGTTCATCTTATATCCTCCTTTCAAGACACTGTCCATTCCGTTCAACTGCTCTTCCAAGTCCTTTGATATCTGTGACAGAATTACAAAGTCATCGGCGAACCTCAAAGTTTTTATTTCTTCTCCATGGATTTTAATACCTACTCCGAACTTTTCTTTCGTTTCCTTTACTGCTTGCTCAATATACAGATTGAATAGCATCGGGGAGAGGCTACAACCCTGTCTCACTCCCTTCCCAATCACTGCTTCCCTTTCATGTCCCTCGACTCTTATAACTGGCATCTGCTTTCTGTACAAATTGTAAATAGCCTTTCGCTCCCTGTATTTTACCCCTGCCACCTTCAGAATTTGAAAGAGAGTATTCCGGTCATCATTGTCAAAAGCTTTCTCTAAGTACCTTATCAATAAGGTTGAGGTTACGGATATGAAAGCAGATAGGATGATTGCAGGTACTAGTAGATGGGAACAATAGCAGGAGGGTGTCCACAATGAGGAAATCAAAGAAAAAGTGGGAATGAAATGTAGCAGTCAGGGGGAACAGGCTTAGTCGGTGCGGTCACGTTACACGGATGGGAGAAGCAAGGTTACCCAAGAGACTCATGGTTCAGCAGTAGAGGGTAGGAGGAGTCGGGGTAGACCAAGGAGAAGGTACCTAGATTCGGTTAAGAATGATTTTGAAGTAATAGGCTTAACATTAGAAGAGGCACCAATGTTAGCAATGAATATGGGATCATGGAGGAATTTTATAAGGGGGGCTATGCTCCAGACAGAACGCTGAAAGGCATGATCAGTCTTAAATGATGATGATGGTGATGGTGAGCTCTTTCTATACAGTCATGGAAATAAGTATTCATACAGTAGGCGATGGCAAACTACGATGGTGTGTTGGGATAGTAAATCACCCACAGCGCCGATTCGAATACGTACAATGATGTAGCGTCAGATAACCATGTTCTTGGTAATGAAGCTTCCCGCATTGCATGAATCTATTCTGGGAAAATAAAATATGTTACACTCCGCATGGTCTACGACAGGGCAAAATGTATTCATACAGCTGAGTACTTTCAACCAAACAAACGGCTGACGCATCCCCGGAGTGCATGCCACACTTGTGTAGTCGTGTGCCGGCCGTGAAGCAACAGCACGTCGGACGTGGGTACCGCGGAACAGCAGCAAGGGGAAGGAAACGACCATTGAGGAATGAAACATCGTTGTCGCCCAATATCTTCAACACAAGTCATATGCCGAAATTGCGAACATTATAGGACGAAGCCGAGCGACTGTGCACTCTATCATTAAGCGATATAAAGACAGACATGTAGTAATAAACAGTGAACGACACGGTCATTCACAGAAGCTTACAACAAGAGAGACCAGAATGCTACTGAGAATCATCAAGAAAAACCCGAAAACGACAGCGTCGGCACTATCCGCATATGTACATGACCACTTTGGAAAGGACATCACTCCAAGGGCAGTTCGTACCATTTTCAATCGTTCGGGCTACAGAGCCAGGGTCCCGAGACGAAAGCCCTACATCAGCAAAAAGAACAGGAAGTGGCGGATGGAAGTCGCGAAACAGCATATATCCACGACAGCAGACTTCTGGGATACTGTATTGTTTAGTGATGAAAGCAAATTTAATATCGTGCACAATGTTGGTAGGATCTTGGTCTGGAGAAGATCGAATAGAGATCTCGATCGAAACAACATTCAACCCACGGTGAAGCGCGGATGTTGTGGGGCTATATGTCAGCCTCCGGTGTCGGAAAATTAGTGTTTGTGGAAGGTACCATGGACAGATCTATGTATATGAACATTCTCAAACAGAACTTACAACAGAGTAATAACGTCTTGGGTCTTCCTAGAAATTATTACTTCCAACAGGACAATGATCCCAAACATAAGGCGCAAATAGTCCGGCTGTGGTTTATCTACAACACTCTACAACACTCCACACACTCTTGAAACACTAGCTCAGAGTCCGGACCTGAATCCCATCGAACACTTGTGGAATGAGCTGGAAACACGAGTGAGAAAATACGACATCCGTAGTAAGGCCTCTTTTAAAGAGGCTCTCCTTCGAGAATGGGAAGGTATCACGTCGTAAACTACAAGAAAATTGGTCCATTCCATGCCACGGAGGTTGCGAGACGTAATACATCGGAAGGGTATGCATACGAAGTATTAAACATGTTCTGGCTTTGTTAGAAGTGTCATTTTCTGTTGATGTATGAATACTTAATTCCCAGCGCAGTAGAGAACTTGGCAGATGATTTTGTATTTTGCTTTGTAAAGGCTTGTTCATTCTCGTTCTACATACCAGCACAGTTGCATTGGCGACTGGCCAATGTGTATAGTGCATATCCAATTAGTGTTTTTGGTTTCGTATTGTCAATAAAGGCAGTTTACTTTTCCATGCGCTCATGTATGAATACTTATTTCCATTACTGTATGTGCTCCAAGTTTAACCGAGCTAGAGACGCAGTATGTGGAGGTTATTTTCGACCTTAGGTTTTGGACACATGTCTATTAGATGAGACGGTGGTGTCAAGGAGTGAATGGCATAAGTTTGGAGAGTCCTCACCCACTTTTCACGCAAGCAGTCCACTGCGGCTTCCCCTGGATTGCCGGGAAGCAGTGCGTGCGCCCGCCAGACGCAGGCTCACGCACGCGCGCGCAACCTCACGCAACGCACGCCGGCCGGCCCGTCCCAGCTGCGTGGAATGCCGTCAAGGCCCTCCTTTGTTCGCCGCCAGAGGCTGGCGTGGCCGGCGCTGCGGCTGCTCCAGCTTCCGTCAACAAGGCGGGCGCCCTCGCTCCAGCGCTGGACCTCCGTTAAGCCGTCGGCACACGGACCGCGCTGTCGAACGTTAACGTCGAAAGCGGCAAGTTAAACGTGCTGCTGAACGCTCAGGAACGATACGACTTGGGCATACTGTACGTGGGCCCCAACGTCGTATACGCGATCGCAACGCACTCCAGCGGCAGTTGTGGTGTGGGACGTTTCTAGTTCGTAAATCACATACTGAATTTAACTGATGAAAGGAGAAAATACATAAATGCACCAAGTGAAGCAGGCAAAAAGGAATACAAACGTCTCAAAAATGAGATCGACAGGAAGTGCAAAATGGCTAAGCAGGGATGGGTAGAGGACAAATGTAAGGATGTAGAGGCTTATCTCATGAGGGGTAACTTAGATTCTGCCTACAGGAAAATCAAAGAGACCTTTGGAGGAAAGAGAACCACTTGCATGAATATCAAGAGCTCAGATGGAAACCCAGTACTAAGCAAAGAAGGGAAAGCAGAAAGGTGGAAGGAGTATATAGAGGGTCTATACAAGGGCGGTGTTCTTGAGGACAATATTATGGAAATGGCAGAGGAGGTAGATGAAGATGAAATGAGAGATATGATACTGCGTGAAGAGTTTGACAGAGCACTGAAAGACCTAAGTCGAAACAAGGCCCCGGGAGTAAACAACATTCCATTACAACTACTGGCAGCCTTGGTAGAGCCAGTCCTGACAAAATTCTACCATCTGGTGAGCAAGATGTATGAGACAGGCGAAATTCCCTCAGACTTCAAGAAGAATATAATAATTCCAATCCCAAAGAAAGCATGTGTTGACAGATGTGAAAATTACCGAACTATCAGTTTAATAAGTCACGGATGCAAAATACTAACGCAAATTCTTTATAGACGAATGGAAAAACTGGTAGAAGCCGACGGGGGGAAGATTAGTTTGGATTCCGTAGAAATGTTGGAACACGTGAGAGAATACTGACCCTACGACTTCTTAGAAGAAAGATTAAGGAAAGGCGACCTACGTTTCTAGCATTTGTAGACTTAGATAAAACTTTTGGCAATGTTGACTGGAATACTCTCTTTCAAATTCTGAAGGTGACAAGAGTAAAATACAGGGAGCGAAAGGCTATTTACAAATTGTACGAAACCAGATGGCAGTTATAAGAGTCGAGGGGCATGAAAGGGAAGCAGTGGTTGGGAAGGGAGTGAGACGATGCATTATCTCCCCGATGTTATTCAATCTGTATATTGAGCAAGCAGTAAAGGAAACAAAAGAAAAATTCGGAGTAGGTATTAAAATCCATGGAGAAGAAATAAAAACTTCGAGGTTCGCCGATGACATTGTAATTCTGTCAGCGACAGCAAAGGACTTGGAAGAGCAGTTTAACGGAATGGACAGTGTCTTGAAAGTTGGATATAAGATATCAACAAAAGCAAAACGAGGATAATGGAATGTAGTCGAATTAAGTCGGGTGATGTTGAGGAAATTAGATTAGGAAATGAGACACTTAAAGTAGTAGATGAGTTTTGCTATTTGGGGAGCAAAATAACTGACGATGGTCGAAGTAGAGAGGATATAAAATGTAGACTGGCAATGGCAAGGAAACCGTTTCTGAAGAAGAGAGGTTTGTTAACATCGAGTATCGGTTTAAGTGCCAGGATGTCGTTTCTGAAGGTATTTGTATGGAGTGTAGCCATGTATGGAAGTGAAACATGGACCATAAAAAGTTTAAACAAGAAGAGAATAGAAGTTTTCGAAATGTGGTGCTACAGAAGAATGCTGAAGAGTAGATGGGTATATCACATAACTAATGAGGAGGTTTTCAGTAGAATTGGGGAGAAGAGGAGTTTGTGGCACAACTAGACTAGAAGAAGGGATCGTGTGGTAGGACATGTTCTGAGGCATCAAGGGATCACAAATTTAGTACTGGAGGGCACGTGGAGGGTAAATATCGTAGAGAGAGACCAAGAGATGAATACACTAAGCAGATTCTGAAGGATGTAGGTTGCAGTAGGTACTGGGAGATGAAGAGACTTGCACAGGATAGAGTAGCATGGAGAGCTGCATCAAAGCAGTCTCAGGACTGAAGACCACAACAACAACAAGTATGTGACGTAGTTGTTAGAACGGTTACTGCTGCAGTGGCAGGTTGGAAAGATTTAAGCTAGTTTGAGCGTGGTGTGATAGTCGGCGCACTTGCGATAGGACACAGTATCTTCGACGTAGCGATGAAGTGGGTTACTTCCCGTACGACCATTTCACGAGTGTACCGTGAATATTAGCAGTCCGGTAAGATATCACATCTCCAATATCGCCGCGGCCGGAAAAAGATCCTGAAAGAACGGGACCAACGACGACTGAGGAGAATCGTTCAGCGTGACAGAATTGCTGCCCCTCCCCTCCATCAACAAGTGTCAGCGTGCGAATCATTAAACGAAACTTCAATGATATGGGCTTTAGGAGCCGAAGGCCCACTCATGTACCCTTGATGACTACACGACAGCCGGTCTTAGTGGCGGAGCGGTTCTAGGCGCTACAGTCTGGAACCGCGCGGCCGCTACGGTCGCAGGTTCGAATCCTGCCTCGGGCATGGATGTGTGTGATGTCTTTAGGTTAGTTAGGTTTAAGTAGTTCTAAGTTCTAGGGGACTGATGATCTCAGAAGTTAAGTTCCATAGTGCTCAGAGCCATTTGAACCATTTTGACTGCACGACACAAAGCTTTACGCCCCGCCTGGGCTCTTCAACACCGACATTGGACTGTTGATGACTGGAAACATGTTGCCTGGTCGGACGAGTCTCGTTTCAAATTGTATCGAATGGATGGACGTGTGCACCTATGGAGACAACCTCATGAATCCATTGACCCTGGACCCTGCATCTCAACAGGGGACTGTTCAATCTGGTGGAGTCTCAGTAAGGGTTTGGGGCGTGTGCAGTTGGACTGATATGGGACCCCTGATACGTCTAGGTACGATTCTGACAGGTGACGAATCGCCTGCATCCATTCATATCCATTGTGCACTTCGACGGACTTGGGCAATTCCAACAGGACAATGCGGCACGTCACACGTCCAGAATTTCTACAGAGTGGTTCCACTAACACTCCTCTGCGATTAAATACGCTGGCTACCAAACTGCACAGATACGAACATTATTGAGTATATCCTGGATGCCTTGCAATGTGCTGTTCACAAGAGATCTCCACCCAGTCGTACTCTTACGGCTTTACGGACGGCCCTGCAGGATTCACGGTGTCAGTTCCCTCCAGCATTACTTCAGACAGTAGTCCATGCCACGTCATGTTGCGGCACTTTTGCGTGCTTGCAGGGCGCTGCACGATATTAAGCGAGTGTAGCAGTTTCTTAGGCTCCCCAGTGTATTACATATTCTGCACATCAACATGCTAGATGCCTGCTTACCCCGTTTCGAGCAACAACTGAAAGGAAGACGATACACGTTTACGCTTAACGGTAACCGCTTTGTTAGGGATGGTAACTGCATGTAAGTGGCACAATGGAAGGTGTCTGATGGTTTCTTCGGTTTCGTCACATACCAGATTTGTCCGGAAAACTTCTTGCCGACTTCCCTATTTGTTCATTTCTGCCAACGTCAGCTACCTCACGGTTGCAGAGTCAAAACTGCACAGTGATCTTAGACGTTGCAGTTTCTGTTGTAGCGGTGAGCGCCGACTACATCAGGTTATCCCACTCACACCCCTCTGCCCATAGCAAAAAACAATCTTGTCAGATTGCAGCCATCTTTCTCAGCAACTGTTTCTGAAGAATGCCGATCTGAAGAAATAGCACACTAGTTGCATTAAAAATTGCTTTTTAACGCAACTTGTGTGCTGTTCCTACATATCGGAAATCTTATTATTCCATTCAAACTGCCAGCCTCCACTAAAATCGTACTTTTTCCTTGTACAGCCAATACCTGCTTCACACAGTCAAAGAGAAAGACGATGGGAGCTCAAAAAGCCTCACACGGTGAAAGAAAAATTGTGTTCTACTAAAATTTCAAGAGAAGAATTTCACCATCAGATATGAAGAACATCTTTTGAGAAAGAACGGCACCAGTCCCCTAAATTCATCCCTTGCCGATCATCTCTTCATTACTGGGCACGTGCCTAAAGCCATAGGCGATAACAATATTCTGCATACCGAAAAGAAGGGGCGTAGGTTAGATGTTTTAGAGGAATTGGATATTTTCAAACATCTACATCTACACACATACTCCGGAATCCACCATACGGTGCGTGGCGGAGGGTACCTCGTACCACAACTAGCATCATCTCTCCCTGTTTCACTCCCAAACAGAACGAGGGAAAAGTGACTGCCTATATGCCTCTGTACGAGCCCTAATCTCTCTTATCTAATCTTTGTGGTCTTTCCGCGAAATGTAAGTTGGCGGCAGTAAAATTGTACTGCAGTCAGCCTCAAATGCTGGTTCTCTAAATTTCCTCAGTAGCGATTCTCGAAAAGAACGCCTCCTTTCCTCTAGAGACTCCCACCCGGGTTCCTGAAGCATTTCCGTAACACTCGCGTGATTATCAAACCTACCAGTAACAAATCTAGCAGCCCGCCTCTGAATTGCTTCCATGTCCTCCCTCAATCCGACCTGATAGGGATCCCAAACGCTCGAGCAGTACTTAAGAGTATGTCGTATTAGTGTTTTATAAGCGGTCTCCTTTACAGATGAACCACATCTTCCCAAAATTCTACCAACGAACCGAAGACGACTATCCGCCTTCCCCACAGCTGCCATTACATGCTTGTCCCACTTCATATCGCTCTGCAATGTTACGCCCAAATATTTAATCGATTGACTTTGTCAAGCGCTACACTACTAATGGAGTATTCAAACATTACAGGATTCTATTTCCTATTCATCTGTTTTAATTTACCTTTATCTATTATCAGAGTTAGCTGCCATTCTTTACACCAATCACAAATCCTGTCCAAGTCATCTTGTATCATCCTACAGTCACTCAACGACGACACCTTCCCGTACACCACGTCATCATCAGCAAACAGCCGCACATTGCTATCCACCCTATCCAAAAGATCATTTATGTAGATAGAAAACAACAGCAGACCTCCCACACTTCCCTGGGGCACTCACCCCACACTTGGCTGTCAAAAATGGTTCAAATGGCTCTGAGCACTATGAGACTTAACTTCTGAGGTCAACAGTCCTCTAGAACTTAGAACTACTTAAACATAACTAACCTAAGGAGATCACACACATCCATGCCCGAGGCAGGATTCGAACCTGCGACCACAGCGGTCGCTAGGTTCCAGACACTTGGCTGTCCCTGCTGTTCGAAATACCATCACGATCAAATGAGGTCTCGTCAGTATTCAGCACGATTTGGAGGAAATCTAGTCGATCAGTCCATTATTGGAGCAGCCAGTGACGCAATGTGACCCTTGGTTCTAAATCAGCCACAAGCATTGGATGGACTCGTTGTGGGTGATACGCGCGTAATTGTGGTCCGTGGAGTGTTCACCACACCGTAGTATGTGCAGCGCCCATTTCACGTGGAGTGGGACAAGCACTTCCTCTTCAAAATCGCATGTGCGAGTGGTCCTCACTTTGTCAGGTCCGTCATTTCTTCTTTCCAATGAACCAGTCTCCTTCATTCGTCGATCGAGAGAAATAAACACTTGTCGTGACGGATGGTGCCTGTTACGAAATCGTTCCCTGTACAGCCTTTCAGCAGCGAGAGCACTGCAACGTACTTCCCCATACACTAGGTACATGCCAGTGAGTTCTGCGAAACTGTATCGGTACTGAAACTTCCTGGCCGACTAAAACTGTGTGCCGGACCGAGACTCGAACTCGGGACCTTTTGCGGGCAAGTTTCACATCAGCGCACACTTCGCTGCAGAGTGAAAATCTCATTCTGGAAGCATCCCCCAGGCTGTGGCTAAGGCATGTCTCCGCAATATCCTTTCTTTCAGGAGTGCTAGTTCTGCAAGGTTCGCAGGAGAGCTTCTGTAAAGTTTGGAAGGTAGGAGACGAGATACTGGCAGAAGTAAAGCTGTGAGGACGGGGCGTGAGTCGTGCTCGGGTAGCTCAGTTGGTAGAGAACTTACCCGCGAAAGGCAAAGGTCCCGAGTTCGAGTCTCGGTCCGGCACACAGTTTTAATCTGCCAGAAGTTTCATATCAGCGCACACTCCGCTGCAGAGTGAAAATCTCATTCTCGAAACCCAGTATGTTCATTATTAATTTTTCTATGAAGCAGATATTTGAGGCACAGGGTTTTGATTGGTTGATTGGTTTATTTGGGAGAAGGGACCAAACAGCGAGGTCATGGGTGCCATAGGATCAGAGAAGAATAGGGAAGGAAGTCGGCCGTGCCCTTTCAAAGAAACTATCCTGGCATTTGCCTGAAGCGATTTAGGGAACTCGCGGAAAGCGTAAATCAGGATGGTCGGACGCGGGTTTGGACCGTCGTCCTCCCGAATGGAAGTTCAGTGTGCTAACTTCATTCGGTCAGTGTTTTGATCGACCCTCGTAAATGTAGAAGAAATAGGAAAATTTCGTTGGTTTTATCCATACTGGTTGAGAGGTCGTGGTTGTGAATGTCAATGTTAAATAATATATCGGCTCAACCTCTTGTTTATAGTGTAAAACACTAAGATTGACACGTTTCGGAAGTCAAGCTTCTATCATCAGAATAATAAAAAGTAAAAGAACCTGTAAAAACTCGCTAAAATGGAACATGCACCACACACAATAAAATTGATAATAAAATTAAAACATCGTGGTTACTTCCCTTGTTGCAGCCGTGCCTTCCAAGGCGCATCTCTGCATAGTCGTCAAAATCTAAAAAACTCTAAAATGGTGTCGCCTATGGTGTTCAACATCTAACCACATGGCTCCCTCCTCTATCGTCGTAAACCGCCCGTGCGTCTTCGTTGATACCACACACCACGAAACCAAACACGACACTTAAACGCGAGTGAACTGACGCGCAAGTAAACAAGGAAGTCACAGAGATGTCTATACAAACAGATAACGTATACATGTTCCAAGGACCTCATGAAATGTTGGTATCCTGCCAATTGCTAAAAATGTAGTTACAAAAAAAAAAAAAACAGTGAAATGTTTGAAAAAGTTATTTGTATCACCAGTTAGCTGTTCATACAGTGTGTTCTGATTATCCACGCTATGTATCGTAATTTCAAGCTGTTCTAGTAGATCCAGCTTTTTGCCTTTGTCCTGTCTCTGTAAAATCACGAGATCCTGATGTATTCCCAACATAGGGTGTCCCGTTTCCCAAATATGCGTGGCTACAGCTGACTTTTCGAAATTATTAAGCCGGAAAGCATCGCTATGCTCTTTGTAACGTACTTTAAAGGACCTACCAGTTTGGCCTACATGGCTTGCCTTGCACGTGTTACAATGAATTTTATAGACCCCCAGCTCTCTCGTATTTATCGCTTTCTTGCTGTAAACTATTTCTTAATTTAAACCGCAGCGTATTATTCGTCTGAAAAGCGGTATCAACTTTAAAAGGTTTGAAAATGTTAGCCACTTTTTGCGAAATATCACGAAGTATGGTATTGTGACTCTCGTAATACTATTTGCGATATTCTTCCTTGAAACAACTATCCAGAGCCAACGGATATCACCAAAACGTTGTCAGTATATTAATACGACAGAAACAGCGCGCGAATGCAACGAAGAATACCGCAAATAATATTGTTTAGCAATTGGCAGGATACCATCATTTCATGAGGTCCTTGGAATATGTATATGTCATCTGTTTGTATAGACATCTCTGTGACTTCCTTGTTTACTTGCGCGTGAGCTCACTCACGTTTCAGTGTCGTGTTTGGCTACGTGGTGTGTGGTATCAACGAAGACGCACGGGCGGTTTATGACGATAGAGGAGGGAGCCATGTGGTTAGATGTTGAACACCATAGGCGACACCATTTTAGAGTTTTTAATATTTCGACGACTATGTGGAGATGCACCTTGGAAGACACGGCTGCAACTAGGGAAGTAACCACATTGTTTTAATTTTATTATCAATTTTATTGTGCCTGGTGCATGTTTCATTTTAGCGAGTTTTAACAGGCTCTTTTACTTTTTATTATTCTAATGATTGAAGCTTGACTTCCGAAAAGCGTCAATCGTAGTGTTTTGCACTATCAACAAGTGGTTGAGCAGATATATTTTTTAACATTGACAGGAAATTTTCGGTCTATTGTTATCAGTGGCAGTGGATTAATTTACTTCGGCTATGTAAATGAGTCGGGGCTGCGACGCAGAATTTGCCCCGGTACCTTCTGCAAGAGAAAAACAAACAAAGCGCCTCTGGAGTGGAGCGCGGGTCAACTTGGCGTCACCGGCTCAGAGTTCTGGAACGACGTCGCGGCAAAATAAGAACGAAAAGGAGGAAAGCGGACCTCGCCGAAACCCGATCTCTCGCATAATAAATTCATTCGGGGGGCTATATTTAAAAGCGCTCGCTTCGCGGTTTCCCTTTCTCAGAAGCGGGCGGTCGCTTAAAAAGAAGAGGAGGGGCGGAGGTTGGGGAAGGAGAGAGAGAGAGAGAAACTCAGTAAGAAAGAGAGAGGGATAGAGACGTGTGGGGGGGGGGGGGGAGGGGGGAGAAGAGATGAGAAGATGCGAGGCAGTAGCAGGATCGTGATGAGGCGAGCAGCGGACGAGGAAAGGAGTAAAAAAGAGGAGTTAGACAGGGAGGGGGACTGGTTTTTGTTGGTCAGTAAAAGTGCAGGAACCGGTCCACAGGGCAGGGAGACGCCGCTGGGACGCTGGGATCCCAAACCAGCAGCACGAGAGCCTATGCGGGACCACTGAGCACTGAACGCGGACCCCGTACATATCTACATCTACAGTGTACGGCGCGTGCCCCCGGACTCCAACCGCGTGCTGATGTAGTCGACGCCGTAGAGCTGCTACTGCCACAGCTCTCGCAGCAGAGTAGAGACACGATGCGATATAACGTCAGTCCCCGTAGATTAACGGGAGAAGAAACCTGAAAAATTTCCGAAAAGGCGTTCCTCGCGTAGTGGTTGTATCGCAATTACAAGTCCGCAGCGTTTCCACTTATGCGAACTCGTATAATTAATGCTTCTTATTATTAATATTGTATTGTTAATTGCCCGGATTAGCAGCAGTTATTAATTCTTCTCTCGTTCGCATAGCACACACCACTGATTGCGAGGGAATATTTTAGTTAACAGTTCTTTCTTACGCTGTTGTCTCGTTGCTATGGCTACTTCCCACGATGTTTTAACTTTATTATAAATTTTATTGTGCCTGGTGCATGTTCCATTTTAGCAAGTTTTAACAGGTTCTTTTACTTTTTATTATTCTGATGACTTCCGAAACGCGTCAATCTTAGTGTTTTACACTATAAACAAGTGGTTGAGCCGATGTATTTTCTAACATCGTTTCCTCATCCATCCTATTCACCAGACGTAGCCCCAAGTGACTTCTTCCTCTTCCCTGAATAAGAACTTCGGCCTGCTGGGAAAAATGTTTCATCAAATAAGGAAGTGACATCAGTATTTATTTGCAGAGTTTGACAGAAGCTGTTTTTCCGATTGGATGGAAAAGCTGGAGGATCGCTGGACCAAGTGTATATCCCTCGAAGAGACTACATTGAGAAATAAGTTGATTTGTTTATGAAAAAAATATTTTTTCCTGCTTTTTTACAGGATTTGGCAAACCATCCTCGTATTTGTTGCGAAGTGTGCCCAAGAGAACGTCAGGAGTGTGCTGCATTATGTGGAGTTCGGATACTGGCGGTGAGAGCAGTCTCGGGCAAGCTTCTGAGTTCGTGCCAGCCGCATGAAGCACACAGTTCCCTCTGCCACACACCGTTCTGTGACTTGTGCATTACGGGTCCAGCTGCAGAATCGCATAGGGCTTTCTTTCCAGACAGCTCCATTCACGACCAACGGCCGACGCAGCAGCGCAACTAATGTGCAACAACTCCTCTTTCCCCCGGCCTGCGTCCAGTGTTCGTAGCCACTCGCGTCCAGTGTTTCCGCGGTCGATAATTTCCATCTCAATCGAGGCCCGCTGTTTTCGCCGTAACCCTCACGTTGGCTGAGACCTTGGTATGCCCGCCGTGGTTTACCAGTTCCGCGCTAACTGAAGGCAATAATAAGTCGGCGCCATTTACATAACGGGTTCCGTTTTTTCGGCGAGACGAGAGAAAGGAAACGCCAGGAGGCTGCGCGTTCGGGCGTGCACACACACACACACACACACACACACACACACACACACACACACACACACACACACACACAGCCTATGTATTCCACGGTATGCAGTTATAACACCTTTTTTGATAGGGACGCACGGGTGAACTTTTAGGTCTGATTAATTTTTTTTAGTTTACTTTTCTTCTGACTGGTTTGATAAGGTTCGCCACACATTCCTCTCGTTTGCCAACCTCTTCATCTCAGAGTAACACTTGCAATCTACAGTACGCCCTCGATTATTTGCTGGATGTACTCCAGTTCCTGTACAGGCTGTTTCGAGATTTTTTACTTCTGATGAAGGTATATTTATATGTACCGAAACCTTGGTCAAGAATTTTAATAAATCTTTATCCCGCAACTGTTTTGGCTGTCACCAGTTACCGCGAAAACATTTTCAAATTATTGTAACATACAGTCAAATTGGTATTTCCGAAAAGGCAAAAACCATGTTAGAAATATGCCCGAAACTAGTCGTCGAGTGTACTGATTAACAGAAATTGCTAACCTACAATTGTTCCAGCATGCTGTAAGTTCGTACTGATGTAGATGTAGATGCAGCACTGACTAACGTGAGGAGTTTGCGTTCCACTGAGGAATTCGCGAAGTGCGAAGGCTGTGTTGGCGAGAGGACCACCAGAAGAGCGCGGGCCATCCCGTATGCAGATGAGGCTGGTGCAGCGCTTTGTCCCAAGAGCGGAACCGGTCGCACGGGTGGGCCATCCTTTCTGCGACATTTCGAGGTTCGCAGACGACCCCTAGAGGCCGCGGTTACTGACCTGTACGGCATTCGCCGAAAATGCCACCCACGCTTTCGTTGCAGCTGTAGGTCTTCAGAGAACTGTTCTCAGTTTTAAGGTACCGTAACTCCTGACCCTAGCAGATGGCAGTTTACGAAGCCGTCCGAGTGAGCACTGCTTGGCACCTCGGTCTTCGCCAACGCAATTAGTGTCGGTACGCTTTGTTTGCCTAGTGCTATATCAGACAAGACGAACCCAAGAAAAGAAAGCCTCCGTTTCTTGGAGACTCGGAAGCATCGTACTCGAACCCGTCGGAAATTGAGTCCTCTTTCGGGCAAGCATGTGTGTGTGTGTGTGTGTGTGTGTGTGTGTGTGTATGTGTGTGTTTTGCCCTTAGCGTAAGTTACTATAAGCAACATTCAGTAGTGTGTAAGCCTAGAGACCGATGACCTCAGCAGTTTGGTCCCAAGGGACCTTATCACTAATTTCCAAATTTCCAAAAATTATATTCGACTTCTAGGGAGGAACACTTAAGATGCAAGGCGTTTTCTCGTATTTTTGTGTATGAAACAGCTTTTTCACGCCAAAACTGCTAAATAGAATCGGATTCGAATGCGTCTTGTCTATGTACATGGTGAAAGACCACCCTGATATGGTAAGATTAAAATTTATTAAAAAATGAAACAGCGATAATGACTATAAGCGTCGGCAAAGACATTATCTATGAATGCGCAGTAAAGCGCAGACAAATGACCATAAAACATCATTCACTTGTTTGCACATCATTTTGTTTCACTCTCTCGTTTGTAGAAGTTTTGTTTAGCAGTATTGCTCTGAGTATGATGGCCTACGAGTCTTTTGTATCAAATGTGTTTCTGAGTAAGAGAAGACAGTATTAAGTATTTTTATTAAAGTGAAATAGAGCCAAGTTAAGAAGAACTCCATTATAATTTTTATCATATTGAATGGAACCGGTGTCCCCTGAAGTCGGCTGCCTGTAACTACAATTGAAATGGAGGAAAAGACGTCCACGGTCATATTTACATAAAATTAACAAAAGGAGAAGCTTTCAAAAGACGACAAATATAATTAAAATGACATTTAATTCTGTCAGAGACAGCAAAGGACCTGGAAGAGCAGTCGAACGGAATGGACAATGTCTTGAAAGGAGGATATAAGGTGAACATCAACAAAAGCAAAACGAGGATAATGGAATGTAGTCGAATTAAATCGGGTGATGCTGCCGGAATTAGATTAGAAAATGAGACACTTAAAGTAGTAAAGAAGTTTTCCTATTTGGGGAGCAAAATAACTGATGATGGTCGAAATAGAGAGGATATAAAATGTAGACTGGCAATTGCAAGGAAAGCGTTTCTGAAGAAGAGAAATTTGTTAACATCGAGTTTAGATTTAAGTGTCAGGAAGTCGTTTCTGAAAGTGTTTGTATAGAGTGTAGCCATGTATGGAAGTAAAACGAGGACGATAAATAGTTTAGACAAGAAAAGAATAGAAGCTTTCGAAATCTGGTGCTACAGAAGAATGCTGAAGATTAGATGTGTAGATCACGTAACTAATGAGGAGGTATTGAATAGAATTGGGGAGAAGAGGAGTTTGTGGCACAACTTGACTAGAAGAAGGGATCGTTGGTAGAGAATAATCTGAGGCATCAAGGGGTCATCAATTTAGCATTGGAGGGCAGCGTGGAGGGTAAAAATCGTAGAGGGAGACCAAGAGATGAGTACACTAAACAGATTTAGAAGGATGTAGGTTGCAGTAGGTACTGGGAGATGAAGAAGCTTGCACAGGATAGAGTAGTATGGAGAACTGCATCAAACCAGTCTCTGAAGACCACAACAACAACAACAACATATACAGTGATAGACACAGAAAGAGAAACGACGCACGGTAAAGTGAATGAAAAATAGCACATTTTCGTACACGCATACATATAATAATAATTCAATCGTATTAATATTCTCTTTTTATTTCAAACGAAAGGACAATTACCAATCAAATTTCCTTCTTTCTTTCCTTTGATTATTATTTTTTAATTATAATACAGTCTTCACAGTTTCTGTCATTTTGGAATTCAATTAGCTCTTGCTGCGAACGCAGAATAATTGTATTCGTCAGTTTTAGCTATCCATAAGTGAAGTTTGCAAATAAGAGCACGAAGTTTATCTTCAAATATGAATATATGTGCAACGCTTTCTAAATTTCTGTTTCCGGAAGCTTGCAACTGCAAGTTCAACTTATTCAAGTGTGTGAAAACATCCACAAGATGGGACAAATGCATCGGAGATGTCACTTGTCTAGTGAGTCTTTCATTTTTTTCTCTCCTAGAAACAACTCAGCATCTTCTCTGAATTCGTAACACGTATATAATTTTGAAACTTCAAATCTTTTGTGGACCATATTTTAGTTCTTGCGGACCATTGAGCGTCCAAAGACCACTGGTTGGGAATCAATGATCTGCGTCCATTGCAAACCACTGTGCAGCGCATGGCAGAGGCATTTCTCACTGTACCATTTATTAAGGTTACTTCTCTTTCCATATATGTAGGGAGCGAAAGAAAAAACGGTGGCGTAAACACTCCAGTGCATTTATTAGGGCTTCTTTCCTTTCCATTCACGGAGGGAACGCGGGAAAAACGATAGCTTAAACACACCAGTGCTCCCTGTCGATAGTCTAGTCTTCGCGGTCCATACTAGAGAGATTCGTAGAGGGTTGCAGTGTACCCCTAGATTCATCACCTGAAGTTGGTTCTCGAAATTATGTAAGCAGGTTTTCATAGGACAGTGTCAACCTGTTTTCAAATGTTTGCCATTCAAGTCTTTTGACCATCTCCGTGACGCTCTCTCATCAGCCAAACAAACCTGCGACCATTTGTGCGGCCCTTCTTTGGATATGTTTAATATTCTCTGTTAGACCTGTTTGGTAACAACTTAAGACATTTGAGCAGTACTCTAGGATGTGTCACAGAGTGATTGCATCTGCTTAGTGTTCTACCTACGAACTGGATTCTGTCCTCTGCTCACTACTTGTCGTTTCCTTTCCTGTTTAACTTGCAAATAAAGTGAGGGAGAAAGACTACATGCCTCCGTATGAGCCTCTCGTAGGGTGAGTCAAATAAAAACCTTAAATTTGTAATAATAAATATAAATCTTGCGCCGTTGTCCTGTAAGTTGGTAAGCGTGCTTCAAACAGCGTGCAGAATGGCCTGTAGGTGGCAGCATAGTGCAGATGCACACATACCGTCGCAGTATCAGTATAAAGATGGCCACCCCACTTGCGACTTGCGCCAGGAAAGAACAGCGTTCCGTTATTCGGTTTTTGCGTAGTGAAGGTGTGAAACCTATTGAAATTCATCGACGAATGAAGGTTCAGTACGGCGATGCATGTTTGTCACAGCAGCAAGTCTACAAATGGAGTAGGAAGTTCGCAAATGGTGTGACTTAAGTGGAAGATGCTCCTCGTCCAGGTGAGGCACAACGAGTTGTGACTCAACAGAACATTGCAGCAGTTGAAGCCATAGTGAAGTAAAACCGGCGAGTGACACTGAATGACATTGCAGCATGTTTACAGGTTAGTCATAGATCATCACACCACATCGTGCATGATGTGCTCCAGTTTCACGGCAGCGGACTCCTGAAATGAGAGAACGACGTGTTGATTCTTGTGAAGAATTTCTTCGGCGCTTTGAACGAGAAGGCGATGGCTGCCTTGCAAGAATCGTTACTGGGGATGAAACCTGGGTTCACTTCCACCAACCGGAAACGAAGAGAGCGAGCAAGGAATGGCACCATTCCTCATCACTAAAACCAAAGAAGTTTCGAACAGAACCATCACCAGTGAAGGTTATGCTGACTCTCTTTTGGGATGAAAAAGGCGTCATTATGGAGCATTACATGCCTAAAGGGACCACTGTCAGCAGTGTATCATACACAGCTCTCCTAAAAAATCATCTGAGGCCTGCAATCAAATCAATGCGACGCGGATTGCTGTCAGCAGGTGTCCTTTTGCAGCATGACAATGCAAGGCCCCAAACTGCCCACACAACAGTTGCAACAATCACAGACCTGCATTTTGAGCGTCTTCCTCATCCACCATACTCACCAGACCTTGCCCCAAGTGATTTACATATGTTTGGACCACTCAAAGAGACAGTGGAAAAAAAGAAGTTCCGTTCTGATGAAGAGGTACGCAACGTGGTGGATGAGTGGTTGCCCAGAGCACCAAAAGAGTTTTTTTCTAAAGGAATTTATGCACTTTCTAAGCGCTGGAGGACTTGCATTGAGTGTGGGGGAGATTGTGTTGAAAAGTGATACAGCTTTGTACCACTTCTGCACAATAAATAACATTTTAAAAAAATATTTAAGGTTTTCATTTGACTCACCCTCGTATCTTGGTGGTCCTTACAAGCAATGTATGTTGGCGGCGGTACAATCGTTCGACAGTCAGCTTCAAATGCTGGTTCTCTAAACTTTCTCAATAGTATTTCTGGAACAGAACGTCGTCATCACTCCAGGCATTCACATTTGAGCTCTCGAAGCATCTCCGTAACACTTACGTGTTGTTAGAACCAGCTGGTAACGAATGTAGCAGCCCGCCGCTGATTTGCTTCGATGTCTTCCTTCAATCCGACCTGGCACGGATCCCAAACACTCGATCAGTATTCAAGAACGGGTCGCACCAGCGTCCAATGTGCGATTTCCTTTACAGACGAACCACTCTTTCTCAAAATTCTCCCAATAAACCGAGGTCGACCATTCGCCTTTCCTACCATAGTTCTCACATGCTCCTTCCACCTCATATCGCTTTGCAAGGTGAAACTTCTTAATAAAATATTTGCTTAAACTGCTGAATACAAGTGTCACTTTGCTAGTCTCTATCCTTACAACACTGACCTACTGAATTTGCCCTGGCAAACAGAACTCAAACTTTTCGTGTTCATTAATTACTCTCAATATACAAAGGTAACGCGATCTGACTGCTACCAAATTAACTCAAAAGAATGGCCCTGACTAAAAAGAAATCCTAACAATAGCCTATACATTTCGTTAAGCACTTACCTCACAAAAATCTTCATTACGCGAACTACTGCAATACAGCGAGCGCCAGTACTGTCAATACCAGCTATTAAAGCCACTAATTACTAGAAAGCACGTTATTAGCAAAGGAAATATTTTGTTGCAAACCAAATAATGTAATTGTTTTACCTTAATAATGTGATATCCAGTTCAGGCACGAATATAAATCGTCATTGACATCCAGTACAAAGGTATATAATCATGAATAATATTCAATCTCCAAGCCGAACATGTACAGATCGTTAGCCTACACTAACACTTCAGACCTCTACCCTCCATCAATGCTAACTTCACACATTTAACATCCATCACTGCTGGCTGTTCACCTCCAACCACCCAACAGTACTTCCATCACTGCTGGCGACTCCCTTCCAACTGCCCAAAACTACTGGCGATTAGCTTCCAACAACGAGTCCAACCAGCAACAGAGTCACCTACAGAGAAAGCGCAGTCAGAGGTCCAATTCAAAGCGCTACACAGCGCTGCCTACACAGAAGTAGCCCACTCACAAACGTTACGCCCAGATATTTAAACGACTTGACTGTGTCAAGCACGGCACTAGTAATACTGTATCCGAACGTTGCAGGATTGATCTTCCCACTCATCCGCATTAACTTACATTTTTCCACATTTAGGGCTAGCTGGCATTCATCATGTAACGTCCCCTTAGAAAAATTATACATGACTGTGTTTAAACTGACACACAATATTTTTTTTTTAGCGCAACGCAATCTGACTTTCAAAAATCCCTACAAAAGAATGGCCCTGACTAACATTAACCTATACGTTCCACAAATCACTTACCTCACCAAAAATCTTACCTCACTTACAAAGTGCAAAAACCATCAGTGACACAGTTTGTGCTTTATTTTACGAAATGTACTGAAACTGACGGCCATCAACCTCAATGCAAGCATGACACTAGCGAACAACATTCTGACGCACCCTGACAAATATCTGTGGTGTGTTTTGAATCGCAGTGCAGGCTGAGGCGCCTTCCCACGATTCGCGCGGCTCCCCCCGTCGGAGGTTCGAGTCCTCCCTCGGGCATGGGTGTGTGTCTTGTCCTTAGCGTAAGTCAGATTAAGTACTGTGTAAGCCTATGCACCGATGCCCTCAGCAGTTTGGTCCCATAGGAACATACCACAAATTACCACAATTTTGTTTCCAATTGCAACACAAGAACATACAATTCTGGCAACTAATTCCATCTCCGTTTCCACTGGTGTCTCATATACAACTGACTTTTGATATCCCCATAGGAAATAATTAAGGAGACTCAGGTCAGGTGACCTCGCAAGCCATGGAATACGACATCCTTCCAATCCAGCTACCAGTAAATACAACACAGGCCTGCCTGGTTGGCCGTACGGTCTAACGCACAGCTTTACGGGCGGGAAGGAGCGCCTGGTCCCCGGCACGAATCCGCCTGGCGGATTTGTGTCGAGGTCCGATCAACCAGCCAGTCTGTGGATGGTTTTTAGGCGGTTTTCCATCTTCCTCGGCGAATGCGGGCTGGTTCCCCTTGTAAGTCGTCACGGTCTCCTGACCTTCATTGCTCAGATATTCTGCCCTCACAATCATATTCCACACATCAAGACGCTTCATTCGAACCCAATCTCGATAAGATAAAGTCAAGGTTGTATGAATTCATGTAAATAATATGCAAATAACTAACAAATCGTAAGTGCGCACCATGGTTGAAATACTCGAGGCTGGGGTACACACATACATTCCAGACACGATGGTCACAGGAGCTTTTAGTTCGAGAGAGGCAACCGCACGCCAGCAGGCCAGTCCCAACCCATCTACGTCAGCCGGTGACCACCCGTAGAATGGACAGCGTGTGCCCGAGTGAAAGGAGGAACGACCCCGTGTTCGGCTTAAAAGCAAATTCCGCTACATTGTGTGGGAGCGGCCAGCCTATGCATTCTTTACACATAGCATGCAGTTTCAGAGATTTTCACAGGGAGACAGCAAACGCCAAATGCCGATACTACAGATTTCCGCATTGGTCCCCTTAAACGAAACGTCATTCTCTTGTTTTAGAAGAGCGATGCTGATTGGCAGATGATATTTCTGATGCCTTGAGCTGAAGGAGTAATGGAAGAGACCGAAAGATATACCCCTTCACGTCTGGCGTGGAGAGGGGCCGTTCCATTGTCGCTCTTGGAGAGAGAACACGTAACGAGAGCGTGCGCGCTCGTATGTGTTCTCAAAGAGTGAGGAACAAGTCTCTCCTCAGTACTTCACTGGGAGAGCACCTCTGTCGAGAGCGAATCGAAGTGCGACTCTATATTGAGTCCTTGCGATTAAGCGTTGTTCACTGTGTTGGCCGACACACTTATTGTGCGGTGTGAACGGACAGAGTTAAATGCCTGTGAGCGAATTTTTGAGTGGCATCGCGGTGGACTGGTTATCTGACCAGTGTACCACGCTAATAGTTAGACTAGGGGCGAATAGGAATCCTTGACTTCAACAAGGCGTAGGGAGAGTTTGATTGGCGAAGGTCAATCCAGATAGAACGAGAGTTATCTCATTTGTCAGCAGCGAGCGGCGCAGACAGCAGTCATCGGAACTTACAGTATTGTGCGCTACAGCTCTTGCGAGTCCCATATTTCCTCCACAACAGTACACTTCACTGCATTTCTCACGCGACTGCCTCAACCATACCTAGCAACTTTCTAACGGATAATTATTCAAGTTGAGTAAGTGCGGCTCTCAGCCATTGTGCCAAGTCAATAACAATCGTAAACTTTGTATAGAAATTTCGTTAGCGAATCCTATCCTTAAGAGGTAACTTCACATTCCGAAAAGAACCCAGAAATAACGTGTTTAGTTCATAACTAAAAGTGCCATTATGATTTCTCAGAATTTTTGCAAAATAAATAATAAATTTCGTTAGTTTCATGTTTTTCTTACACTAACTAGCACTACTCCAGTACCCAAGCATCCCACTAGTTACGTAAGAAATTTTGTAAATTTTTGTATCAGTTCCTTACAGCGGACGAGTCCAGAAGATATTTATTGCTGAAAGTTTTTCAGGCAATTTCCCTTTAGAACGTTAGGAGCGTCTGTCTGAATTCTGTAGTAGTGTGGGGGTGGAAATTGCAGGGGCTAGAGGGTAAAGGGTATATCTCAGATTAATCCGTTGCGCAGAATAACAGAACAGCACCCACACGCTCACACCCTTATTCCGCCTCAGTTACACTATGTCGGCGATTGATGCGCAAACAAGTTCTCCACGTACGCGTACACCACCATTTCTCTACCACGCAAACATAGTGGCTACACTCGTCTGGTGTGAGACGTTCCCTGGGGGGTCCACCGGGGGCCGAACCGCACAATAACCCTGGGTTCGGTGTGGGGCGGCGGACGGGTGAAGTGGACTGCGGTGGTCGTCGTGGGGTTGTGGACCACTGCAGCTGCGGCGGGGACGGAGCCTCTCCGTCGTTTCTTGTTCCCCGGTTAACATACAATACAAGACAATACAAATACAGCACTGAGATGGTTACTGACATCCACACTGAAGTGAAGCGGTGACCCGTCATGTTGCTGATTCACAGGACGTTCTGTCATGGGACATAGTAAATACGATACAAGAGAGCCACCTTGTGGACAAGTAAAGTAAATAAAACCTTATATAATAGCATAGGCTTCCGCGGCTAAAGTCAGTCGACATAAAAGTTTTCTGGGTTTGGTACCGTGTCATAATGTAGCAGCAGTAGTTTTTACATTATGACGCGGTACCAAACCCAGAAAACTTTTATGTCGACTAAACAAAACCTCCATCACGGCTTTCTGGTAATCAGGCTAGTCGCCCTTGTTTCCTGTCCGCAGCTCGTGGTTTCGCGGTAGCGTTCTCGGTTCCCGAGGACGGGGACCCGGGTTCGATTCCGGCGGGGCAGGAATTTTTCACCTGCCCTGAGATGACTGGATGTTGTTGAGTCGTCTTCAGCATCATCATTCATCCCCGTTACGGTCGGAGGAAGACAACGGCAAACCACCTCCATTAGGACCTTGCCTAGTACGGCGGTGCGAGTCTCCCGCATCGTTCACCTACGTTCTGTCAAGTAGCATGGGACTTCATTTCCATTTCTTGTTTCCCTGCGGGAAATAAGGAAAGTACATGTAAATAAACAGCACAATACGTCTAAACTTGTACGCACCTTAGCTGGAAAACAGAGCAGCGCTACACAAAGTTGTAGACACTGTAGACAAGTTTACTTCCATATCTTCTTAAACTGGCTTCTCCGACCCCAGGTTCAAACCTCAAATTGTTCAGTGGAGCATCCTCTATCTCCCGTTAAATATTTTCCCCCACTTAAGGAAACACACCGTATAATAAGGCCACTCTGCATTCAAGTGTATTTGTAAAAGTTCATCGTATAATTATTCCATTAATTTACTGTCTGTTGTTTTTGGCCTTCACGCTGAGCCTTTCTACAGGGTGAAAAGTATTTAAACCAACAAACTCTGGGAGGTTGTAAGGGACATCAAAACAAATATTTTTCCCTAATGTCATTTTTTCCTATAAGGAGTATTTAAACCGGTAGAGGAAGATTTCTCTGACGGCAAATTAAGTAAACCAACAGACACTTTTCCATTTTGTATGACCAAGAGATAACACATTAACATAACCCAATTTCAATTACAGTAGATTTTCAAAAATGTCTCCATTGACACGTAAACAAAGGTTACACTGTCGGATCATGTTCTGTCTGACATGGGCAAAAACATCAGGAGTGTCCTGAATTGATCCCCACACAAAAAAGTGGGGATCGAGCAGGCCATGGTACAGGACCACCTCTGCCAATCCACGTTAATGGGAACCGTCGGTCCAGGAATCGACGCACACGACGACTGAAATGTGCCGGCGCCCCGTCATGTTGGAACCACATGCGTTGTCTTGTAGGGAGCGGGACGTCTTCCAGCAATTCTGGCAATGCTCTAGCGAGAGAATTGTAATAGTGTCTGCCATTTTATGGCCTAGGTAGCAGATGCAGCCCAATTAAACAGTCTCCAACAACACTGACCCACACATTAACGAAGAACCGCAATTGATGAACGCTAGTAACTGTGGCATGCGGGTTATCCTCACTCTAAATATGAGAATTGTGCATGTTGAAGACTCCATCACGCCCGAACGCTGCTTCATCGGTAAACAACACAGAGGATGGAAATGTAGGATGCATGTCACACAGTTTCAGGGACCAAACTGTGCTCTGCATGAATAATCAACTGGTTCCAGGTTGTGGACACGCTGTAAGTGAAATAGACGTAACAATTGCTCTCGAAGGACTGTTCTTACACTCGTCTGATTCGTCCCCATTTCACGTGCAATTCCACGAGTGCTGATTGAAGGATCCCGCTCCACATGCTGCAAGACAGCTTCCTCAAATTGCAGCGTTCTTATCATGCGACGGCGTCCTTGTACAGGTAATCTGCTAAATGATCCGGTCTCACGCAGACATTGGTACACAGCAGCAAAGGTGGTATGATGCGGGATACGGCGATTAGGATATTGTTGTTGATAATCACGCTGTGCAGTTCGTCCGTTGTGGTGCGCTACGTAGTACGCACCAACCATATCAGTGTACTCACTCCAGATGTATCGCTCCATTAGTAAACAGAGACAATTCACTACTACACTGGTGGACAGCGGTTGCCTACAACTGTAGAGCGTAATACGCCCTCTAGCAACTGAAGATCGTAATACGGCCTCCACCAGTTTAAATAATCCTGATAGGAAAAAATGACATTAGGGAAAAATATTTGTTTTGATGTCCCCTACGACCTCCCAAAGTTTGTCGGTTTAAATACTTTTCACTTTGTATATCACTCATTCTGTTGGAAACACCTGTGTTAGTACCATCATCCGATGCTTCCACGGCCAGGGGATAGAAGATCTGCAGGTAATAATTCATTTATCTGCTGATAGCGAAGTGGTATCAGATCAGACAGCTAATTCATTGTAATTAATCTCTCCATATCGATATATTTCAGACGCTCTACAAACTGTTTCACGATAATGTCAGTTTATCAGCTATGGGTGTAGCCTAACGATGGCTGACCTGAAGTGGAGTGACCACATAAAAATAATTGTGGGGTAAGCAGAGGATAGGCTGAGATTAGTTGGATGTGTAACTCATCTACGAAAAAATGGTTTTTAATAGACAATTCGACCGGGTGATTGCTACGGATATGTTCAACATAGTGGCAGACGCCAAAAGAGAAGCTTTTCGTATCACAGAGGGTTTTATCGTTTGAATCGGGACAAATAGTGCTTTCGCTGTCACACCAGACCCGGGATTATGAGTTGTGAAACACCAGTCCAAGACTAAGGGTCGTGAAATTTTGATAGTTTTTCTGCAACCCTGCTAATGCAGCGCCGTCAAGCAGTTAGCCCGTATAAAGACAATGAGACACAATTGTATCTATTGACACACAGTCAACATGGGTTTCGAAAACATCGTTCTTGTGAAACACAACTAGCTCTTTATTCGCATGAAGTGTTGAGTATTATTGACATGGGATTTCAGACCGATTCCATATTTCTGGATTTCCGGAAGGCTTTTGACGCTGTACCTCACAAGCTTTGCTATTCCTTATCTATATAAACGATTTGGGAGACAATCTTAGCAGCCGTCTTAGGTTGTCTGCCGATGACGCTGTCGTTTATCGACTAATAAAGCCAATAAAAATAAATTGCAAAACGACTTAGAGAAGATATCTGAATAGTGCGAAAATTGGCAGTTAACCCTAAATAACGAAATGTGTGAGCTTGTCCACATGAGTGCTAAAAGGATATCGTTAAACTGCGGCTACACGATTAATCAGTCAAATATAAAGGCCGTAAATTCAAGTAAATACCTAGCAATTACAATTTCGAAGAACTTAATTTGGAAGGATGCATAGAAAATGTTGGGGGGGGGGGGGGGGGGGGGGGAAGGCTAACCAAAGGCTGCGCTTTATTGGCAGGACTCTTAGAAAATGCAACAGAACTACTAAGGAGACTGCCTACACTACGCTTGTCCGTCCTCTTCTAGAATACTGCTGCACGGTGTAGGGTCCTTACCCGATAAGACTGACGGAGTACATCGAAAATGTTCAAAGAAGGGCAGCACGTTTTGTATTATTGTGAAATATGGGAGAGAGTATCACTGAAATGATACAGGATTTGGGCTGGACATTAAGAGAAAGGCGTTTTTCGTTGCGAATGAATCTTCTCACGAAATTACAATCAATAACTTTGCCCTACGAATGCGAAAATATTTTGTCGATGCAAAACTACACAGGGAGAAATGATCACCACGATAAAATAAGGGAAATCAGAGCTCGTACGGAGAGATGTAGATGTTCGCTCTTTCCGCGCGCTATACGAGATTGGAATAATAGAGAATTGTGAAGATGGTTCGCACAACCCTCTGCCAGGCACTTAAATGTGATTTGCGGCGTATCCGTGTAGACGTAGACCGACTCTTGAGAATCGCTCTCTCGCCTGGGACCCTTATCAGACCGCATTAACAGAACGAGTAGAGATGGCCGATTGGGTCGTTCACAAACCAGGAGAGCGCTATCTAGATGTTCATCTTTACTGGCAGACGCTATAATAGAGGAGTTGTCTAGCGCGGAAAGATTTTACCGTTGAAATTCCGAGAGCGTACATTTCAAAAAGCGTCGGCCAAAAAACTCGAATTAATTCTTCCATCGTACCAAGACTTCCACACTTCCTCTCCAACACCGCTTCTGCAGCATTGCCAAGCGGCTAGACCTTATAAAAACAATGAGAAACGATTGTGTGTTGTGTAAATCGAGTGCAGAAGTGCATTCAACATTCAAAAGTGGTCATGTTTCGGAGCTAATTGTGGCGCTAAAACCTATAGCAGCAGTCGGAAATAAAATTCTGAAATACAGTGAAGAGCCGAAGAAACTGGTATAGGCTTGCGTATTCAAATACAGAGAGGTGCAAACAGGCAGAATACGGCGCTGCGGTCGGCAACGACTATACAAGACAAGTGTCTGGCACAGTTGTTAGATCGGTTATTGCTGCTACACTGGAAGGCTATCAAGATTTAAGAGAGTTTGAACGCGGTGTCATAGTCGGCTCGCGGGCGATGGGACACAGCTTCTCCGAGGTAGCGATGAAATGGGCATTTTCCCGTTCGACCATTTCACGAATGTCCCGTATCAGGAATCTGATAAACATCAAATCTCTGACATCGCCGCGACCAGAAAAAGATCCTACAAGAACGGGACCAACGACGAGAGAAGAGAAAAAATGGTTCAAATGGCTCTGAGCGCTATGGGACTTAACTTCTGAGGTCATCAGTCCTCTAGAACTTGTAACTACTTAAACCTAACTAACCTAAGGACATCACACACATCCATGCCCGAGGCAGGATTCGGACCTGCGACCGTAGCGGAGAGAAGAGAATCGGTCACCCCAAATTTCTGCAAATTTCAACGTTTTTCCATCGACAAGTGTCAGTGTGCGAACCATTCAAAGAAATACCGGGTGATCAAAAAGTCAGTATAAATTTGAAAACTAAATATATCACGGAATAATGTAGATAGAGAGGTACAAATTGACACACATGCTTGGAATGACATGGGATCTTATTAGAACCAAAAAAATACAAAAGTTTAAAAAATGTCCAACAGATGGCGCTTCATCTGAT
This sequence comes from Schistocerca piceifrons, assembly GCF_021461385.2. Classification (NCBI taxonomy): domain Eukaryota; kingdom Metazoa; phylum Arthropoda; class Insecta; order Orthoptera; family Acrididae; genus Schistocerca; species Schistocerca piceifrons. The sequence goes on along the minus strand of NC_060146.1, from coordinate 68,355,877 downwards.
CAGAATAGCAATAATTAGCATAACAAAGTAAGACAAAGCAAAGTTAATGTTCTTTACAGGAAATGCTCAATATGTCCACCATCACTCCTCAACAATACCTGTAGTCGAGGAATAATGTTGTGAACAGCACTGTAAAGCATGTCCGGAGTTATGGTGAGGCATTGTCTTTCAGCATCCCTAGAGATGTCGGTCGATCACGATACACTTGCGACTTCAGGTAACCCCAAAGCCAATAAACGCACGGACTGAGTTCTGGGGACCTGGGCGGCAAAGCATGACGAAAGTGGCGGCTGAGGACACGATTATCACCAAACGGCGAGCGCAGGAGATCCTTCACGCGTCTAGAAATATGGGGTGGAGCGCCATCCTGCATAAACATCGTACGTTCCAACAGGTGTTTATCAGCCACGCCGGGGATGATGCGATTCTGTAACATATCGGCGTAGCTCTCATCCGTCACGGTAGCAGTTACAAAACCAGAATCACGCATTTCCTCGAAGAAAAAAGGTCCGATAGCGGTAGATGTGGTAAATGCAACACATACTGTGACTTTCTCGTCCTGCAATGGAGTTTCCACGACAGTTCTAAGATTTTCGGTAGCCCAAATTCTGCAGTTGTGGGCGTTGACACACCCTCGGAGCGTGAAATGAGCTTCGTCAGTCCACAACACGTTACTCAACCAATCGTCATCTTCCACCGTCTTTTAAAACGCCCACACCGCAGATGCCCTCCGCTTTACTAAATCGCCAGGTAACAGTTCATGTTGCCGATGGATTTTGTACGGATAGCATCGGAGGGTACGCCTCTGTGCCAACCAAACAGTGGTGTATGGAATGCCGGTGCGACGTGCGACTGCACGAGCGCTGACTTCCCCGTGCATAGAGGAACCCGCTGCAGTCTCCATTTCGTCCTGAACTGTCTCAGCAGCATTACGCCTTGTGCTCGGTCGGTCACTAAGGGGTCTATCGTCTAAACGACCCGTGGCTTCGAACTTCGAAATCATTCTCGCCACAGCTGCATTTGTCAACGGACCTTTACCCGTTCGAATCCCCTTCCTATGGCGATAGGATCGTAACGCTGAACTAGCACATTCCCCATTCTGATAATACAGCTTCACTAAAAGCGCCTTTTCAGGTAGCGTCAACATGCTGCGAGTGCTGGCGCATCTGATTCTCTCTCTCATTGCAGCTCCTTTTATCCAGGATTGTCATGCGCAGTCACTGACGTTTTGCTGTCCAGCGGCATCTGTCGGACATCTTGTGAACTTTTGTATTTTTCGGTTCTAATAAAACCCCATGTCATTCCTAGCATGTGTGTCAATTTTTAACTCTCTATCTAAATTATTCCGTGGTTTATTAAGTTTCCAAATTTATACTGACTTTTTGATCACCCGGTATCATCGGTGTACCCCTCACGAATGCACTATACAAAGTTTTACACCTCGCCTTGGCCTGTCAACACCGACATTAGACTGTTGATGACTGGAAATATGATGCCTGGTCGGAGGAGTCTCGTTTCAAATTGTATCGAGCGGATGGACGCGTGTGTCAACAAGGGACTGTCCAAGCTGATAGAGGCTCTGTAATGGTGTGGGTCGTGTGCAGTTGGAGTGATATGGGAGCCCTGATACATCTAGATACGACTCTGACAGGTGACACGTAGGTAAGCATCCTGTCTGATCATCTGCATCCATACATGTTGATTGTGCATTTCAACGAACTTGGGCCAATCCGGCAGGACAACGCAACGCCCCACACGTCGTCCAGAATTGCTACAGAGTGACTCCAGGAACACTTTTCTGACTTTAAACACTTCCGCTGGCCAGCAAACCCCTCAGACATGAACATTATTGAGCGTGTCTGGGATGCGTTGCAACGTGCTGTTCAGAATAAATCTCCACCCTCTTGTACTCTTACGGATATATGGACAGCCGGGCAGGATTCATGGCGTCAGTTGTCTCCAGCACTGCCTCAGGCATTAGTCGAGTCCATGCCACGTCGTGTTGCGCCACTTCTGCGTGTTCGCTGGGGCCCTACAGGATATTGGGAAAGTGTAGCAGTTTCTTTGGCGGTTCGGTGTATTTTGTGGTTACCTACCTCAAAGGAATGCGCAATTTGGAAGTAATTACCAATGCGGTGTATAAATTACGAAGTGTAACACGCCACCCATCACTTATCTGATTTTGGCGTGTGTTCACCCCAGGTAATTGACTAGCAGATCAATAGAGAGCGCAAAACTGCCGCAATGTCGGATAACGCAAAGAAAGTAATAAGGCCCTGTGACTCCTGATTGAACTGCGGTGGCAGTGTTGACATCAATTGATTCAGAACTGATCCATTTTAATCAAAAAGGGGTGCACATTGATGTTATATTCAGCTATTGAACACCAGAAGCAAATGTTGAACATAAAATTAATTAAGAAAGTGACTTCAACTACTTGATTGAAAACAGATGCAGTCGATTAGCACAAATTTATTTTAACTCACGACCTTCAGTCATCACATTACATGACTCTCCTAACAGGCAGTGGTAATAAATTGCGTTTGCGTGGAGTAAACCACGATAAGTAAAAGTAATTCCTATTGACTGACCCAGGCATAATGCCAAGTGCGAGAAGAATTCTACATTGCACAGCCCCTGAAACCCCCATGGAAAATTTTCCGACGTGATCCAACAAATTAATCAGTGGCCAGAGTGGTCTCAATATCACCGAATACAGCGTGGCGGAGCACCGTCGTCGTGAGGACGTCGGCCGACCTCGTGGTGCTGCAAGGCTGCGCTCGTCTATTCACTTCTAGCTATCTTGCTCAGTACATAGCTGAACGAAAACTTTCTATCTCCAAACTCAACCGTTCCATTTGTTAAGTCCTAAACTGCAGAGATGCTCACTCTCTCTCAGGCAAGCTGAGTAAAGAACGCCACGTCCGCACTCTAGGCAAGCTGGGAACGGAAGACCCCTACAGAGATTTCTGCCAGTCCGCTCTTCGCCTCAGTTTCCCCCTAGGCAATATCACTTACGCCAATTGCAGCGCAAGTCGCGTTAATTATGCATCGCTTCCCAGTGCCGACCAATGCCTGCTCTGGGAAGTGAACAAATTCCCACAAAATTTCTCTTCCTCTCAACTTCTGACATTTAGCTCCTCCCAAGCCACCCATCAAGGTTAGCATCTGCACAAATCACTATTTTTTTCTGGAATTCTGACTCCCGGGAGAGTACTTGAAATTTCTCAGTCCTATGTTCCCATCGGAGGCCGGCGTATTTCATTCTGTCGCTCTTCAGCTAATTTACTTCAGACTCTACAGACCGTGAATTCAGTGTGAAGTTGCTATAGTCACGAATATGCATATTTTGGCCTCTGTTGACCGCTCCACCGTAGCTGTGCGCGGCTTTCTCGCATGTTTCACTGAAAATGGGACGACGGACATTTATCAACAGGCATACAAGTTCTCCGTCTGCTTCCCGGTACACCAGCATGGGGTCAACCACCCACTCACTGTCACTCATCTTAAGGCAGCTGGAGGCCGCGCCCCGTTACTGCTTTCTCAGAGTTTGAGCCAACCTAAACTGCCTATTGTCGCTTCCCTTGCCTCTCCCCCGACGGCCACGGTCAACTCTGAATACTTCCCTGGGATAAACTAGGCACCAATAAATCGACGCGTTTCCACAAAGTTTTCATGCCGTGGGAATTACTATAAAACCATCACCCGACATTAATTATTCCAATACGTCCATACTATACCCTCTACAAGATGCATTGTGCCTTGTCAGTCATTATTGTTTAGCCCTACTGTTCGCTCAACGTGAGTTCGGTGATCTTTAATGACTTCATGTAAGGGGCATAGTTCTTGCCATCTTACAGAAGAAAGTATTAAAATTAGTGGGTGCAGTTATCTGCCTCAAAGCAATGCGCAATTTGCAAGTAATTAACAAGGCCATGTGTAAACTGCGAAGAAACTATTAGAATTAGCGGTTCGCAAGAAAGTTCACAAAAGTAAAGAAACTTTTTAGATAGCACCACATTATCCGCGCATGTATGAAATATTTTTATTGATGATATGCGGATAGTATGAAAATGGTTCGTGGTGGAACGAACATGCACTGTGTTCTTTTTTCCATAGCGTAATATTTGATTGTCACTTGCATATGGCTTATTAATGCGAGGAAGGACCGTCTTATGCAAAGTATCTGTACTAGAATATTCAAATTTGGGCTCTCAGTTTGAGCCATTAAAATTTCTGGCTGGAGGCACTAAACAATTAATACGGAATGCAGTGCCAACATTGTCTGATATTCCTAACAAACCCCCATCTTGCTCCTGCAGATGCACTGCGCCGGTACTGAAGGAGCAAAAGCCTTCGTGCTCTGTAGATGCCACCGCTGGAAGTGAATCGCGCGCAGCAGTGAGTGAGTGAGTTACCAGTTTTCAAACCAGTGGACATTTTCGTAATCATTCCAATTTGAACTCAGATAATTTTGGTTAAAATTGGTTTCGCGCGTTAAAGAATTTTCGACTCTGCTACTGTGAATCGTATGTATGCACTGCACTCAGTTTTATTATAATACTGTTGACATTTGCGGGGATCCGGTACGTAACTTCATTTAGATTCGCGTAATCGTATTGGGACACCAACCAAAAAAAGTTTGCTTGTAGGGCATCGATGAAGCTGTAGGGGTCACTGGCTTCACTCTACTAGCTGTATTGCTCCTCTGCTTGTCTCTTTTTACTTGTGAACTGCAGCTGGCCAAGTCACTGGAGGCTAGCAGTACCAGCTGACCGGCCATTGCTGTCCAAGTTAAATGAGCCGGTAAAGCTGTTGTCCCTTATTATCGCGAAGTCGATGTGCGCGTAACGCACAGCGCAAAACGTACCCTCGTTACCGTACTTGACAGTACTCGAGTCAGCTTGGTTGCAGTACGATGTGAAACGGAAATCCAATCAGGTTACAGCAAACGCGGAAGAATACATAGCGCAATGTTTACATCCGGTTTATTCGTATGATGAACGGATTATAGTCCAAGGGCTTTCCAAAACGCTTCATCCTTCCTTCCTATCACCAATAGGACCAGAGGCGCCGGAAAAATGCCGTTTTTCTGCGCGGCGTTTTGGAACTAAGGTCACGCGTGCTGTCGTATGCGTGCCGATATTGCAGCGACGTGGCAGAAGTGCTGACGTAAACACTTTTGCGGCCAGACCTTGTCGTAAAATGCGGCCCGTTTTAACGCGCCTTAACAAGGCAGCCGCCAGCGGTGAAGCGGCGCTTTTCGGAAGCACCGAAGCGAATAAATCCGTGTCTCTCGCCCCTACTTGGCTCCCTTCCTTAATGCCCGCCTGTGACAGATTCACTGCTTCGCGTCCGCCGGCGTCACCTCAAGCGGAAACCCTCGTATTTCTCGTAGCCTGGGGATGGAACACAGGGCCACGCAGGTCACTGCTGGCCGATTTGTGGTACGGCGCTCACTCCTCATTCCTGGTCCCTCCTCCCCCACCCCTCCCCCGCCCACTCCCACAAGATCCCGACCGCCGGGCAGCGGCATCACCATTCCACACAAAGCATAGCTACGGTCCAGCGTTCCACCCGGGGGCCGCGATGAAATCCTTTGTCTCGAAGCCGAGCCGTCTCCAGCCCAGTGTTTTGGCGTTTTACCCCTACTCTGCCCCCCCCCCCCACCAACTCATCTGCTTCCCCCTACCAACAGAAGATCCCTCCCCTCCCACCACCACCCACACAGACCTTGGATCTCAATATCTCTCAGCGGCGTGTTTTCCTCTAAGCCAGGAGTTCTTTGTTTACAAATAAGCCGTGAAGTCGACGGCTTTGTTTACTCTATCCCAATAATACATAACTGATCGACAATTTATACGTTGCAACAGGTGCTTAAATACAGGTGTTAAAAATATTAAAACTGAATGAAAAGTGTTGTGTTGTCAGAAGAGCCAACACCGTGTTACGAGAGGAGGCCGAAATGCACGCGTTTTAGCTCACGCTGGCTGGCGTGAGGAGGAAAGAACTATAATGACGTGAGGTCTGGAACATAACGACGAATTAGAATTCAGAAAACGGACGTAATTAGTTTGATACTTAACTTTAATCCATTAATGATGAACATCGGTCTGGACGGTACATGATTCACAATATTGTTTGTTCAGGATACATTCATAGCACTGAATATGGCGCCTTGCTAGGTCGTAGCTAATGACGTAGATGAAGGCTATGCTAAACCGTCGTCTCTGCAAATGAGAGCGTATGTAGCCAGTGAACCATCGCTAGCAAAGTCGGTTGTACAACTGGGCGAGTGCTAGGGAGTCTCTCTAGACTAGACCTGCCGTGTGGCGGCGCTCGGTCTGCAATCACTGACAGTGGCGACACGCGGGTCCGACGTATACTAACGGACCGCGGCCGATTTAAAGGCTACCACCTAGCAAGTGTGGTGTCTGGCGGTGACACCACAAAAAGTAGTCCGCTCTGTAGCTGCGTTTTTTTAACGGGGGTAGAACGCCAAACGAGCCGACTTGGAGCAGGAGAGGCACCACAGGACATTTTACTTTCTACTGTCTATACTTTTACAAATAAATTCATAAAACTTTGTCAGCATGGCCAGGAAGGATTTAGAATTCACACTCACAGCAGTGGAAGTTCGAAAACATAACAAAATAAAATTTTTTTACATGTGAAATTTCATCGTTTTTTCACTTACTAATGGCAGTATTTGTTGCTATAGGTACACTTTTCTTCATAAGTAAGAGAGACTCTTCGATGAATTTTGCACAGCATACAAACCATACTTAAAGGTGTCTGAAACTCTAGAATTTTCCAAATCTAGTAAAAACTGTGGTAAAAATTGAGGTAAAGTACAAAATTTGTGTTTTTTCTTAACATGAAGTTTAAAATATAACAGCTCATTCGTTTTTTCATAAATTAAATAACGAGTTTCATACACCTGTGAGTATGGTATGTATGCTGTGCAAAATTCATCGAAGAATCTCTCTAAATTATGAAGATAAGTGTACATGAAACTTGCTGGCAGATTAAAACTGTGTGGTCGACCGAGACTCGATGTAGTTCGTTGCGTTTGGTCTAGGCGGACGTTACAAGACATGGGTTCAAGTTGATCGTTGATTCCTAGACTCAGTTTTTTTTTTATTACAGACAGAACACAGCCCTTTTTTTTCGATCTCATTTTGTTCTATTTTGTTCGTTGTATATATTCGGGGCGGTCGTCTCATGATACCCATTCAGGTTGTTCGTTTATCCGTTCGCTCAGTTTTTTTTTTTTTTTTTTTTTTTTTTTTTTTTTTTTTTTTTTTACAGAGGGTAGTTAACCCTCTGATCAAACACGCTCAGCTACCGTGCCGGCAACTGATCGAACACGCTCAGCTACCGTGCCGACACCATCTGAGCTCCCGAAGCACGACTCACGCCCGGTCCTCACAGCTTTACTTCTGCCAGTACCTCGTCTCCTACCTTCCAAACTTTACACAAGCTCTTCTGCGAACCTTGCAGAACTAGCACTCCTGAAAGAAAGGATACTGCGGAGACATGGCTTAGCCACAGCCTGGGGGATGTTTCCTTTCTGGAAAGGAAGGTTCGCAGGAGAGCTTCTGTAAAGTTTGGAAGGTAGGAGACGAGATACTGGCAGAAGTAAAGCTGTGAGGACCGGGAGTGTGTCGTGCGTTCTTCTGTAGCTCAGTTGGTAGAGCACTTGCCCGCGAAAGGCCAAGGTCCCGAGTTCGAGTCCCCGTCGGGCACACTGTTTTAATCTGTCAGGACGTTTCATATCAGCGCACACTCCGCTTCAGACTGAAGATCTCATTCTGAAAAGTGTACGTATAGCAACAAATGCAGCCATTAGTAAGTGAAAAAATGATGAAATTTCGTAAGTAAAAAAATTTGTTTTGTTATGTTTTCGAAGTTCCACTGCAATGAGTGTGAATCCTGAATCCTTCCTGGTGATGCTGATAAAGTTTTATGAATTTATTTGTAAAAGTATAGACACTGGAAACTAAAATGTCCTGTGATGCGTCTCCTGCTCCAAGTCGGCCCGTTTGACGTCCTACCCCCCTTAAGTCGGTTAAAGACCCTCACAACCGATGCCGCAAGTTTTAACGTGCATCTTCCAGTGTATATAAATGGTCTGTCACGTGGTATGGCAGTTGTTACAGAATTCTGCAGTTGGTGTGGCTAGGGAAAGTTCTCAGCCCCCTCAATTGATAAAACATCCATCATTCATGATGAAATGATAAATGTCCACTGACCAATAGGAACATATTTTAACTGGTAAAGTGATGATAGTTCGTGATTTTAACACATAGTGGACATTCATCGTTGGTAATAGTTTTTATCAACTGAGAAGGGCTGAGAACGTTATCTAGTCACGCCACCTTTTACCCTGCGGCATTGTGTAACAATTGCCTACACCATATGACGCAGCATTTATATAAACTGGAACATACAACTTCAAAGTTGTGAAATCGATTGTGTGCTTCTTTAACCGGATTAAATAAACGCAGCTACAGAGCGTACTGTTGGACTTCTCATTCACTTTTATATCTAAAGTGTTTTAACACCCGTGTTTAAGCACCTGTTAAACTGTATGATTTGTCAATCACTTTTGTGTAATTCTTTTAGCTGTGATTTCCCCAGTTCTAAAATTATCTGTTACTTTATTAAATACAGCAATTAGCGATTTTGTTGCGTGTTTTTATTTAAGCTAATACGCGTTTTGAGTTTTCATCCATCTTCAATTAGCGTAATACTTATTTGAGTCTTCAGTCAGTAGGGCCTATATAAGAACATTCACACAGAACTGGACTCTGCAGCTGCCCTGTGCAAATAACAATTTTGTTTTGATTCTACACTTCGCGAGTTGTATACCGGGTGATTCCCGAAGATATGCAAATAATATGTTATTCTACAAGTAAAACTAAAGAAAATAGTTCATCTAAACATAGGTGCGCGAATGTTTAGTTACGGAGATACGGCTAATAAAAGATTTTGCCTGAAATTTAGCAAGTTCGCTAATATGAAGCCATCGTAAAACTGTAAGAGGTTAAAGTAAAGCACGATTTCCAATTATTTTGTTGTTACTGATCTAGTGAATCTAATAAAACATGTCCCAGACGTGTATCTGCAGTAGTTTTCCAGAACTTGCAGAGAAGTAAGGAAGTAATTTCGTAAAAATTTTAATTTATTGACTAATTGCCCGAATTTGTTTTTTAAATTCCAGACAATTGCACAAAGTTTTCAACAGAAGTTGTAGAAAATTTAATTTGGATAAATGATGGTAATAACGTTAACTGAAACTGTATGAATGTGCCAAATAATCTGCTTTTATTAATGCCATAGAACACGTGAATTCATGTTAAACTTAAAAAAAAACAAAGCTCAGTATTAAGTAAGTAGTACAATGTACATAAAAGGTTAGGAAACGGCTGAAGCAACTCACTAACGGTTACCAACAATGACATAAACCTTTCTACTTTCTTAAGGGAAAGTAACCAAATTTACTTATATAATAATCTTTGCTTCTCTGGATGTTCGGGGAAACTACTGCAGATGCACGTAGGAGACATGTTTTATTAGATTCACCAGACCAATAAGAACAAAATAAATGGAAATCGTGCTGCGAAGTTGCTAAATTTCAGGCAAAATCTCTTATTAGCAGTAACTCCATAACTAAACATTTGCGGTCCTATGTTTATATGAACTTTTTTCTTTAGTTTCACTTGTATAATAACATATTAAAATATTTGCATATCTTCGTGAATCACCCTGTATTTACGATATATTACTATTCAGGTGAATTTACGTTCTACTCTGCTAGTTATTATTCCGATTTTCGTTATTTTGATGTGGTGCAAACACTTTTTTTACTTCTATTTTGCACAAAAACAGACCATTGCCCGCCATGTTGCCGACTGATATGTTTTTGTTTATACCTGAAAATACATCTATGAACAAGTTTTGCTTGCAAGTTCTGCTACAGTCAAGGTTATATTTTGCTTACGGTTTCTCTATTACTAAAAGGAACTAAAATGCGCTGAGTGCTCTATATGGTTATTAAGTGTGTTAGTGACTGTGTAGATTACATGATACACTATAAAAATGAAAATAATATAGTATCTTTTAGGTAGAATAATTAATACTACTCTTTTTTTGTCTCTCACATTTGGAGTGACATTTATAAACAATAAAGACACTGCTATTTTGTCTAAAACTGACATGGTGAGACCGTGGCTGTGTGCAATTACTGTAGGTTGATCCTCATAAAGAAGAAGACAGCAACCAGCCACTATTAATACTGCTATTTATTTAAGTAAATAACGCCGTAACCGGTTTCGAACTGACAAGTTCATCATCAGACGGCTGTTCACAAGATTTGCAAGATACACTTTACATAATCGTCAGTTTTAGATTTTTATTCTTCCACTGTGGCGAAATGTTCTTGGTGTGTTGAGCCCTACCATAGAAAACAGTGTTAGAATCGCCCTATGTATATGTATATGTTGTCGCCTGTTTATGGCCTTTTATTTACACAATACCATATGAGTAACATTCATAGAACTGGCCACCACATTTTCCCAATTTAGTTGTAATTAATGCTCACTGAATATGGTACGCTCACAACGTAACGTCTATTGTTTGTAATATAAATACTTGTTACCTTGATTCTTTGGAAAAAAATTCACTGTCAAATTAAAGCAATGTATATATTGTAATACAAGAACTTCTTTGGCACTGCTTCACACTAAAATATAGTTACCTGTTAGTCACACTTTATTGCAACTATACTTGATTCAAAATTTCAGTGTGCTATGTGATGTTACTATAATCGTTACTGTCATATTATTCATTGTATCTCACCTCTATGTTGCTCCCCGTATACAGCACAGTATTTACATAATACAATTTAAGTAGCATTCACACAAGCTGGTTTCTACATCTGTCAACTTCATCTCTAATATTATACGCTCATAATGTAACGTTTACCTTTGTGTTTTAATATTCGTTATATTCTTTAAAATAAGTCATACTGTGAAATCAAAGCAATCTGTAAATGGTAATATCTCTGAGAGAGAACACCTCTGGTACTGCTGTATTTGTAAAACTGCAATCTTTGTGTTAACTTCATACGTGACAAATACTTTTTGGAGTGTGTGTATGTGTGTGTGTGTGTGTGTGTGTGTGTGTGTGTGGGTGTGTGGGTGTGTGTGTGGTGCTTTGCACAACATGGTGATGTGCAAATATATTTTGTAATATTTGAAAAATACAATCCTGCAACTTCGCAACAAAATTGCACGGAATTTTCGATGTAAGTACCATAACTTCTTAACCTCACATATTTGTTTGTATTTCATCGTTTGGAGGTTGTTTATGTTTTATACCATAGGGCTCCAACACACCAAGAATATTTCGCCAAAGTGGAAGAATAAAAATCGAAAAGTGACGATTATGTAAAGTGTGTCTTGCAAATCATGTGAACAGCCGTCTGATGATGAATGTGCTATTTACTTAAATAAATAGCAGTATTAATAGTGGCTGGTTGCTGTCTTCTTCTTTGTAAGAATCAACCTACATTAATAAAGACAGTTATGTAGAACTCTGATTTCCACTGGTTGACCCTGCATTGAAATGTGTTTATACATGACTGTGGTTAGTGTGCAACTGTACAAGCAATTTAAGGAAATTAGGAAAATACTTACACAAAATTTAATGCAGTGCATGGCCTCACATTGAATTCTGCTTATACAGGGTGTTTCAAAAATGACCGGTATATTTGAAATGGCAATAAAAACTAAACGAGTAGCGATAGAAATACACCGTTTGTTGCAATATGCTTGGGACAACAGTACATTTTCAGGCGGACAAACTTTCGAAATTACAGTAGTTACAATTTTCAACAACAGATGGCGCTGCAAGTGATGTGAAAGATATAGAAGACAACGCAGTCTGTGGGTGCGCCATTCTGTACGTCGTCTTTCTGCTGTAAGCGTGTGCTGTTCACAACGTGCAAGTGTGCTGTGGACAACATGGTTTATTCCTTAGAACAGAAGATTTTTCTGGTGTTGGAATTCCACCGCCTAGAACACAGTGTTGTTGCAACAAGACGAAGTTTTCAACGGAGGTTTAATGTAACCAAAGGACCGAAAAGCGATACAATAAAGGATCTGTCTGAAAAATTTCAACAGACTGGGAACGTGACGGATGAACGTGCTGGAAAGGTAGGGCGACCGCGTACAGCAACCACAGAGGGCAACGCGCAGCTAGTGCAGCAGGTGATCCAACAGCGGCTTCGGGTTTCCGTTCGCCGTGTTGCAGCTGCGGTCCAAATGACGCCAACGTCCACGTATCGTCTCATGCGCCAGAGTTTACACCTCTATCCATACAAAATTCAAACGCGGCAACCCCTCAGCGCCGCTACCATTGCTGCACGAGAGACATTCGCTAACGATATAGTGCACAGGATTGATGACGGCGATATGCATGTGGGCAGCATTTGGTTTACTGACGAAGCTTATTTTTACCTGGACGGCTTCGTCAATAAACAGAACTGGCGCATATGGGGAACCGAAAAGCCCCGTGTTGCAGTCCCATCGTCCCTGCATCCTCAAAAAGTACTGGTCTGGGCCGCCATTTCTTCCAAAGGAATCATTGGCCCATTTTTCAGATCCGAAACGATTACTGCATCACGCTATCTGGACATTCTTCGTGAATTTGTGGCGGTACGAACTGCCTTAGACGACACTGCGAACACCTCGTGGTTTATGCAAGATGGTGCCCGGCCACATCGCACGGCCGACGTCTTTAATTTCCTGAATGAATATTTCGATGATCGTGTGATTGCTTTGGGCTATCCGAAACATACAGGAGGCGGCGTGGATTGGCCTCCCTATTCGCCAGACATGAACCCCTGTGACTTCTTTCTGTGGGGACACATGAAAGACCAGGTGTACCGCCAGAATCCAGAAACAATTGAACAGCTGAAGCAGTACATCTCATCTGCATGTGAAGCCATTCCGCCAGACACGTTGTCAAAGGTTTCGGGTAATTTCATTCAGAGACTACGCCATATTATTGCTACGCATGGTGGATATGTGGAAAATATCGTACTATAGAGTTTCCCAGACCGCAGCGCCATCTGTTGTTGAAAATTGTAACTACTGTAATTTCGAAAGTTTGTCTGCCTGAAAATGTACTGTTGTCCCAAGCATATCGCAACAAACGGTGTATTTCTATCGCTGCTCGTTTAGTTTTTATTACCGTTTCAAATATACCGGTCATTTTTGAAACACCCTGTATATGAGAATATGTCGGCATCTCAATCTTCATTATTTTGGAGCATGTGAGTTATGACTCTAGCCTACACATATAGTTTCCGGATAGGGTGTGTGCGGGCAGTCGGTCTGTTGGTGCGGACCAGCGAGGATATCTCCATGCGGCGCAGTCGGCTGGGTCAGCTGGCGGAGCGTGTGTGGAGCTGTCTGGTCGCTACGAGCTTCGTAGTTTACCAACCCAGGACATCAAAGTTGAGTGGTGTCTGAAGTACCCAACTAGCCGGGGTGGCCGAGCGGTTCTAGGCACTACAGTCTGGAACCGCGGGACTGCTACGGTCGCAGGTTCGAATCCTGCCTCGGGCATGGATGTGTGTGATGTCCTTAGGTTAGTTAGGTTTAAGTAGTTCTAAGTTCTAGGGGACTGATGACCTTTGAAGTTAAGTCCCATAGTGCTCAGAGCCATTTCAACCATTTCATTTCTTAAGTACCCAAGCCACGTCCGTTCATGTGTGTCAATCGTTTTGGTGGTTCGCTGTTGGAGAGCTTTTCCTGTGAGCAACACCGCGTGTTTGTAGTGGTGAAATCGAGCCGCCGTACGGTGGATTTAACTACATTGGTTCACTACAATTCAAGTGCACCAGCGGAGTTTTCTGCCTTGTGGCCGTTAGTGTTCTGGTTACCTCCCCTGACCACTAACGTAGTTCCAGGCAGTGTCCTTTCCTCACCTGTTGTCGCTATCTAACACGGTGTGTAGTTTGACAACTTAATATATATTTCATTGTTTATAATCACGTCCGTAACAGTTTGGTCCTTGAGTTCATGCACCGATTGGTGGCTAGCAAGTCGTTTGGTCGGTCGGTCCGTGAGTGTCTCTTGTTTGGGTTACCGACGGGTCAAGTGTAGTTGGGCCCACCACCTATCTCATCTAAGTGAAGATTAATGTTTCGATGGCAGGCCCACACCCCTCTGGATGCGTCTGAGAGCCGTTGTCTATACTGTCCTTTTCATGGGTGTTTAATGGTTTGTTGGTAATCTATTATAGCCAATGATTTAAAAGAAAAAAATTTTTATTGTGTTTTATGAAAATCAAGGGCCTCCAGCCCGTATGAGTAAGTTTGAATTCTGATAAGTGGATAATTTGCTGGAAGTTACTGTTGTTGTGCTATCTTTTCATTCAGTGCGCTGTCAGCCACTTAAAACTGAAAGGTTTAATTAGGTATATTGAATTTTTGGAAAATCAGTTGTGGGACTTCAGCCACTTAAAACCTTATTCTTAAATTTAGTTATTGTCGTTGCGTTCCTTTTTCATTTAGTGTGCTTTCGGCCACTTAAAACTTAAAGGTTAAGGAATTTTTTCGAATTTTTGGAAAATCAACTGTGAGCCTGCAGCTACTTAGATCCTTATTCTCAAATTTCTCCTTGCGGCCTTCTGCCTTAAAAGCTTATGGTAATATATTTTAAAATTTTGACATTTAATTGTGTCCATCAGCCGTTATTATTGCACCTTGTATATGTTTGTTCTATCCACTTTTGCATTGAGGCTTTCATCCTAGCTGTGATATATATATATATATATATATATATATATATATATATAGCAGCTTGCGTAACTTCTGCTCCTTCATGTAACCAAAAGAATTACTTTTGATGCAAGCGCAGTTTACATGCAAAATCACAAAAAATCGGTATAATTAGTATCGTTATTTTGTACTCAGTACAACATTCTTCATCATTATGAAAGGAAAGAGTTTCCTGTTATAGCTGATAAATTCGAAAGTTGTTTAGCAATGACAGAATCGTGTTTTATACACTCCTGGAAATGGAAAAAAGAACACATTGACACCGGTGTGTCAGACCCACCATACTTGCTCCGGACACTGTGAGAGGGCTGTACAAGCAATGATCACACGCACGGCACAGCGGACACACCAGGAACCGCGGTGTTGGCCGTCGAATGGCGCTAGCTGCGCAGCATTTGTGCACCGCCGCCGTCAGTGTCAGCCAGTTTGCCGTGGCAAACGGAGCTCCATCGCAGTCTTTAACACTGGTAGCATGCCGCGACAGCGTGGACGTGAACCGTGTGTGCAGTTGACGGACTTTGAGCGAGGGCGTATAGTGGGCATGCGGGAGGCCGGGTGGACGTACCGCCGAATTGCTCAACACGTGGGGCGTGAGGTCTCCACAGTACATCGATGTTGTCGCCAGTGGTCGGCGGAAGGTACACGTGCCCGTCGACCTGGGACCGGACCGCAGCGACGCACGGATGCACGCCAAGACCGTAGGATCCTACGCAGTGCCGTAGGGGACCGCACCGCCACTTCCCAGCAAATTAGGGACACTGTTGCTCCTGGGGTATCGGCGAGGACCATTCGCAACCGTCTCCATGAAGCTGGGCTACGGTCCCGCACACCGTTAGGCCGTCTTCCGCTCACGCCCCAACATCGTGCAGCCCGCCTCCAGTGGTGTCGCGACAGGCGTGAATGGAGGGACGAATGGAGACGTGTCGTCTTCAGCGATGAGAGTCGCTTCTGCCTTGGTGCCAATGATGGTCGTATGCGTGTTTGGCGCCGTGCAGGTGAGCGCCACAATCAGGACTGCATACGACCGAGGCACACAGGGCCAACACCCGGCATCATGGTGTGGGGAGCGATCTCCTACACTGGCCGTACACCACTGGTGATCGTCGAGGGGACACTGAATAGTGCACGGTACATCCAAACCGTCATCGAACCCATCGTTCTACCATTCCTACACCGGCAAGGGAACTTGCTGTTCCAACAGGACAATGCACGTCTGCATGTATCCCGTGCCACCCAACGTGCTCTAGAAGGTGTAAGTCAACTACCCTGGCCAGCAAGATCTCCGGATCTGTCCCCCATTGAGCATGTTTGGGACTGGATGAAGCGTCGTCTCACGCGGTCTGCACGTCCAGCACGAACGCTGGTCCAACTGAGGCGCCAGGTGGAAATGGCATGGCAAGCCGTTCCACAGGACTACATCCAGCATCTCTACGATCGTCTCCATGGGAGAATAGCAGCCTGCATTGCTGCGAAAGGTGGATTTACACTGTACTAATGCCGACATTGTGCATGCTCTGTTTCCTGTGTCTATGTGCCTGTGGTTCTGTCAGTGTGATCATGTGATGTATCTGACCCCAGGAATGTGTCAATAAAGTTTCCCCTTCCTGGAACAATGAATTCACGGTGTTCTTATTTCAATTTCCAGGAGTGTATAAGCTCGACGTAGTATTAAAGCGGTGTTTGATATGTTTATGTTTTCCATTATTCACTTAATTTTTCTGAGGAATCTGCTTTATTAGCGCTGTTTTGTTTTTTTTTTTTTGCTACAACATCCCTCTATTCCACGTTACAAATCACCAGTTCTCCAATGAAACCTCAATTAAACAATTTCAGTTTTGCCATAACCACTGTTCATTTGTGAGTAACGGACAGGAGGATAACTATGTGTAACAAAAATGTTCCACTATGTGATCAAAAGTATCTGGACAGATGACTCAAAATTACTTACAAGTTCGTGGCGTCGTCATCGGTAATGCTGGAATTCAGTATGGTGTTGGCCCACCCGTAGGCTTGATGACGCTTCCACTCTCGCAGGCATACGTCCAGTCAGTAGCTGGAAGGTTTCTTGGGGAATGGCAGCCCATTCTTCACGGAGTGCTGCACTGGGAAGAGGTATCGATGTCGGTCGGTGAGGCCTGGGACCAAGTCTGCGTTCCAAAACATTCCAAAGATGTTCTACAGGATTCACGTCAGAGTTCTGTGCAGGCCAGTCCATTATAGGGATGTTATTGTCGTGTAACCAATCCGCCACAGGCCGCGTATTATGAACAGGTGCTCCGATCGTGTTGAAAGATGCTGTCGTCATCCCCGAATTGTTCTTCAATAGTGGAAAACAAGGAGGTGCTTAAAAGATCAGCGTAGGCCTGTGCTGTGATAGTGCCACGCGAAACAACAAGGGTTGCAAGGCCCCCTCCATAAAAAACACGACCACACCATAACACCAGCGCCTCCGAATTTAACTGTTGGCACTATACACGCTGGCAGATGACGTTCATCGGGCATTCGCCATACCCACACCCTGCCGTCGGATCGCCACATTGTGTACCGTGATTCATCACACCACACAACGTCTTTCCACTGTTCAATCGTCCAATGTTTACGTTCCTTACATCAAGCGAGGCGTCGTTTGGCGTTTACCGGCATGGTGTGTGGCTTATGAGCAGCCGCTCGACCATGAAATCCAAATTTTCTCACGTCCCACGTAATTGTCATAGTACTTTCAGTGGATCCTGATGCAGTTTGAATTTCCTGTGTGATGGTCTGGGTAAACGTCTGTTTATTACACATTATGACCCTCTTCAACTGCCGGCGGTCTCTGTCAATCAACAGACGACGTCGGCCTGTACGCTTTTGCGCTGTGCGTGTCCCTTCACGTTTCCACTTCTCTACCACATCGGAAACAGTGGACCTAAAGATTTTTAGGAGTGTGAAAATCTCGCGTACAGGAGCATGACACAAGTGACACCCAATCACCTGACCAAGTTCGAAGTCCATGAGTTTCGTGGAGCGCCCCTTCTGGTGTCTCACGACGTCTAATGACAACTGGGGTCGCTGATATGGAGTACCTGGCAGTAGGTGGCAGCACAATGCACCTGATATGAAAAACGTAAGTTTTTGGGGGATGTCCAGATACTTTTGAACACATAGTGGGATCTACAGTCATTTTCTTGACAGTTCACATCTTCCGGTCCCATATGCAAAGCCATCGAAATGAGGTAACGCCCAATTGGTATGCAACACATATGGCACAGGTAATGCGGCTACTATCTTAACTTACCAAGGCTACCAGGAAAACTACCGTAGCTGCTCTTACTAGCGACAACCTACGGTAGCCTTTGGTATTTTTACGACTCTACTTTATGTGATCAAATTTATCGTATAATTCAGATAGAAATTAGTATCGAACATTTTATAAGCACTGGTATCGACTACTACAGTAATCTGCCCCCGAGATACATCTCAGCTGGTAGGACACATCCTGTGGCATCAAAGGAATAATTAATTTGGTAAAAGAGCTTAATGTGGCGAGTAGAAATTATAGACAGAGGGGAAGGTCTAAAACGGAATTATGGAGAGATAAAGAGTTTTACAGAGATCAGACCAGCGCACAAAGCGACATCAATCGAGGGTTCGGAGTGCAGGCCACAACTACAACTACGCATTGAAACGGCGGACCACATTGCTCCGTTCCGTCACATCTGCGAGACAGGAAGAGCCCCGCCTACAAGCCCCCTTTGAGGAAGGCAAGATTACTGCACTAAAAGGACGCCGTATCCGACTCAAATATTGGAACAACGTTATCTGTTTCCCTGGCAGTTTGACAAACACGATACGCACAAGATGCCTCCTCCCACATACGTATGACTTTACCGTACCTCGCGTTTCGATACGCTCGAACACCAAATTTAGACAATTTTCATTTTTACTATCAAATTTTCCCCACCTTCCACAAACTTAATTCGACTATAGCTCATCGTCCTTGTGGTCTTCAGATGGTCTTCAGTTCGATACTAGTTCAGCCTGTAAAAGCTTTTTCATCTCTGCATCACTACAGCAAACTACATTCGCTTGAACTGCCTTTTTGCAACCCACATTTGCGTCAAACTACAATTTATAACTCCCAAATATCTCTTCATTAACAAATTAACTATTTTCTGACTCGTCAGGATGTGCCCTACCAACATGTCCCTTCTTTTTGTAAATTTGTACTACAAACTTCATTCCATTCCAGTTCAGCTGCGTACCTTTTCATTAGTTACTCGATCTAACTACCTAATCTTCAGCATTCTCCTTGAGCAACATTTTTCGAAACTCTGTATTCTCTTCTAGTCTGACATGGTTATCGTTCCAATTCCACATCCGTACAACGAACGCTGGGAAAAGAAATGGTTCAAATGGCTCTGAGCACTATGGGACTCAACTGCTGAGGTCATTAGTCCCCTAGAACTTAGAACTACTTAAACCTAACTAACCTAAGGACATCACAAACATCCATGCCCGAGGCAGGATTCGAACCTGCGAGCGTAGCGGTCTTGCGGCTCCAGACTGCAGCGCCTTTAACAGCACGGCCACTTCGGCCGGCTGCTGGGAAAAGACTTCCTAACACTTAAATTTGTATTAGATGGCAATGTACTTTTCTTCTTAATAAAATAGTTTCTTATTATTGCAAGGCCACATTTCATACCCCCTCTAATTCGGCCATCGCCAGTTTTTTGCTCTCCAAATAGCAAAACACATCTCCTACTCTTACTGTCTAATGTAATTCCCTAGGAATCACTTGATTCATTTCAAGAAGGTTCCATTACCCCTGCTTTACTGTCGTTGATATTCATCTTACCCTTTTCCATCACCTTTTGTTACGAAAGAAGTGAATTAAATTGAATTCTCTGAACGGTGGAAAAAGTAGTAACAAATTCCTTCAATCGTAATTTAATGGGGCAAACACTATCACGGTAGTGCGTGTCACATTTCAGCTTAACTGACATCTGCCACAGGGGAACATAGAGTATTTGATGTTACGAGGAACACTAATCAGATACAGCTTCTTACTTTACTGTTATTAAACAAATTTTATTAAATAAATTGTTTTATTAAATGAATTGTTGTTGTTGTTATTGCGGTCTTGTGTCCAAAGCCGAAATGCAAGGGTACAAGCACTGTAGGCACAGTAAAGCAGTCTAGAAGGGTAGTTGACACTTCCTGGCAGATTAAAACTGTGTGCCGGACCGAGACTCCAACTCGGGACCTTTGCCTTTCGCGGGCAAGTGCTCTACCATCTGAGCTACCCAAGCACGACCCACGACCCACCCTCACAGCTTCACTTCTGCCAGCACCTCGTCTCCTACCTTCCAGACTTGTTGTTGTTGTTGTTGTTGTCCTCAGTCCAGAGACTGGTTTGATGCAGCTCTTCGTGCTTCTCTATCCTGTGCAAGCTTCTTCAGCTCCGAGTACCTACTGCAACCTACATCCTTCTGAATCTGCTTAGTGTATTCATCTATTCGTCTCCCTCTACGATTTTTACCCCTCCCCCCTCTCTCTTCCCTCCAGTACTAAATTGGTCATCCCTTGATGCCTCAGAATGTGTCCTACCAACCGAACCCTTCTTCTGGTCAGGTTGTACCACAAATTTCTCTTCTCCCCAATTCTATTACCTTCCCATTAGTTTCGTGATCTACCCATCTAATCTTTAGCATTCTTCTGGGCAAAATATTACAAATTTTATTTTATGATACAAGAAAAGCAGTAATGGTTCAAATGGCTCTGAGCACTATGGGACTTAACATCTATGGTCATCAGTCCCCTAGAACTTAGAACTACTTAAACCTAACTAACCTAAGGACAGCACACAACACCCAGCCATCACGAGGTAGAGAAAATCCCTGACCCCGCCGGGAATCGAACCCGGGAACCCGGGCGTGGGAAGCGAGAACGCTACCGCACGACCACGAGATGCGGGCAAAAGCAGTAATCACAACGAATTAACAACTTTTGTAATAACATGGTATGGACGCAGACAGCATCTTTCTTGTGGAAGTGTTTGAAATAACTGTTTCCGTTTGCGACACAGAGGTTCTAGTTACATTAAGTGTACTTTTAGTTCAGCTACAGCAGTGCTGATATTGATATTTTCGTGGTGACAGAATGTCAGATACTGTGGACCAGTAGTCGAACCCATCGTACCGCTTGCCCAGAGCTGATTTTTGATGAAGTTTCCATATTTTCGCCCTTTGTGAGGTGCGTAACTCATCTTCTTTAAGATGGCCCACAACCTTGTTCCCTCCTCTTTCCTTATGGACAAGCTGGATGAGCCGCTGAGAGAGGTATCCAAAACTTAAGCAAACCCATAATGCAGTCTGGTTGTCACGGCAGTGTTCTCCTTACAGAAACCACTAGCTGGTGGCTTGAAAAATCTACGAAACGCACTGAACACTAGCGGAATGTCACTCAAATCAGAATTCTGAAAGAGAGAACAAATTTGCAATTTCCTCACTTTTAATCTGCAGTTCATAAGCAACAGATTGTGGTCAGAGTCCACATGCGCCCCTTAAATTAGTTATCAGTATAAAATCTGATTTCCAAATGTTTGTTTTATCATTTTATAATCAATGTGAAACCTTCCAGGCCGGCTGTTGTGACCGAGAGGTTCTAGGCGCTTCAGCCTGGAACTGTGCGACTGCTACGGTCGTAGGCTCGAATCCTGTCTAGGGCATGGATGTGTGTGATGTCCTTAGGTTAGTTAGGTTTAAGTAGTTCTAAGTTCTAGGCGAATGATGACTTAAGATGTTGTCCCATAGTGCTCAGAGCCATTTGAACCCTTTTTTCCACTGAAGTTAATCGTCTTCGTGAAGTAAAATGTTTTTTCATCGTTGCTGCGCCGTACAATGCCACTTCTGTTGTCCACATAAACGTAGGTTCGTGTTTCTTCCACTAATGTTCGAGGATGAGTCATAAGATAGGAACTGTCTAGCGCGCAAGCTTCGGCAAGAACTTTATGCAAGGGGGGGGGGGGGGGCGGCAATATTTTAAAACTATCAATTTTTATACCAAAAAACTTGAACAACAACTGTTGATTACTAACGAAATAAACAGCAAAAATGTCGCTAATTAACACTCCTCGAGATGAAGAAACATAAAAAAACGCAAATTGAACGTATGATACACGATGAGGAATTTACAGCGTTATTCGGAATCCATCTGTTTTTTTATGTTGATTTGCATGATTGAAGACCCATAAGATATGTTTTCATGTCTATATTTTTGCGTTGTTTGGATAAAGTGTAACAATTAACGACCTACGAATGAATCAGGACGACAGATTTTTTTTTTTTTTTGCTGTGTTGGTCCCCAAGCAGTTTGAGAAGATCAGTTTCTTGAAGTGGAGGTCTCCATCTAGATTTTTCAGACTTTTTTCGCCTCTTACAACACATAAAATGTTACTTTCAGTTTTCAATTGCTGTAATTCGGTCGAGAAATTAAGAAGTGCAGAGTCTACTACAATACGTCTCCCGTTGAAAAACTGACTGTTGTCACGGCAAGCCTTTGATGGATCTTCTTTGACCACTGACGAATGGTAAACTACATCCATGCTTAACTGATTAGAGGGAAGAGTCTGTTTCCTGGTGGGGACTGGGGACCGATGTTGGGTAGGTATGTTGCAGTTGTGTTAGTTTTTGCTTGTAATAGGCGCCGGAATTCCCGCGCCAGCGTGTTGGAGTGGACCCCTTCTGGAGATCGAGAAGGAGAGCATGCTGTGAGAAAGGGACAATGAGCTACACTACTGGCCATTAAAATTGCTACACCAAGAAGAAATGCAGATGATAAACGGTTGGGTATTCATTGGACAAATATATTATACTAGAACTGGCATGTGATTACATTTTCGCGCAATTTGAGTTCATAGATCCTGAGAAATCAGTACCCAGAACAACCAACTCTGGCCGTAATAACGACCTTGATACGCCTGGGCATTGAGTCAAACAGCCTGGATAGCGTGTACAGGTACCGCTGCCCATGCAGCTTCAACACGATACCACAGTTCATCAAGAGTAGTGACTGGCGTATTGTGACGAGCCAGTTGCTCGGCCACCATTGACCAGACGTTTTCAATTGGTGAGAGATCTGGAGAATGTGCTGGCCAGGGCAGCAGTCGAACATTTTCTGTATCAAGAAATGCCCGTACAGGACCTACAACATGCGGTCGTGCATTATCCTGCTGAAATGTAGGGTTTCGCAGGGATCGAATGAAGGGTAGAGCCACGGGACGTAACACATCTGAAATGTAATGTCCACTGTCCAAAGTGCCGTCAATGCGAACAAGAGGTGACCGAGACGTCTAACCATTGGGACCCCATACCATCATCACGCCTGGTGATACGCCAGTATGGCGATGATGAATACACGCTTCCAATGTGCGTTCACCGCAATGTCGCCAAACACGGATGCGACCATCATGATGCTGCACTAGCTACTAGGAAGACTACTGTAGGCTAAACTTACTTACGAATAGTCTACAGTATTAGCCATGGTAAAAATATTGCTGTTTTGCAGCGCGTTGTTTGAAGCAGTCGCCCTCCTTTTCTGGCGGTGGCGCCGCTATGGCAATCGCAGCTTTGGTGTCTCCCTCTGGTGGGAAAGCGGAAAGGTTGCCTGTTCACGTACATTTAAGGGGCGCTATGAGCTCGGCAGTGGGTCAGTCGGGGTGAGGCTAGACCAGTCTCGCGTCACCAGTTGCTGGTCTGTCTCTCGTTCGCATTTGTGCGGCAGTTGGTGTCTGTCGGTCGTCGGAGTGCGAGTATGTCTGTCGTTTGGATCAAACTTTAAGTGAGAAAATGAGAGTCTTGCAGATCCGCCAGTAACAGAACTCAGCTAGTGGTCGCCCGGTCGGGGCTGAGTTCCTGCATCTGAGTCTGTGCGTTAGGCCGCCAGTCTTCTCGAGTTTGCTCAGGCAATGGTCATTGGCGGTTGGATCGGTCGGTTGGTCGGTCGGGCAGTGAGACACGAGGTGGCTTGTCCGCCTTGAGCGTCGGCGCATGTGAGGTCGCCACGTGAGTCCAGTGGGCCGCGCCGTATAGAAAGGGGTAGTGGCTTCGCGGTTCACACGAGAGCAACAGGAGCGAAACCACGACATCGGGCTGGCCGGGGCGAGCTGCGACGCCGTGAGACGGGAGATAGTCGCGCGTTCCTGCGTCCGTTGTAGCGGCTGGCAGCGGACGGTTCGGGAGAGCGTTTTGGGGGTGCTGCGCCAGGTCTTCGCCAGAAATCGCAGTTATTAGAAGTGGTTAGAGATACGTTGTTTGATTTACTTGTTAAATTCTACTTGTTTTCTTGGTGAGGTCACCAGCCGCTTTGTTTTGGGGTCGTCCCACCATTCTTCTCCGTTTGCCCACTCGCGGTAAGGTGGTTATTTGTGAATTGGGTGGTCCGTTTTTCCCTCGTGGAGTTGGGCAGGGTTAGAGCAGTCTGTGGTTCGGGTTGTTCAGTAATCCCCCTGTCAATCTGCCATACATAATAGGTGCCACTGTCATGTTTGTCGGTTTGGTGTTAACGAATTTATAGAATTAGGGTGTAAATGACGAATACCTGAAACATGTTTTAATCTTGCCTATCATCTTGCGAGGCGGTATATGTGTAATGTAGAGCATGTTGTACATTTTGTGTAAGTCTGAATTTGCCGGCCGCGGTGGTCTTGCGGTTCTAGGCGCTGCAGTCCGGAACCGCGGGACTGCTACGGTCGCAGGTTCCAATCCTGCCTCGCGCATGGATGTGTGTGATGTCCTTAGGTTAGTTAGGTTTCAGTAGTTCTAAGTTCTAGGGGACTGATGACCTAAGATCTTAAGTCCCATAGTGCTCAGAGCCATTTGAACCATTTTTTTAAGTCTGAATTTCTGGGGTTTTGTATAAATAGTCATTTTTATAAAATTCCCACCATTCCACTGTAAGAGTCCTTTTAAAAACAAATTGCACTTTCGGTGGCAAATAATTTCTTAGTGTGAGTGTTTGTACCATTTCCATCCCTCTTACGGGTGCATAGTTGATGTGTTTGTGTGAGTTGTTAAAATTGTTTAGTTTAAAGTACTGTGGTGTGTTGCAGATTTGGACCAGTGTACTCCTTCAGAGGTTGTTGTGAGCGGTCGTGACTACGGCAGTGTTGAAAGGGAGCGGCAAGCTTCTCAGCCCGAA
The DNA here is from genome assembly GCF_021461385.2 of Schistocerca piceifrons. NCBI lineage: Eukaryota > Metazoa > Arthropoda > Insecta > Orthoptera > Acrididae > Schistocerca > Schistocerca piceifrons. The sequence goes on along the minus strand of NC_060146.1, from coordinate 68,330,844 downwards.
GGCTCCTACTGTCAATATTGTTCTTTCTGCCTCTAAATAAAACTGTAACTTGATATTTCGAGGGTGCTTTTCTGCTTATAAATTTTAAATCTGTTTTTGAAAAGGCTTTTATGGCTGGCTGTGAGCACTATGGGACTTAACATCTGTGGTCATCAGTCCCCTAGAACTTAGAACTACTTAAACCTAACTGACCTAAGGACAGCACACACATCCACGCCCGAGGCAGGATTCGAACTTGCGACCGTAGCGCTCATGAGGTTCCAGACTGAAGCGCCTAGAAACCGCACGGCCACACCGGCCGGCAGGCTTTTACGAATAAAATTCCCATTTATTAAATGTAATTTCATTTTCATCAGTTACTCCCTGGCAACTACTTCCACACTCACCTAGTATGATTAAATGTGTTAATGTTCTTGATGAATCGCTAGTAAATAAAGTCTTTAAGAAAAGATTTTGAAAGTGAATTCACGCTCACAGTACTTTCGGTAGTCTTACAAGTCTGACTGTAAACTAATGCCAACTGATTGCTCCACAGACAGATGAAGTATGGGCCCTATTTGAATGGAACCATTGCGAATACGCAGCTGCCAGTCAAATATGCCACAGAGGCGCTTAACCTCTACGTGTTTATTCTTTTTTTGCTATCAGAACGTGAATATGGTAGAATATTCAATGCGAAATTCCTGTTTTAAGCACAAACCCATAGATGTGATAGAAGATGGAGAACTTTTGTTCGGTAGTGTATTTCTGCCCCGTTTGTTTGCAAGTGTCGCCAGCCGCTTGTCACGGTGTTACAGGCGCTGTTTCCGCCTCGTTGATGGCTGCAGGTGTCTGTGACGTAACGCCGGTCTGGTCTCCGTGTTGTCTGCCGGAGCCCAGAAGCAGCGCCGGCTGGACCGACCGAAGCGAGCAGAGCCTCAGCCGGCAACACCGCCTGCACGTCGAGTGGCGGCTCTTACGTAACGCAGACAAGCCGAGGCGGGCCGCGTCTGCTCGTCTCCAGCCGGCGCGCAGTCTCTCGAAGGCGGTCTCCCACACGGCTCCGTCCTCCCAAGTATGCGCAGTGTATCCTGGTTGACACAGCCCCATGTAAAACTGTAAATATAACCATCTCTGTAACAAAACTGTCTCTCCTCGAAATGAGGAGAGGGGAAATTTTGCTTTTCTTTGGCACGGCGTTGGTTTCGCCACTGTGCCGCGTGTAAGGCAAATGTGAAGACATAAAGAATATTATCAAAACACACTACTGACCATTAAAATTGCTACACCGCGAAGATGACGTGCTACAGACGCGAAATTTAACCGACAGGAAGAAGATGCTGTGATATGCAAATTATTAGCTTTTCAGAGCATTTACACAAGGTTGGCGCCGGTGGCGACACCTACAACGTGCTGACATGACGAAAGTTTGCAACAGATTTCTCATACATAAACAGCAGTTGACCGGCGTTGCCTGGTGAAACGTTGTTGTGATGCCTCGTGTAAGGAGGATAAATGCGTACCATCACGTTTCCGACTTTGATAAAGGTCGGATTGTAGCCTGTCGCGATTGCGGTTTATCGTATCGCGACACTGCTGCTCGAGTTGGTCGAGATCCAATGACTGTTAGCAGAATATGGAATCGGTGGGTTCAGGAGGGTAATACGGAACGCCGTGCTGGATAACAATGGCCTCGTATCACTGGCAGTCGAGATAACAGACATCCGCATGGCTGTAGCGCATCGTGCAGCCACGTCTCGATCCCTGCGTCAACAGATGGAGACGTTTACAACTCAACAGTCATCTACACGAAGAGCTCGACGACGTTTGCAGCAGCATGGACTATCAGCTCGGAGACCATGGCTGCAGTTACCCTTGACACTGCATCACAGACAGGAGCGCCTGCGATGGTGTCCTCAACGACGAACCTGGGTGCGCGAATGGCAAAACGTCATTTTTTCGGATGAATCCAGGTTCAGTTTACAGCATCCTGATGGTCGCATCCGTGTTTGGCGACATTGCGGTGAAGGCACATTGGAAGCGTGTATTCGTCATCGCCATACTGGCGTATCACCCGGCGTGATGGTATGGGGTGCCATTGGTTACACGTCTCGGTCACCTCTTGTTCGCATTGACAGCACTTTGAACAGTGGACGTTACATTTCAGATGTGCTACGACCCGTGGCTCTACCCTTCATTCGATCCCTGCGACACCCTACATTTCAGCAGAATAACGCACGACCGCATGTTGCAGGTCCTGTACGGGCCTTTCTTGATACAGAAAATGTTCGACTGCTGCCCTGGCCAGCACATTCTCCATATCTCTCACTAATTGAAAACGCCTGGTCAATGGTGGCCGAGCAATTGGCTCATCACAATATGCCAGTCACTACTCTTGATGAACTGTGGTATCGTGTTGAAGCTGCATGCGCAGCTGTACCTGTACACGCCATCCAACCTCTGTTTGACTCAATGCCCAGGCGTATCAAGGCCGTTATTACGGCCAGAGGTGGTTGTTCTGGGTACTGATTTCTCAGGATCTATGCACCCAAATTGAGTGAAAATGTAGTCACATGTCAGTTCTAGTATAATATATTTTTCCAATGAATACCTGTTTATCATCTGCATTTCTTCTTGGTGTTGCAATTTTAATCGCCAGTAGTGTACTATCGCTAAGTCTAATTTCGACTGCTTCCCGGATCACAGAGTCCCAGTAATTCGATGCATGGGCTATTACTCTGGTTTCTTCAAATAAAATCTTATACTTGTTAAGCAGGCTATGCTCAGCGGCCGCTGATTTTTCCAAATACCTCTATTTCAGGTGGCGCTGGTGCTCGATGCAGCGATCGGCAACGGTTCTTACAGACTGGCCCACGTAATTCTTGCCACATTCGCAAGGAGTAGTATAAATTCGCAGCAATCTTAAGCCGAGACATCTTTGACTGGTCTCAACATTTCCTTAATTTTCCTAGGTGCTCGGAAAACTAGTTTAATTCCTTCCTCTTTAGGACTCTTTTAACAGAGACAACGGCTATGCACTTAGCAACACCTGGAAGAGTGCACTGGATAAAGAAGAATCGCAGACGATAACTTCCCGCACTTTACCTCCTGATTCAAGGGATGGTGCTGCAAGCAACGCTGGCTAGAAACTACATCTATTGAAGTAGAGGGCACCACTTCACTACGCGCCTATCGCCGTTGCTGTGACGTACTCCAGCCAATCAGAAGCTGTCCTTTGCTTATAAAAGTGAGAGCCTCGCTAGTTTACGACGGTCAGTTTTAGCCCTGACGACGGAGGTAGTTGTCGAAAGATTGGAGTTTTATCCTGAATTGACGCGGCATGTACACCGGGAGTATTTCATTCAAGAAATACGTCGCCAAAGTCTTCGTAGTCTTATTCGAAAGCTGTTTATTTGTAACGTGAAACAGATGGATGCTGTAAAAACAAAACAAAAAACCAATACAGATTTATTATACACCGCTAGAAAACGCATTTTCCTAACAAAAGAAATGTTGTTGTTGTTGTGGTCTTCAGTTTTGAGACTGGTTTGATGCAGCTCAACATGCTACTCTATCCTGTGCAAGCTTCTTCATCTCCCAGTACCTACTGCAACCTACATCCTTCTGAATCTGCTTGGTGTATTCATCTCTTGGTCTCCCTCTACGATTTTTACCGTCCACGCTGCCCTCCAGTACCAAATTGGTGATCCCTTGATGCCTCAGAACATGTCCTACCAACCGATCCCTTCTTCTAGTCAAGTTGTCCCACAAACTTCTCTTCTCCCCAATCCTATTCAACACCTCCTCATTAGTTATTTGATCTACCCATCTAATCTTCAGCATTCTTCTGTAGCACCTTATTTCGAAAGCTTCTATTCTCTTCTTGTCTAAACTATTTATCGTCCTTGTTTCACTTCCATACATGGCTACACTCCAAACAAATACTTTCAGAAACGACTTCCTGACACTTAGATCTATACTCGATGTTAACAAATTTCTCTTCTGCAGAAACGCTTTCCTTCCCATTGCTAGTCTACATTTTATATCCTCTCTACTTCGACCATCATTAGTTATTTTGCTCCCCAAATAGCAAAACTCCCTGTATTTTACCCCTGCCACCTTTAGAATTTGAAAGAGAGTATTCCAGTCAACATTGTCAAAAGCTTTCTCTAAGTCTACAAATGCTAGAAACGTAGGTTTGCCTTTCCTTAATCTAGCTTCTAAGATAAGTCGTAGGGTCAGTATTGCCTCACGTGTTCCAATATTTCTACGGAATCCAAACTGATCTTCCCCTAGGTCGGCTTCTACTAGTTTTTCCATTCGTCTGTAAGGAATTCGCGTTAGTATTTTGCCGGCGTTACTTATTAAACTGATAGCTCGGTAATTCTCACATCTGTCAACACCTGCTTCCTTGGGATTGGAATTATCATATTCTTCTTGAAGTCTGAGGGAATTTCGCCTGTCTCATACATCTTGCTCACCATATGGTAGAGTTTTGTCAGGTCTGGCTCTCCCAAGGCCGTCAGTAGTTCTAATGGAATGTTGTCTACTCCCCGGGCCTTGTTTCGACTCAGGTCTTTCAGTGCTCTGTCAAACTCTTCACGCAGTATCATATCTCCCATTTCATCTTCATCTACATCCTCTTCCATTTCCATAATATTGTCCTCAAGTGCATCGCCCTCTATATACTTGTTCCAGCTTTCTGCTTTCCCTTCTTTGCTTAGAACTGGGTTTCCATCTGAGCTTTTAATATTCATACGAGTGGTTCTCTTTTCTCCAAAGGTCTCTTTAATTTTCCTGTAGGCAGTATCTAACTTACCCCTAGTGAGATAAGCCTCTCCATCCTTACATTTGTTCTCTAGCCATCCCTGTTTAGCCATTTTGCACTTCCTGTCGATCTCATTTTTGAGGCGTTAGTATTCCTTTTTGCGTGCTTCGTTTACTGCATTTTACATTTTCTCCTTTCATCAATCAAATTCAATATTTTTTCTGTTACGCAAGGATTTCTACTAGCCCTCGTCTTTTTACCTACTTGATCCTCTGCTGCCTTCACTATTTCATCCTTCAAAGCTACCCATTCTTCTTGTACTGTATTTCTTTCCCCCATTCCAGCCATTTGTTCCCTTACGCACTCCCGGAAACTCTGTACAACCTCTGGTTTAGTCAGTTTATCCAGGTCCCATCTCTTAAATTCCCACCTTTTTGCGGTTTCTTCAGTTTTAATCTACAGTTCATAACCAATAGATTGTGGTCAGAGTCCAAATCTGCCCTTGGAAATGTCTTACATTTTAAAACCGGGTTCCTAAATCTCTGTCTTACCATTATACAATCTATCTGAAATCTGTATCTCCAGGCTTCTTCCATGTATACAATCATCTTCTATGATTCTTGAACCAAGTGTTACCTATGATTAAGTTGTGCTCTGTGCAAAATTATACCAGGCGGTTTCCTCTTTCATTTCTTAGCCCCAATCCATATTCACCTACTGCGTTTCCTTCCCTTCCTTTTCCTACTAGCGAATTCCAGCCACCCATGACTATTAAATTTTCGTCTGCCTTCACTATCTGAATAATCTCTTTTATTTCGTCATGCATTTTTTCAATTTCTTCGTCATCTGCAGAGCTAGTTGGCATATAAACTTGTACTATTGTGGTAGGCGTGGGCTTTGTGTCTATCTTGGCCACAATAATGCGTTCACTATGCTGTTTGTAGTACCTTACCCGCATTCCTATTTTTTTATTCATTATTAAACCTACTCCTGCATTACCCCTATTTGACTTTGTATTTATAACCCTGTATTCGCCTGACCAAAAGTCTTATTCCTCCTGCCACCGAACGTCACTAATTCCCACTATATCTAACTTCAACCTATCCATTTCCCTTTTTAAATTTTCTAACCTACCTGCCCGATTAAGGGATCGGGCATTCCATGCTCTGATCCGTAGAACGCCAGTTTTCTTTCTCCTGATAAAGACGTCCTCTTGAGTAGTCCCCGCCCGGAGATCCGAATGGGGGACTATTTTACCTCCGGAATATTTTACCCAAGAGGACGCCATCATCATTAACCATACAGTAAAGCTGCATGCCCTCGGGACAAATTACGGCTGTAGTTTCCGCTTGCTTTCAACCGTTCGCAGGACCAGCACAGTAAGGCCGTTTTGGTTAATGTTACAAGGCCAGATCAGTCAATCATCCAGACTGTTGCCCCTGCAACTACTGAAAAAAAAAAATGGCTCTGAGCACTATGGGACTCAACTGCAGTGGCCATAAGTCCCCTAGAACTTAGAACTACTTAAACCTAACTAACCTAAGGACAGCACACAACACCCAGCCATCACGAGGCAGAGAAAATCCCTGACCCCGCCGGGAATCGAACCCGGGAACCCGGGCGTGGGAAGCGAGAACGCTACCGCACGACCACGAGATGCGGGCTGCAACTACTGAAAAGGCTGCTGTCCCTCTTCAGGAACCACACGTTTGTGTGGCCTCTCAACAGATAACCCTCCGTTGTGGTTGCACCTACGGTACGGCCATCTGTATCGCTGAGGCACGCGAGCCTCCCCACCAACGGCAAGGTCCATGGTTCAGGGGGGGGGGGGGGGACAAAAGAAATAAACTTAAAAAAAAATGTAAAAGAAAACATATCGAAAATCGCTTCAATAGCTGGTTGAGCTTACATAAAACATATTTCTGTCTTTGCTAAACAACTTTAACACTCATAAGTGATAACAGGAAGCTCTGCCTTTGACTGTGATTAAGTAAATCTTACTGAATACAGAATAACAACAATAATCATATAGATTTTTTTTATCTTTGTGCATGTAAACTGTACTTGCATCAAAAGTAATTGCTTTAGTAATTTAAAAGCGCATAAGTTACGTGAAGAACAAATTTTTATCACTTATAGAATGTAATTTGTATTTTCAAAGGACATAAAATACACAGTGGACTAATTCTCAACAATGTGGTTGGTTGGTTGATTTGGGGGAGTGGACCAAACATCGAGGTCTTATATATATATATTAAAACAAAGAGACGCCGTCAGCTCCCTGTTTCTTTCTCACGCATTTATTTATGTTTCTTTCCCTACCAATGCTCCCAATACTATCGGTAAGACTACCACATACTATGTCATTTATGTACTGTACCGAAACTACCTAACCACACTCTATTTACAGTACACTGCGTGCATCTACCAATCTGGTTTGTGCTACACTGTAGCTCTTAATGGAACGAAAGCAAGACACTGTAATTGACAAGCGTGCTATAATTTTAGCTCTGCACCAGGATAGCTATTCTCGTAGGACAACAGCAAGGTAAGTTGGCGTAGCCCACTCTACAATAGTGTATACGTTGCAGAGGTTAAAACAAACTGGTGCTAGTGCGTTTCGAGGTCTGGAAGCCCCCGAGTAGCATCGTACAGGGAAGATCAGTCCATGTGTGTACAGAGTAAACGTCAGAGCACACATATTGCAGCTGAAATTAGCGAGGAAGTAAACGGTACGCAAGAAGTTCTAATCTCTGTCTCAACAGTGCAACGCCGTCTTCGTGAACAGGGTTTAAAGGAATGCATAGCGGCCAAGAAACCTTTATTACGCAAACAAAATAGGGTGAGAAGATTGGAATGGCACAGCAACAAAAAAACTGGAGCTCGCAGGAATGGTCGTAGGTGCTATTCACGGACCAATCTAAGTTTGAAGCATTTGGTAGCCATCGCCGAAAGTTTGTTCGTCGACTTTGTGGAGAATATATGATATCGACGGCGAAGCATGGTGGAGAATGGTGAGGATGTTTTTCAGGTGACAAGGTCGGTAATCTAGGGAGTGTTAATGCAACACTAAAATAGGGAGGATATGATATCGACGGCGAAGCGTGGTGGAGAATGGTGAGGATGTTTTTCAGGTGACAAGGTCGGTAATCTAGGGAGTGTTAATGCAACACTAAAATGGGGAGGATACACCAGTATACTGACAAACAATACGGTTTCACTTGCCAAGAGACTGACTGGTCGTTGGTTGTTCTGCAGCAGGAAAATTATCCAAAAAATGGTTCTGACTTGTGGAGGAAAATAGGAAAGAGAAATTTGAGGAACTAAAGAAAATGGTTTGGCCCAGTCACCCGACTTAAAACCCATTGAACTCTAAGGGGATGAACATGACAGAGAAGTCAGAAAACCGAGGAATCAAATGTTGAAGATCTATGGAATAATTTCCAGGCGGTTTGGACTGCAATACCTGAAAAAACACTACAAAAATTTTTCCCCAGAATGACAGCTCTTCTGATGGCAAACAGTGCATTCTTTTTAGAGGTTCAAATGTAAACCATTGTATTGTACTTAATGACAGAGAGACGAACTGTTTATTTTGTTGGTCTGTCTAGTTTGTACGATGTATTTGTACACTGAAATAAAGTGTATGCTTATTGGATATAAGTTCCGCCTTTTATGCAGAACCCTTTTTTTTTCTTGTTACCCAAACATGTTTCAGCAGCTCTGTGCTGTCGTCAGTGGGTTTTGTTTATTGAGTAACTGTAGAAGTTCACGTATTTTAGGTTGTAACTGTTCTAACAAAATGTGACGCAAAGACAGCTTTTATTCGTTTTTGTTCTTACCTTGAGCTTGCATTAAATGGTATTACAGGACCATCTGTACGGTGTCCTGCATTGATAGCTTGTCATCTGCAAACCAAATGATGTAAATGTGAATTTTATCAGCGAGTTAACATAACCCTTGATTTTTGAAAACCTGATTTTGGTGTGGGGAAACGAATTGTGCATATATTTGTTATTACTCGCGTTTTGTTGTGACTGAAACAAAACGCGAAAAATAACAAATACCTGCTTTGCGTATTTTCGGTTTTGCAGTCGCCTTTCACTCGCAAAACATGAAGTACTCGATGTTGTTGTGTGTCCTAACCCCGTTGGCGTGCATTTATTCCCGAGTGAGTTTGGAGCGGAATTTGAATTTTGTGTGTGTGTATGTGTGTGTGTGTGTGTGTGTGTGTGTGTGTATGTGAAATGCGTCTTTATAGAGTGCATTGTATTCATTTAAAACTTGTTTGCCTTCTGCTACTGTCTTCTATACATGTGGAAATTTCCTTCTGTTATTAGTTTCTGGCATAGGCTGTGGTTAGTTTTCAGTGTTTTTAAGTCTGTTGCTACTGTAGTTGGATGGTGGTTATGGGCTATTAGGTGATCAGCAAATGAGCTGTTACTTTTTAGGCTTCTCGGGTATTCTGAGTATCTTATTTTAAAATTACTGTATGTTTGGCCTATGTATAGTAATTGCAGACTCACTCTTGAACAAACGAACGCCGACTGAGTTAGGACAGCCGGCCGGTGTGGCCGAGCGGTTCTAGGCGCTACAGTCTGGAACCGCGCGACCGCTACGGTCGCAGGTTCAAATCCTGCCTCGGGCATGAATGCCCTTAGGTTAGTTAGGTTTAAGTAGTTCTAAGTTCTAGGGGACTGATGACCTTAGAAGTTAAGTCCCATAGTGCTCAGAGCCATTTGGACCATTTGAGTTAGGACATACAACAACACTGTGTACACAGAAGAAGTATCAGTCACAACAAAACGTGAGAAATAACAAATATACAACCAAAACATTTTGCCACATCAAAATCTCGTTTTTAAAAATCAAGGGATATGTGAATTCGCTGATAAAATTCACATTTACGTTGTTTGGATTGCAGATGACAAGCTATGAGTGCAGGACACCATACAGATGATCCTGCAAAACCATGTAATGTAAAATCAAGGTAGGAACATTTTGTTAGATCAGCTACACCCTGAAATATGTTCACTAAGAGGCTTATTTGAAGCTGATAATAAGATCTAGCTTTGAATACACTTCGGGACTTTTGGATGCGCTACCGAAAATATGCTATCTGACAAAAAAGTGTAGCACCCAGAAGAGGAGGAGGACACGTAATGAAAATTGATGAGTTTAGAGGATATACACCAACAGCCAAAGACACTGCTGCACCGGCACAATATCGCATAGGGCCCCTGTGAGCACGCAGAAGTGCCGCAGCGGCATGAACTCGACTAATGTCTGAAATAGTATTGGAGGAAATTGACACCATTAATCGAGCAGGCGTGTGCATAAATCCGTAAGAGTACGAGGGGGTGGAGATCTCTTCCGAACAGCACGTTGCAACACAACCCATATATGCTCAATAATGTTCATGTCTGGGGAGTCTGGTGGCCCGCGGAAGTGTTTGAACTCAGAAGAGTGTTCCTGGAGCTACTCTGTAGCAATTCTGGACGTGTGAGGTGTCGCATTGTCCTGCTGGAATTGCCCACGTCCTTCGGAATGCACAATGTACATGAATGGATACAGGTAATCAGACAGGATGTTTACGTATGTGTCACCTGTCAGAGCCGTATCTAGACGTATGAGGGGGTCCCATATCATTTCAACTGCACACGCCCAACACCGTTACAGAGCCTCCAGCAGATTGAAATTTCCCCTGCTGACATGCAGCGTCCATTGATTCACGAGGTTGTCTCCATACCCATACACGTACGTCCGCTCGATGCAATTTGAAACGAGACTTGTCCGACCAGGCAACTTGCTTTCAATCATCAATAGACCAATGTCGCTGTTGACGGGCCCAGGCGAAGCGCAATGCTTCGTGTCGTGCAGTTATCGAGGGTACACGAGTAGGTCTTTGGCTCCAAAAACCCATATCGATGATTTTTCGTTGAATGGTTCGCACGCTGACACTTGTTGATGGCCCAGCATTCAGATCTGCAGCAATTTGCGGAAGGGTTGCACTTCTACCACGTCCAACGTCAGTCGTCGTTGGTCCCGATCTTGCAGGATCTTTTTCCGGCCGCAGCGATGTCGGAGATTTGATGTGTTACCAGATTCCCGATATTCACGGTACACTCGTGAAATGTACGGGAAAATCAGTATTTTATCGCTATCTCGGTGATGCTGTGTCCCGTCACTCCGACTATAACACCATGTTCAAACTCACTTAAATCTTGATAACCTACCATTGTAGTAGCAGTAATCGATGTAACAACTGCGCCGGACACTTGTTGTCTTACACAGGCGTTGTCGACAGCCGAGCAGTACTCTGGGTGTTTACATGTATGTACACTCCTGGAAATGGAAAAAAGAACACATTGACACCGGTGTGTCAGACCCACCATACTTGCTCCGGACACTGCGAGAGGGCTGTACAAGCAATGATCACACGCACGGCACAGCGGACACACCAGGAACCGCGGTGTTGGCCGTCGAATGGCGCTAGCTGCGCAGCATTTGTGCACCGCCGCCGTCAGTGTCAGCCAGTTTGCCGTGGCATACGGAGCTCCATCGCAGTCTTTAACACTGGTAGCATGCCGCGACAGCGTGGACGTGAACCGTATGTGCAGTTGACGGACTTTGAGCGAGGGCGTATAGTGGGCATGCTGGAGGCCGGGTAGACGTACCGCCGAATTGCTCAACACGTGGGGCGTGAGGTCTCCACAGTACATCGATGTTGTCGCCAGTGGTCGGCGGAAGGTGCACGTGCCCGTCGACCTGGGACCGGACCGCAGCGACGCACGGATGCACGCCAAGACCGTAGGATCCTACGCAGTGCCGTAGGGGACCGCACCGCCACTTCCCAGCAAATTAGGGACACTGTTGCTCCTGGGGTATCGGCGAGGACCATTCGCAACCGTCTCCATGAAGCTGGGCTACGGTCCCGCACACTGTTAGGCCGTCTTCCGCTCACGCCCCAACATCGTGCAGCCCGCCTCCAGTGGTGTCGCGACAGGCGTGAATGGAGGGAAGAATGGAGACGTGTCGTCTTCAGCGATGAGAGTCGCTTCTGCCTTGGTGCCAATGATGGTCGTATGCGTGTTTGGCGCCGTGCAGGTGAGCGCCACAATCAGGACTGCATACGACCGAGGCACACAGGGCCAACACCCGGCATCATGGTGTGGGGAGCGATCTCCTACACTGGCCGTACACCACTGGTGATCGTCGAGGGGACACTGAATAGTGCACGGTACATCCAAACCGTCATCGAACCCATCGTTCTACCATTCCTAGACCGGCAAGGGAACTTGCTGTTCCAACAGGACAATGCACGTCCGCATGTATCCCGTGCCACCCAACGTGCTCTAGAAGGTGTAAGTCAACTACCCTGGCCAGCAAGATCTCCGGATCTGTCCCCCATTGAGCATGTTTGGGACTGGATGAAGCGTCGTCTCACGCGGTCTGCACGTCCAGCACGAACGCTGGTCCAACTGAGGCGCCAGGTGGAAATGGCATGGCAAGCCGTTCCACAGGACTACATCCAGCATCTCTACGATCGTCTCGATGGGAGAATAGCAGCCTGCATTGCTGCGAAAGGTGGATATACACTGTACTAGTGCCGACATTGTGCATGCTCTGTTGCCTGTGTCTATGTGCCTGTGGTTCTGTCAGTGTGATCATGTGATGTATCTGACCCCAGGAATGTGTCAATAAAGTTTCCCCTTCCTGGGACAATGAATTCACGGTGTTCTTATTTCAATTTCCAGGAGTGTATTTGAATACCCATGCTTGTACCAGTTTCTTTGGCGCTTAATTGAATAATGTTATTTCAGTGACTACAAATCTAGTAAAATTTTAAAAGTTCGTTCTACCCTCTCCTGAGCCAAGTTGGTCCTTGATATCCTGGATACGTGTGGTATTGGGAACAGATCTGGGGATCTTGTTGGCCGCAGGCGTACCTCAACATTACTCTCACAGCTGATACATGTGTGTGCGCGAGGAGTGGCCTCTTGAAAAATGGCACTACGGGGCTGTCGCATTAGAGGTAACACATGATGACACAGGACTTCCGTGAGAGTGTGTCGTCAGAGTTTCCTCAGTCACTAACAGCGGTTACCTGACGTCTTGGCCCCTCGCCAGGGTGCCAGAAGTAACAGTGCTGTGCCTTTCCAAAACAAGTACGTGAGTTCTCCCCACGCCGCCGCCATAGTCACCAGCGGTGGTTATCCAGGGTACTGCAGAACCGCGATTCATCGCTGAACACAATACGACGCCAGTCATCAGCAATTCTTGTATCCCAGTCACAGCACCACTCCAAACGCTTCCGTGTGTGTTGTGGTGGTAAAGGCAGTCTATGCATCGGAGGGTAATTCTCCAATGCGATTGCTTCTAACTCCGACCAACGTAAAAACGATGTCAGATAACGCTGCACTGAGTACATTACGTCTCCTCCTGTGGCTGATGCAGATGTAGCAGCATTACCAGGTGTACCGGTATGAAATGAGCGTTTTTTTTGTGAAAATGAAACACTAATTTTGAATTGGAAAGTAAAAACATTTTATTCAAAGTACTGACCATTGCTTTCTATAAATTTTGACCACCTTTCTCGCAATTTGTGGACACCACGCCAACAGAAATGTTCGTCTTTTGAAGCAAATCAATCAGATACCCAATTTTTAACTTCTTCGTAGGAATCGAAATGTTCCTCAGACAGTGCGTGTCCCACTGATGAAAACAAACGATAGTCGGAAGGGGCCAAGTCTGGTGAATACGGCGGATGGGGTAGCAGCTCCCGGCCAAGTGTTTTGATTGTTTCTTGAAACAGTTTTGCTGTGTGTGTGCAGATGCATTGTCGTGTAAAAAAATTACTTTGCCATGTCTTCTGGCCCATTCTGCTCTTTTTTCGATCAATGCATAGCTCAAATTGATCATTTGTTGTCTATAGCGATTAGTATTCACAGTTTCACCGGGCTTTAGAAGCTCTTGATACACCACACCTTTCTGATCCCACCAAACACAGAGCATTATCTTCTTGCCGAATCGATATGGTTTTGCAGTCGATGTTGATGGTTGTCCCGGATTAACCCATGATTTTTCCCGTTTAGGATTCTTAAAATAAATCCATTTTTCATCCCCAGTAACAATTCGATGCAAAATAAATTTTCTTTCATGTCTTTGAAGCAAAATTTGAGAAATGGTTTCTCGCTTTTCCATCTTTCATTCAGTTCATGTGGCACCCATTTTTCACACTTTTGGATCTTTCCCATAGCTTTCAAACGGTCAGAAATTGTTGGTTGTGCAACATTTAGCATTGATGCCATTTGCTTCTGACTCAATCATCTTCATCCAATATCGCTTACAATTCGGCGTCTTCGAACTTTTTTGGTTGTCTTCCACATTCTTCATTTCTTACATAAAAATCATTATTTCTGCACCGTTGAAACCATCTTTTGCATGTTGCTTCTGATAGAGCATGATCACCATATGTCTCGACAAGCATTCGATGCGACTCTGCAGCACTATTTTTCAAATGAAAACAAAAAAGTAATGCTTTCCGCAAATCATCACTTTCTGGTACAAAATTCGACATTGTTAACACGATGAAAACATATGATGTTGTTTGTTCCATGGCTTGATGTATACTAAATATCTTTGACAGATGTCATACCAACCAAACAAAAAAAAATTAAGCCTCGTTCACAACAGATGTTCCCTATCGACACATTTATATCTTAACGCTCATTATTCCGGTACACCTGCTATGATGAGATTGGTGCGCAATGCAGAGATCCTACTTTGTGGTTAGATGGTAGACCAAATGTGCCTCCCATCACGTTCCCATGGGGCCCAGCATGAGGCGACTGTTGTACCCGAATGCCCCATTTGACTAGCCCACCAAATGGAGACCCCATTTCATACCCTGTCAAGGGCTGATGACGCTCCCTCACACGACTACACGGCATCTCCGTGTTCTTCACAGTGAACAGTCAACAACTGACGCTGTTCACGACCCTTAATACCTGCTGGGCCTGGTAGCAAAATTAGGGGCCGTTCTACCTGTAACAGAAAGCTGAGTGGTCAGCGCGGCGGAATGCCACGCCAAGGGCCCGGGTTCGATTCCCGGCTAGGGCAGGAGATTGTCGTCATCATCATTTCATCCTCATCTCCGACGCGCAAGTAGCCCAGTGTGGCGTCGAATGCAATAAGTACCGGGTGATCAAAAAGTCAGTATAAATTTGAAAACTGAATAAATTTCTGAATAATGTAGATAGAGAGGTACAAATTTACACACATGCATGGAATGACATGGGGTTTTATTAGAACCAAAATGTTCAACAGATGGCGCTGGACAGCAAAACGTCAGTGACTGCGCATGACAATTGTGTATAAAAGGAGCTGTAATGAGAGACAGAATCAGATGCGCCAGCAGTCGCAGCATGGTGACGTTACCTGAGAAGGCGCTTTTAGTGAAGCTGTATTATCAGAATGGGGAATGTGCTAGTTCAGCGTTACGATCCTATCGCCATAGGAAGCGAATTCGAACGGGTAAATGTCCGTTGCCAAATGCAGTTCGAAGCCACGGGTTGTTTAGACGATAGAGCCCGTAGTGGCCGACCAAGCACAAGGCGTAATGCTGGTGAGGCAGTTCAGGAAGAAATGGAGACTAGCGGGTTCGTCTATGCACGGGGAAGTCAGTGGTCGTTCAGTCGCACGTCGCACCGACATTCCATACACTACTGTTTGGTTGGCACTTAGGCGTACCCTCCGATGCTATCCGTACAAAATCCATCGGCAACATGAACTGTTACCTGACGATTTAGTGAAGCGGAGGGCATTTGCGGTGTGGGCGTTTCAACAGATGGTGGAAGATGACGAGTGGTTTAGTAACGTGTTGTGGACCGACGAAGCTCATTTCACGCTCCGAGGGTCTGTCAACGCCCACAACTGCAGAATTTGGGCTGTAGAAAATCCTAGAACTCCACTGCACGACGAGAAAGTCACGGTATGGGTTGGATTTACCACATCTATTGTTATCGGGCCTTTTTTCTTCGAGGAAATGCATGATTCTGTTTTTGTAACTGCTACCGTGACGGGTGGGAGGTACGCCGATATGTTATAGAATCGCATCATTCCCAGCCTGGCTGATAAACACCTGCTGGAACGTACGATGTTTGTGCAGGATGGCGCTCCACCCCACATTGCTAGACACGTGAAAGATCTCTTGCGCGCGTCGTTTGGTGATGATCGTGTGCTCAGCCGCCACTTTCGTCATGCTTGGCCTCCCAGGTCCCCAGACCTCAGTCCGTGCGATATTGGCTTTGGGGTTACCTGAAGTCGCAAGTCTATAGCGATCGACCATCTCTAGGGATGCTGAAAGACAACATCCGACGCCAGTGCCTCACCATAACTCCGGACATGCTTTACAGTGCTGTTCACAACATTATTCCTCGACTACAGCTATTGTTGAGGAATGAAGGTGGACATATTGAGCATTTACTGTAAAGAACATCATCTTTGGTTTGTCTTTCTTTGTTATACTAATTATTGCTATTCTGATCAGATGAAGCGCCAACTGTCGGACATTTTTTGAACTTTTGTATTTTTCGGTTCTAATAAAACCCCATGTCATTCCTAGCATGTGTGTCAATTTTTACCTCTCTATCTATATTATTCCGTGATTTATTAAGTTTTCAAATTTATACTGACTTTTTGATCACCCGGTACTTGCCCTCGGCGGCCGAACCTCCCCGAATGGCGGACTCCCGTCCAACAATGTCGTAACCTCGATTCCTTTTTTCAACTCTAGTCAGTTACACATTCACCGGCCGTTTGTGAGTGTACAAAGCAACTCTGACATCCGTCGACGCAACATTAAAGGATTATCCGAATGAGACAGAAATCGGTAGATGCGACGTACAGCAACAGAAGAACAAATCAATACATTTTCAAAAACATTGGATGATTTTTTCAAGAGGAACGGCTTCACAAATCAATAAGGAATTGGTGCACCTCCGGCCTTCAAGCCGGCGGTCACTCGTCTTGTAATTGGCCGACAGAGTTGTTTGGTGTCCTCCTGACACAAATCGTGCCGAAATCTGCAGAATTGGCGCATTAGATCGTCAAAGTGCCTATCTTAGACATTATGCTCCAAACGTTCTCAATTGCGGAGAGATCCGGCAACCATGCCCGCCAAAGTACTGTCTGGAAATCAAGAAGAGTATCGTCGACGTTCCGCTGTGACGTAAGGGTGACGCAGATGACAACCGACAGGCAAGCCATCCTCGGCTCACATTTCAGCAAGATAATGCGCGCCCACACACGCTGGCCCCTTTCTGCTGCTTGTATTCGTGCTTGGGAAACCCCGCCTTATTCAGCAAGGTCGGTGGATCTCTCTCCAGTGTTTGGAGCATTATGGACAGGACACTCCCACCAGCTCGAGATCTTGATGATTGTTGTTGTTGTTGTGGTCTTCAGTCCTGAGACTGGTTTGATGCAGCTCAACATGCTACTCTATCCAGTGCAACCTTCTTCATCTCCCAGTAACTACTGCAACCTACATCCTTCTGAATCTGCTTAGTGTATTCTTCTGTTGGTCTCCCTCTACGATTTTTACCCTGCACACTGCCCTCCAATGCTAAATTTGTGATCCCTCGATGTCTCAGAACATGTCCTACCAACCGATCCCATCATCTAGTCAAGTTGTGCCTCAAACTCCTCTTCTCCCCAATTCTATTCAATGCCTCCTCATTAGCTACATGATCTACCCAACTAATCTTCAGCATTCTTCTGCAGCACCACATTTCGAAAGCTTCTATTCTCTTCTTGTCCAAACGGTTTATCGTCGACATTTCACTTTCATACATGGCTACACTCCATACAAATACTTTCAGAAACGACTTCCTGACACTTAAATCTATACTCGATGTTAACAAATTTCTCTTCTTCAGAAACGCTTTCTTTGCCATTGCCAGGCTACATTTCATATCCTCTCTACTTCGACCATCATCAGTTATTTTGCTCCCCAAATAGCAAAACTCCTTTACTACTTTAAGTGTCTCATTGCCTAATCTAATTCCCTCAGCATCACCCGACTTAATTCGACTACATTCCATTATCCTCGTTTTGCTTTTCTTGATGCTCATCTTATATACTCCTTTCAAGACACTGTCCATTCCGTTCAGCTGCTCTTCCAGATCCTTTGCTGTCTCTGACAGAATTACAATATCATCGGCGAACCTCAAAGTTTTTATTTCTTCTCCATGGATTTTAATACCTACTCTGAACTTTTCTTTTGTTTCCTTTCTTGCTTGCTCAATATACAGATTGAATAACATCTGGGAGAGGCTACAACCCTGTCTCACTCCCTTCCCAACCACTGCTTCCCTTTCGTGTCCCTCGACTCTTATAACTGCCATCTGGTTTCTGTACAAATTGTAAATATCCTTTCACTCCCTGTATTTTACCCCTGCCACGTTCAGAATTTGAAAGAGAGTATTCCAGTCAACAGTGTCAAAAGCTTTCTCTAAGTCTACAAATGCTAGAAACGTAGGTTTGCCTTTCCTTAATCTAGCTTCTAAGATAAGTCGTAGGGTCAGTATTGCCTCACGTGTTCCAGTATTTCTACGGAATCCAAATTGATCTTCCCCGAGGTCGGCTTCTACTAGTTTTTCCATTCGTCTGTAAAGAATTCGCGTTAGTATTTTGCAGCCGTTACTTATTAAACTGATAGTTCGGTAATTTTCACATATGTCAACAACTGCTTCCTTTGGGATTGGAATTATTATATTCTTCTTTGGGGTTGGAATTATTATCTTGATGATCTAACACGTCAATTGAACAGGATTTGGCACCAAGTCCCTCAGGCGGCCGAAGACTTCCAGGATAAGACATCATCCTCATTTTTTTTATCAAAGAGGGCGGAGAAGCGGACAGAGGTTCAGGCCACTCTCTTGCCCTTGGTGGGGAAAACGACCCTTAATTGCGCAAGGACCGGCAGTGATCAACGGCATGAGGCTGCGACGCCAATCGAGACCACTGCATTGAAGACACATAATGTGTTGCCACAGGACATATGGCCCGTAGTTGAAAGTGTCATGATCATCTCTCCATTGCCAAAAGATTCCAGAATAGCCCACGTTCGAGTGTCTGGGAGGGTTCTGCAAAGAAGGGGGTGGCGGTGAGAAAAAGATTCAATAAAGAAAGATAGCATTACACCAATGCATAGTAAAAATCTAGAATGAAGAGAAATTACCAGAAAATTGGACTACTGCTATAATACATCCATTACATAAGAAAGGAGAAAAATCAAACCCAGACAACTATAGAGGAATTTCCCTTTTGGACTGCACGTATAAGATCATGTCAAGAATACTATACAACCGCTGTAAAGATCAATTAGAACTGGAACTGGGAGAATATGAAGGAGGATTTAGATCCTGGAGAAGCTGCCCAGAACAGATAATCACCTTGAAGTTAGTTATGGATGTCTACAAAAGAAGGCAAAAACAACTAGTCATAACCTTTGTAGATTTCAATGATGAAAATATTAAGGAATTTTGGACTTCATCCTAAATTAATAAAAATGATACAATTAACCTTAACAAACACCAAATCCAAAGTAAAATTTAGAGGAGAAATATCTGAACCATTTACGATTAAAACAGGGTTGAGACAGGGAGATTGTTTATCACCATTGCTATTCAATCGTGCTCTTGAATATGTAATGAGAGAATGGTACAAGGAAAATCCTATGAATATTAAAATTGGAACTAAGAAAGATAAAATAAACCTAAATTGCTTGGGATTTGCTGATGACCTAGCATTACTAGCTAATAATATTCAGGAAGCCACGAAACAAATAACAAGCTTACAAAATATAGCACAAAAATTAGAACTCCAGACATCATTTGAAAAGACTGAAATAATGGTAACGGATCCACTTGTAATAGATCACATCACAGTGAACAATAGGGAAATTAAAATAGTGAAACAATTTAAATACCTGGGTGAAATTATAAGACATAAATTGGACGAGAAACCTGCATGGGGAGCAAGAACTAATAAAATGATAAAAGCTCAAAAACTAACATGGTCTACGTACAATAAAAATTGTCTATCAATTAAAACAAAATTAAAACATTACAAGACGGTGGTTCAACCAGAGGTTACATACGGAAGTGAAACTCTTTTTAAAGTCACCCAGAAAAACAGAATTGACAAAATTTTAAAAGTAGAGAGAAGAATTGCTAGAACATGCATAAATAAGAAATATCAAAAAGCTGGGCAATGGCGGATAGTTCCAAATGAAGTGGTATACAGAGAACTGGAGCCCATCACCGATACTATACGAAAGAAAAGGATCTCTTTTTGTGGTCACATTCTGAGGACACCAGAAATCAGATTATCAAGGAAAATTATTGAGAAACTCTGGAATTTGAAACAACAAGGATGATGGCTTAAGGAAATAAGAGAGGATATGGAAGAACTGGAAATAACTCTGGATGATTTGCAGAACAAAACGCCAAATTTAAAGAAGTTGAGGGACACAGAAATAAGATTTAAACCAAAAATTGACAAACGACATACAATGAAAAGGGTATTTACAGATGAGGAACGACGAAAAGCATCGGAACGAATGAAGAGATACTGGGCCACTCGGAAGGGGAAAATACCAAAGAAGAGGACCAGAAATGATTGACTGAAGTGGTCCAATGAGGCCGTAAAAGCAGAAGAAGAAGAAGAAGAAAGAAAGGAAAACCTTCTACGAGACAGGGCGTGCAGTATCAGAAGTCTGAACTTGGCATGGAAGCTAGAAAATATGAAAGAGGAAATGTTGAGGCTAAATCTAGATATAGTGAGGGTCAGTAAAGTGAAACGCAAAGGACAAGGTTTTCTCGTCAGATGAGTGTAGGATAATGTCGACAGCAGCAGAAAATGGTATACCGGGAGTAGGATTCGTTATCAAGGGGAATGCAGGGCAGAGACTGAGTTCCTGTGAACAGTTCAGTGGTAGGGTTGTTCCCATAAGAATGGACAGCAAACCAACATCGACAGAAATAGTTCAGATACACATGCCGACGTCGCAAGCGGAAGATGAACGAGACAGAGAAAGTACATGAGGATTTTGAAGCGGTAATCCAGTACGTTAAAGGAGGATTGGAAAGTCGTTGTAGTGGGAGGAGTAGAAGAAAGGGTTACGAGAGAATATGGGCTTTTTACTAGGAATTAGAAAGACTGATTGAGTTCTGCAATAAATTAGGGGGAGTAATAAAGAATACTCTATTCAAGAATCACTAGGTGAAGAGCCCAGGATATACGAGAAGATTTCAGTTAGACACATCATGGTCAGGCAGTGATTCCGAAATCAGATAATAAATTGCCAGGTGCAGCCGGGAGCAGATATAGGATCAGATTACTGAGGAAGAGTACGCTTCAGCTTAAGAGACATCAGGAAAAATTAATGCTCAAAGATGTGGGATGCGAAAATCATAAGGAAAACGCTTGAAATTCTCCGACGCGATAAGAAAAAGCTCAGTAAGCAATTCAATTGAAGAAGAATCAACATCTCCAAAAAGGGAAATCACCGAAGCTGGAAATAAAAACATGATACAAAGGTGGTAACTGCGAAGAAACCATGGGCAGCACAAGAAATATTTCAGTAGATCGATGAAAGAAGGAAGTACAAAAACGTTGAGGGAAATTTAGGAATATGGAAATACAAGTCACAAAGGAATGAAATAAGTAGGAAGTACAGGTAAGTTAAGCCGAAATGTCTGTAGAAGAAATGAGAAGAAATCGAGAAATAGCCCTTCTTGCACAACACCGCAGGCGCCATTTTTCAGCAAGAAAACGCACGACCACATGTTGCTGCTCGAACAGCTGCCTTCTTGTTGTCACAGGATGTCAGCATTTTGCGCTGGCCCTCCAGACTAGCAGACTTGTTGCCGATCGTAAATGTGTGGGAAACGATGGGTGCAGTGCTGTGACGCAGTGCCAACCACCTCAGACGAACTTTGGAACCAGGCGAATGCAGCATGGATGGCTATACCACCTTTCTTGCGTCGATGCCATCACGAATGGAACAAGTTATCAGGACCCATGGTAGACCTTGTACCTACTAGACAACAGGACATACGCTGAATCGAGATCAGAGAAATGCTATTCTGCAGAACAAACTAATGTAGAAGTCCTGTGAATATGAACGTCCTGTCTCTAGTCGTTCAAGATGTTCTGTTTATTCTGAACAAGGAGATTAGATTAGATTAGATTAATACTAGTTCCATGGATCATGAATACGATATTTCGTAATGATGTGGAACGAGTCAATTTTCCAATACATGACATAATTAAGTTAATTTAGCAACATAATTAAGTTAATTTAACAACATAATTAAGTTAATATAACAATTTTATATTTTTTTTATTTTTATTTCTTTTTATAATTTTTTTCTTTTTTCCTTAATTTATATCTAAAAATTCCTCTATGGAGTAGAAGGAGGTGTCATTCAGAAATTATTTTAATTTCTTCTCAAATACTTGTTGGTTATCTGTCAGACTTTTGATACTATTTGGTAAGTGACCAAAGACTTTAGTGGCAGTATAATTCACCCCTTTATGGGCCAAAGTTAGATTTAATCTTGAATAGTGAAGATCATCCTTGCTCCTAGTATTGTAGTTATGCACACTGCTATTACTTTTGAATTGGGTTTGGTTGTTAGTAACAAATTTCATAAGAGAGTATATATACTGAGAAGCTACTGTGAATATCCCTAGACCCTTAAATAAATGTCTGCAGGATGATTTCGGGTGGACTCCAGCTATTATTCTGATTACACACTTTTGTGCAATAAATACTTTATTCCTCAGTGATGAATTACCCCAAAATATGATGCAATATGCAAGCAATGAGTGAAAATAGGCGTAGTAAGCTAATTTACTAAGATTTTTATCACCAAAATTTGCAATGACCCTTATTGCATAAGTAGCTGAACTCAAATGTTTCAGCAGATCATCAATGTGTTTCTTCCAATTTAATCTCTCATCAATGGACACAGCTAAAAATTTTGAATATTCTACCTTAGCTATATGCTTCTGATTAAGGTCTATATTTATTAATGGCGTCATACCATTTACTGTACAGAAGTGTATGTACTGTGTCTTATCAAAATTCAGTGAGAGTCTGTTTACAAGGAACCACTTAGCAATTTTCTGAAAGACATTATTGACAATTTCATCAGTTAATTCTTGTTTGTCAGGTGTGATTACTATACTTGTATCATCATCAAAGAGAACTACTTTGCCTCTTCATGAATATAGAATGGCAAGTCATTAATATATATTAAGAACAACAAAGGTCCCAAGACCGACCCTTGTGGAACCCCATTCTTGATAGTTCCCCAGTTTGAGGAATGTGCTGATCTTTGGATATCTTTGCATATTATGAGAACAAATAAGCTTCACACGAAAAAATGTGTAGAATACAAACTTGATTATTGTCGAAGGGGACATCTGCTGGAGGCAACTTTAAAATTTCAAATGGGAACCCCCATTTTTTATTGCAGAATCAGATGCTACATGAAAAACTACGTACATTTTGTCTTAAACACTTGTTTTGATTCTTGGTAGTTGGCGCTGTAGTTCAAGAAAATGCATGTTCTCATTTTTGCGTGGAAAACGGTTACGGGTAAATAAAAAATACTCGTTTACTTCATAAATTTTGATTCGCTAAAACTAAAATTCTCTCTCTCTCCCCATAGCTTGGGGTCTGAGAGAGCGGAATTAGTTTTACAAATGTTGACCCAAATACTGTATTAATTTTTTCCGCAGATTCGGCAAAGTTTTGTTTGTTTCGTGGTCATGAGGCCACACAACTTTTAATTATCAAATCATCTGATTAGGTAACTAACTAACCAAACATCGTACGAAGTAAATAAATATTTTTAATTTATCCATAACCATTTTCCACGCAAAAATGGGAACACGTATTTCTTTGAATTACATCACCAACTACCAATAATCAAAACAAATGTTTGACACAAAATGTAAGTAGTTTTTTACGTAGAATCTGATACTGCAATAAAAAAATGGGGGTTCCCATTTGAAATTTTAAAGTTGCCTCCAGCCCCATCCTCAGGAGGCTTGGGTGGGGTGCTAATTTTAGCACCTTCGAGAATAATCAACCCTGTATTCTACACATGTTTTCGTGTGAAGTTTATTTTTCGAGTTATTCCGGTTCGTCAACTCAAAATTTACACCCTGTGTACCTGAGAATGTGGGTTTGGAACACAGCATTGTACGGTAGTGAAACATGAACTGTGGATAAGCAAAAAGAGAAGAGAATCGAAGCATTATTGGAAATTAAGTAGCTTGATAAGGAAAGAGGAGTAATCGTCGAAGAAAGTAACATACGGAGGAAACTGACAACAAGAAAGGACTGCGTTATTGGAGAACTGCTAAGACATCGGGGAATAACTTCCATAGAATGTGAGTGGGGGGGGGGGGGGGGGGGAGCTGTAGAGGAAGACAGACTGAAATATATCCAACAGATAATTTGGAACGAGGGTCCAATTGCCACTCCAAGAGGAATTGGTTACAGTTCGCCTCCATTCAGAAGGCCGTTGACTAAAAACAAATATTATATTTTCATCTTATTTTTGTAATGTGGGACGCTGCATAGATGTGCAAGTCATCCTTGCTCGGGAGCGACAATAATCTTCTCTGGATTGTTCCACTTTCAGTATACGTAACGCTGAAGCGAATACATGTCTACGAAGACGAATCAGTTAAACGAAAATAGTAGCACAATTACAATAGAAGTACACAATAATGAACATAAGGGCTACTGCCATGAAAGAAGTGTCAAGTGAGGTAATTGAGGCCGCATGGAAACTGGTATGTAATGGACGGTTACGCTAGGGCAATATCTGGAAAAAATACCGCGGCGCGAAAGAATAAAAAAAAAGGTCTAAAAGGGTAGCACGCAAGCAAGGGAATGTTGTCGCCGTAACGACGCGAGTAAACACGTTTGAACAAACTCACATACGCCGTCGGAACCTGTTTGACGTTTGTACTTGCATATTCATCCGCGGTGCTTAGGTCAGCCACTTCGTTCACGGAGCGCTGTTTGCGTGCTCCAAGGCACCTGCGCTGTCGTCGAACCGTCGCCTACAGAGCAGGAAAGCGCAGGGTCTGGACTCCCGGACACACAACTGGTTACGGCGTGCGGCGGTGTTGTTGCCAAGGCACTGGATTTATGTCGTGGGCGAGCGGGCTTCAAACCCCGTACAGGCACCAATATTCAAATTTCATGTGGAGCCCTGAAGCGCTTTAGTCAAATTTTTGGTAAACATTTTTGGAATACAGTGATCAATAGATTATTATATTTTGACTAAAGTTCAGTTGACATTGAAACATAAATGGTGTGATCAAGACTGAACTTTAGTCAAATGTTGAGCTGGTTCCTTTTAGAACGCCACCCCGTTTTCATGCCCCTCCCTTTTCCAAATGCAAACCAAGTTCCACATACAAGGTGCTCTAACAACCCTGCCACAACAAAGGTCAAAAATTAATTATGATTGTAGTGTTTCTCACGCTGCTAAATATTGCATTTTCTGGCAATGGCAAAGTTATATTATGTGGCAGGTGTCTTTAGAGCAAAATTAATAAAGTCATTTCTTGAAATAATGGATAACTAGGCACTCATCTTTTCGTGTTTCCCACGCTGGTCTCGTTGTGAACTCATGGCTCAATCGTCGAAAATCTAGGTGCTGATGATTCCAACCGCGGATGCAAAGAGGCCTAGGTGTTATTCTGCGATATTCAAAAGTTTTATAGATGTGTTTCATAAACCATTCTTGAAGATTAAACTTTTGCAAATTAGCACAATGGTGATGTAAAAAAGTAATCTGCAGTCCGAATTTAAGTTACACTTCTTTTTTATTACTTTTATTGCAATATCACGAAACTCACAAAACATCACTTCACAATACAAAACATACTTGAAAATATCTTCCTGACTGTTAAAGTTCACATTTCATAAACTGACTACAATTTGCGTCCTTTCAACATGACGACCAAGACTTGACTCTCTCTCTAATAACCGCTTACGCGCCCAAAAATCAGAGTTACGTCAAAGATCATAGTGACAAGAGAAAGAATACACATGAGAATAATATCATTGCAATGTATACATATCGATGAATCGAAGTGCCTCTACATTAATGAAATCAAATCTGAATGTTGACTCAGAAATATGTTAACTACTTTACAGAAACACAGTAGAATATTGCTGGTATCGAGAGGTTGAGGTGAGGTGCCGTAATGGTTACGTAATTCAAGTACCATTACAGTGTACAACTTTGCTTCAGCCGTTTTCTCCGCAACATTTAAGGCTTTAACGGTACAAATGACTCTAAGCACTATGGGACTTAGCATCTGAGGTCAGCCGTCCCCTAGACTTAGAACTACTTAAGCCTAAGGACACCACACACATCCATGCCCGAGGCAGGATTCGAACCTTCGACCGTAACAGCAGCGCGGTTCCGGACTGAAGCGCCTAGAACCGCTCGGCCACAGAGGCTTTAATGAAACAAGTTGGTTACACATGTATCATTCAAAGTATTTTCCATCGCTGGCCACTACTTTCTCCCGTCTTTCGGGCAGTGTACGAATCCAGCGTCGAAAAAATTGTTGATCTTTTTAAGCTATCCACGAATTGTTCGAATTTCTGACTTCTTCAGGCCATGCGCCATTGATCTAAACGGGTGATAGTCAGAAGAAACATTGTCTGTAGAATACGGTGGGACAGGATTTCTCATCCTAACGTTTCCAAGAACGTTTTGACCTATTTTGCGACGTGGGGTGCACTTCCTCGGACGAGAAATAAAAATGAAAAATTGGCTCCCAATACACCAAAGATTTCCTCCCAAGTCCCAAACTCCCAGAAAAGTGAATAAGCGAACGAAGTTCCATTTAGCACTACTACTAGGACAATAACAAGTAATTAAATCAGGAATCTAAGACTTGACAATTTAGCAATCTACGAAAGAAAGATTAAATTTCAGTAAAATTAAAATCAAAATCATAATAAATCGGAAAATTAGCATAAATTAACATTCGCAAAGTAGAACCAACATTCCCATAGAATACTCCGTGTGAGTACTCTTCGGGAATCGTGAGTAAATGACTAAGTATAATACAATGCATTGTCACTACGTTACGACAGTTAGCCGAAGCAGGTCATGTATTTGAACGCTCGTACATGTAGGCGCGCTTAGATTGTTTTTGAGATTGAATAATTGCGATCTATTACGACGCAGTAATACGATCTTCTGACTTCAAATATCACGGCATTAGAATTCGAACGGAGGACTCTTACCTACTAGAATAAAGTGAACTTTTAACTAGATAATTGAACTAAAGATTACTTAGACAGTGATTCAGGCAACGAACACTGATAGACAATTTCCATTCATAATAGCCAGTGGTTTATGGAACTTCAGTGATAGGTCCGAAGCTATATAATTTAAATCCCCCCTACACCTGGCAAAGTTTTCTTCTCAAGGCTCGGTTAGCAAGTGACTGATATTGTGCAATAAAACACCCTCTCGTGCCAAGTCGTGCCTTTGTGATTTAAAATTCTATCAAATTATTGACATGAAACTCCCGAGTAATAATTACGCGCAGCGATAATATTTGACTGTAGCGCTCGGCGCTTGTGTAGAATCTTTGACTCAAATAACAAGCCCACTGTTACGATTTCTTAGATACTTGAAATTACGACCAGCTTGCAGGGAATTTGTTGTGGATGTGACTGTGTTGGTTTGATCATTAATATTTCGTCATTAATCAGTTAAACATCGATTACGAACGATTAATTACGATTTTTGGTGAAGTAAATGTCTCACGCACGTTGACATTTCGGTTCAGCACTGTCATTTTGTGTAACGTCGTCTTCGTAACTTGATAACGATCTCAACACTCTACCGACTGTCGCCGAGTTTTAGCAGCGGCCAAGTACAAATCAAACCAAATCATCAAGAAGAAGAGCCGTTATAACGATTCCAAGAACGTTTTGACCTCTTTTGCGACGTGGGATTGAGCGTTGTCGTGCTGCAAAATCACTTTATCGTACTTCTCGCCGTATTGAGGCCGTTTGTCTTTTAATGCTCTGCTCAAACGCATTAATTGCGTTCGATAACGAGCACCTGTGATTGCTTCACTTGGTTTTAACGCCTCAAAGTACACGACGCCGAGCTGGTCCCACCAAATGCAGAGCACGATCTTGGAGCCGTGAATATTCCGTTTGGCGGTCGACGTGGAAACGTGGCCGGGATATCCGCATGATTTTTTGCGTTTAGGGTTATCGGAATGAACCCATTTTTTGTCACATGACATTGGAATCACAAGGTGATGCAGAAATCCCTTCCGTTTTTGCCTCTGAAGCAACTGTTCACAAACACACAAACGCCGTTCAACGTTTCTTCGTTTCAGCTCACACGGGACCCAAGTTCCATCTTTTTGAATCATACCCATAGCCTTGAGACGTTTTGAAATGGCTTGCTGTGTCACTCCCACTAATCGTGAGAATTCTTCTTGAGTTTGACGCGAGTCTTCACTCAGCAATGTCTGCATCTTCGAAAACATTCTCTCTTCCACCACTATGCCGGTCTACGACGTTAAAACCACCATTCTTGAAGCGTTGGGTCGTGCGGTAGCGTTCTCGCTTCCCACGCCCGGGTTCCCGAGTTCGATTCCCGGCGGGGTCAGGGATTTTCTCTGCCTCGTGATGGCTGGGTGTTGTGTGCTTAGGTTAGTTAGGTTTAAGTAGTTCTAAGTTCTAGGGGACTGATGACCATAGATGTTAAGTCCCATAGTGCTCAGAGCCATTTGAACCATTTGAAGCGTTGAAACCACTCACGACACGTTCTTTCACTAACAGCGTCCTTACTATACGTACTAGAGAGCATTCCATGAGACTCAGCCGCTGTTTTCTTCATATTGAAACAAAACAGTAACACCTCCCGCAAATGGCGATAATTAGGCTCGTAAACTGACATTTTCAATCAAGAACAACTTTATGATGCAGACACAAATCGACTAACGTTTGAAGAGGTTATGTTTACCGTGGTCCAATCTAACTGCCTGACGTCTGCGATCTGTTTCTTTCGACCGCTACTTACCGCTATCGCCACCTACCAGCAAACGGCGGAAGCAAAGTTGTAAAGCTTGTACGTTTTTATCTATTTATTGGTGTTTGGTGTACACCTCCAAAACGAATTTTCACTCTGCAGCGGAGAGTGCGCTGACACGAAACTTCGTGGCAGATTATAATTGCACTCTCGACCACAACCTTTGCCTTTCGCACACTACCAGCTGAGCTATCCGGGAGCGACTCACCCTTCACAGCTCACTCTTCTGATTCAACTAGCACCATACTAGCCAAGAGTAACACGTCACGACATTCCCAGTGGTATGAGTCATGCAGATAGTTATATTTGCTAATGACACCAACATTTCAATATAGTCACTTAAAACAAAATCGCTATCCGCAGAGAAAGCAAATGAAACTCTCAAGGAGGTTTACGCTTGATGCAATAAAGTTACATTGATTATGAAAGAAAGAAGACTTAAGTTAGATGTTGTTGACACCTCTACAGACTGAACAACGAACAGAAAATTTCTAGTAATGAATACCGATTCGCAGCTGATGCGGTGTGAACACACAAACGTACTTGTTAACACAACGTCGTCAACATGCTTTGCTCTTAAGCACTTGTCATCGTGTGTAACAAAATGGAACAACCGCAACC
This sequence comes from Schistocerca piceifrons, assembly GCF_021461385.2. Classification (NCBI taxonomy): domain Eukaryota; kingdom Metazoa; phylum Arthropoda; class Insecta; order Orthoptera; family Acrididae; genus Schistocerca; species Schistocerca piceifrons. Next base: position 68,301,297 of record NC_060146.1, on the reverse strand, counting down.
TTGCTTTCGATATTATTTATTATATGGCCATCGGTTTCGGTGATTCAGTGCACCACCTCAGGCCAAAACTGTCGCTGAGGGGTTGACTCTAATCGTAATACGCGATTCCATTAGTGGCCAACATCTGTGAACTGAAATTTCCTGAGACATTAAAACTATGTGCCAGAACTTTGCCTTCAGCGGGCAAGTGCTCTATCAAATGAGCTACCCAAACACGACTCACGCCCCGTCCTCACAGCTTCACTTCTGCCAGTACCTCGTCTCCTACCTTCCAAACTTTACAGAACCTCTCCTGCGAACCTTGCAGAACTAGCACTCCTGGAAGAAAGGAGACTGCGGAGAAATGGCTTAGCCACAGCCTGTGTGATGTTTCCAGAATGAGATTTTAACTTCGCAGCGGAGTGTGTGCTGATATGATACTTCCTGGCAGATTAAAACTGTGTTCCGGACCGAGACTCGAACTCGGGACCTTTGCCTTTCGCGGGCAAGTGAAATTTCATTATGGAAACATTCCCCAGGAGATGGCAAAGCCATGTCTCCGCAATATCATTTCTTCCATGAGTGCCAGTTCTTTCAAATAGAAACTGAAGAGTTTCCTCATGGGGCACTCCTTCCATTCTGTCAAGGTGTTCCTTGAAAACTTAAGCTGATTCTTATTGTATTGTTGACTGCGTTTACTTAAACTTATGGACTGACTTTTTTCGGGTTCATGAACATTTATTTTTATCTGTTATTACTTTTATATTGTAATTTTATGTACTGACACGTTCCATGACCTTGGAGATTTGGTCCTCAGTTTGGTCCTATGGAACTTGAGGCGTAAATTAAAAAAAGGATAAAAGAGCGTGCCTGCTACATTACAGACCGTTATCCTTAATTCCGGTTTGCTGGTTCAGATGGTTCAAATGGCTCTGAGCACTTTGCGACTTAACTTCTGAGGTCATCAGTCGCCTAGAACTTAGAACTAATTAAACCTAACTAACCTAAGGACATCACACACATTCATGCCCGAGGTAGGATTCTAACCTGCGACCGTAGCGGTCGCTCGGCTCCAGACTGTAGCGCCTATAACCGCACGGCCACTCCGGCCGACAGAGCCCAGTATGTTGTCCTCGACGGTGAGTGTTCATCAGAGACAAGGATATCGTCAGGACTGCTCCAGGGAAGTGTGATAGCACCGTTGTTATTCTCTATATACATAAATGATCTGGCGGACAGGGTGGGCACCTGTCTTGGCTGTTTGCCGATGACGATGTGATGTACTGGAAGGCGTCGTCGTTGGGTGACCGTAGGAAGATACAAGACGACTTACACAAAATTTCTATTTAGTGTGATGAGTGGCAGCTTCCTGTAAAGGTATAAAACGTACGTTAGCGGAGATGAGTGGGAAGAAGAATCCCGTAATGTTCCAATACAATACTAGTAATGTGCTGCTGGAAAGAGTCGAATCGACTATCTAGGCGAAAAGATTCAAGGTGATATGAAATGAAACGAGGACTTTAGGACAATAGTAGGGACGGCAGCTTGTCATCTTTGTTTTTTTGCGAGGATTTTAGGAAAGTGTGTATCATCTATAAAGAAGACCGCATATAGAACAAAAGTGCTACCCATTCTTAAGTACTGCTCGAGAGTTTGGATCCGTACCAGGTCGGATTCAAGGAAGACATCGAAGAAATTCACCTGCTACATTTATTACAGGTAAGTTCGATCAGCACGCAAGTATTACGGAGATACTTCGGTAACTCAAATGGGAACCACCGGTGAAAAGACGAAGTCCTTTCCGCCAAGTGCTGTTGAGAAAATTTGGAGAACCAGCATTTGATGCTGACTGCAGATTCTACTGCCGCCAAAGAAAATTTCGTGGAAGGAACACGGAGATAAGAGAAATTAGCGCTCATACGGAGGAGTCTGGATATTTGAATCCCTTCGCGTTTCGTATGAAGCTATAGGATTGCAACCTTGGACCAAACAACGACAGAGACGCATAGTACTTGTGGATTTGGGAGACTACCGGATAGGGACTCGATTTATAAAAGCTTAACGAAGATGGACAGTAGCCTGTAGAAATTTACGCTAAGTTCTTATCTCCATACATGTGAAACTGGAGGAATCCTTTTGAAACACCAAGAACAGTTAAGACTGTAGAGATTTGGGTCACCCTGTAGATGATGAGATATTGGCGGCAATAGTATTGAGAGTAGCGAAACATGGATTATATACAATACGTACAACAGCTAAGACGGAATAATACGAGTGGCGACCAAGAGCGACATGATGATGATGATAATGATGATGATGAGGTCCCATACCACTGGTTAGACAAGGTCCTAGAGGTGGTTTGCCATTGAATTCCTCCGACCGTAATGGGGATAAATAATGATGATGAAGACAACACAGCAACACCCATTCATCTCGCGGCAGGGAAAATCCATGACCCCGCGCCGGCCGGTGTAGCCGAGCGGCTCTAGGCGCTTCAGTCTGGAACCGCGAGAGCGCTACCGCAGCAGGTTCGAATCCTGCCTCGGGCATGGATGTGTGTGATGTGCTTAGGTTAGATAGGTTTAAGTAGTTTTAAGTTCGAGGGGAGTGATGACCTCAGATGTTAAGTCCCATAGTGCTCAGAGCCATTTGAACCATTTGACCCGTGACCCCGCCGGGAATCGAACCCGGGACGCCGTGCGCGGGAAGCGAGAACGCAGGATGCTCGACTAAAAAGGTTGTAAGATAGGGATGAAGTCTTTCGCCCCTACTGTTCAACCTCTACATCGAAGAAGCGATGACGGAAATTAAAAAAAAGGTTCAGGAGTGGGATTAAAGTTCAAGGTGAAAGGATATCAGTGATACCATTCGCTGATGACATTGCTATCTTGAGTGAAAGTGAACGAGAATTATAGCATATGCTGCACGGAATGAACAGTCAAATGAGTACAGAATATGGATTGAGTGTAAATCGAATAGAGACAAAAGTAATGGGAAGTAGCAGGAACGAGAACAGCGAGACACTTAACACCAGGATTGATGGTCACGAAGTAGATGAATGTAACGAATTTGCTTCATGGGCGGAAAAATAACCAATTATGGACGGAGCAAGGAGGACATCAGAAGCACTGGTAAAAAGGGCATTCCTGGCCAAGAGAAGTCTACTAGTATCAAACACAGGGGTTAATTTGAGGAAGAAATTTTTGAGAACGTACGTTTGGATTTCAGCATTGTATGGTAGTCAAACAAGGACTGTGGAAAAAAGAGAATCGAATCACTTGATATGTGGTGCTGCAGACGAATGTTGAATATTAGATAGACTGATAAGGTAAAGGATGAGAAGGTTCTGGCCAGAATCGGAGATGAAAGGAGCACATGGAAAACACTGACAAGGAGAAGGGACAGCATGATACGACATCTATTAAGACATCAGGAAATGTTTCCATGTACTAGAGGGAGCTGTTGAGGGCAAAAACTGTAGGGGAAGACAGAGATTGGAAAACATCCAGCAAATAGTTGAGGACGCAGATTGCACGTGCTACTCTGAGGTGAAGAGGTTGGCACAGGAGAGGAATTTGTGGCGGGCCGCATCAAACTAGTCAGAAAACTTGAGACAGCAACCAGGAACAAATTCATTTTCAGTTCCTTTATTAAACGGGTACCGTTACCGGTTTAGAATCGTTATGATTCATCTTCAGACGGTTTTCACGCTCTCGTTACATGTGGCGCGTTCTTACAGACTAATTGTCCTAAAATATAAATAATACATAATTATGAGCACGCCACACAGATGGTTGCGTTACAGATTTTCATTGGATGTGACATACGTGAAATATCGGTTTGGAGTGTTTGTTTTCATTAAATTCGTCCAAAAGATGTGATTACATTCGCACTGCATTCTTATCGTTGCACACGTAAATTTTTCTCACTGAACACTTTAGATTTGTCACAGACGAGATTTCTAACGCGCACCGCAAGATTTGATACATACAAAGTGCGTACTAACATATGAATGTCAAAGATGCTATGATTTATCGTAACATTATGAAGATGTCCCATGTTTGGAAAAAGATCATACATTCACTTATGCATCTGAAACGCCTTTTGCTCTAGTACAGAGATACATTGACTTTGTGAGGTTTAGAGCGAATACTATTACATTAATTATATAGTTGTCCCGTATTTTTTTAGTACTGTATAGGTAACACAGTACATTATTTATTTACATTTAGCATCATGAGAATTGTAGTAACATATAAATTTGTTACTTGATCTGCAGTTAGGCGTAGGAATATTATTTGCTTTGGAGGATGTAAAATAATTTTTGGAAGTTTTTCAGGAAAGGGGTGTTAGCTAACTCGGTTTGTTAATTAAAGTTATAGTCTGGGGTTCTGCTTTTGGGTGTGTATTTCTATTTCTTCTAATATATTCATAGTGGCTCCATTTTCTGCTAGATGTAAAATTTTTACGTTGTTGTCAATGTTTCTCACTCAACGGTTTTCTTCAGCAATATGGGCTGCAAATGCAGATTTGTTCAAGTTGCCAAGCCTTAAAACATCAATGTGTTTTTTGTATGTAACTTCAAAACTTGTGTCTGTCTGTCCAATGCAGAATTTTGGGCATGTATCGCATTTGACTTGGTATATTCCTGATTTAACGTCGGAATCCTGGAGGCATTTATATCATGGGTTCTTTTTGTTGTAATTTATTATTTGTGGAAAAGCTGATTTTGATATTTTTCTTTTTAAATAAGTGGGCCTATGTATGGGAGAGTAGCATATTTAGGTTTGGCTTCTGTGGCACACTGACTTGGCTTGGAGCGCATGTTGTGTGGATTGCTGTGAAGTGGATCTGTGGTTTCTGTCTGCATTTTGTTGTCGAGTTTTTCTGTTATTATGGGTTTATATCCATTACTATGAGCAACGGTTTTAATTATATTGATTTCATTTACCATCTGTGTGGCGTGCTTATAATTATGCATTATTTATATTTTAGGAAAATTAATCTGGTGACCAAGATGTATGAGCAGGCGAAATACCCTCAGACTTCAAGAAGAATATAATAATTCCAATCCCAAAGAAAACAGGTGTTGACAGATGTGAAAATTACCGAACTATCAGTTTAATAATCACACCTGCAAAATACTAAGACGAATTCTTTACAGACGTATGGGAAAACTGGTAGAAGCCGACGTCGGGGAAGATCAGTTTGGATTCCGTAGAAATATTGGAACACGTGAGGCAATACTGACCTTCCGACTTATCTTAGAAGAAATATAAAGGAAAGGCAAACCTACATTTCTAGCATTTGTAGACAGAGAAAGCTTTCGGCAATGTTGACTGGAATACTCTCTTTCAAATTCTAAATGTGACAGGGGTAAAATACAGAGAGCGAAAGGCTATTTACAAATTGTACAGAAACCAGATGGCAGTTATAAGAGTCGAGGGGCATGAAAGGGAAGCAGTGGTTGGGAAGGCAGTGAGACAGGGTTGTAGCCTATCCCCGATGTTATTCACTCGGTATATTGAGCAAGCAGTAAAGGAAACAAAAGAAAAATTCGGAGTAGGTATTAAAATCCATGGAGAAGAAATAAAAACTTTAAGGTTCGCCGATGACACTGTAATTCTGTCAGAGACAGCAAAGACTTGGAAGAGCAGTTGAACGGAATGGACAGTGTCTTGAAAGGATGACATAATATGAACGTCAACAAAAGCAAAACGAGGATAATGGAATGTAGTTGAATTAAGTCGGGTGATATTGAGGGAATTAGATTACGAAATGAGACGCTTAAAGTAGTAAACGAATTTTTCTAATTGGGGAGCAAAATAACTGATGACGGTCGGAGTAGAGAGGATATAAAATGTAGACTGGCAATGGCAAGTGAAAGCGTCTCTGAAGAAGAGATATTTGTTAACATCGAGTATAGATTTAAGTGTGAGGAAGTCGTTTCTGAAAGTATTTGTATGGAGTATAGCCATGTATGGAAGTGAAACATGAACGATAAATAGTTTAGACCAGAAGAGAATAGAAACTTTCGAAATCTGGTGCTACAGAAGAATGCTGAAGATAATATGGGTAGATCACATAACTATTGAGGAGGTATTGAATAGGATGGGGGAGAAGAGAAGTTTGTGGCACAACTTGACTAGAAGAAGGGATCGGTTGGTAGGACATGTTCTGAGGCATCAAGGGATCACAAATTTAGCATTGAAGGGTAGCGTGGAGGGTAAAAATCGTAGAGGGAGACCAAGAGATGAATACACTAAGCAGATTCAGAAGGATGTAGGTTGCAGTAAGTACTGGGAGATGAAGAAGCTTGCACAGGACAGGGTAGCATGGAGAGCTGCATCAAACCAGTTTCAGGACTGAAGACCACAACAACAACAATCTGTAAAAAAATGCTCACCACATGTAATGAAAGCTTGAGAAACGTCTGAAGATGAATGATAACGATTCGAAACCGGTAACGGTACCCTCTGAATGAAGGAACTGAAAATAAATTGTTGCTGTCTCAACACCATCAACATTTGTCTTCAAATAACAGCCACGGTCTCCAACCATGTCATCGTATGATAAAATTGCACTGTCATAAGACTGATGGCTCAAAAAAAAAAAAAAAAAAAAAAAGAAGCTCTGTAGCCGGCGAGGAGCAGAGACCTCCTGAGTGCCCGCTGGAGCGGCGCTGTCCTCTGGACGGGCCCGCCACTGCCTCTGCCTCTGCGTGTCCTTGAGCCGCGCTGGGACACACAAACCTGTTGCTCTGCGCGGCAAGAAACGCCCGGCCGCCCGCCGGACCTGTCTGGGGTTTAAACTGCCGGCTTCCAGGCTCCAGCCGTCCGTGTCGCCCCGGCTGCTGGTCACAGCCAGAGTCTCCGGAACGTGCGTCTTTTCGCGCACGCAAAATAACATTGGTCCTTACATCGGTCCGTAAGGGACATCTTGTAAGGCGTCAAGCAAATCCAACACCTTCAATGAGAACCCTGACATGATAGCAAATCCGGCAGTATGTCACATATCTCCGAATAAATCTTGACATTAAATTAACCAAAGTAATATGGTCAACCACAGACTAACAAAAGAACGCCTAAATACGTGTCATACACTACTGGCCATTAAAATTGCTACACCACGAAGATGACGTGCTACAGACGCGAAATTTAACCGACAGGAAGAAGATGTTGTGATATGCAAATGATTAGCTTTTCACAGCATTCACACAAGGTTGGCGCCGGTGGCGACACCTACAACTTGCTGACATTAGGAAAGTTTCCAACCGATTTATCATACACAAACAGCAGTTGACCGGCGTTGCCTGGTGAAACGTTGTTGTGATGGCTCGTGTAAGGAGGAGAAATGCGTACCATCACGTTTCTGACTTTGATAAAGGTCGGATTGTAGCCTACCGCGATTTCGGTTTATCGTATAGCGACGTTGCTGCTCGCGTTGGTCGAGATCCAATGACTGTCAGCAGAATATGGAACCGGTGGGTTCAGGAGGGTAATACGGAACGCCGTGCAGGAGAACAACGGCCTCGTATCACTAGCAGTCGAGATGACAGGCATCTTATCCGCATTGCTGCAACGGATCGTGCAGCCACGTCTCGATCTCTGAGTCAACACGTGGGGACGTTTGCAAGACAACAACCATCTGCACGAACAGTTCGACGACGTTTGCAGCAGCATGGACTATCAGCTCGGAGACCATGGCTGCGGTTACCCTTGACGCTGCATCACTGACAGGAGCGCCTGTGATGGTGTACGCAATGACGAACCTGGGTGCACGAATGGCAAAACGTCATTTTTTCGGATGAATCCAGGTTCTGTTTACAGCATCATGATGTCGCATCCGTCTTTAGCGACATCGGGGTGAACGCACATTGGAAGCGTGTATTCGTCATCGCCATACTGGCGTATCACCCAGCGTGATGGTATGGGGTGCCATTGGTTACACGTCTCGGTCACCTATTGTTACATTGACGGCACTGTGAACAGTGGACGTTACAATTCAGATGTGTTACGACCTGTGGCTCTACCCTTCATTCGATCCCTGCGAAACCCTACATTTCAGTAGGATAATGCACGACCGCATGTTGCAGGTCCTGTACGGGACTTTCTGGACACAGAAAAATGTTCGATTGCTGCCCCGGCCAGCACATTCTCCAGATCTCTCACCAATTGAAAACGTCTGGTGAATGGTGGCCGAGCAACTGGCTCGTCACAATGCACCAGTCACTACTCTTGAAGAACTGTGGTACCGTGTTGAAGCTGCATGGGCAGCTGTACCTGTACACACCATCCAAACTGTGTTTCACTCAATGCGATGTCCTAGGGTTAGTTCGATTTAAGTAGTCCTACGTTGTAGGGGACTGATGATCTGTGATGTTAAGCCCCGTAGTGCTCAGAGCCATTTGAACCTTTTTTTCTCCGAATAAGCTTTGTATACGCAATGAAATTGAAAGAGGGCAAGCCAAAAGGTTTGAGCTCCCTCAGTGTTATTCTACAAGTCAAAAAAAACGACACTTGCAGGAACAGTCTCTTCCTTCTTAATGAGAGAACATTGCTTAGACTTCTACATCAATCGTTTCATCCGTTCTTTCTTAATTTGCAGCATCTTAGCCTTGATCCACCGAACGTCAGTGAGGGGTCACCTGCTCATGCGTATAATTTACGGACAACTGTATAGAAAAGACACACGTGTTCAGATACCGTCCGCCCCTGCAGCACAATAACATATCAGAATTTTTGAAATTCACGGATTTGCACACACAGCTCACCATCCCATTAAGGATGCGTAACGCTATACCGAGGGAAGGCAATACGCCCACCCAGCATCAATCATGGCATCAATGGACCCGTCTGTAAGATGAGAAATGTCGAGCATCCACTAAGATTGACGGGCGACATTGATAGTCCCTACAACAGCACAGTGATCAGTGAAAGACTCAGAAATTACGTCGTTGCAAGAATCTGACTACATAAATAATCGGACAAATAAAACCTTTCAAATAACGCGAATGTCACCAACATCGGAAATTGATGTTTCCAGACATACCTCCAACTCATCGTACGAAGAAATGCATGTGAGATAACAACTAAATAATAATAGTGGACGAGGAAGAACGAAGAGCTCGTATCAAAAAGGGCGTAGGACAGGGATTTAGCCTTGCTCTCCTACTGTGCAATCTGTACATCTAAGAAGCTATGATGGAAATAAAAGAAAGATTCAGGAGTGGAATTAAAATTCAAAGTCGAAGGATATGAATGATACGATTGGCAGAAGACATTGCTATCCTGAGTGAAAGTGAACAAGAATTACATGAATGAGATTTTCACTGTGCAGCGGAGTGTGCGCTGATATGAAACTTCCTGGCAGTTGAAACTGTGTGCCGGACCGAGACTCGAACTCGGGACCTTTGTCTTTCGCGGGCAAGTACTCTATCAACTGAGCTACCCAAGCACGACTCACGCCCCGGCCTCACAGCTTTACTTCTGCCAGTACCTCGTCTCCTACCTTCCAAACTTTACAGAAGCTCTCCTGCGAACCTTGCAGAACTAGCACTCCTGAAAGAAAGGATATTGCGGAGACATGGCTTAGCTACAGCCTGGGGGATGTTTCCGCTGCAGAGTGAAAATCTCATTCTGGAAACATCCGCAGGCTGTGGCTAAGCCATGTCTCCGCAATATCCTTTCTTTCAGGAGTGCTAGTTCTGCTAGGTTCGCAGGAGAGCTTCCGTAAAGTTTGGAAGCTAGAAGACGAGGTACTCGCAGAAGTAAAGCTGTGAGGACGGGGCGTGGGTCGTGCTTGGGTAGCTCAGATGGTAGAGCACTTGCCCGCGAAAGGCAAAGGTCCCGAGTTCGAGTCTCGGTCCGGCACACTGTTTTAATCAGCCAGGAAGTTTCAAGAATTACATGATGTACTGAATGGCATGAATAGTCTAATGAGTAGAGAGTATGGACTGGAGTAAATCGAAGAAAGACGAAAGCAATGAGTAGTAGCAGAAATGAGAACAGCGAAAAACTTAACAGTGGTTAGCCACTGGACTCGCATTCGGGAGGACGACGGTTCAATCCCGCGTCCGGCCATCCTGATTTAGGTTTTCCGTGATTTCCCTAAATCACTCCAGGTAAATGCCGGAATGGTTCCTTTCAAAGGGCACGGCCGACTTCCTTCCCTGTCCTTCCCTAATCCGATGAGACCGATGACCTCGCTGTCTGGTCTCCTTCCCCAACACAACCAACCAACCAAACTTAACATCAGGATTGATGGTCACGAAGCAGATGAATTTAAGGAATTCTACTACCCAGGCAGCAAAATAACTAATGACGGACGGAGCAAGAACATCAAAAGCAGACTAGGAATGGCTAAAAGGGCATTCCTGGCCAAGGGAAGTCTGCTAGTATCGAACATTACCCTTAATTTGAGGAAGAAATTACTCAGACCATACGTTTGGAGCACAGCATTGTACGGTAGTGAAAATGGACTGTGGGAAAACCGGAACAGAAGGAGAATTGAAGCAATTTAGATGTGGTGCTACGAGGAGATTCTGTGCAGAATCGCAGAGAAAATGAATATGTAGAAAACACTGACAAGGAGAAGGTTCAAATGGTTCAAATGGCTCTGAGCACTGTGGGACTTAACAGCTATGGTCATCAGTCCCCTAGAACTTAGAACTACTTAAACCTAACTAACCTAAGGACATTACACACATCCATGCCCGAGGCAGGATTCGAAACTGCGACCGTAGTGGTCGCGCGGTTCCAGACTGTAGCGCCTAGAACCGCTCGGCCACCCAGGCCGGCCAAGGAGAAGGACAGGATAATAGAACGTCAATTAGGACATGGTGCTGGAGGGAGCTGTAGAGAGCAAAAACTATAGAGGAAGACATAGATTGGAAGACATACAGCATATAATTGAGGACGTAGGTTAAAAGTGTACTCTGAGATAAAAAGGTTGGCTGAGGAGAAAAATTGGTGGCGGGCCGCATCAAACCAGTCAGAAGACTGATGACTCAAAAAAAAGAAAAGAAAAACAAAGACTGGAAATAAAATGGGACTGGCCAATTGGATGCAACAAGCAGTTGAAATCTCCACTCACCAGAAGGTTCTGAGGATCCTTACGCAAAAGATACGGGAACTCCTCTCTGTCAAACTTCGAGCTTTCCACAATTTGACCTGTGCCAGCTAATACATAAAGCACAACCAGGGTAAGGTCTAACAGACAGAAATCAATTCTGCAAACACATCGAGAACTTCAATTCCAGTGACTGTAATACCTTCACAATAAAGTAGAGCGGTAACAGTCGAACTGTTAGGCATTACATTAAAAAGGTCTGAAACCTGGGTAGAGAAAAGGTGTTGTTGTTGTTGTTGTTGTTGTCCTCAGTCCTGAGACTGGTTTGATGCAGCTCTCCATGCTACTCTATCCTGTGCTAACCTACCTGCCCGATTAAGGGATCTGACATTCCACGCTCCGATCCGTAGAACGCCAGTTTTCTTTCTCCTGATAACGACGTCCTCTTGAGTAGTCCCCGCCCGGAGACCCGAATGGGGGACTATTTTACCTCCGGAATATTTTACCCAAGAGGACGCCATCATCATTCAACCATACAGTAAAGCTGCATGCCGTCGGGAAAAATTACGGCCGTAGTTTCCCCTTGCTTTCAGCCGTTCGCAGTACCAGCACAGCAAGGCCGTTTTGGTTAATGTTACAAGGCCAGATCAGTCAATCATCCAGACTGTTGCCCCTGCAACTACTGAAAAGGCTGCTGACCCTGTTCAGGAACCACACGTTTGTCTGGCCTCTCAACAGATACCCCTCCGTTGTGGTTGCACCTACGGTACGGCCATCTGTATCGCTGAGGCACGCAAGCCTCCCCACCAATGGCAAGGTCCATGGTTCATGGGGGGGGGGGGGGGGGGAGGGGGGAGAAAAGGTGGTGAACGTTATTTCCTGCACTAGCATCGTAAATAAACAGGTGGAGAGCAGTGAGATGCAACTCTCATTCGATGCGATTGCCATTCAAAGTAAAAAGTCTGTATAACTGAGTCATCTACCAAAGTGGGCCAAAGTAAATTCCATCTACGACACATTCTGACCATCAATTCATTGCTGAGTCCGAGGGAGGGGGATTAGTCCTACGCTCTGCAGAACCCTTATGCCATGATTTCTTGTGCAAGACAGCGCGCTCTGTTGGACGCACTGTGTATAATCCGCACTGAACACCTTAACTGGTATAGACAGAGACGGTGGGGCATTTGTATGGGGAGAGCGGTAGTGGTGGGGCTGTGGACAGGGGTTCTAGGGGAAATCATAAGTTCTGGAGGGGAAGTACCATTCCAAACTGAAGGCTACACTCACATTTTTTTGTAACTATTAAGGGAAAGTTATTGTCTGTTCTACGAGATTATGGAATAGGAAGCAAGCTTTTGCAAGCAATTATAGGTCTTTACATAGATAGTCAGGCAGCAGTTAGAGTTGACGGTAAATCGAGTTCGTGGTTCAGAGTAGTTTCGGGGGTAAGACAATTTATGGATCATATGTTGAAAACAATAGGCTGGCTGGGTGAGATTAAGATACGTGAACACAATATAAGCAGTCTCGCATATGCGGATGACTTAGCTGTGATGGCAGATTCGATTGAAAGTTTGCAAAGTAATATTTCAGAGCTAGATCAGAAATGTAAGGACTATGGTATGAAGATTAGCATCTCCAAAATGAAAGTAATGTCAGTGGGAAGGCGATATAAACGGATTGAGTGCCAAATAGGAGGAACAAAATTAGAACAGATGGACGGTTTCAAGTACTTAGGATGCATATTCTCACAGGAGGGCAACATAGTGAAAGAACTGGAAGCGAGGTGTAGCAAAGCTAATGCAGTGAGCGCTCAGCTACGATCTACTCTTTTCTGCAAGAAGGAAGTCAGTACCAAGACTAAGTTATCTGTGCACCGTTCTATCTTTCGTCCAACTTTGTTGTATGGGAGCGAAAGCTGGGTGGATTCAGGTAACCTTATCATTAAGGTTGAGGTTACGAATATGGAAGTAGCTATGATGATTGCAGGTACTAGTAGAGGGGAACAATGGCAGGAGGGTGTCCACAATGAGGAAATCAAAGAAAAACTGGGAATGAACTCTATAGATGTAGCAGTCAGGGCGAACAGGCTTAGATGGTGAGGTCATGTTACACGCATGGGAGAAGCAAGGTTATCCAAGAGACTCATGGGTTCAGCAGTAGAGGGTAGGAGGAGTCGGGGTAGACCAAGGAGAAGGTACCTGGATTCGGTTAAGAATGATTTTGAAGTAATAGGCTTAACATCGGAAGAGGCACCAATGTTAGCACTGAATAGGGGATCATGGAGGAATTTTATAAGGAGGACTGTGCTCCAGATTGAACGCTGAAAGGCATTATGAGTCTTAAATGATGATGATGATGATGATGATGATTAAGAGGTGATCCTTCCTGCCCACACTCACATGGTGGCCATTTAAATAGATCTGTCATGTCAGCTTTGGTTAGTATCTAAAGAGAATTCCGCTGAAAATGCAGCGATTTATTTCCGCCTGGTTTGTCAACCAATTGTAACTTCCAGAGAAGTGTCACAAGTGGCGAATTTTGAGTGAAACCTACACATTTCTCTTGTTGTCATGTTAAAACTTGTTTCTTTTGCCAAAACACACCGCATGTAACATGTTGTACAGACGCAATTATAGAGATTTCTGAAACAGTGGTTCATTAAGTCAGGAAATGAAGAAAAATAAGGTCAGTAGCTTGTGAAACAGCACATCCTCAGTACAAAATAAACGTATAATGACTTCACTTAGCCAGACGCTGTGGCGAACCGCGCTACTGGTACGATCGCAGATTCCAATCCTGCCTCGGGCAAGGATGTGTGTGATGTCATTAGCTTAGTTATGTTTAGGTAATTCTAAGTGTAGGGGACTGATGACCTCAGATGTTAAGTCCCATAGTGCTTACACCCATTTGAATCATTTTTTGACTTATGTTGTTCCAAAGCCCATAGTATTTCTCGTTTCACCATGTATCAATAGCCCTTAAAAATTATATTCTTTCATCGAAAAAAGTGTGTAGTTAGTGGAATAACACGTAGATAATGAAGTTTTGCATAATAAACATATAGCAAAATACTCTCCTCTTTATGTGCTATCATTTGCCGATATCTGATTTAGGTATGGCAAACCGTTTATGAAATATGAGGACTGTTGTGGATATTTCAATCTGGCTTTATTGCTGGCCCGGTGCGATCGCAAATGGGTGTGATGCTTCAGATCAGTTTTCTCGAGATTGGTGACAGAGATCTTCACCCAAGTCTAACGAAGAATTTAGTATATTAACTAAATTTCACATGCAGCAACATATTATGTAGTATGCACGAAACGCGAAATCATAACGACACCTATTTCTCATTGCAAACTTTTCCGAATTTCCACATAAATATCACAATACATCTACATCTACATCTACATACTCCGCAAGCCATCCAACGGTGTGTGGCGGAGGGCACTTTACGTGCCACTGTCATTACCTCCCTTTTCTGTTCCAGTCGCGTATGGTTCGCGGGAAGAACGACTGCCGGAAAACCTCCGTGCGCGCTCGAATCTCTCTAATTTTACATTCGTGATCTCCTCGGGAGGTATGAGTAGGGGGAAGCAATATATTAGATACCTCATCCAGAAACGCACCCTCTCGAAACCTGGACAGCAAGCTACACCGCGATGCAGAGCGCCTCTGTTGCAGAGTCTGCCACTTGAGTTTGCCTAAACATCTCCGTAACGCTATCACGCTTATCAAATAACCCTGTGACGAAACGCGCCGCTCTTCTTTGGATCTTCTCTATCTCCTCTATCAACCCGACCTGGTACGGATCCCACACTGCTGAGCAGCACTCAAGTATAGGTCGAACGAGTGTTTTGTAAGCCACCTCCTTTGTTGATGGACTACATTTTCTAAGGACGCTCCCAATGAATCTCAACCTGGCACCCGCTTTACCAACAATTAATTTTATATGATCATTCCACTTCAAATCGTTCCGCACGCATACTCCCAGATATTTTACAGAAGTAACTGCTACCAGTGTTTATTTCGCTATCATATAATCATACAGTAAAGGATCCTTCTTTCTATGTATTCGCAATACATTACATTTGTCTATGTTAAGGGTCAGTTGCCACTCCCTGCACCAAGTACCTATCCGCTGCAGATCTTCCTGCATTTCGCTGCAATTTTCTAGTGCTGCAAGTTCCCTGTATACTACAGCATCATCCGCGAAAAGCCGCATGGAACTTCTGACACTATCTACTAGGTCATTTATATATACTGTGAAAAGCAATGGTCCTGTAACACTCCCCTGTGGCACGCCAGAGGTTACTTTAACGTCTGTAGACGTCTCTCCATTGAGAACAACATGATGTGTTCTTTTTGCTGAAACTTCTTCAATCCAGCCACCCAGCTGGTCTGATATTCCGTAGGCTCTTACTTTGTTTATCAGGCGACAGTGAGGAACTGTATCAAACGCCTGAATTTCCAGAAACGACATGATACGCGAGCAAAAAACATGTTCTAAAATTCTACAACAGATCGACGTCAGAGATATAGGTCTATAGTTTTGCGCATCTGCTCGACGACCCTTCTTGAAGACTGGGACTACCTGTGCTCTTTTCCAATCATCTGGAACCTTCTGTTCCTGTAGAGACTTGCGGTACACGGCTGTTAGAAGGGGGGCAAGTTCTTTCGCGTACTCTGTGCAGAATCGAATTGGTATCCCGTCAGGTCCAGTGGACTTTCCTCTGTTGAGTGATTCCATTTGCTTTTCTATTCCTTGGACACTTATTTCGATGTCAGCCATTTGTTCGTTTGTGCGAGGATTTAGAGGAGGAACTGCAGTGCGGTCTTCCTCTGTGAAACAGCTTTGGAAAAAGGTGTTTAGTATTTCAGCTTTACGCGTGTCATCCTCTGTTTCAGTGCCATCATCATCCCGGTGTGTCTGGATATGCTGTTTCGAGCCACTTACTGATTTAACGTAAGACCAGAACTTCCTAGGATTTTTTGTCAAGTCGGTACATAGAATTTTACTTTCGAATTCACTGAACGCTTCATGCATAGCCCTCCTTACGCTAACTTTGACATCGTTTAGCTTCTGTTTGTCTGAGAGGCTTTGGCTGCTTTTAAACTTGCAGTGAAGCTTGTTTCGCAGTAGTTTCTTGACTTTGTTGTTGAATCACGGTGGGTTTTTCCCGTCCCTCACAGTTTTACTCGGCACGTATGTGTCTAAAACGCATTTTACGATTGCCTTGAACTTTTTTCCATAAACACTCAACATTGTCAGTGTCGGAACAGAAATTTTCGTTTCCATCTGTTAGGTAGTCTGAAATCTGCCCCCCCCCCCAGGGGCTCAGCATTCATTTGCTGAGTACGGGCTTGGCGACCCCGGGGTCCTGAGCTGGGGACTGGTCAGCGCCGCCAGTCTCCTGTCACCGTAAACCCCGGACATGCTTCAGCGACCACCGCATGGCGCAGCGGTGGAATGTTGTATGCTGCGGGGAATGGTAATCTTGGCTTGACCGCCTGGATTGCGAGGAAGGTAAACCTCTATAAAAACCCCTCAATCTTATGGTGTGCTGCGCGCCTATAAGATGCATGGCTGTTGGGGTGGAACAGTCGCAAGCGGGCAACCTCTGGGGCACCTGCCGCACCCCAGTTGTATAAGGCTTACTCAGGCACGCGGGGCTCTGTCTGAGCGGACCTTTAGTTCCCTAGCTGCTCGTGGGACCACAATGGACCCTTCGACCTCTACGTTTCCCCCTACCAGTGGATTGGGTGGGCCACTGGTAGGAAAACACACCCAATCGAAAAAGCGACTTCGTGCTGCGAGTCCTCCAGCGCCTGGTGTTACTAGAGATTTATCAGACTGTCGTAACAGAGCACATGCTGATATCCAGAATGTGTTTTTGATTGTCAAACGGAAGGAAGGTAGCTTTGAGAGAGTTTCTCCCTTTTACATCCACAAGGGTCTTGAGGGAATTGCAGGAACACTGAAATCTGTGAAGCGTCTGCGCAATGGGACTCTGTTAGTTGAAACTTCTAGTTCCCGTCAAGTCACCTCAATTAGGAAAGCAACCTGTCTCGGAGAGTACGCTATCGAGATCGAGCTCCACTCCACTTTGAACTATAGTAAGGGTGTTGTGACATGTAGGGACTTGGTGGATATCCCCAAGGACGAGTTGAAATCTGAGTGGGCTGACGAAGGTATTGCCGACGTGCAGCATATTATGAAACGAGTCGATGGGGACCTAGTCAAATCCGACTCGTTTATTCTCATGTTCAATCGCCCGAGACTCCCAGAGCATGTTAAAGCGGGTTTCTTACGTTTGCCAGTACGGCCATATTTCCCCAACCCAATGCGCTGTTTTAAATGTCAGCGCTTTGGGCATACTACGTTGGGGTGCAATGGGATAGCCACTTGTGGTAAATGTGGTCAGCCTGCCCATGAAGGAGCCGATTGTTCATCGCCTGTGAAGTGCGTGAATTGCTCTGGGAGTCACCCTGTCTGGAGCCGGGTCTGCCCCATCTATCTCGAGGAACGGAAGATACAGGAGATCAAAACATCTAAGCGCATCCCCTATGGTGAGGCCAAGAAGCTCTTTAAGGCCATGCAGCCTCCTGTGTTTACAACATCTTTCGCTTCCACTCTGCAGAAACCGGTACAGTTGGCCACTGTTGCTACACAAACGGAGGTTGCTAGTGTCAGCACTAATACCTGCATTTTCCAGTGCACTTGTGCTGCTGCGGTTGTTTTGCAACCAGCAGCTCTCCCCACAACATCGGACAAGGCCGTGGTTGCTGACATTGGGGTACTTCCTGCACCTCCCCATATGGCACCTTCTGCCCAGGCGAGTAAAGCTCCAACTGTTGACAAGGTTCTGCATTCTAAGCCCCCCAAGACGAAGACGCCAAAGGTGAAGGTTTTGCCACCTGAGGAGACTAGTCACGGTCAGTCCGATGATGATGCCATCGTACTATCTGACATCTCCCTTGGGTCGCCATCGGAGCTGATGGACATTGATGTCGACCGGGGGCGATCTTCTCGCCCCAGGAATAAATCTCCGGCCAGTACGGGCTCTCCTCCAAAGCACAGGGGCAGGGTGAAAATTCAGCCACCCTGATCACTGGCTCCCATATTACAGTGGAACCTGAATGGGTTCAGGACGCATGTGGCCGAATTACAACTCCTTGTACGTGAGCGCCCCTTGTGCTTATGTCTCCAAGAGACACATTTCCGGGCCACTGATGCTCCTTTTTTACGGGGCTATACCGTGTATCGAAAAGATGATCTGATGGGGGAAAGGGCAAAGGGTGGTGTTGCGGTTTTTGTCCATGACATGCACCACTCATCTGAGCTCCCTCTCGTTACGGACTTGCAAGCGGTTGCAGTTGACCTTCTTGTGGGGCAGAGGCTCACAATCTGTTCCGTTTACTTACCGCCTCAGGACGCCATAGACTCTGAGGCTCTCACAGACCTTATTACCCAACTCCCCCGCCCATTTCTCCTTCTGGGGGACTTCAATGCTCATAATGTCTTATGGGGCTCTACGACTACTTGCCCCAGGGGTCGCATTCTGGAAAGCCTCATGGCATCCGAAGAACTGTGCATCCTCAACTCTGGTGCTCCCACTCATTTCTGTACTGCTTCTGGGTCGTCGTCAGCTATTGACCTTTCCTTTTGCTCTCCAGCACTCGCGGATTCTGCTCTGTGGGAGGTTGCCGCTGACCTCCATTCTAGTGACCACTTCCCCATTTGGATTCGCCTCCTAGATGAGACTGTGGCATTACCAGTGCCGCCCAGGTGGAACCTCTGCAGAGCTGACTGGACACTTTTCAGCGATTTAGCTGTTTTGGAACACCGTGCCAGCGTCCACGAATGGGTCGGCCATGTTACAGCCGTGATCTCCCATGCTGCTGAATTGTCGATCCCACGGTCCTCAAGTCATCCCAAGAGGCGCCTTGTCCCTTGGTGGACCACTGAGTGCCGCTCAGCCATCCGAGCCCGCCGTGCAGCTCTGCGCCGCTTCAAGTGCCGTCCCTCAGCTGACAATCTTGCGGCCTTTCGGGTGGCAAGGGCCAAGGCGCGGCGAGTGATTAAAGAGAGCAAACGACGGTCATGGCAATCGTTCCTGAACTCCATCTCCCGCTCCACTAGTTCAACAAAAGTGTGGGAAGCCATCAGGAGGATCTCCGGGAAACGCAGCCAACTACCTGTCACGGCATTGCTGCATCAGGGTAGTCTACTCACGGCGCCGAGAGACATTGCCCAGACACTGGCCACGTATTTTGCCGAATCTACTGCCACTATTAACTGTGATCCAGATTTCTGCCGCTACCGCACTGCTATCGAGAGGGATCACTTGGACTGCCGGTCTCCGAATTCTGAACCCTACAACTGCCCCTTCACAATGTGGGAACTGGATTCGGCGCTGTCTGTGGCTCATGATACTGCACCAGGTGCTGATCAAATCCTGTACAGCATGCTGCAGCACTTGTTGCTGCCATCCAAGGAAGTACTCCTGAATTGTTTTAATATGATATGGTCATCCGGCACGTTCCCTGACTCGTGGAGGGAGGCGATTTTGGTTCCCCTCCTCAAACCGGGAAAGGACCGAATGCATCCCAGTAGTTATCGGAGTATTGCTTTGACGAGCTGTGTCGGGAAGACATTGGAACGCATGGTCAACCGTCGCCTGGTTTGGCTGCTCGAGACCAGGCAGCTCCTTAGCCACTCTCAGTGTGGCTTTCGGAGATGTCGTTCAACTATAGACAACTTGACCCTGCTTGAGGCGGTCATCCAGCAGGCCTTCTTACGTAACCAGCATTGTCTAGGTGTATTCTTTGACATTAATAAGGCGTATGACACTACTTGGCGCCGCCTTATCCTCAATCAACTCCATCAGTGGGGCTTTCGTGGCCATCTCCCCATCTTCATTCGGTCCTTTCTTTCCCGCCGCCTCTTTCGATATCGGGTTGGTAATGTGCTATCTGATTTGTACGTGCAGGAGAATGGTGTTCCTCAGGGAAGCGTTTTAAGTGTCACCCTCTTTGCCGTCGCCATTAACAGTATCACGTCCACAATCCGGAGTCCTGCCCAGTGCTCCTTGTTTGTGGACGATTTTGCTGTTTTCTGTTCTTCCTCCAGTCTTGTCACTGCTAGTCGGCAGCTGCAGCTTACGATAAAGCGATTAGAGGCATGGACTGCGAAGACGGGTTTTACCTTTTCTGCAGACAAATGTGTGTGTGTTCATTTTAATCGTTCTCGACGTACTTTTACCTCCCCTGAATTGCGTCTGAGGGGCACCATTCTTCCTTTTAGAGACACTGTGAGGTTCCTGGGCCTCACTTTTGATTCCAAGTTGTCGTGGTTGCCGCACCTTAAAGACCTCAAGGTGCGGGCCCTGAAGGCGCTGAATATTTTGAAGTGTTTGAGCCATCGGTCCTGGGGAGCAGATCGGGCGCGTCTGCTGCAGTTTTATAGGGCTTTCGTCCGGTTGCGTCTTGACTATGGATGCACTGTGTATGGGTCTGCGAGGCCTTCGTATCTGAAGATTCTTGACGCAGTACACCATGAGGGTATCAGGCTGGCCACTGGTGCCTTCCGTACCAGTCCCATCCCCAGCCTGTGTGCTGAGGCAGGGGAACCGCCGCTCGCCATCCGGCGGAAACTCCTCATGGTGCGACGGGTGTGTCAATTCCTTGCCTGTCCTCCCTCCCCTGCATACCCTACTGTTGCCCGACCCCCTATGGAACGTCTCTTTTCCAGTCGTCCAAGGGCAACGAGACCATTTGGGATTCGTGCCAAGCATTTGCTTGAGTCCCTTGGTGTGGAGCGTGTGGCACCCCAACTCCAGGGTTTTACCCGCCTGCCTCCCTGGTTGCTCCAGAGGCCCAGCGTCCTTTTAGACTTGTCAGAGTACCGGAGGAGCTGCACTCCTGCGTTTGTTTTTCCCTCCTTATTTTACGATATTTTAAACCAGCATCCTGACCATGTACCAGTATTTACGGATGGCTCTAAACAGGGGGACTCTGTAGGTTGTGCTGTGGTTTTCCCTGATCGAGTCATCAAATTACGGCTTCCTGCAGCGTTTACCATCTTTGATGCCGAATTGTTTGCGATCTTGCGGGCATTGGAGCAGATGAGATGTGTTCCCAGTCTTAAGTTTCTCATCTGTTCTGACTCTCTGAGTGCCCTTCAGACCATGCAACACTTGTACCCAGCGGATACGGTCGTCCAGAACATCCATGATGCCCTACTCCACCTGCAACGGCAGGGGAAGGAGGTTTCTTTCTGCTGGGTGCCGGGGCACGTGGGTATTAGGGGAAACGAACTGGCGGATGTGGCTGCCAAAGATGCATGTTCCCTCCCTCACGTTGTTGAATGTGCCGTCCCCCTCCATGCTGTTACCTCCCTTTTGCGTTCTCGTGTTATGCGCGAATGGGAAGAGGAGTGGCTGGCAGTTAGTGAAAATAAGCTGCGACTGGTCAAGGCCACCACGCGGCCATGGCGTACGTCCTACCAGTCATGCAGGCGGGATGAGGTTCTCCTCACCCGCCTCCGCATCGGGCACAGTCCCTTAACGCACGGTTTTTTACTCCGGCGGGAGGACCCCCCAATCTGTAGTGCTTGTGCCGTCCAGATAACTGTCCGCCACATTTTACTTGACTGTCCTTTATTCTCTGACCAGAGGGCGGTGGTTTCCTTGCCACCGGATTTGCCCTCTATTTTGCAAGACGACGCAACGACTGTGGTTAAGGTCTTACGGTTTTGTGTCCTGTCCAATTTGTTGCCTCGGATTTTAGGGAGAGGATTTTAATGTGCTGCTGGGTGACTGGTTCACCCAGGTTTTAGGTAAGAGGTCCGCCAGTCACGATTACCTACTTGTTTCCCTTCAATTTCTGTTCTCTTTTCCTTGTGTTTCCTTTCCTTTTTAGTGCGTTTCTTCTCCTCTTGTTTTGCCTCTGTATGTGAGGATTTGTAACTGCGTCAGGTCTGTGTCTTTTAGCCGTTCTCCTTGTTCGCTGTCCGTCTTCGTCTCTTCTCCGCATGTGTTCCTGTTTCTATGCGTTTGGGCGCTGATGACCACGCTGTTTAGCGCCCGAAAACCTCAACCCACACACACACACACACACTGAAATCTGCCTTCTATTACTCTTGCTAAACCTTCCTCCCTTTTTTTATATTCCTATTTACTTCCATATTCAGGGATGTTGCAACGGCCTTATGATCACTGATTCCCTGCTTTGCGCTTAGAGAGTCGAAAAGTTCGGGTCTGTTTGTTATCGGTAGGTCCAAGATGTTATCTCCACGAGTCGGTTCTCTGTTTAATTGCTCGAGGTAATTTTCGGATAGTGCGCTCAGTCCCTGCCACCCGTCCTAAACATCTGAGTGTCCCAGTGTATATCTGGTAAATTGAAATCTCCACCTAAGACTAAGCTATGGCCAGTAACGAAATGATGGGCCCATCATATCATAACGAACGTGACATATAAAGTTACAAGTAAAGTAAAAATGTGTTTTTTTCTTTTTACGGAATAGTTTCATCGTTGACTGGGTGAAAATGGCAAACGAATGAAGTCGCCCAGCGCTCTGGATGCCAATCGGCCACCGTATGCTGCGTGACCTATCTGCCGTCTGTGAGGCAAAATCGCCTCAGCAGCTGAAAAAGAAGGTACATCTGAATGTGCTCGCTCTGGGCCAGGAAAAGCAACCCGCTCCCTCGGGGGATCATCCGGAATGACAAACAGGAATGAAACAACACGCTCAGCAGGCGACGAGATTGGAACAACTACAAATTTAACGGCGGGAGCTCTGAAGACGGCGTAACACAGGGGTCTCCAAACTAAGGCCCGCGGGCCGAAACCGGCCCGCGATAGCTGGCCGGACATCCCCGGTATCCGGCCCGCCAAATATTTAAGGTGGTGCCTATACTGCCAGCAATTAGTGTCGAGGCCTCTCTCTTTAAATATTCTACATTCACTGTCAACCTTTCGTTTCTTTTCCATATTTGTACAGACTTCACAAAAGATTGTAGCCTGAAAATAAAATTGTGCTATTTAATACTAATAAAACTAGGGAGTAGCCTGCCTAACGTACTTTAATTACTAAATTAAATACTCACAATTACACTGTAGTTCCACTAAAAAATACATTGAAAAAATACTCAGTCGTGCTATACGTATTTCGATTTTCAGATTTTCCTTGTCTCTTCGAATTCAAACTTTGAATTGTCCCACACTTCGTCGTCTCTACTAGTACAGCGCATAAAACACTAAAAAAACTGGTTAGACACTCGCAACATAGACACACTCACGCAACAGAACTATCAAATATATTCTCTGGCTCTGCTACTCGCTACTACACAACTAAACTTATTGTTGCGCCGCTTGAAATAACAATGCGTTGACACACTCTACCTCTGATACGTCTTGCAGTAATAGTGTTGCTAACAATGCTTTTGAGATTTCGTTAACTTTCCAGGACGCTTTCGCGAAGAATGTGCAGTGACATACTTTTTTGTCGGTGAAATCCGCCAGAATAAAATATGCCAGAAATTCGGTCAGGTACGTCCACCAATCAAAATTATGTAATTTAATAAAAATCGTAGCTCGTTTCAGTGCTAGCTATTCCCACAACCTTAGATTTTTGCGATTTCATCTTTCCCTTAGCCTTTACATTACGGTGATCGTGGAGTGCTAGGGTGCTTTAATCCCACTAGGTAGATCTTGGCCCTTATGGCTTCGTGGAGGAATCAGTGTGGCCCACAGACTAAAGCGTTTGGAGACCCCTGGCATAACAGAAGCGCCGTCGACACGGAGACAGGAAGGCGTCGCTGTTTTTTGTCAGACTGTGATTAGGTGGGAGAGGGTGAGGAGGACGAATCACACTCACCCGATCCCTGACGTCACTCCGGAAGATCCACGCCAGCAGCCGAACGAACGCCTGAAACCGGCGCCCCTGCAGCCTCCAGAAGAGGACAGGGGGCTGCTTCAGAGTCTCTGTCACCAAGAGAGGCACTTCACACGGGAGGGCGTAACACGCGGTTCCACATCACAAACATCTTCAACCTGCGTACGACGTCGCTTATGTTGCAGCACCTGAGCATCGGCAAGGGGAACAAAAGGCGCATAATCCGTTTTCTGAATCTGTTGTAACTAACCTGTTTCTACGGGTTATTAGGGTCGCCACTGACTCTAACCATACAATGAATCAAAGGTTTGGCCGAGTCTGAAAACTCATAAAGATGTATACGTCGTGATATCGCTCATGGGGGATGCGATGTAATTAATAGTATTGCCCGTGCACGGTTGACGAGAATCAAACATTTAAAATAAAATAGTACATGCATCAACACTGTGAGTAAGATCAGCTCCCAGCAACACACCTGAAAATAAGACTTAATCTAAAGCATTTGTTTTAAAATAAAAGAGGAAACTAATCACTGGACCTGTGCTAACGGGAAAGCTACGAGGTGAGTGGCTTAGGTGCAAAAAAGTAACCTCGGAACACAAGAGAAAATTATAGATAAAATCATTTATTCCTACGACATGGATGTGAGGCATGTACACAATTCCTGATAACATTAATTCCTAAAACAGTAAAGAAAAGCATCGATACATTCACCGTTATAATCTACACCTAAAGTAATTGGTGTGAATCATTCATACAACTGCTGTTGCCTGATAACTGATAGCAATAACTCGTGAAACGGTTCACGTTTCGCAGTACACCCGCGTGCCCACGTGGCTTGTGGAGACGCAGTTTCTAGGTATCGTGGCCAAGTTGCAACAATATCACATCACACAATCATGAACAGTTAACATTCTTTAACTCAAACATGAGATCGGACTGTCAGTGATGACGGTAGCCCAACAAACTCTAATGTTCAACCACGTGGTTAGCTCCCCACGGACGAAAGATACATAAAGCAAGGAAAATTTACGAGAAGGCAAAGCTATTGATATTTAGGAAAATAAAAGCTTATACAGGGACAGCTGCAGGCAAACAGACATTCATATAGAAGCGAGTGCTCACTTCTTATCGACACCTTCGTGTGGCGCTCTTCCGGCGGATCCAAGTCTGCTGTAGAAATTTTCTAAAAGCAAAATCTGCCAAAGTTTTGCATTCCTTGCAGCGATAAGGCAAAGCAATCTTTCAGAGCTGAAGAGCGAGACCAAAAGCTGACAGCTCTCCTCTCGCCAAGTAACAACGCGCCACGCGGTCTATCTATCTCACCCTTCTTCGACTGGAGCACAGCTGTGGACGCTTCCCGTACCGGCGGCAGACTGCCTCCCTTTTTCTTCTCCAGCCTCTTCCACGCTCTGCTTGGCCCGGAAAACCCAAAGATTCCATTTCCGCCACCAACCTAACGCAGGTGGATTTCTCACAAGTAGTGCAAACCTCTTTGCCTACTTGACCACTACCAGAGTTGGCTATTCTGTACAACTGCTGCTGAATCTGTATGACTATCGCAGACTTTCTGCAGCAGACTACGCCACCGTCTAGCAACGTGACACAAAACCACATTCATTTAATCACACCACTATGAGAGTTATGTGAAAAGAGAAACAGAGAAAAGAAAGAGAAATGCTAGTGTAAATGGGCTACCAGACTAATGAAAGGTGGCTACAGGACCCTTTCACTTTCTCCAGATAAACTCAGACTGGGTTCCCACTAGAATTAGCACCTGTCGGAACGACATCTCCTAAATCCAACTTATGTCACTGTTCAACAGAACGTTTGGGAACAAAGCCACCTTCGGAAAATTCTGATGTTGGTGACTATTTTCATTAAATGAGAATCACCCCCTGGCTAAGCAGAGATGGCTAGAGGACAAATGTAAGGATGTAGAGGCTTATCTCACTCGGGGTAAGATAGATACTGCCTACAGGAAAATTAAACAGACCTCTGGAGAAAAGAGAAGCACTTGTAATACCAAGAGCTCAAATGGAATCCCAGTTCTAAGCAAAGAATAGACAGAAAGCTGGAAGCAGTATATAGAGGGTCTATACAAGGGTGATGTACTCGAGGACAATATTATGGAAATGGAAGAGGATGTAGATGAGGATGAAATGGGAGATATGATACTTGACAGAGCACTGAAATACCTAAGTCGAAACAAGGCCACGGGAGTAGACAACATTCTATTAGAAATACTAACAGCCTTGGGAGAGCCAGTCCTGACAAAACTCTACCATCTTGTAAGCAAAATGTATGACACAGGCGAAATACCCTCAGACTTCAAGAAGAATATAATAATTCCAATCCCAAAGAAAGCAGGTTGAAACGTCCCATTACTTAGAACAATTATACATGACTGTGCTTAAACTGACACACAGTATTTTTACCGCAACGTAATCTGACTTTCAAAAATTACTACAAAAGAATGGCCCTGACTAACAATAATCTATACCTTTCACAAATCACTTACCTCACAAAAATCTTCGTTACTCGAACTACTGCAATACAGCGAGCGCCACTACTGCCAGCTAAATAAAAGATTCTAACTACTGAAGGCACTAACTACTAATAGGCACAGTTAGCAAATGAAAGATTTTAATAGAGAACAAACAATGTATTTACCTTACTAGTGTTCAAAGGTCATAATATATATAGCAGTTCATGACATCCAGTCTTACAAATTTCAAAACTCTGCCATTTCTCTCCCCACATCCACCAGTGCTGGCGGCTCACCTCCAACTGCGCAACGCTACGCGCTGTTCACATCCAGCTGCCGCTGCCCAACACTACAATGGCAGACAACAATGCAAACTAGCCACAGACTGCACACAGCACAGCCAGTGATTTTCATACAGAGCGCTACGTAACGTTGCCAATAAGAAAACATAAACAGCCTACTTACAAGGTGTTGACAGATGTGAAAATTACCGAACTACCAGTTGAATAAATCACGGCTGCAGAATACTAACGCGAATTCTTTACAGACGAATGGAAAAACTGGTAGAAACCACCTAGGGAAAGATATGTTTGGATTCCGTAGAAATATTGGAACACGTGAGGCAATACTGAGCCTACGACTTATCTTAGAAGCTAGGTTAAGAAAAGGCAAACCTACGTTTCTAGCATATGTAGACTTAGAGAAAGCTTTTGACAATGTTGACTGGAATACTCTCTTTCAAATTCTGAAGGTGGCAAAGGTAAAATACAGGAAGCGAACGGTTATTTACAATTTGTTCAGAAACCAGATGGCAGTTATAAGAGTCGGGGACATGAAAGGGAAGCAGTGGTTGAAAAGGGAGTGAGACAGGGTTGTAGCCTCTCCCCGATGTTATTTAATCAGTATATTGAGCAAGCAGTAAAGGAAACAAAAGAAATGTTCGGAGTAGGTATTAAAATCCATGGAGAAGAAATAAAATCTTTGAGGTTCGCCGATGACATTGTAATTCTGCCAGAGACAGCAAAGGACTTGGAAGAGCAGCTGAACGGAATGGACAGTGTCTTGAAAGGAGGATATAAGATGAACATCAACAAAAGCAAAACGAGGATAATGGAATGTAGTCGAATTAACTCGGGTGATGCTGAGGGAATTAGATTAGGGAATGAGACACTTAAAGTAGTAAAGGAGTTTTCCTATTAGGGGAGCAACAGAACTGATGATGGTCGAATTAGAGAGGATATAAAATGTAGACTGGCAATGGCAAGTAAAGTGTTTCTGAAGAAGAGATTTAAGTGTCAGGAAGTCGTTTCTGAAGGTATTTGTATGGAGTGTAGCCATGTGTGGACATGAAACGTGGACGATAAATAGTTTGGACCAGAAGAGAATAGAAGCTTTCGAAATGTCGTGCTACAGAAAAATGCTGAAGATTAGATGGGTAGATCACATAACTAATGAGGTGGTATTGAACAGAATTGGGGAGGAGTTGATTAGAAGAAGCGATCGGTTGGTAGGACATATTCTGAGGCATCGAGGGATCACGAATTTAGTATTTGAGGGGAGCGTGGAGGGTAAAAATCGTAGAGGGAGACCAAGAGATGAATACACTAAGCAGATTCAGAAGGATGTAGGCTGCAGTACGGACTGGGAAATGAAGCAGCTTGCACAGGATAGAGTAGCATGGAGAGCTGCATCAAACCAGTCTCAGGACTGAAGACCACAACAATAACAACACCCCTTAATCACGATATGCAACGTAAGCCTGATAACCACAAATCAGAAAACATGACCGGATGATATATTAAATGTACATTTCGACGGAATGTATACCTCTAAAGCATTGAAGGTGGTGTCGACTCACCAGTGTTCCCACTGAATGACCTTAACTTTACCAAATTTAAGCACCACATCCTTAAGATATTGATTATCTACTTCAGATAGGAAGCTGAAAACCTGCATATTGGTATTCAACGTCGGCATTGGCAAGGATCACAAGCTGATTCCTGTGCTTAGTTGACAGCTTGTCAGCTTGGAAGGGGTTCATGAAGTTTACACAGAAGACGTTACACAGAAGACGTTACACGATAAATCAGTCAAATCTAAAGGCCGTAAATTCAACTAAATACCTCGGAATTATAGTTACAGGCAACTTAAATTGGAAGGGACACATGGGAAATGTTGTGGGAAAGGAGTACCAGAGACAGCGTTTTACTGGTAGAATACTTAGGAGATGCAACAGATCTACTAAGACAGACTACCTAAACTATGCTTGTCCAGCCTCTTCTGCAGTAATGCTGCACAGACTGGGATCCTTACCAGATATGATTAACGGAGAACATCCAGAAAGTTCAAAGAAGAGCTACACGTTTTGTATTATCCCGAAATAGGGAAGAGAGTATCACGTACATGATAACAGGATTTGGGGTGGACATCATTAAAACAAAGACTTTCTCGTTGCAGCGGAATCTTCTCACGAAATTTCAATCACAAGCTTTCTCCTCTGAATGCGAAAATATTTTATTGATAACAACGTACATAAGGAGCAACGATCATCATCATCATAAGATAAGGGAAATCAGAGCTCGCACGGAAAGATATGAAGGGCTTATTTCAGTAGTGGTAGAAGTCCATTACCTCCACTTTTCTGCTGATAATGCTTCTGAAATTAATGATCCAAACAAACAGAAAGAAAGGTTCGTCTCTAGCAAAAAGCCATATGCTTGAATATTTCTGGTATCTCAACTGCAGCCGGCCGGAGTGGCCGAGAGGTTCTAGGCGCTACAGTCTGGAACCGCACGACCACTACGGTCGCGGGCTCGAATCCTGCCTCGGGCATGGATGTGTGTGATGTGCTTAGGTTAGTTAGGTTTAAGTGGTTCTTAGGGGACTGATGACCTCAGAAGTTAAGTCCCATAGTGCTCAGAGCCATTTGAACCATCAACTGCAGATTTTTCAGCGCTCAATTAACTTTAGGACTCTGTATCTCAAAATGAACAAAAATGGACTTGTACCACTATTGAAATAAGCCCTTCATATAGGTCTTCGTTTTCTTCCGCGCTGTTCGGGACTGGAATAATAGGCAATTATTGTGAAGGTGGTTCGCTGTACCCTCTGCCATACACTTAAATGTGATGTGTAGAGTATCCATGTAGATGTAGATATGGGTGTAGAGGCTCAGTGCCAAAAGTATGTGTTGCAAACGCTAAACATTTCTACTAGCCGATCATGAAATTCGAGGGCAATTGGCTGCACATGGTGGGTGGACTTTTCAAACGCAAAACGGCTTTATATTTACTCGGAACCATCCTGGACGCCATGAACACAATATAAGCGGATGAATTCTGCACCAAACGGAGCACCACAAAAGAATGGACAAGGATGCCTCTTTGACTCAAGTACACTCACAAACGAACACACTACACGGTAAGAGCTGACTGCTAGACATAAAGCAGTATGGCGGAACTAAGAAGTAAACACATCTGGTGACTGCCGCTGCTCCGGTGGAACTACGCCATCTAGGTTATTCGTGCATGCTTTCAGGATTGACAAAGTTCAAAACCATTGTACAATATGCTTTAGATAACTATGTGCCAAACAAGATCGTAAGAGATGGAAAAGAGCCACCGTGGTACAACAACCGAGTTAGAAAACTGCTGCGGAAGTAAAGGCAACTTCACAGCAAACATAAACATAGCCAAAGCCTTGCGGACAAACAAAAAGACTGCACTGTAGTTACTTCACTAGATTCTCGCGCAGATGACAAAATGTTAGATATCGAAATAGACGACAGAGGGATAGAGAAACAATTCAAATCGCTCAAAAGAGGAAAGACCGCTGTACCTGATGGGATACCAGTTCGATTTTACACAGAGTGCGCGAAGGAACTTGCCTCCCTTCTTGCAGCGGTGTACCGTAGGTCTCTAAAAGAGCGTAGCGTTCCAAAGCATTGGAAAAGGGCACAGGTCATCCCCGTTTTCAAGAAGGGACGTCGAACAGATGTGCAGAACTGTAGACCTATATCTCTAACGTTGATCAGTCGTAGAGTTTTGGAACACTTATTATGTTCGAGTACAATGACTTTTCTAGAGACTAGAAATCTACTCTGTAGGAATCAGCATGGGTTTCGAAAAAGACGATCGTGTGAAACCCAGCTCGCGCTATTCGTCCACGAGACTCAGAGGGCCATAGACATGGGTTCCCAGGTAGATGCCGTGTTTCTTGACTTCCACAAGGCGTTCGATACAGTTCCTCACAGTCGTTTAATGAACGAAGTAAGAGCATATGGACTATCAGAAAAATGGTGTGATTGGATTGAAGAGTTCCTAGATAACAGAACGCAGCATGTCATTCTCAATGGAGAGAAGTCTTTCGAAGTAAGAGTGATTTCAGGTGTGCCGCAGGGGAGTGTCGTAGGACCGTTGCTATTCACAATGTACATAAATGACCTTGTGGATGACATTGGTAGTTCACTGAGGCTTTTTGGATGATGCTGTGGTATATCGAGAGGTTGGAGGAGTGGAAAATTGTACTGAAATGCAGGAGGATCTGCAGCGAATTGACGCATGGTGCAGGGAATGGCAATTGAATCTCAAGGTAGACAAGTGTAATGTGTTGGAATACATAGAAAGAAAGATCCCTTATCATTTAGCCACAATATAGCAGATCAGCAACTGGAAGCAGTTAATTCCATGAATTATCTGGGAGTACGCATTATGTGTGATTTAAAATGGAATGATCATATAAAGTTCATCGTCGGTAAAGCAGATGCCAGACTGAGATTCATTGGAAGAATCCTAAGGAAATGCAATCCGAAAACAAAGGAAGTAGGTTACAGTACGCTTGTTCGCCCACTGCTTGAATACTGCTCGGCAGTGTGGGATCCGTACCAGATAGGGTTCATAGAAGAGATAGAGAAGATCCAACGGAGTGCAGCGCGCTTCGTTACAGGATCATTTAGTAATCGCGAAAGCGTTACGGAGATGATAGATAAACTCCAGTGGAAGTGGTTGCAAGAGAGACGCTCAGTAGCTTGGGACGGGCTGTTGTTGAAGTTTCGAGAACGTACCTTCACCGAGGATTCAAGCAGAATATTGCTCCCTCTAACGTATATCTCGCGAAGAGACCATAAGGATAAAATCAGAAAGATTGGAGCCCACACACAGAGGCATACCGACAATCCTTCTTCCCACGAACAATACGAGACTGGAATAGAAGGGAGAACAGATAGAGGTACTCAAGGTACCCTCCGCCGTACACCGTCAGGTGGCTTGCGGTGTATGGATGTAGATGTAGATGTAGAAGTCCCCAAATGCCACACTGTTTATGCCCCCATTGCTCGCAGCTTACCTGAATTCCTGCAACAAGGTTAATGAAACAAACGTGTCCAATGTCAGTATTTTTGTCATTTTGGATTTTTATACTTATCAGTACAACGTCCGTTTCTTCAGACAAGCAGGCACGTCTGAAGGACCAGGCAGTGGTGACGATCTGCAGCTGTTGCATATGGAAGTTTTGATCGGTCCTGGAAGCATGCGCGGTTAGCCGAGTGGTTTCGACAGTCACGGCCTCACGGGATCCATCATGCAGATACTCTGGTTTGATGTTCTGGTCACGGTCGAACGCCGTCTGGTGTGCGGATCTGCGAGAGATGTGAGGTTCTTGGTAAGACAGATGCTGGCCCTAATTGCCTGTAGGAGTCCTCCCAGATACCTACTCAGCTGCCCCTCTTTCCACTCGTGTTACTTCCCACAAACGAAGATGAAGTTGATTTGTGGACACACATTCCACTACTCGTTTGTTGATGGCACTTCTTTAATGTACACCTTTGTTCAGTTGTCCGCAGTGCAGAACACAGACAATTTTTTCCAATTTTTCTCCAACTTGCCGCTCCCTCCCTCTCGCTATGCCAGTAGTCTCAGTGGTATTAATAATAGTTTTCCGAAAAAGTAAATACATAATTACATCTTTCATATTCTTTGTACCTCTACTCCACGTCCCCTGTAGGGGAACTCGGGGCAGAACGGGATAGCGGGGCACAATGGGAAATTACTCTTTTCTAAAACTTCCTGCTAGATTAAAACTGTGTGCCGGACCGAGACTCGAACTCGGGACATTTGCCATTCGCGGGCAAGTACTCTACCAACTGAGCTACCCAAGCACGACTCACGCCCCGCCCTCACAGCTTTACTGGCAGAAGTAAAGCTGTGAGGACGGGGCGTGAGTCGTGCTTGGGTAGCTCAGGTGGTAGAGCACTTGCCCGCGAAAGGCAAAGGTCCGGAGTTCGAGTCTCGGTCGGGAACACAGTTTCAATCTGCCAGGAAGTTTCATATCAGCGCACGCTCCGCTGCAGAGTGAAAATCTGATTCTGGATACTCTTTTCTAGACTGGACAGTGTCGCAACCTGTTGTATGGGCATGTAACTATTTATCCGAATGGAAGGGAAGTGAGGGCAGCCATTCTGATTTAGTTTGAAGTGCGAGATCTAAGTGAATTGTTGTCCGTCACGTTACCGCTTCTTGCGTTGTTCTAACGTTTGGTGAATTTCAACGCCAGGTAAGCTGTTAATTGTTAATTGTACACCCTACAATGACACATTCACTTAAAGTG
Source organism: Schistocerca piceifrons (assembly GCF_021461385.2). NCBI lineage: Eukaryota > Metazoa > Arthropoda > Insecta > Orthoptera > Acrididae > Schistocerca > Schistocerca piceifrons. The sequence goes on along the minus strand of NC_060146.1, from coordinate 68,268,259 downwards.
CATAGCATTTTTTATACTAGTTATTTAATGCGTTTAAATACGTCAGTTACTACACTCCATAAAAGTAGTTAACCTCGAAAGCGCTCTTGGGGTGGAACGGGACGGGGCAGAATGGGATAGTGTCCGTTATGCCCCGTCATATTTTGGTGCAAGCAGAAAGCAAACCCTGCCTGGATGTACATGGATGCCAGACTCTCCCAACCAGCTACGTTCGCCGAACAACTCAGCTTTCCAGATATCGCCCAAGGCTGTCATTCCAATACTCGGCGGACTACAAGAAGAAAAGGAAAAACCGTCGTATTAACAGATTCTCCTTATAAGAAGGAACTGCAGAGATGCTGTCGCACGTAAAGTAGGCCTACATGTAGGAGGAGGGTGCACAAATATAAACAATGTCAGGACAGAGACGTCAGGTGCAGTGCAACTTAAGGCAAAAATATCAAACTGTACACCCAAAAAAAACGAAACAGACGATATCAAAGACCTTAAGAAAAATAAAAGGAAGAAGTGACGGAGAAGAGAGAATCAGAGAGAGAGGATGCTGAGTGTCTCTACTGTGGGGACTTCTACTCCGTTTCTAATGAGGGCTGGGTCGCATGCCAGAGTGGGCACACAATTCATGTGCTGGCATAGGCAGAGAAAGTGAAGAGGAAATACTGATTTGTGACTCTTGTCGAAAGGGCTAGTTGTTAGTGGTTTGGTGGCTATTAAGCATTGCACATTTTTCAGAATGACATTAAAATATTTTCTTATTTTGAAGAATGACTTTTTAATTGTTTAAATTACAGATTCCTTAGTCTGAATTGCCTGTTATACAACATTTTGCGATAGTTTAATACGATATTCGTAATTCAAATTCAACGTTTATGCAATAATTTAACAAAAAATACCTTTATCCAATTCTGCCTCGTGGGTGGGGCGGAACGGGAAATATGTAAGACTTTCTTTGAAAAATTGTAAAAAATGGAAAATGTATTGTTTTAAGTGATTTTAAAATAAGGTACGTTAGGTTACACTACAAGATGTTTTTTTATCACTGTAAGAAGTGTTTCCTTGTGTTCCCTTGTTTTATAGAAATTGTTAAACATTAAGTACCCCGTTCCGCCCCGAGTGCCCTACTTTTCTTGGGACCTGGACGGAGGGAACAGGACGTAGTAGCCAGGTCTCGGGTTGCGACCCCTGCCCACTTTGCACCCACCCCTTCCTTTGGGCGTCAGGAAGCTAAGATTCGCCGACCGGTGTGGCCGTGCGGTTCTAGACGCTTCAGTTTTGAACCGCGTGACCGCTACGGTCGCAGGTTCGAATCCTGCCTCGGGCATGGATGTGTGTGGTGTCCTTAGGTTAGTTAGGTTCAAGTAGTTCCAAGTTATAGGGGACTGATGACCTCAGAAGTTAAGTACCATAGTGCTTCAGAGCCATTTGAACCATTTTGAAGCTAAGATTCCTTAAAAGCTGGGTTAACGCGGCTGCTCGCGATGAGCAGGAAATCCAGGTTCAACCCCAAGTCCGGCACAAACATTCGTGTGTCGCCAGTGGTTCTGATTTCCACACCTGATACAACTGATATCAAAAAAATACGCAAGTGCGACAAATGTTCGTAACATTTAGGAATGGCGAAGCATTGCCGAGTTCCCTAAGGTACAACACGAACAGCAACGGTTCCAACAACCTCCCTTGGACACACCTGGTTACTTCCACTTCTTTCGATGATTCTCCGTCCAAGATATGCTCTGTCCCCGCTGCCGCGAAATCCTGTCACAGATTTTCTTTGTGAGCCCGTTACGATCGTCCTTTCGTGAAGGTGCGCCGGCGAGATACTGAGTCAGAATCGTGAATGGGAGGTTAAACCCCTCCGCTCCCCCCAAGCGCGATGCACTTGCCTCTCGCGCCCCTTTGTCGAATGGCAGACGCGAAGCGAAAGGGGAAAAAAAACATTTTAAAAAAAGAAAACAGAAAGGCCCCGGCGCCGTTCCCGAGATGGAGGTGCTAGAGAAATAAAGGCGCACCGCAGAAAAAAACGCAGCCTTGGGGCCGGGCACGTGATGTCAGTCGAGGCCTGACTCAGCGGTTTAGCCGCGCTGGGGCCGTGATGCAGTTGTTTCGGCGGAGGCGTCCCCTGATTGGCCGACGGCGGCTCCTGACAGCCGCTTAGGGCTGCCCCTCCTTACGGCCCTACCGCACCACGGCTCCAGCTCAGCTCTGGCACTACTGGACTCCAGCACAGGTGCCAGAGCAATTGCACCTGTCTGCGCCCACTATGGACACATAGGGTGACCATACGTCCCGATTCGACATCTACATCTACATCCATACTCGGCAAGCCACCTGACGGAGTGTGGCGGTGGGTACCCTGAGTACCTCTATCGGTTCTCCCTTCTATTCCAGTCTCGTATTGTTCGTGGAAAGAAGGATTGTCCGTATGCTTCTGTATCGGCTCTAATCTCTCTGATTTTATCCTCATGGTCTCTTCGCGAGATATACGTAGGAGCAAAAGCCCGTACCGAGCTACTGAGCGTCTCTCTTGCAGATTCTTCCACTGGAGTTTATCTATCATCTCCGTAACGCTTTCGCGATTACTAAATGATCCTGTAACGAAGCGCGCTGCTCTCCGTTGGATCTTCTCTATTCTTCTATCAACCCTATCTGGTACGGATCCCACACTGCTGAGCAGTCTTCAAGCAGTGTGCGAACAAGCGTACTGTAACCTACTTCCTTTGCTTTCGGATTGCATTGCCTTAGGATTCTTCCAATGAATCTCAGTCTGGCACCTGCTTTACCGACGATCAACTTTATATGATCATTCCATTTTAAATCACTGCTAATGCGTACTCCCAGATAATTTATGGAATTAACTGCTTCCAGTTGCTGGCCTGCTATGTTGTGGCTAAATGATAAGGGATCTTTCTTTCTATGTATTCGCAGCACATTACACTTGGCTACATTGAGATTCAATTGCCATTCCCTGCACCTTGCGTCAATTCGCTGCAGATCCTCGCCGGCCGAAGTGGCCGTGCGGTTAAAGGCGCTGCAGTCTGGAACCGCAAGACCGCTACGGTCGCAGGTTCGAATCCTGCCTCGGGCATGGATGTTTGTGATGTGCTTAGGTTAGTTAGGTTTAACTAGTTCTAAGTTCTAGGGGACTAATGACCTCAGCAGTTGAGTCCCATAGTTCTCAGAGCCATTTGAACCATTTTTTTGCAGATCCTCCTGCATTTCAGTACAATTTTCCATTGCTACAACCTCTCGATACACCACAGCATCATCTGCAAAAAGCCTCAGTGAACTTCCGATGTCATCCACAAGGTCAGTTATGTATATTGTGAATAGACACTCCCCTGCGGCACACCTGAAATCACTCTTACTTCGGAAGACTTCTCTCCATTGAGAATGACATGCTGCGTACTGTTATCTAGGAACTCTTCAATCCAATCACACAATTGGTTTGATAGTCCATATGCTCATACTTCGTTCATTAAACGACTGTGGGGAACTGTATCGAACGCCTTGCGGAAGTCAAGAAACACGGCATCTACCTGGGAACCCGTGTCTATGGCCCTCTGAGTCTCGTGGACGAATAGCGCGAGCTGGGTTTCACACGACCGTCTTTTTCGAAACCCATGACGATTCCTACAGAGTAGATTTCTAGTCTCCAGAAAAGTCATTATACTCGAACATAATACGTGTTCCAAAATTCTACAACTGATCGACGTTGGAGATATAGGTCTATAGTTCTGCACATCTGTTCCACGTCCCTTCTTGTAAACGGGGATGACCTGTGCCCTTTTCCAATCCTTTGGAACGCTACGCTCTTCTAGAGACCTACGGTACACCGCTGCAAGAAGGGGGGGGGGGGGGGGGGGGGCAAGTTCCTTCGCGTACTCTGTGTAAAATCGAACTGGTATCCCATCAGGTCCAGCGGCCTTTCCTCTTTTGAGCGATTTTAATTGTTTCTCTATCCCTCTGTCGTCTATTTCGATATCTACCATTTTGTCATCTGTCCGACAATCTAGAGAAGGAACTACAGTGCAGTCTTCCTCTGTGAAACAGCTTTGGAAAAGACATTTAGTATTTCGGCCTTTAGTCTGTCATCCTCTGTTTCAGTACCATTTTGGTCACAGAGTGTCTGGGATTGTCCCGTTTTTTGAGGCTCAAAAATTTGTCCCGACTTCTTTTTTTAAACAACCAATTTGTCCCGATTTTCAAGGATTTTTTTCAGACATTTACAAAGTGGTTAAAATATTTTCTGAGCGTCGATTTTATAAACTATCAATTGAAACTGACATTCCGTACGTTGGTACCCCCTGATAATGTACAGCTTAAGCACTATAATTGCTGCGTACTCTTATTTTCTTTGCTTTTGCTTGCCATTGTTGTCAGCACTCAGTATCAGTTTCGTGAAGTGGTAGCACGTCGTGGCGATGCCGAAACGAAAATCAGAGTTTTCGGAGGAGCTTCAGAAGAAATTTCCTTGCTTCACTGCTACATACAATGATTGTTCAGCAAACTGTAACGTATGTAACTGTGCTGTATCCCGTGTCTCATGGTGGTGCTGCAGATCTCAAGCATCATACGGAATCAGAGAAACACAGGAAGAATCTTCGATCGGCAGGTTCCTCGCAAAAAATGACAAGCTATTTTGTAACTTCAAATACACAGGAACAGAAAAACGTAGCTGCAGCAGAAGGAACCCTGTCATTCCATGTTGCGTTGTTTAGGGGGAAGAGACCAAACAGCGAGGTCATCGGTCTCATTGGATTAGGGAAGGACGGGAAAGGAAGTCGGCCGTGCCCTATTCCATGTTGTTAAACACCATCAAAGCTATCGTTCTAATGACTGCAGTGTTCAACTAAACAAAAAAAAAAAATTTTCCTGATTCTAAGATTGCAGAAAATGTTTCGTGTGGAAGAACAAAGTGTGAAGCAATTATCAACAATGTTATAGCTCCGCATTCCCAGAAACAGGTAATAGCTGCTGTAAACAGTACAAAATACTTTTCAATATCTACTGATGCTAGCAACCACGGGCATCAGAAAATTTTTCCTGTGATTGTTCGATATTTTTCTGTAAGTTAGGGTAGACTGCAGACGAAATTGCTTGATCTTGATGAATTGCAGAACGAAAAGTCCGAAACAATTTCCAATTATCTTTCTCGTGTTATACAGTCATTCAGTATCATCTCAAAGTGTGTTGCATTTGGTGCAGACAATACTAACTGTAATTTTGGGGGGGTTAATGAAGAAAGAGGGTAATAATGTTTTCACACATCTGAAAGAAAAATTAAAAAACTCTAACATTGTTGGCATAGGTTGTACAGCACATGTTGTTCATAACACACTTCAAAGTGCTTGTGATGTTTTACCTGTTGGCATTGACTGCATTGTCATGAAGTTGTACAACCATTTTCATATTTTTTCTATTCGTGTTGCAGAACTCACTGAATTCTGTGAATTTGTTGGTGTCACTTACAAAAATTTACTTTCCTTTTCCAAAACAAGGTGGTTTTCATTGTTGCCAGCCATAGAAAGGACGTTGAAAATGTATGAACCTTTGAAATATTACTTTTTGTCACAGTCTAACTCAAAGTGCCCTGCAATCTTAAAGAGTTTTTTCAGTGATCCTATAAATGAATGTTATTTACTTTTTGTACATTCACAAATAAATGTTTTCCAACAATCCATTCGGAGCATTGAGAAACAGAATAATTCCATATATGAGGTATTAGCAGTCTTAAATAAAGCTTTGACAAGTCTAAATTCAAGGAGACATGAACATTTTGTACCACTAAGTGTAAAAAAACTGCTGAATGATTGTGATGACTAGCCTGTTAAGAAATTTGACATAGTAGTATCAACGTTTTATGATGCTTCAGTAGACTATTTATCCTCATGGTTACAGGGAATAGCTGAGTTTTCTGTATTCTCATGGATGATGCTCACAGAACCACCAGAATGGTCAGTAGTTGAAAATACTTTAATGTGGCTAAATGAAAAGGGCATTCTAGTAAATGGCAGCCTCTTATTTGATGAAATAGTTCATATACAGTCACTTGTAAAACAGCAAGTGGGAACAGACAGTGAACAATGGAATCAGTTGATGGCACATGAAAAATGGTGTAGGTTTTTCAGATCTTGCCAGTGTAATGAACAGTTCTGAGAATCGCTTAATGTAGCGCAGTACTTCCTTTCACTCCCTGCCCACAATGCAAATGTTGAAGGGGTTTTCAGCTTACTTTCGTCACAGTGGACAAATGAGAGGAGAGTTAAGTGTATTTTACTGACCTTTTTAAACTTCAGTAAATACAGTTGCACTGACTTCTATTCATACCTATTAAGCAAACCTGAGTTGCTGAATGAAATTTTATCTTCGAAGTAATATGATTGCAGTGTGGAATCCACAAAACCATAAATTGCTTGTGTTCACTAAGAACTTTTTTTGTTGTGATTGTTATCTATGTCTTTCTACATTCTGTGTTATAAGTGTTACATTTCTTAATAAGTAAATTTCTGAAAACTTGAAATGTACTTCTTTCCAGTCTTTCCATTCTTTGTTTGGTTTTATCAGTGAAGGCTATATTTGCAGAGGAAGAAGAAATGTTAGCATTAAAAGTGATATTTAAGGAGAAATAAAAATTGTCCCACTTTTAGGCCAAGAAAATGTATGAAAGTCTCACTTTTGTCCGAAGAAAATATGGCCACCCTATGGGGACCGCATATACTCGTAATCACCGATTTTGTTCGAATTTGTAGAGTTCGCAGGGCTGGGTGAGAAACGAAAGTGACGGAAGTGGCTGCTCCACATGGCCAAGCGTTTAGAAGAAAAATGGCATTGTTCTCTGTATGTCCACCTTTTCAGAAATGGTCTTGGAAGTGGGTTGTTCGGTACAGAATGCAAACCAAAGTCGTCTACGTGTTATTTTATTTGGCTATAGTTTCGACGCTCTGACTGACTTGTAGGAGGATTCCAACCTCGCTTCCGGTCAAAATATGGGCCACTGTTATATTTCTGGCTTATTCAGCCATCATATTAGGCTCCAGGAAGCTATTCCCAGAGCAGTGGAGATGCAAGAAGCATAAGATGACACAATGTGGGATGAGGTACCGGCGACATATGTTAGATTCGGTACCATTCCCGTGAGAAAGACCGCCTGCCTGATGCTGCTGCTCTGTGGTTGGCTGCTGTGTTCGGCGGTATGGCGCCAAAACGTTAAACTTTAGTTGCTATTATTAATTAAACCTGTCATCCAAATTACTTCATTTTTTTAGATAAACATCTCTCAACAGCCAGCTACGTGATGACTGGGTGTTGTGTGATGTCCCTAGGTTAGTTATGTTTAAGTAGTTCTAAGTTCTAGGGGACTGATGACCATAGTGCTCAGAGACATTTGAACCATTTTTTGAACAGGCAGCTATCAATCAGTCATTTCAAAATTATTAAAATCAAAGTATTACTAAAACAAAAGACTGACGATATTACCGGCGATGCACTTCGGTGGCGTTCGGGTCACGCCTTGCTGGCTTGGCGCGTGAAGTGTCTCGGGCAGTCCGGCTCTCCAGTTCTGACCGTTCCAGTAGACAGACATGTTGTCTGTTATAGCAGTATTTGTTTCATGCAATTTTATTTACTACAGTTCCGACCGTAGCTAGGTACAGACATGTTGTCTGTAATAGTAGTATTTGATTCATGTCATTTTATTCTCCAGTTCTGACGGTTCCAGTAGACAGACATGTTGTCTGTGGCAGGATGCATTTCATGTTATTTTAGCCAGATACAATGACTGTGGAAAGATATGTTCAATACGTTGTGATCAAGAATATTTTCTCGTATTTGTATCAATAAAAACGCGAGTGGCATCCCAAATGAGGTATAGTTTATTAGTAGCAGCAGTTCCTTGCGAAGTTAATTTCAGCCTCAAGAAAAAGAATCCACCACCTGCGTGCTGTTTTTCTGCGCTGGGGACATCATCATCATGAAGACAGTAGGTTAGTGAAGTGTACAAGAACTTATGTATTCCACACAGGGCAGTGGAAACAACTAGGCACCTCACGTGTAACTGCATGGACAGTACAAATGCGTTCAGTGACACGTCATCTGCGGTAATGCAGAGGAGGTAAAGGAGGATGAAAGTATTAACACTAATCTCACTTTTATTCCTTTTTCTTGCCGTACCACACTGGTAACTGTACATCTACATTGATACTCTGCGAATCACATTTAAGTGCCTGGCGGAGGGTTCATCGAACCACCTTCACAATTCCCTACTATTCCGATCTCGTATAGCCCTTGGAAAGAACGAACACATTTGTCTTTCCGTATGAGCTCTGATTTCCCTTATTTTATCGTGGTGATCGTTCCTCCCTATGTAGGTCGGTGTCAAAAAAATATTTTCGCATTCGGAGGAGAAATTTGATGATTGGAATTTCGTGAGAAGATTCCGTCGCAACGAAAAGCGCTTTTCTTCTAATGATGTCCAGCCCAAAACCTGTATCATTTCAGTGACACTCTCTCCCATATTTCGCGTTAGTACAAAACGTGCTTCCCTTCTTTGAGCTTTTTCGATGTACTCCGTCAGTCCTTTCTGGTAAGTATCCTACACCGCTCAGCAATATTCAAAAAGAGGACGGACAAGCAGTAGATCTGTTACATTTTGTAAGTGTCCTGCCAATAAAACGCAGTCTTTGGTTAGCCATCCCCACGACATTTTATATGTGTCCCTTCCAATTTAAGTTGTTCGTAATTGTAATTGCTAGGTATTTAGATGAATTTACGGCGCTTCCATTTGGCTGATTTATCATGTAACCGAAGTTCAACGGATTCCTTTTAGCACTCATGTGGATTACCTCACACTTTTCTTTACTTACGGTGAACTTCCAATTTTCGCACCATTCAGATATCTTTTCTAAATCGTTTTTCAATATGTTTTGATCTTCTGATGACTTAATTAGTCGACAAAAGACAGCTTCATCTGCAAACAACGTAAGACGGCTGCTCAGATTGTCTCCCAAATCGTTTATATACACTCCTGGAAATTGAAATAAGAACACCGTGAATTCATTGTCCCAGGAAGGGGAAACTTTATTGACACATTCCTGGGGTCAGATACATCACATGATCACACTGACAGAACCACAGGCACATAGACACAGGCAACAGAGCATGCACAATGTCGGCACTGGTACAGTGTATATCCACCTTTCGCAGCAATGCAGGCTGCTATTCTCCCATGGAGACGATCGTAGAGATGCTGGACGTAGTCCTGTGGAACAGCTTGCCATGCCATTTCCACCTGGCGCCTCAGTTGGACCAGCGTTCGTGCTGGACGTGCAGACCGCGTGAGACGACGCTTCATCCAGTCCCAAACGTGCTCAATGGGGGACAGATCCGGAGATCTTGCTGGCCAGGGTAGTTGACTTGCACCTTCTAGAGCACGTTGGATGGCACGGGATACATGCGGACGTGCATTGTCCTGTTGGAACAGCAAGTTCCCTTGCCGGTCTAGGAATGGTAGAACGATGGGTTCGATGACGGTTTGGATGTACCGTGCACTATTCAGTGTCCCCTCGACGATCACCAGTGGTGTACGGCCAGTGTAGGAGATCGCTCCCCACACCATGATGCCGGGTGTTGGCCCTGTGTGCCTCGGTCGTATGCAGTCCTGATTGTGGCGCTCACCTGCACGGCGCCAAACACGCATACGACCATCATTGGCACCAAGGCAGAAGCGACTCTCATCGCTGAAGACGACACGTCTCCATTCGTCCCTCCATTCACGCCTGTCGCGACACCACTGGAGGCGGGCTGCACGATGTTGGGGCGTGAGCGGAAGACGGCCTAACGGTGTGCGGGACCGTAGCCCAGCTTCATGGAGACGGTTGCGAATGGTCCTCGCCGATACCCCAGGAGCAACAGTGTCCCTAATTTGCTGGGAAGTGGCGGTGCGGTCTCCTACGGCACTGCGTAGGATCCTACGGTCTTGGCGTGCATCCGTGCGTCGCTGCGGTCCGGTCCCAGGTCGACGGGCACGTTCACCTTTCGCCGACCACTGGCGACAACATCGATGTACTGTGGAGACCTCACGCCCCACGTGTTGAGCAATTCGGCGGTACGTCCACCCGGCCTCCCGCATGCCCATTATACGCCCTCGCTCAAAGTCCGTCAACTGCACATACGGTTCACGTCCACGCTGTCGCGGCATGCTACCAGTGTTAAAGACTGCGATGGAGCTCCGTATGCCACGGCAAACTGGCTGACACTGACGGCGGCGGTGCACAAATGCTGCGCAGCTAGCGCCATTCGACGGCCAACACCGCGGTTCCTGGTGTGTCCGCTGTGCCGTGCGTGTGATCATTGCTTGTACAGCCCTCTCGCAGTGTCCGGAGCAAGTATGGTGGGTCTGACACACCGGTGTCAATGTGTTCCTTTTTCCATTTCCAGGAGTGTATATGTAAGGAAGAGCAAGGGGCTTGTAACACTACCTAGGTTCATGTGGGTTGAAATGATCGCTGCATCAAAGAGAAATCTAGAGATATCAATCTGGCACCGGTTTTGACCGGAACCGAGGTTGGGATCTTCCTACACGTCGGTCAGGGGGTCTGAAGATGGCGTAGGAAGCAGCCGAAAATGGTAGTCAAATAAAACAGCACTTAGATGGCTGAAAGCAATAGCATTTTTTGCGCGAGGCGAGCGAGGCATGAGCCATTTACACCGATGAGGCAAAAAGTTATGGTCATCTGATTAATCGCTTGTTAGTCCGTCTTTGGAATGTAGTACATCATAGTGTATCACTGACTCTTCGTATCAGGGATCCGACAATTTGTTGGTAGGTTTGTGGAGGTATGTAGCGTTAGATGTCCAAGCACAGGTCATGTAATTCGCGTAGACAACGGTCCGCTGATTTGTGTACGCGGCGATCGATAGCGACCCAAATGGGTTCCACAGGATTTACATCAGATGAATTTGGCAGAGGAGACGTAAACGTGAGTTCACTATACAATGCTTCTCAAACCACTGTCGCACGGCTCTGACTTCGAGACACGAGTAAATATACTACTGAAAGATGACATCGCTGTCGGGGGAGATACCAAGCATGGAGGGGGTACGCATGTGTCACCGGTGGGCTGAAGAGACTAGTCATAAATCCTCAAAAAAGTAGAATATGGAAGTACTACGGAGTAGGAAGATATGCTTAAACTTCTCTTTGTCTGCAGACCCTACGACAATGAATATAGTCCAGTAAGCAGTTCAGTTGGACAGAAATTGATATGTCTAAAAAAGACAATCTCAGAAGTTGGAATATAGAAAAGCCGAGAAAGCCTTCGGTATAATTAATAGTAAGGGCGGTAACAATAAGAATGCAATGGGGCTTCCAGTTAGATGAAGAGGAGGGAGCAGATAGGTTGAAACAGTACACTGAAGGCCTCTATGAGGGAGAATTGTTTGATGGCGTTATAGAAGAAACAGCATTACTCGACAGGGAAGAATCACAATTTAAAAGAGCTTTGGACGATTTAAAATCAAATAAGGCAGAACAGCTAGACAAAATTCCGCTAGGATTTCTAAAATCATTTGGGGAATGTGGCAACAAAACGACTATTGAGATTGCAAGACCTATCAAGAGCGAGAATTATTGCATAGCCATCTTAACAGCATCATGCATCCACGTCGCCGACATGAATAATGTAGAAAAGAATGGAAAACAAAACTGAAGATCTGTTGGATGACAATCAGTTTTACTTGAGGAAAGTTCAAGGCTGCGGAGAGGCACTTCTGACGTTGCGGTTAATAATGTAATTAAGGCTGAAAAAAATCAAGACACATTTATAGGATTTGTCGACCTGCAAAAAGCGTCCGACAACGTAAAATTTTGCAAGATGTTCGAAATTCTGAGAAGAACAGGGGTAAACTACAGGGAAAGAAGGGTAATATACCGGGTGATCAAAAAGTCAGTATAAATTTGAAAACTTACTAAACCACGAAATAAAGTAGACAGAGAGGTAAAATTTGACACACATGCTTGGAATGACATGGGGTTTCATTAGAAACAAAAAAAAAAAAAAAAAGTTCACAAAATGTCCGACAGATGGCACTGGACAGCAAAACTGCTACCGTGACGGGTGAGAGGTACGCCGATACGTTACAGAATAGCATCATCCCCAGCCTGGCTGATAAACACCTGCTGGGACGTACGATGTTTATGCAGGATAGCGCTCCACCCCATGTTGCTAGACGCGTCAAAGATCTCACGAGCGCGTCGTTTGGTGATGATCGTGTGCTCAGCCGCCACTTTCGTCATGCTTGGCCTCCCAGGTCCCCAGGCCTCCGTCCGTGCGATTAATGGCTTTGGGGTTACCTGAAGTCGCAAGTGTATCGACCGACATCTCTAGGGATGCTGAAAGACAACATCCGACGCCAATGCCTCACCATAACTCCGGACATGCTCTACAGTGCTGTTCACAACATTATTCCTCGACTACAGCTATTGTTGAGGACTAATGGTGGACATATTGAGCATTTCCTGTAAAGAACTTCATCTTTGCTTTGTCTTACTTTGTTATGCTAATTATTACTATTCTGATCAAGATGAAGCGCCATCTGTCGGACATTTTTTGAACTTTTGTATTTTTTTGGTTCTAATAAAACCCCGTGTCAATCCAAGCACGTGTGTCAATGTGTACCTCTCTATCTACATCATTCCGTGAATTACTCAGTTTTCAAATTTATACTGACTTTTTGATCACCCAGTACATTACGAGTATGTGCAAGAAGCAAGAGGGAACAATAAGACTGGAAGAGAAAGAACGGGATGCACTGATTAAAAAGGATGTAATGAAGGAATGAAACCTTCGCCCCTACTATTCAGTCTATACAGCGAAGAATCAATGACGAAAATAAAATAAAGGTTCAAAAGTGGGATCAATACCAAAAGTGAAGGTGTATCAATGATAAATTTCACTGATTACATTGCCGCCCCTAGTGAAAGTGGAGAAGAATTACTGACTGCGTTGAATGGAACGAACAGTCGAATGAGTACAGAGTACAGATAGAGAGTAAGTCGAAGAAAGACGAAAGTAATGAGAAAAAATGGTTCTGAGCACTATGGGACTCAACTGCTGTGGTCATAAGTCCCCTAGAACTTAGAACTACTTAAACCTAACTAACCTAAGGACAGCACACAACACCCAGCCATCACGAGGCAGAGAAAATCCCTGACCCCGCCGGGAATCGAACCCGGGAACCCGGGCGGGGGAAGCGAGAACGCTACCGCACGACCACGAGATGCGGGCAAGTAATGAGAAGTAACGGAAATAAGAACACCGAGAAACTTAACATTATACCTGGGAATCACGAAGTAGATGCATAATTCAGCTTTAGGCAGCGAAACAGCCGGTACTGGATAAAAAAATGTCGTGTGACTAGGGCCTCCCGTCGGGTAGACCGTTCGCCGGGCGCAAGTCTTCCGATTTGACGCCACTTCGGCGACTTGCGCGTCGATGGGGACGAAATAATCTACATCTACATCCATATTCCGCAATCCACCTGACGGTGTGTGGCGGAGGGTACCTTGAGAACCTCTATCGGTTCTCCCTTCTATTCCAGTCTCGTATTGTTCGTGGAAAGAAGGATTGTCGGTATGCTTCTGTGTGGGCTCATCCCGAGATATACATAGGAGGGAGCAATATATTGCTTGACTCTTCGGTGAAGGTATGTTCTCGAAACTTTAACAAAAGCCCGTACCGAGCTAATGAGCATCTCTCCTGCAGTCTTCCACTGGAATTTATCTATCATCTCCGTAACGCTTTCGCGATTACTAAATGATCCTGTAACGAAGCGCGCTGCTCTCCATTGGATCTTCTCTACCTCTTCTATGAACCCTATCTGGTACGGATCCCACACTGCTGAGCAGTACTCAAGCAGTGGGCGAACAAGCGTACTGTAACCTACTTCCTTTGTTTTCGGATTGCATTTCCTTAGGATTCTTCCAATGAATCTCAGTCTGGCATCTGCTTTACCGACGATCAACTTTATATTATCATTCCATTTTAAATCACTCCTAATGCGTACTCCCAGAGAATTTATGGAATTAACTGCTTCCAGTTGCTGACCTGCCATTTTGTAGCAAAATGATAAGGGATCTTTCTTTCTATGTATTCGCAGCACATTACACTTGTCTAAATTGAGATTCAATTGCCATTCCCTGGACCTTGCGTCAATTCGCTGCAGATCCTCCTGCATTTCAGTACAATTTTCCATTGCTACAACCTCTCGATATATCACAGCACCATTTATGTATACTGCGAATAGCAACGGTCCTATGACACTCCAATGCGGCACACCTGAAATCATACTTCGGAAGACTTCTCTCCATTGAGAATGACATGCTGCGTTCTGTTATCTAGGAACTCTTCAATCCAATTACACAATTCGTCTGATAGTCCATATGCCCTTACTTTGTTTATTAAACGACTGTGGGGAACTGTATCCAACGCCTTGCGGAAGTCAAGAAACACGGCATCTACCTGGGAACCCGTGTCTATGGCCCTCTGAGTCTCGTGGACGAATAGCGCGAGCTGGGTTCCACACGACCGTTTTTTTCGAAACCCCTTGCTGATTCCTACAGAGTAGATTTGTCTCCAGAAAAGTCATTATACTCAAACATAATACGTGTTCCAAAATTCTACAAATGGCTCTGAGGACTATGCGACTTAACATCTATGGTCATCAGTCCCCTAGAACTTAGAACTACTAAATCCTAACTAACCTAAGGACATCACACAACACCCAGTCATCACGAGGCAGAGAAACTCCCTGACCCCGCCGGGAATCGAATCCGGGAACCCGGGCACGGGGAGTGAGAACGCTACCGCACGACCACGAGCTGGTGACAAAATTCTACACCTGATCGACGGTAGAGATATAGGTCTATAGTTCTGCACATTTGTTCGACGTCCCTTCTTGAAAACGGGGATGACCTGTGCCCTTTTCCAATCCTCTGGATTGGATTACGACAACACAACACCTAGTCCCTGAGCGGAGAAAATCTCCGACCCAGACGGGAATCGAGGCCGGGCCCATAGGACTGACATTCTGTTGTGCTAGCCACCTTTTTTTTATAATTTTTTGTTCTGTATTGTTCATAAAAAGCATACTAGCCCTAGCAAAGAGGGCATTCCTTACCTAGAGAAGTCTACTAGTGTCAAACATAGTTCTTAATTTAACGAAGAAATTTCTGAGAATTTATGTTTGGAGCACAGCACGTGGACTATGGGTAAACCGGAACAGAAAGAATTCTAAGCATGTTGAAAAATAGGTGGGCTGATGAGGAGACCCTCCGCCGAATCGGAGAGGAAAGAGGTTTACGAAAAATACCGACAAAAAGGGAGGACAGGATGGTGGTACACCTCTCAAGACATCCTCCGAAAAATTTTATAAAAGAGTCTTCTCATATTTATTCACCTTTAATTTCACACTCTTGTTTCCCTTGCCTTTCACTCCATTCTTCCAAATTTAATAAACAAATCAAAATGTTTTCGCTGAAATTATGTTTTTTTTTTTTTTTCCTGTGATATCTGTAGTGCACCTCTCTGTGGGTTTGCTCCTCTCACATTCTTCTCAAAACTGTGACATAGATTTTTTTTTAATACTATGTTTCAGTATCCATCACGGTTCTGAAAATTTCCTTGCCTTATCCTTCTCTCTCCTCTAAGATAAAAGGAATTGCGACTTACTTTTCCATGAGATTTATATTTCTTGCTTCTAAGTCCACTATTCTGCACTTCTACCGTCCTCCACACACACACCCACACACACACACACACACACACACACACACACACACACGAACGCACACCCTTACTCACTGGCTCACACACACACACACACACACACACACACACACACACACACACACACACACACACAGCCGGCCGCTGTGGTCGAGCGGTTTTAAGCGCTTCCGTCCGGAACCGCGCTGCTGCTACGGTCGCAGGTTCGAATCCTGCCTCGGGTATGGGTGTGTGTGACGTCGTTAGGTTAGTTAGGTTTAAATAATTCTAGGGGACTGACGATCTCAGATAAGTCTCATAGTGCTTAGATCCATTTGATTTGAATCACAGACACAGACACACACACAGACACACATACACACACGCACACACACACACACACACACACACACACACACACACACACACACACACACCCTTACTCACTGGCACACACACACGCACGCACACACACACACACACACACACACACACACAAACACACACACACACACACACACACACACACACACACATACACAGCCGGCCGCTGTGGTCGAGCGGTTCTAAGTGCTCCTGTCCGGAACCGCGCTGCTGCTACGGTCACAGGTTCGAATCCTGCCTCGGGCATGGATGTGTGTGTTGTCCTTAGGTTAGTTAAGTTTAAGTAGTTCTAAGTTCTAGGGGACTGATGACCTCAGATAAGTCTCATAGTGCTTAGATCCATTTGATTTGAATCACACACACACACACACACACACACACACACATACACACACACACACACACACACGAACGCACACCCTTACTCACTGGCACACACGCACACACACACACACACACACACACACACACACACACACACACAGCCGGCCGCTGTGGTCGAGCGGTTTTAAGCGCTCTCGTCCGGAACCGCGCTGCTGCTACGGTCGCTGGTTCGAATCCTGCCTCGGGCATGGGTGTGTGTGATGTCCGTAGGTTAGTTAGGTTTAAGTAGTTCTAAGTTCTAGGGGACTGATGACCTCAGATAAGTCTCATAGTGCTTAGATCCATTTGATTTGAATCACACACACACACACACACACGCAGAGTCACATCATATCAGTTTCTTCAGCCAGCTATCTGGGACCTATGCAGATTGGACAAGCAACTTTTTGAGCACCGGAGGACTGAAAGAATTATAAGTTATGTCTCTGTGCAGTTTCCGACTTGACTAAGTGCAGAGGGCCGAGAGATTACGGCGATGGCTTCCAATACTGATGGCTGATCGGCGGTTTTGTAGTACATGGCAGAAATGTGGGAAGCGGGTGTGCCGAAGAGTCAGGTGCTGTAAATCGAAGGCAGCACGTCGTGAAAATAACCAGCGGTCAGAGGCTGCTTAAAAGGAGAATGAACTGTATTGTTCCCACGAAATCATGTCGCTCTAAGATCTTCTTCGGTTTGAATATCGGTCTAGAGAATTTTTCTTTGCTCGCATTTTGATGACTTTGTAGGGTTCTAGCCGGGGGTTAAGTCGAGACAGTTCCAGGAGCAATGTATGATTCCGGTTCAGTGGTAGGAATGCAGCACGTAATGTAATGTAATCACGTTGCAACAGACCTGCTAGTAGTATGTTGGTAGTAACGTTTTCATCCTCCTTTACTGGTTCAAGGTGGTCGAGAGGTAGCCTCTTCAACTAGTAATCAAAATGTCCTAGACCCCAAACCTTTGGCAATGACGGCCGAAGTCACCCTCACCTATGAATGGCTTTGTAACCGAGGGTGGTGGAGAGCACTGAGGTTCAGAACACTTTTGTCCTTGGCGTGGGAAACTGTCCCTGAAAGGTGGAAGAGTGAGCACATTGTCCAATGGCATGAGGAAGCAGAAGGCAATGGAAGCCACTGTATTGTAGGCACAACGTGTAAATCCACAGGACGTGTGACATGTGGTTGTAACGTTCCAGAGTCGGGGCGTGGAGCGCCAGTAGTTCGAATGTGGTAGGGAAGCTAGAAAACCTGAAAAGGCCTCAACAGCCAGTAAAATTAAGAAATTATTGGAAGTCCTAAGGCTCAATCTAGATACAGTGGGTGTCAGTAAAGTTAAATGGAAAGAAGACTGGAATTTGTGGTCAGACGAGTATAGGGTAATATCAACAGCAGGAGAAAATGATGTAATAGATGTAGGATTCGTTACGAATATGTAGTAGGGCAGACATCGAGATAGTGTGAACAAATCAGTGATAGGGTTATTCTCATTAAAATCGACAGCAAACAAACATCGACAGCAGTAGTTCAGGCATACATGCCGACGTCTCGAGCAGACGTTAAGGAGATACTTAATGGGTAATTCAGTAGGTAGGAGGAGATGAAAATCTAGTTGTCATGGGCAACTGGAATGCAGCTGTAGGGGAAGAAACAGAAGAAAGGGTTACGGGAGAACATGGGCTTAGTAGTAGGAATGAGAGAGGAGAAAGGTAATTGGATTCTGTCATAAATTTCAGCTAGTAATAACGAATAGTCTGTTCAAAGGTCGCAAGAAGAGGAGATGTACTTGGAAAAGGCCGGGATGTACAGGAAGATTTCAGATAGATTTCATCCTGGTCAGGCAGAGATTCCAAAATCAGATAGTGGATTGTAAGGCGTGCCCAGGAGCATATATAGATTCAGATCACAATTTACTCATGATGAAGTATGGACTGGAGCTTAAGGAACTAGTCAGGAAGAATCAATGCAAAAAGATGTGGGACCGGAGGTAATGAGGAATGAAGAGAAACGGTTCAAGTCCTTTGCGGATACAGCTATTATGATAATAAATAGCTCAGTATGCAGTTCGGCTGAAGAGGAATGGACATTTCGAAAAAAGGGCAAATCACAGAAGTAGGACAAGAAAACACAGGTACAAGGAAGGTAACTATGAACAAACGAAGAAACTATGGGTAACAGAAAAATACTTCAGCTGATCGACAAAAGAAGGAAGCACAAAAATGTTCAGGGAAATAAGGAATATACTAAAACAAATCATTTAGGAATGAAATACATAATAGAAGGGGTGCAGGAAAGGTTAGAGAGAATGGCTGTACGAAAAATGTGAAGAACTGGAAAAAGAAATAACTGTTGGGAGGAGTGACACTTCATACAGAAAAGCCAAAACAAACATCAGAGAAATTAAAAATAAAGGCTGTAGCATTAAGAGCGCAATCGGAATTCCCCTGTTAAACGCAGAAGAAAGAGCGGATAGGTCGAAAGAGTACATTGAAGCCCTCTATGATGGGAAGATTTGTCCGATGTGATAGAACAAGAGACAGGAGCAGATTTAGAAGAGA
This sequence comes from Schistocerca piceifrons, assembly GCF_021461385.2. NCBI lineage: Eukaryota > Metazoa > Arthropoda > Insecta > Orthoptera > Acrididae > Schistocerca > Schistocerca piceifrons. The sequence goes on along the minus strand of NC_060146.1, from coordinate 68,249,200 downwards.
CAGGGGATCCAGTGTTAGAAATAGAATTTAAAAGAACTTTGGAAGACTTAAGATCAAATAAGGCATCGCAATTTTTAAAATCATTCGCCGAAATGGTAACAAACCGACTATGCACGTTTGTGCGTAGACTGTGTGAGACTAGCGATATACCGTCAGACTTCTAGAAAACATCATCCACACAAGTCGAAGATAGCAAGAGCCGACAAGTGCGAGAATTATCGCACAATCAGTGTAATAGCTCAGGGATCCAAGTTGCTGACAAGAATGGAAAAGAAAACTGAGAATCTGTTAGATGTGGATCACTCTGGCTTTAGGAAAGGTGAAGACACCAGAGAGGCAATTCTGTCGTTGCGGTTGAAAGACTCAAGAAAAATCAAGACATGTTCATAGTATTTGGCGACCTGGAAAACGCGTTCGACAATGTAAAATGAAGCAAGATGGTCCAAATTCTGAGAAAAGTAGAGGTAACCTATGGGGGGAGGCGGCTAATATACGATATGTACAAGAGCCAAGAGGGAATAATAAGAGTGGATGACCAAGAACGAAGTGCATGGATTAAAACGAGTGTAAGACAAGAGACTTTTGGAGGAAAGAGAACCACTTATATGAATATCAAGAACTCAGATGGAAACCCAGTTTTAAGCAAAGAAGGGAAAGCAGAAAGGTGGAAGGAGTATATAGAGGGTCTATACAAGGGCGATGTACTTGAGGATAATGGTTTACATTCAAGCTTGAAATCGGATAACAAAAACTCGAAACTCTACCGTCTGCTAAGCAAGATGTATGAAACAGGTGAAATATTATCAGATTTCAAGAAAATTATAATTCCAATCCCAAAGAAAGCAGGTGTTGATAGATGTGAAAATAACCGAGTTATCAGTTTAATAAGACACAGCTGCATAATACTAACGCGAATTCCTTACAGACGAATGGAAAAACTGGTAGAAGCCGACCTCGGGGAAGATCAGTTTGGATTCCGTAGAAATGTTGGAACACGTGAGGCAATACTGACCCTACGGCTTATCTTAGAAGCTAGATTAAGAAAAGGCAAACCTACATTTCTAGCATTTGTAGATTTAGAGAAAGCTTTTGACAATGTTGACTGGAATATTCTCTTTCAAATTCTGAAGGTGACAGGGATAAAATACAGGAAGCGAAAGGCTATTTACAATTTGTACAGAAACCAGATGGCAGTTATAAGAGTCGAGGGGCATGAAAGGGAAGCAGTGGTCGGGAAGGGAGTGAGACAGGGTTGTAGCCTATCCCCGATGTCTTTCAATCTGTATATTGAGCAAGCAGTAAAGGAAACAAAAGAAAAATTCGGAGTAGGAATTAAAATCCACGGAGAAGAAACTTTGAGGTTCGCCGATGAAATTGCAATTCTGTCAGAGACAGCAAAGGACTTGGAAGAGCAGCTGAACAGAATTGACAGTGTCTTGAAAGGAGGATATAAGATGAACATCAACAAAAGCAAAACGAGGATAATGGAATGTAGTCGAATTAAGTCGGGTGATGTTAAGAGAATTAGATTAGGAAATGAGACACTTAAAGTAGTAAAGGAGTTTTGCTATTTGGGGAGCAAATAACTGATGATGGTCGAAGTAGAGAGGATATAAAATGTAGACTGGCAATGGCAAGGAAAGCGTTTCTGAAGAAGAGAAATTTGTTAACATCGAATATTGATTTAAGGGTCAGGGAGTCGTTTCTGAAAGTATTTGTAAGAAGTGTATGGAAGTGAAACATCGACGATAAATAGTTTAGACAAGAAGAGAATAGAAGCTTTCGAAATGTGGTGCTGCAGAAGAATGCTGAAGATTAGATGGGTAGATCACATAACTAATGAGGAGGTATTGAATAGAATTGGGGGAAGAGGATTTTGTGGCACAACTTGACTAGAAGAAGGGATCGGTTGGTAGGACATGTTCTGAGGCATCAAGGGATCACCAATTTAGTACTGGAGGGCAGTGTGGAGGGTAAAGATTGTAGAGGGAGACCAAGAGATGAATACACTAAGCAGATTCAGAAGGATGTAGGCTGCAATAGGTACTGGGAGATGAAGAAGCTTGCACGGGATAGAGTAGCATGGAGAGCTGCATCAAACCAGTCTCAGGACTGAAGACCACAACAACAACGGGGTGTCGCATTGTCCTGTTGGAACTGTCCAAGCCCATCGGAACGCACAATGGAGATGAATGGATGCAGGTGATGAGACTCTTTGCTTACATACGTGTCACTTGCCAGAGTCGTATCAGTGGTCTCTTGTCACTACAACTGCACACCACCCGACACTATTCCAAAGCGTGCACGAGCTTGAACAGTCCCTTGCTGACATGCAGCGTTCACGTATTCATAAGGTTGTCTCCATACCGATACACGTCCATCCGCTCGATACAATTTGAAACGAGACTCGTCCGACCAGGCAGCATGTTTCCGGTCATCATCAGTCCAATGTCGTTGCTGACGGGTGCCACAGAGGCGTAAAGCTTTGTGTCCTGAGGTCATCAAGGATATACCTGTGGGCCTTGGGCCTCAAAAGCCCGTATCGATGATGTTTCTTTGAATGGTTCGCACTCTGACATTTGTCGATGGCCGAGCATTGATATCTGCAGCAATTTGCGGAAGGGTTGCACTTCTGTAACGATGAACGTTTCTCTTCAGTCGTCGTTGGTCCACATCTTGCAGGATCTTTTTCCGGCAGCAGCGATGTCGGAGATTTGATGTTTTGCAGGATTCCTGATATTCACGGTACACTCGAGAAATGGTGGTATGGGAAAATCCCTACTTCATCGCTACCTCGTACAGGCTGTATCCCATCGCTCGTGCGCCGACTATAACACCACGTTGTGTCTCACTGAAATGTTCATAACCTGCCATTGTAGTAGCAGTAGCCACTCTAACAACTACGCCAGACACTTGTCGTCTTATACAGGCGTTGCCGACCGCAGCGCCGTATTCTGCCTGCTTACGTATCTCTGCATTTGAATACGCATGCCTATACCAGTTTCTTTGGCGCTTCAGTGTATTACTTTATCGAAATTCGTACGCCTTGGAGCTGCAGTCCTGCGCAGAGATGTACGTCTCCGTCAACCGCTGCAGCGGCGATACGACATCCTGACGAATGCGACAAGGATTTCCGGTGACAAGAGTGAGAGTGGCAGAGAGCAAGGGGCGGGGGGGGGGGGGGGAGGGAGAGGAGCGACGCATTTCCGCAGGGAACTGACCTCGGTGTCGGCCCTGTTTCACTGCCGTCCCGCCGTGCTTAAGGGGAGCCGGAGGTGGTCAAATCCAAAAAATTACGATTTATTTTTTGCTACCGAAAATTAATTGGAAAATTCCTCTTTAATGTAAACTCTGAATTATTGTTCTACTCGCCCTATAAGTGAAGTTATTACCATTTTCCCCCACGCCTGCAGAGGAAATGGGCGGCCGCTGAATGCATCTAACACCCTCTCGTGACTTCCTGGCGAACTGCTTGGGATTTTCTCGGCCTGTTACGCATACAGCGCCTTATGTTACGCATACAGCGAGTGTGCAAGGGTTGGCTACATTGTTTTCTGTGACAAATGAAGCGCAAAGAGCGCGGAACATCGCCTCTTTGCTTGTTTACCGTTTCGAATTAGTTCAGTGTTGCGCCTGTTGTTGGTAGATTTATACTTCTTGTGTAAAGCGTTGTTCTGGTTACGATGCCACGTTTTAGTAACCGTGTATATAAGAAGAGGAAGAACACTAATACCAAGTTGCGATACTACCATTACTGCAACAGTGCGTTTTTCTGCTAAGCAACACATGGCCGGCCATAGCCCTGTGACATCTTCTAGCAAGAAGCTCACTGGTGGAAGTGACAGATTTCGTGAATATGTTAGTGACACTGTACGAGCACTAAGAAATATATGCAATAAAACCAATTTTTCATGACTTAGCACAGCCAGAATTGTTACACAAATGTCTACATGGAAAGACGCAGAATCCTAATGAGAGCGTAAACAATTTGATTTGGAAAGTGATTCCTAAAAGGGTGTTTGTAAGCATAAAAACACTGCACTTTGGCATTTATGATGCAATAGCAACCTACAACCAAGCGAACAGTGTGCAGTGTGAAGTTCTGAAGGCATTAGGATTTACAGCTGGGGTGAACACTGTACGAGCACCAAGAAATATTGACAGAGAAAGGATAAGAGGAGCAGAAAGAAGCGAAAGGCATATCAAGTATGATGGAACAACAGGCCAGAAAAGAAGACAGAAGAGGAAGCTTTTGGAGGATGAAGATGAAGACCCTGGTAATCCATCCTATAGTGCAAGAATGTATTGAGAAACTTAGACAGCCATTTCCCGTAAATTAGAATTTTTCGAATATAAGGAACATTTTCTCAAAATCCACTCAAGCTAGAGAGATGAAATTTTTATACAGCAAACCTACGTCGTAACACAGCCATTTGGCAATATGTTCAGTATAAAGCAATTATTTGTAAAAAAATTTGGGTCATTAATAAAAAAAATAATTGGATGGAAACTAGAAAAGATACACCAAAATCCCTCTGTCATAACTGCAATACTAAACCACTCTATATGTAAAAAATATTCAAATTTTTCTATTTGCTAGATTATTCATAAATGTTCCTCAAACTTAGTGATTTTAACATGAGCAGCGTAGGCACCTCCGGCTCCCCTTAATCGCAAGGGCCGAATGTCTGGACGGACGTGCGTTACCGCAAGTTGATGGCGACCGTCAAGAATCGCCACAGATAAAGGCTGCAAGGACGAGGTCGCAAGGATACTAGTAGCTCTCTACTCTCACGAAGTAACGAGTGCTGTCGACAGAGGTTGTCAAACTGATTCCGTAATTTTTATATTTCCAGACGGCTTTCAACACCGTATCTCACTAGCGTCTTCTAGTGAAACTGCATGCATATGAAGTATCGTCTAAGTTGTTCGACACTTCTTACAAGTCAACCTCCCCATCGCACACCCCCTCAGATTTAGTTATAAGTTGGCACAGTGGATAGGCCTTGAAAAACTGAACACAGATCAATCGAAAAAACAGGAAGAAGTTGTGTGGAACTATGAAAAAAATAAGCAAAATATACAAACTGAGCAGTCCATGTGAAAGATAAGCAACATCAAGGATAGTCCGAGCCCAGGAGCGCCGTAGTCACGCGGTTAGGGTGAGCAGCTGTGCAACGAGAGGTCATTGGTTCAAGTCTTCCCTCGAGTGAAAAGTTTAATTTTTTATTTTCAGACAATTATCACAGTTCAGGCACTCACACATTATCAACTTCGCTCTCCAAAATTCCAGGACATGTTCAGATTTGCTTGGACATATGCAGGATTTGACGGTCTACGCACGGAAAAATTTGAAAACGTTAAAAACATACGTTTTGACAGAACACAGGGAAAACTGTGCGACTGTGAAACTGTTGCATTTATTTGTTGCAGTTTATCTGACAAACTCTTATGTTTTCATCATTTTTTTGGGAGTGATTATCACATTCACAAGAAAACCTAAATCGGGCAAGGTAGAAGAATCTTTTTACCCGTGTACAAGTTAGGTGGGTCGACAACATATTCCTGCCATGTGACGCACATCCCGTCACCAGTGTCGTATAGAATGTATCAGTCGTGTTTTCCTGTGGAGGAATCGGTTGACCTATGACCTTGCGATCAAATGTTTTCGGTTCTCATTGGAGAGGGACGTCCTTTCGTCTAGTAATTGCACGGTTTTGCGGTGCGGTCGCAAAACACAGACACTAAAGTTATTACAGTGAACAGAGACGTCAATGAACGAACGGACAGATCATAACTTTGCGAAAATAAAGAAATTAAAATTTTCACTTGAAGGAATACTTGAACCAAGGACCTCTCGTTCCCCAGGTGCTCACCCTAACCACGGGACCACGGCGCTCCTCAGCTCACATTTTCCTTGATGTTGCCCATCTTGCCCATGGACTACTCAGTTTGTATATTTTGCTTATTTTTTCATAGTTCCACACAACTTCTTGCTGTTTTCTCGATTGATCTGTGTTCAGCTTTTCAAGACGTATCCACTGTGCCAACATAACTAAATCTGAGGGGGGGGGGGGGGGGGTGCGATGGGGAGGTTCCCTTGTTAGTAACTGACGGAGAGTCATCGAGTGAAATAGAAGTAATATCTGGCGTTCCCCAAGAAAGTGTTATAGGCGCTCTGCTGTTCCTGATCTGCATAAACGACATATGAGAGAATCTGACCAGCCCACTAACAAGGGGAGGCCACGACGTTTGGAGCGCGGATTTACTGCAGACTTCGTACACTCGTAGTACTCCATGAGGACAACAAAATGTGAAAGCAGTAGCGCGTACTTCTCAAGCGTTACTGAGAAAATCGCAAGATAATTTCGGTCGACAGATATACAGGGTGAGTCACCTAACGTTACCGCTGGATATATTTCGTAAACTACATCAAATACTGACGAACCGATTCCACAGACCAAACGTGAGGAGAGGGGCTAGTGTAATTGGTTAATACAAATCATAAAAAAATGCACGGAAGTATGTTTTTTAACACAAACCTACGTTTTTTTAAATGGAACCCCGTTAGTTTTGTTAGCATATCTGAACATATAAACAAATACGTAATCAGTGCCGTTTGTTGCATTGTAAAATATTAATTACATCCGGAGATATTGTAACCTAAAGTTGACGGTTGAAACCTCCGACGTTCAGTTGCGTGTTGTAACAAACACGGGCCACGGTCGGCGAGCAGCGTCTGCAGGGACACGTCCAAAGAGCTGCAACATATATCGCGTTTCTACAGAATGATCTGCCAACGTTGCTCGAAAATGTAACACTGGAAACGCGTCGACGTATGTGCTATCAGCATGATGGTGCACCTGCACATTCCGCAATTAACACTAGGCTGACCTTTGACAGGATGTTCGACGGGCGTTTCATAGGACGTGGAGGACGCATAAATTGGCCAGCCCGTTCTCCTGATCTTACACCTCCGGACTTCTTTCTGTGGGCTACGTTAAAGGAGAATGTGTACCGTGATGTGCCTACAACCCCAGAGGATATGAAACAACGTATTGTGGCAGCCTGCGGCGACATTACACCAGATGTACCGCGGCGTGTACGACAATCATTACTCCAGAGATTGCAATTGTGTGCAGCAAATGATGGCCACCACATTGAATATCTATTGGCCTGACATGTCGGGACACACTCTATTCCACTCCGTAATTGAAAACGGAAACCACGTGTGTACGTGTACCTCACCCCTCATGGTAATGTACATGTGCGTCAGTGAAAAAGACCAATAAAAAGGTGTTAGCATGTGGACGTAATGTGCTGTTCCAGCCTCTGCTGTACCTAAGATCCATCACCGTTCCCTTTGGATCCCTACGTAATTCGGTGCTCTCCGATACACACGATCGAACAGCGGAGGAGTGGTACTCAAGCGTCAACTTTAGGTTACAATATCTCCGGATGTAATTAACATTTTACAATGCAACAAACGGCACTGATTACGTATTTGTTTATATGTTCAGATGTGCTAACAAAACTAACGGGGTTCCATTTAAAAAAACGTAGGTCTGTGTTAAAAAACATACTTCCGTGCATTTTTTTTATGGTTTGTATTAACCAATTACACTAGCCCGTCTCGTCACGTTCGGTCTGTGGTATCGATTCGTCTGTATTTGATGTGGTTTACGAAATATATCCAGCGGTAATGTTAGGTGACTCACCCTGTATGTCTGTGAGGGGCTATTTTGACCATGAAGCGGCTACAGCCGAGTGGCTGCCGGCACGGTAGCTCAGCGTGTTCGGTCAGAGCGTTAGCTTCCCTTTCTAATAAAAGAACTGAGCGAACACATGTAGAACAAACTGACGTCCGCCCTCAACAAATTCAGCGAACAATGTAAAACAATTTTTAAGGCGCTATTAAATTCACTCGATACTGTATAACCAATTATCACCGCCGATTTTTAAGGAAATACTCCGTTATGCTTGCTTCCAAACTATCGTGTGAAAGAGAGGTTTTTGAAAATGTTAACAAGGTTTGTTTTTCCACAGAATACGTCAAAAGACCTTGCGTCTGCGGAAACATAGCATTTATTCAATGGAGCTGGTGCCGTTTAACCTTATGTTTTCCATGTTTTTACGAAAAATACCATCCTGCAACTTGTAATGTCGAAAGCGACGATTAATTGTACATCTTTCGAAAGCCGTCTGTGCCGGTCAAAACTTGGAGGTAACAAGTAGCTACGGGCTCCTTCCAGGTATAAGGGATTTCTCAAATCACGGACAAGCATACATTTTTAGTACGACTTTATGCATTTGGTCGTTTACTAGTCGATAGTTATGAATATTACATTATTCGTGATAATGAAAATTAGTAGACTGCCAAATAACATTGTAAATTTAATAAAATCTCATCCGATTACACGTTGTTTCCCCATTATATCAGTTGTAATATAAGTAATAAAGAAAATGACTGTGTTGAAAATAAAATAAAAAAAATTGACGAACGCAACTCGATCCAGCGAACCAGCGGCTTGAACGCCAAACACTTTTTTTCTTAAAAAAAAAAAAAGAAAACATTTTGTTCTATACTGTTCATTGAATTTGTTCAGGGCGTACGTCCAATGACACCCATTCAGTTTGTCGATGATCCGTTCGCTCTGTTTTTTTTATTATAAAGGGCAGCTAACGCTCTGCTCTGAGCTACCGTGCCGGCACCACTCGGCTGCAGCCGCTTCATAGTTAAAATGTCCACGCACAGATACATATATATTCGACGATCGAAATTATCTTGCGATTTTCTCAGTAACGCTTGAGAAGTACGCGCTACTACTTACACATTTTGTTGTCCTCATGGAGTACTACGAGTGTACGAAGTTTGCAGTAAATCCGCGTTCCAAATGTCGTGGGCTCCCCTTGTAAGATTGATTGAAGATGCTGTCATTTACTGTCTTGTAAAGTCATCAGATGATCAAAAATGACTGAAAAATCATTTGAAATTAGAATTAATACCTTCAGCTGCTGACGGGCGATGATCAACGGGGACAGGTGAAAATGTGTGCCCAGACCGGGCCTCGAACCCGGGATCTCCTACTTACATGGCAGACGCTCTGTTCATCTGAGCCACCGAGGGCACAGAAAATAGCGCGACTGCAGAGACTTACTCCCGCACTCCTCCCGCGAGACAAACATTCTCACCTTGTATATCCACACACTACATTCGTAGAGTCCCACCCCAACACAATCTTTACTTGTGGAAGACATTCTTACAAAGTTCCGCAAGAGTTCGGGGAATACGTGTGCATCTGTACAGAAAAAGAAGGTCATGGCCGGTGTTGCCAGAACTATATACTTATATACAGGGTGTTACAAAAAGGTACGGCCAAACTTTCAGGAAACATTCCTCACACACAAATAAAGAAAAGATGTTATGTGGACAAGTGTCCGGAAATGCTTAATTTCCACGTTGGAGCTCATTTTAGTTTCGTCAGTATGTACTGTACTTCCTCGATTCACCGCCAGTTGGCCCAATTGAAGGAAGGTAATGTTCACTTCGGTGCTTGTGTTGGTTCAAATGGCTCTGAGTACTATGTGACTTGACTTCTGAGGTCATCAATCGCCTAGAACTTAGAACTACTTAAACCTAACTACCCTAAGGACATCACACACATCCATGCCCGAGGCAGGATTCGAACGTGCGACCGGAGCAGCAGCGCGGCTACAGACTGAAGCGCCTGGAACCGCTCGGCCACAGCGGCCGGCATTTCGCGATCGAGAAGTCTCTTCAGCCTCAACGGGTGTGTGTGTGTGGTATGCAGTGTCGACTAGCGGAATAATCGGTCATCTACATCTACATCTACATCTACATGATTACTCTGCAATTCACATTTAAGTGCTTGGCAGACGGCTCACCGAACCACAATCATACTATCTCTCTACCCTTCCACTCCCGAACAGCGCGCGGGAAAAACGAACATAAACCTTTCTGTTCTAGCTCTTATTCTTTTTTTTTATCATTCCTACCTATGTAGGTTGGGCTCAACAAAATATTTTCGCATTCGGAAGAGAAAGTTGGTGACTGAAATTTCGTAAATAGATCTCGCTGCGACGAAAAACGTCTTTGCTTTAATGACTTCCATCCCAACTCGCGTATCATATCTGCCACACTCTCTCCCCTATTACGTGATAATACAAAACGAGCTGCCCTTTTTTGCACCCTTTCGATGTCCTCCGTCATTGCCACCTGGTAAGGATCCCACACCGCGCAGCAATATTCTAACAGAGGACGAACGAGTGTAGTGTAAGCTGTCTCTTTAGTGGACTTTTGCATCTTCTAAGTGTCCTGCCAATGAAACGCAACCTCTGGCTCGCCTTCCCCACAATATTATCTATGTGGTCTTTCCAACTGAAGTTGTTCGTAATTTTAACACCCAGGTACTTAGTTGAATTGACAGCCGTGAGAATTGTCCTATTTATCGAGTAATCGAATTCCAACGAATTTCTTTTGGAACTCATGTGGATCACCTCACACCTTTCGTTATTTAGCGTCACCTGCCACCTGCCACACCATACAGCAATCTTTTCTAAATCGCTTTGCAACTGATACTGGTCTTTGGATGACCTTACTAGACGGTAAATTACAGCACCATCCGCGAACAACGTAAGAGAACTGCCCAGATTGTCACCCAGGTCATTTATATAGACCAGCAACACCAGAGGTCCCAGGACGCTTCCCTGGGGAACACCTGATATCACTTCAGTTTTACTCGATGATTTGCCGTTTATTACTACGAACTGCGACCTTCCTGACAGGAAATCGCGAATCCAGTCGCACAACTGAGACGATACCCCATAGGCCCGCAGCGTTGCCTGGTGAAACGTTGTTGTGATGCCTCGTGTAAGGAGGACAAATGCATACCGTCACGTTTCCGACTTTAATAAAAGTAGGATTGTAGCCTATCGCCACTGCGGTTTGTCTTATCCCGACATTGCTGGTTGCGTTGGTCGAGAACCGATGACTGTTAGCAGAATATGGAATCGGTGGGTTCAGGAGGGTAATACGGAACGCTGTGCTGGATCCCAACGGCCTCGTATCACTAGCAGTCGAGATGACAGGCATCTTATCCACATGGCTGTAACGGATCGTCCACCCACGTCTCAATCCCTGAGTCAACAGATGGGGGCGTTTGCAAGACAACAACTATCTGCACGAACAGTTCGACGACGTTTGCAACATCATGGAGACCATGGCTGCGGTTACCCTTGACGCTGCATCACAGGCAGGAGCGCTTGCAAGGGTGTACTCAACAACGAACCTGGGTGCACGAATGGCAAAACGTCACTTTTTATGATGAATCCAGGTTGTGTTTACAGCATAATCATGGTCGAATCCATGTTTGGCGACATCGCGGTGAACGCACATTGGAAGCATGTATTCGTCATCGCCATACTGGCGTATCACCCGGCGTGATGGTATGGGGTGCCATTGGTTACACGTCTCGGTCACCTCTTGTTTGCGCTGACGGCACTTTGAACAGCGGACTTTACATTTCAGATGCGTTACGACCCGTGGCTCTACCGTTCATTCGATCCCTGCGAAATCCTACATTTCAGCAGGATAATGCACGACCGCATGTTGCAGCTCCTGTACGGGCCTTTCTGGATACAGAAAATGTTTGACTGCTGCCCTGGCTAGCACATTCTCCAGATCTCTCACGTTGTTGTGATGCCTCGTGTAAGGAGGACAATGGTGACCGAGCAACTGTTTCGTCACAATACGCCAGTCACTACTCTTGATGAACTGTGGTATCGTGTTGAAGCTGCGTGGGCAGCTGTACCTGTACACGCCATCCAAGCTCTGTTTAACTCAATGCCCAGGCGTATCAAGGCCGTTATTACGGCCAGATGTGGTTGTTCTGGGTAATGATTTCTCAGGAGCTATGCACCCAAATTGCGTGAGAATGTAATCACATGTCACTGCTAGTATAATACAGGGTGATTCAAAAAGAATACCACAACTTTAGGAATTTAAAACTCTGCAACGACAGAAGGCAGAGCTAAGCACTATCTGTCGGCGAATTAAGGGAGCTATATAGTTTCATTTAGTTGTACATTTGTTCGCTTGAGGCGCTGTTGACTAGGCGTCGGCGTCTAAGATGGCGATCGCTCAAGAGAAAGCTTTTTGTGTTATTGAGTACGGCAGAAGTGAATCGACGACAGTTGTTCAGCGTGCATTTCGAACGAAGTATGGTGTTAAACCTCCTGATAGGTGGTGTATTAAACGTTGGTCTAAACAGTTTACAGAGAATGGGTGTTTGTGCAAAGGGAAAAGTTCTGGACGGCCGAGAACGAGTGATGAAAATGTAGCACGCATCCAGCAAGCATTTGTTCGCAGCCCAGGAAAATCGACTCGCAGAGCTAGCAGAGAGCTGCAAATTCCACAATCAACTGTATGGAGAGTCCTACGAAAAAGGTTAGTTATGAAACCTTACCGTCTGAAATTGGTTCAAGCACTGTCTGCAGCTGATAAGATTAAAAGAATCGATTTCTCCAAGAAGCCCTGATCTTACCCCCTGCGATTTTTTCTTATGGGGGTATGTTAAGGATATGGTGTTTCGGCCACCTCTCCCAGCCAACATTGATGATCTGAAACGAGAAATAACAGCAGCTATCCAAACTGTTCCGCCTGATATGCTACAGAGAGTGTGGAACGAGTTGGAGTATCGGGTTGATATTGCTCGAGTTTCTGGAGGGTGCCATATTGAACATCTCTGAACTTGTTTTTGAGTGAAAAAAAAACCTTTTTAAATACTCTTTGTAATGATGTATAACAGAAGGTTATATTATGTTTCTTTCATTAAACACACATTTTTAAAGTTGTGGTATTCTTTTTGAATCACCCTGTATATTTGTCCAATGAATATACGTTTATCATCTGCATCTCTTCTTGGTGTAGCAATTTTAATGGCCAGTAGTGTATATAGTTCTGGCAATACCGGCCATGACCTTCTTCTTCTGTGCGGATGCACACATATTCCCTGAACTCTTACGGGACTTGGTCAGACTGTCTTCCACGAGTAATGAGTGTGTTGGGGTGGGACACTTCGAATATAGTGTGTGGACATACAAGGTGAGAATGTGGGTCTCACGGGAGACGTGCGCGAGATAGTCCCTGCAGTCGCGCTATCCTCTATGCCCTCAGTGGCTCAGATGGAGCCGGCACGGTAACTCAGCGTGTTCGGTCAGAGGGTTAGTTGCCCTCTGGAATAAAAAAAAACTGAGTTAATGGATCAACGACGAACTGTAACGAGTGTCTTGCGACGTCCGCACCGAGCAGATGCAGCGAACGGAAACGTACAAAATGAAAAAAAAAAGAAGAAAGAAATGGATAGAGTGTCTGCCATGTAACCAGGAGATCCCGGGTTGGAGTCCCGGTCGAGGAATAAATCACTGAATAATGTAGATAGAGAGGTACAAAAGTGACACACGTGCTTGGAATGACATGGGGTTTTATTAGAACAAAAAAAAATATATAAAAGTTCAAAAAATGTCCGACAGATGGCGCTTCATCTGATCAGAATAGCAATAATTAGCATAACAAAGTAAGACAAAACAAAGAAGATGTTCTTTACAGGAATTGCTCAATATGTCCACCATCATTCCTCAACAATAGCTGTAGTGTTGTGAATAGCACTGTAAAGCATGTCCGGAGTTATGGCGAGGCATTGGCGTCAAATGTTGTCTTTCAGCATCCCTAGAGATGTCGGTCGATCACGATACACTTGCTATTTCAGGTAACCCCAAAGCCAATAATCGCACGGACCTGGGAGGCCAAGCATGACGAAAGTGGCGGCTGAGCACACGAGGTACAAAGCGCAAGAGATCTTTCACGCGTCTAGCAATATGGGGTGGAACGCCATCCTGCGTAAACATCGTACGTTCCAGCAGGTGTTTATCAGCCAGGCTGGGGACGATGCGATTCTGTAACATATCGGTGTACCTCTCACCCGTCACGGTAGCAGTTACAAAACCAGAATCACGCATTTCCCCGAAGAAAAAAGGCTCTATAACAGTGGATGTGGTAAATGCAACCCATACCGTGACTTTATCGTCGTGCAATGGAGTTTCCATGAAAGTTCTAGTATTTTCGGTAGCCCAAATTCTGCACTTGTGGGCGTTGACAGACCCTCGGAGCGTGAAATGAGCTTCGTCGGTCCACAACACATTACTCAACCAATCGTCATCTTCCGCCATCTTTTGAAACGCCCACACCGCAAATGCCCTCCGCTTCACTAAATCGCCAGGTAACAGTTCATGATGCCGATGGATTTTGTACAAATAGCATCGGAGGGTACGCCTCAGTGCCAACCAAACTGTCTCAGCAGCATTATGCCTTGTGCTCGGTCGGCCACTACGGGGTGTATCGTCTAAAACAACCCGTGGCTCCGAACTTCGAAATCATTCTCGCCACAGCTGCATTTGTCAAGGGACCTTTACCCGTTCGAATCCCCTTCTTATGGCGATAGGATCGTAACGCTGAACTAGCACATTCCCCATTCCGATAATACAGCTTCAATAAAAGCGCCTTTTCAGGTAACGTCAACATGCTGCGACTGCTGGCGCATCTGATTCTCTCTCTCATTACAGCTGCTTTTATACATGATTGTCATGCGCAGTCACTGACGTTTTGCTGTCCAGCGCCATCTGTCGGACATTTTGTGAACTTTTGTATTTTTTGGTTCTAATAAAACCCCATGTCATTCCTAGCATCTGTGTCAATTTTTACCTCTCTATCTACGTTATTCCGTGGTTTATTAAGTTTCCAAATTTATACTGACTTTTTGATCACCCGGTACATCAGCGCCCGTTAGCAGCTGAAGGTATTAACATGATTCTAATTTCGTTTTGGATAGAGTTGTTTGCTGTGGTGTCACCGCCAGACACCACACTTGCTAGGTGGTAGCCTTTAAATCGGCCGCGGTCCGTTAGTATACGTCGGACACCACTATCAGTGGTTGGAGACCGAGCGCCGCCACACGGCAGGTCTAGTCTAGAGAGACTCCCTAGCACTTGCACCAGTTGTACAGCCGACTTTGCTAGCGATGGTTCACTGTCTACATACGCTCTCATTTGCTGCAACCTAACAAGGCGCCATATTCAGTAACTAGAATGAATTCTGAACAGAAAATATTTTGAGTCATGTACCGTCAAGAGCGACGTTCGTCATTAATGGATTAAAGTTAAGTATCAAACTAATTACGTCCGCTTTCTGAATACTAATTCCTTGTCATGTTCCAGACCTCACGTCAGTGTAGTCCTTCCCTCCTCACCCCAGTCTGCGTGAGCTAAAACGCGTGCATTTCGGCCTCCACTAGTGACACGGCGTTGGTTCTTCTGCCAACCCAACATTTACCTCATGAAGTAATCAATGGGTCAACTGAGGTTGTAGTAATGTTAAGTACAGGTTCAGTTCTCCCGTTGTGACAACAGGATTAGCTGCAGCTTTTAATTTGCCTGTACCGAAGTCACGCAGGTTTTCCGCAGGTCTATTTCTGTTGTCTGCTAGCGTATGACGCCGGTCGTTGTGTAGAATGAGTGTGAGGAACGATTTTATAGCACTATACCCTGTGGCAATGAAGTTGCAACGTTGGTAACCAGTTGGAGAAACAGCAAAATAGCTCGAGTTACCCGTACCGCTGTGTGTGTGTGTGTGTGTGTGTGTGTGTGTGTGTGTGTGTGTGTGTGACGCCAGCGCAGTGCAAGACGCCGGCAGTCGCGGCGTCGGCTTTAAATTCCCAGAAGCCGCAGACAGGGAGATGGAGAGAGACGGCCGATGCGGCCGCTGGCCTTGGGGCGCGGTGTCCCAGTCCACAACAAGACGACGGAGGCCGGCCCAGCCTGTTCCTCCACTTCTTGCGCCCGACGGCCACGCCAGCTGGCGCCGCGCCAGCCATCCGACTCTCCTCCGCGTCTTTCGCTTTCAACCGAGGAGTTTAGAAACCGCGCACACGGCCGGCCACTACAACTGCCAGGCCAGCAAGGACGGCAACTGGTCATTAATACGAGCTGCGACCAACAAGTAATGCAGTTCCGTTGAAAAAAAAAATGCGGAATTTGTTGTGGGACGTCGTGGAATATTAACGCTTCAGACCCTATAGTTCCATGAAGTTCCGACAGATGGCGTAGGTAACGGAGGTGCGTCCCAATCAGAGACCTTCCATTGAGGTTCGTTTGGCGGAAAACTAAAGTGAGCCGTGGCGCTCGTTACTGGCGCGCCAGTCTCTTGCATGTCCATTATCGATCCTTCGATGTGTCTTATCTTTGCTTGCCTTGTTGTTTTCCGCATCGCGGGGCGAGTGGCAGTTGAGGTTTGCTCGGGCTACCTGCTGAGACGCCGCGAGGTACGAGGTGGGAAGCAACCACGTATATGTGGAGTTGGTTGTACGCGGTCTGCCGGTTCAGCATGGAGGATATGTGTTGGCTGCCTGCCTGTCTGCTCTCCTGATTTTGCTCGCCGTGCCTTGCGACCGACTAGCTTGGGTCGCTGCCTGGTGTATCCTACACGAGCCATACCGGACGTCCAGCAGAAGTTAAGCAGCCTTGTGTTTCTTTAAAGAAAAGGAGCAAATGTATAAGACCTTTTGTAACCAATTTTGGTGGCCTCTTAAGTGTGGCCTTCGCGTTTACACTGCCTTTGGGGAGTACTAATTGATGTTACTGCCGCTTCCGGCACTTGTCTTTTCAATTAAGTGTTGCCATCGCTTCGAGCGTCCTGACGTCACTCCTCGTTAATTAATGCTGGTTTATGTGTACTTAATTTTGAATTGGCCATTTGAATCAATATTTTGGAGCGCAGTATAGCACTAAGGCAACCTCATTGTATACCACCTTGTGCCCCGGTCTAGTACCTTAATTTTCAGTGGCACGAGTTAGCTCCACTACCGGTTTTACTGATGTGCTCCCTTCAAAGTCTTGTCTTGTATAAGTTTGCCCCATGTGTGTCTGGGAACACAGAGATGAGCTTTAGTGTGACTTCAGTGCTAGTCAGTTAATGGAATCTTCATTTTGGCTTGGCTTCCACTGAAGAGTTTTAGTGGAGCGTAGTGTGTTTGATTTGTTATTAATTTAATTACTGTAAGTTTGTTTATTTAATGAGCAGCAAGAAAAAGAAAAAAATGGTTCAAATGGCTCTGAGCACTATGCGACTTAACTTCTGAGGTCATCAGTCGCCTAGAAGTTAGAACTAATTAAACCTAACTAACCTAAGGACATCACACACATCCATGCCCGAGGCAGGATTCGAACCTGCGACCGTATCAGTCGCTCGGTTCCAGACTGTAGCGCCTAGAACCGCACGGCCACTCCGGCCGGCAGGGGAGCAAAACATTTAAACACTGTCGGTATTAACTCCCCTAGTTGCGGGGTGTTGCTAATTCGTTCCAAATGGCCTACTACTTATTCAATGGCAAGGCTGTTGATTAGTTGGTTACTGTGAGTACAAATTCATGCTATTTATTTGTTACCGAAATTGTTGATGTGTCTGTGTTGTGATTCCATAACTAGCCACGTGTTTGAGCTAAATTCATACAAACCTTACATTGCCGCCTTAAAATTTGTTGCCAGCAGAAACCCTTAAGACAACTAAGTTTTGTCACTGCTTATGTTAACCCCTACTGGCAGCAATATTACATGTAGTTAAATTTTGTCTTAAAATGTGTATTTCTCTGATGTGATAAACGAGTGATAAAAGAAAAAAGCAAAGGGGCCTGGTCCTTCCCATTGTGTCCGATTGGTAACACGCATCATAAAGCATCGCAGATATTCATAGGTGCTTGCAGAATGTCTGCCAGTGAACAAAAGCACGGAGAGTCGTTGAGCGAGGCGTCTGTCAGCACCGCATCAAGGTCCCACAAACCTGTCCCATCTCCCGCGTGCCTGCCGGCGCCTGCACTGTTGGAACGTGCGGACAGTCTCATTCGAGATGGTCGAGTTGGCAGATCACAATCTAACGGCTCGCTGCTCAAATGGACCTCTCTGATGATACATATACACTACTGGCTCAAAAATGCCTCTGAGCACTATGGGACTCAACATCTGTGGTCATCAGTCCCCTATAACTTAGAACTACTTAAACCTAACTAACCTAAGGACATCACATACATCCATGCCCCAGGCAGGATTCGAACCTGCGACCGTAGCAGTCGCGCGACACTACTGGCCATTAAAATTGCTACACCAAGAAGAAATGCAGATGATAAACGGGTATTCATTGGACAAATATATTATACTAGAACTGACATGTGATTACATTTTCACGCCATTTGG
Source organism: Schistocerca piceifrons (assembly GCF_021461385.2). Taxonomy (NCBI): domain Eukaryota; kingdom Metazoa; phylum Arthropoda; class Insecta; order Orthoptera; family Acrididae; genus Schistocerca; species Schistocerca piceifrons. Next base: position 68,230,882 of record NC_060146.1, on the reverse strand, counting down.
GTCCATAGATCCTGAGAAATCAGTACCCAGAACAACCTCCTCTGGCCGTAATAACGGCCTTGATATACGCCCGAGCATCGAGTCAAACAGAGCTTGGATGGCTTGTACAGGTACAGCTGCCCATGCAGTTTCAAAACCATACCACAGTTCATCAAGAGTAGTGACTGGCGCAATGTGACGAGCCAGTTGCTCGGCCACCATTGACCAGACGTTTTCAATTGGTGAGAGATCTGAAGAATGTGCTGCCCCCCCCCCCCCCCCCCCCCCAGGGGCTCAGCATTCATTTGCTGGGTACGGGCTTGGCGACCACGGGGTCCTGAGCTGGGGACTGGTCAGCGCCGCCAGTCTCCTGTCACCGCCGTAAACCCCAGACATGCTTCAGCGACCACCGCATAGTGCAGCGGTGGAATGTTGTGTGCTGCGGGGAATGGTAATTTTGGCTTGACCGCCTGGATTGCGAGGGAGGTAAACCTCTATAAAAACCACTCAATCTTACGGTGTGCTGCGCGCCTATAAGATGCATGGCTGTTGGGGTGGAACAGTCGCAAGCGGGCAACCTCTGGGGCACCTGCCGCGCCCCAGTTGTATAAGGCTTACCTAGGCACGCGGGGCTCTGTCTGAGCGGACCTTTAGTTCCCTAGCTGCTCGTGGGACCACAATGGACCCTTCGACCTCTACGTTTCCCCCTACCAGTGGATTGGGTGGCCCACTGGTAGAAAAACACACCCCATCGAAAAAGCGACTTCGTGCTGCGAGTCCTCCAGCGCCTGGTGTTACTAGAGATTTATCAGACTGTCGTAACAGAGCACATGCTGATATCCAGAATGTGTTTTTGATTGTCGAACGGAAGGGTCTTGAGGGAATTGCAGGAACACTGAAATCTGTGAAGCGTCTGCGCAATGGGACTCTCTTAGTTGAAACTTCTAGTTCCCGTCAAGTCACTTCTCTTAGGAAAGCAACCTGTCTCGGAGAGTACGCTATCGAGACCGAGCTCCACTCCACTTTGATCTATAGTAAGGGTGTTGTGACATGTAGGGACTTGGTGGATATCCCCAAGGACGAGTTGAAATCTGAGTGGGCTGACGAAGGTATTGTCGACGTGCAGCATATTATGAAACGAGTCGATGGGGACCTAGTCAAATCCGACTCGTTTATTCTCACGTTCAATTGCCCGAGACTCCCAGAGCATGTTAAAGCGGGTTTCTTACGTTTGCCAGTACGGTCATATTTCCCCAACCCAATTAGCTGTTTCAAATGTCAGCGCTTTGGGCATACTACGTTGGGGTGCAATGGGATATCCACTTGTGGGAAATGCGGTCAGCCTGCCCATGAAGGAGCCGATTGTTCATCGCCTGTGAAGTGCGTGAATTGCTCTGGGAGTCACCCTGTCTGGAGCCGGGTCTGCCCCATCTATCTCGAGGAACGGAAGATACAGGAGATCAAAACATCTAAGCGCATCCCCTATGGTGAGGCCAAGAAGCTCTTCAAGGCCATGCAGACTCCTGTGTTTACAACATCTTTCGCTTCCACTCTGCAGAAACCGGTACAGTAGGCCACTGTTGCTACACAAACGGAGGTTGCTAGTGTCAGCACTAATACCTGCATTTGCCAGTGCACTTGTGCTGCTGCGGTTGTTTTGCAACCTGCAGCTCTCCCCACAACATCGGACAAGGCCGTGGTTGCTGACATTGGGGTACTTCCTGCCCCTCCCCATATAGCACCTTCTGCCCAGGTGAGTAAAGCTCCAACTGTTGACAAGGTTCTGCATTCTAAGCCCCCCAAGACGAAGACGCCGAAGGTGAAGGTTTTGCCACCTGAGGAGACTAGTCAGGGTCAGTCCGATGACGATGCCATCGTACTATCTGACATCTCCCTTAGGTCGCCATCAGAGCTGATGGACATTGATGTCGACCGGGGGCGATCTTCTGGCCACAGGAATAAATCTCCGGCCAGTACGGGCTCTCCTCCAAAGCACAGGGCCAGGGCGAAAATTCAGCCACCCTGATCACTGGCTCCCATATTACAGTGGATCCTGAATGGGTTCAGGAAGCATGTGGCCGAATTACAACTCCTTGTACGAGAGCGCCCCTTGTGCTTATGTCTCCAAGAGACACATTTCCGGGCCACTGATGCTCCTTCTTTATGGGGCTATACCGTGTATTGAAAAGATGATCTGATGGGGGAAAGGGCAAAGGGTGGTGTTGCGGTTTTTGTCCATGACATGCACCACTCATCTGAGCTCCCTCTTGTTACGGACTTGCAAGCAGTTGCAGTTGACCTTCTTGTGGGGCGGAGGCTCACAATCTGTTCCGTTTACTTACCGCCTCAGGATGCAATAGACTCTGAGGCTCTCACAGACCTTATTACCCAACTCCCCCGCCCACTTCTCCTTCTGGGGGACTTCAATGCTCATAATGTCTTATGGGGCTCTACGACTACTTGCCCCAGGGGTCGCATTCTGGAAAGCCTCATGGCATCCGAAGAACTGTGCATCCTCAACTCTGGTGCTCCCACTCATTTCTGTACTGCTTCTGGGTCGTCGTCAGCTATTGACCTTTCCTTTTGCTCTCCAGCTCTCGCGGATTCTGCTCTGTGGGAGGTTGCCGCTGACCTCCATTCTAGTGACCACTTCCCCCATTGGATTCGCCTCCTGGATGAGACTGTGGCATTACCAGTGCCGCCCAGGTGGCACCTCTGCAGAGCTGACTGGACACTTTTCAGCGATTTAGCTGTTTTGGAACACTGTGCCAGCGTCCACGAATGGGTCGACCATGTTACAGCCGTGATCTCCCATGCTGCTGAATTGTCGATCCCACGGTCCTCAAGTCATCCCAAGAGGCGCCCTGTCCCTTGGTGGACCACTGAGTGCCGCTCAGCCATCCGAGCCCACCGTGCAGCTCTGCGCCGCTTCAAGTGCCGTCCCTCAGCTGACAATCTTGCGGCCTTTCGGGTGGCAAGGGCCAAGGGGCGGCGAGTGATTAAAGAGAGCAAACGACGGTCATGGCAATCGTTCCTGAACTCCATCTCCCGCTCCACTAGTTCTACAAAAGTATGGGAAGCCATCAGGAGGATTTCCGGGAAACGCAGCCAACTACCTGTCACGGCATTGCTGCATCAGGTTTGTCTACTCACGGCGCCGAGAGACATTGCCCAGACACTGGCCATGTATTTTGCCGAATCTACTGCCACTATTAACTGTGATCCAGATTTCTGCCGCTACCGCACTGCCATCGAGAGGGATCACTTGGACTTCCGGTCTCCAAATTCTGAACCCTACAACTGCCCCTTCACAATGTGGGAACTGGATTCGGCGCTGTCTGTGGCTCATGATACTGCGTCAGGTGATGATAAAATCCTGTACAGCATGCTGCAGCACTTGTTGCTGCCATCCAAGGAAGTTCTCCTGAATTGTTTTAATATGATATGGTCATCCGGCACGTTCCCTGACTCGTGGAGGGAGGCGATTTTGGTTCCCCTCCTCAAACCGGGAAAGGACCGAATGCATCCCAGTAGTTATCGGATTATTGCCTTGACGAGCTGTGTCGGGAAGACATTGGAACGCATGGTCAACCGTCGCCTGGTTTGGCTGCTCGAGGCCAGTCAGCTCCTTAGCCACTCTCAGTGTGGCTTTCGGAGATGTCGTTCAACTATAGACAACTTGACCCTGCTTGAGGCGGCCATCCAGCAGGCCTTCCTACGTAACCAGCATTGTCTAGGTGTATTCTTTGACATTAATAAGGCGTATGACACTACTTGGCGCAGCCTTATCCTCAATCAACTCCATCAGTGGGGCTTTCGTGGCCATCTCCCCATCTTCATTCGGTCCTTTCTTTCCCGCCGCCTCTTTCGATATCGGGTTGGTAATGTGCTATCTGATTTGTACGTGCAGGAGAATGGTGTTCCTCAGGGAAGCGTTTTAAGTGTCACCCTCTTTGCCGTCGCCATTAACAGTATCACGTCCACTATCCGGAGTCCTGCCCAGTGCTCCTTGTTTGTGGACGATTTTGCTGTTTTCTGTTCTTCCTCCAGTCTTGTCACTGCTAATCGGCAGCTGCAGCTTACGATAAAGCGATTAGAGGCATGGACTGCGAAGACGGGTTTTACCTTTTCTGCAGACAAATGTGTGTGTGTTCATTTTAATCGTTCTCGACGTGCTTTTACCTCCCCTGAATTGCGTCCGAGGGACACCATTCTTCCTTTTAGAGACACTGTGAGGTTCCTGGGCCTCACTTTTGATTCCAAGTTGTCGTGGTTGCCGCACCTAAGACCTCAAGGTGCGGGCCCTGAAGGCGCTGAATATTTTGAAGTGTCTGAGCCATCGGTCCTGGGGAGCAGATCGGGGGCGTCTGCTGCAGTTTTATAGGGCTTTCGTCCGGTCGCGTCTTGACTATGGATGCACTGTGTATGGGTCAGCGAGGCCTTCGTATCTGAAGATTCTTGACGCAGTACACCATGAGGGTATCAGGCTGGCCACTGGTGCCTTCCGTACCAGTCCCATCCCCAGCCTGTGTGCTGAGGCAGGGGAACCGCCGCTCGCCATCCGGCGGAAACTCCTCATGGTGCGACGGGTGTGTCAATTCCTTGCCTGTCCTACCTCCCCTGCGTACCCTACTGTTGCCCGACCGCCTATGGAACGTCTCTTTTCCAGTCGTCCCAGGGCAACGAGACCACTTGGGATTCGTGCCAAGCATTTGCTTGAGTCCCTTGGTGTGGAGCGTGTGGCACCCCAACTCCAGGGTTTTACCCGCCTGCCTCCCTGGTTGCTCCAGAGGGCCAGCGTCCTTTTAGACTTGTCAGAGTACCGGAGGAGCCGCACTCCTGCGTTATTTTTTACCTCCTTATTTTACGATATTTTAAACCAGCATCCCGACCATGTACCAGTATTTACGGATGGCTCTAAACAGGGGGACTCTGTTGGTTGTGCTGCTGTTTTCCCTGATCGAGTGGTCAAGTTACGGCTTCCTGCGGCGTTTACCATCTTTGATGCCGAATTGTTTGCGATCTTGCGGGCATTGGAGCAGATGAGATGTGTTCCCAGTCTTAAGTTTCTCATCTGTTCTGACTCCCTGAGTGCCCTTCAGACCATGCAACACTTGTACCCAGTGGATACCGTCTTCCAGAACATCCATGATGCCCTACTCCACCTGCAACGGCAAGGGAAGGAGGTTTCTTTCTGCTGGGTGCCGGGGCACGTGGGTATTAGGGGAAACGAACTGGCGGATGTGGCTGCCAAAGATGCATGTTCCCTCCTTCACGTTGTTGAATGTGCCGTCCCCCTCCATGCTGTTACCTGCCTTTTGCGTTTTCGTGTTGTGCGTCAATGGGAAGAGGAGTGGCTGGCAGTCGGTGAAAATAAGCTGCGTCTGGTCAAGGCCATGGCGTACGTCCTACCAGTCATGCAGGCGGGATGAGCGGCCATGGCGTACGTCCTACCAGTCATGCAGGCGGGATGAGGTTCTCCTCACTCGCCTCCGCATCGGGCACAGTCCCTTAACGCACGGTTTTTTACTCCGGCGGGAGGACCCCCCAATCTCCAGTGCTTGCGGCGTCCAGATTACTGTCCGCCACATTTTACTTGACTGTCCTTTATTCTCTGACCAGAGGGCGGTGGTTTCCTTGCCACCGGATTTGCCCTCTATTTTGCAAGACGACGCAACGACTGTGGTTAAGGTCTTACGGTTTTGTGTCCTGTCCAATTTGTTGCCTCGGATTTTAGGGAGAGGATTTTAATGTGCTGCTGGGTGACTGGCTCACCCAGGCTTTAGGTAAGAGGTCCACCAGTCACGATTACCTAATTGTTTCACTTCTATTTCTGTTCTCTTTTCTTTGTGTTTCCTTTCCTTTTTTAGTGCGTTTCTTCTCCTCTTGTTTTGCCTCTGTATGTAAGGATTTGTAACTGCGTCAGGTCTGTGTCTTTTAGCCGTTCTCCTTGTTCGCTGTCCGTCTTCGTCCCTTCACCGCATGTGTTCCTGTTTCTATGCGTTTGGGCGCTGATGACCACGCTGTTTAGCGCCCGAAAACCTCGAACCACACACACACACGCACACACAATGTGCTCGCCAGGACAGCAGTCGAACATTTTCTGTATCGAGAAAGGCCCGTACAGGACGTCGTGCATTATCGTGCTGAAATGTAGGGTTTCGCAGGGATCGAATGAAGGGTAGAGCCACGGGTCGTAAAACATCTGAAATGTAACGTCCACTGTTCAAAGTGCCGTCAATGCGAACAAGTGGTGACCGAAACCCCTATACAATCACGCCGTGTGATACGCCAGTATGGCGATGACTAATACACGCTTCCAATGTGCGTTCACCGCGATGTCGCCAAACACGGATGCGACAATCATGATGCTGTAAACAGAACCTGCACTCCTGCGAAAAAATGACGTTTTGCCATTCGTGCACCCACGTTCGTCATTGAGTACACCATCACAGGCGCTCCCGTCTGTGATGCAGCGTCAAGGGTAACCGCAGCCATGGTCTCCGAGCTGATAGTCCATGCTGCTGCAAACGTCGTCGAACTGTTCGTGCAGATGGTTGTTGTCTTGCAAACGTCCCCATCTGTTGACTCGGGGATCGAGACGTGGCTGCACGGTCCGTTACAGCCATGCGGATAAGATGCCTGTCATCTCGACTGCTAGTGATACGAGGCCGTTGGGATCCAGGACGGCGTTCCGTATTACTCTCCTGAAACCACCGATTCCATATTCTGCTAACAGTCATTGGATTTCGACCAACGCGAGCAGCAATGTCGCGATACGATAAACGGCAATCGCGATAGGCTACAATGCGACCTTTATCAAAGTCGGAAACGTGATGGTACGCATTTCTCCTCCTTACACGAGGCACCACAACAACGTTTCACCAGGCAACACCGGTCAACTGCTGTTTGTGTATGAGAAATCGGTCGGAAACTTTCCTCATGTCAGCAAGTTGTAGGTGTCGCCACCGGCGCCAACCTTGTGTGAATGCTCTGAAAAGCTAATCATTTGCATATCACAGCATGTTCTTCCTGTCGGTTAAATTTCGCGTCTGTAGCACGTCATCTTCGAGGTGTAGAAATTTTAATGGCCAGTAGTGTATTAGCTGGACTGTGTTTCTTACTGCAATATCTGTAATAATCTTTGAACACTTGGTGGAGTGCGGCAGCGTTCATAGTAGGATATTAAAAACACACCATGAGGCAGTAATTTATTTATTACCTCTTATGTCAATTAATAGTTGAAGGTATGCCATTTACTAATGTGTAAGTCATTGTCCATTGCGTGGGTTACTTTTTGAATATGACTCCTGACAATTGATGTCCCCTCTGCACAACACATTCCTCTAGGCGGCGTTGCAAAGTTTCCATAACTCGGCGTAACGTATTCCCTGGGAAATGGCCGACGGCAGTTCTGGTGCGATTCTTCAGCTCAGGAATGGTGGCACAACGTGTTCGGAACACCCCTCCCTTGAGGTGGCCCCAAAGCAGAAAGTCTGCACATGAAAGGTCAGGTGAGCGAGGCGGCCAGAAATGACACCAAAAACGGGAAATCACTCTACCGGGAAATGTCTGTCTCAAGAAATCCGTGCAAATTCTGGCTGTATGCGAGTTCGCCCTGTCATTTTGAAACCATGATGGTTCCACATCCACATCGACCATACTTAATAGGGGAAGAACGAAGTCTTGCATCATCTTTAGTTAGCGTTCACCGGTGACAGTTACAGCCACGCCGCTATCATCCTGAAAGAAGTAAGGGCTAATAATCCCAAAGGAAGAATTCCGCATCACACTGTGGCACGAGAACTGTGCAGGGGCTTGACGAATAGTTCATGCGGGCTTACATCACTCCAATAACGCATATTCTGCGTATTCACTGAACCACATACGAGGTTCACTCCAAAAGAGATGCACACTATTTTTGTAAAGATACAGTTTTCATTCTGCATGTGTGAAACTTTTACAGTGTGTAGATACATCCTTCCCGCTTGTTTTCAAACTTAGTTCAACATGTTCCCGTGAGTGGCGCCGTCACAGCATGTCTTCAAGATGGCTGCTACACTTGACGTTCGTCAGAAGCAACGTGCTGTCATAGAATTCCTGTGCTGTCAAAACGAGACAGTGGGAAACATCCACAAGAGGTTTGAGAAAGGTGTATGGAGATGCTGCTGTCGATCGCAGTACAGTCAGGCGGTGGGCAAGCAGGTTACGTGATGAAAGCGGGCACGGCAAATTGAGTATTGTCCTCGCAGCGGCAGGCCTCGTACTGCACACACTCCAGACAATGTGCAGAGAGTTAACGAATTGGTGACTGCTGACAGACGCATCACAGTGAACGAATTGTCACGCTACGTTGGGATAGGGGAAGGAAGTGTTTGCAGAATACTGAAAGTGTTGGCGTTAAAAACGGTTTGTGCCAGGTGGGTTCCCAGGATGTTGACAGTGGCTCACAAAGAAACAAGAAAAACGGTATGCAGCCAACTTTTGGAACAGTACGAGAAGGGTAGAGATGAATTTCTTGGAAGAATTGTGACAGGTGATGAAACATGGCTCCATCATTTTTCACCAGAGGCGAAGAGGCTGTCAATGGAGTGGAATCATGCAAATTCACCCAAGAAAAAAAAATTGAAAACCACACCTTCTGCGGGAAAAGTTATGCCTACGGTGTTTTTCTGTTCCGAAGGACTCTTGCTTGTGGACATCATGCCAAGTGGAACCACCATAAATTCTGATGCATGTGTGATGACACTGAAGAAACTTCAAGCTCGACTGAGTCGTGTTCGACCACATCGGCAAAAGCAGGATGTTTTGCTGTTGCACGACAATGCACGGCCACATGTCAGTCAAAAAACCGTGGAAGCGATCACAAAACTCGGATGGACAGCACTGAAACACCCGCCTTACAGTCCTGACCTGGCTCCATGTGATTATCATCTCTTTGGGAAACTGAAAGACTCTCTCCGTGGAACAAGGTTTGAAGATGATGACTCCCTTGTGCACGCTGCCAAACAGTGGCTCCAATAGGTTGGTCCAGAATTTTACCGTGCGGGTATACAGGCGCAGGTTCCAAGATGGCGTAAGGCAGTTGAGAGGGATGGAAATTATGAGGAGAAATGAAAATATTGTTCCTAAAGTATGTATCTACACACTGTAAAACTTTCAGACATATAGAATAAAAGATGGGTTTTAAAAAAATAGTGTGCATTTCTTTTGGAGTGACCCTCGTAACTCTAAATGAGCTTCATCTGACATCAGGACGGTGTGCAACATTTGCCAATTTTGGCGAAGGAGACCACGCACGGTTAAGCAGAATGCTTCGCGTGAAATCCAATCGCGAGGCCTAATTTTCTGAACAATCTGCAGCTTATATGGGTGAAAATGGAGATCGTCGTGCAATATTCTCCCGAATGAGCGATCGGATATATGCACAGTTTGCGCACGACGACGAGCAGATTTTTTGGGCTGAACAACAGTGCAGCACGAACTTCCACGGCTACTGGTGTCCGCACAGTTCTTTCACTTCTTCCCGGTTTGCCATTGCAAACAGAACCTGTTGTTCGAAATGCACGTACCGCCCATCTGGAACTTTCCCATGACGTCCTAAGTTGAAATGTTGCCGAAATAGACGCCGAGTAGCCATAACAGAGTCGTTATTCTCGAATTAACTTTCAACACGGTGCTGTGCACCCCACCGCTCCATATGACTGTCACACTGGAAATGGCAGCTCGTTAGTACACGAATGCGCCGTGGGGTGGCGCGCATTGCTGCAGAACGTCATTGTACGACGCAGGTCAAATTACGCTATGAACGGTGCAGCACCCTTCACAAGTTAAGTATATCTTCGTTTTGTTGTGTTATCTTGTTCGCTAATCATTTCTGCTCCTATCCAGCTTTCTGATGACGACAGCTGACACACCACTCTGTAATCCACTTCTCCTTACCGTCGGCCGCGCGGGGTAGCCGCGAGGTCTCGGGCGTCTTGACACGGTTCGCGCGTCGCCCCCCCCCCTCCCCCTCGGGCATGGGTGTGTGTCTTGTCCTTAGCATAAGTTAGTTAGATTAAGTAGTGTGTGAGCCTAGGGACCGATGACCTCAGCAGTTTGGTCACATAAGACTTTACCACAAATTTCCAGCTTTCCTTACCGTTGTGTATGAAGTCCAGTGTGCGATTTGTGCATTTACCAGTAGGGGGGATGTCTTAGGGGGTTAGTATAATTATATATGTTACTAGCTTGGACCGTGGCGCTACCCATGGTTAAACAGTTATTTATAAATAGATGTTAATGCCGAAACGCACTATTCACGCGTATGCACTATCAGAAAAGCCATTCCTTATTATATCTTTAAAAGTACATTATAGGTAAAGCTTATTTACAAAATCATCTACATACAGGTATACGAGGGGAATTCAAAAAGTAAAGGCACATTTGTGAAAAGCTGTACTTATTCTGATGATAGTAAACTGAAACAGGCGTTATTTTTTACGTAACCTCCCTGGACTTCAATGCAGTTTTCCCGACGTTTTACGGTTTTTTTTATTTCATCAGAAAATACGTTTATCGGTTGCATCTGAAACCAATTTTGTACCGCAGCAATGACCTCTGCATCACTTTGAAATCTTCTTCCCTGTAGTGCTTCCGTTAAGGGTCCAAACATGTGAAAATCGCTTGCAGCCAGGTCTGTACTGTATGGTGGATGTTCCAGCACCTCGAATCTCAACTTCTTTATTCCGTCGGCTGTCCGTTTGGCAGAACGTGGGCGAGCGTTATCTTGCTGCAGGATGACACCTCTTCACAGTTTTCCACGACATTTGGATCTGATTGCAGGTTTTAGTTTCGTACGCAACACGTCACATCCGCCATACAATACAGACCTGGCTCTAAAGCCTCGTTTACGCTGGGGCGGCGTCTTGCTACATTGTGGCATGCTACGGAAATGTGGCGTGCGTCGTCTTGTCGTTTAGTTCTAAACGTTTTGAAATGCTTAACTACTACATAACACTTTTTCAGAATTAATAAGCAAACATATTAAGGGGCTCAGGAACGCCCTATACTTGCAATGTTAAAATAACGCTTATAAATTACATCTTTCCTCACAAAGTATTTGAGGTAGGAAGTTGAACTTTTTACAGATTATTTATTGGAATATGAGCTACAACTTAACACAGGGATTTTACAAAATTTTAGTTCAGTTATTAAAGATGATTTTTTTTCAATTGTAATGAAAATTCACAACATTTTTTTGCAATTTTTTATTTATATATTCAAAAATATACAGTTTTTTGGAAAAAGGCTGTGTTAAATTATGCAGAAGGTACTGTGTAACATTTACTGAAAGTTTGAAACAAATATGTTTGGAAGATCCTTAGAAAACATGTAATTAGTATGAGAAAATAAAAGTTTTGGGAATCGAGCGACAAAGATTGGATTAACTTTTTAGTGCATTCCAGGTCCATAGGATGGATTATCTTCATCCTCTGCAAACTCCTCCTCCAGCTTCCTCTTCTTCCTCCTCCTGTTTACTCTTGCTTGTATTTCTAGACTCTTTACAGCCCTGTCTGCATCCCGAAGGCGTTCCTTGTCTAAAGCAAGCATCGCTCGTACCATGATAGAACCTATCTTCATTCCCATATTTCTAAATACCTTGCACCTTACAATGTTGCCATCATTGAAAGTCGCAACAGCATCATACACACCAAAGTGAAGTGTTTCTATTCCAACAAATACAGTCTTGGGGATTCTCGACCATATAACACTATTTACACTTTCATTGGGGTTTTGAGTTTTTCCGTGAATACACTTTTTCAACAGTTCAGGTGCTGCTAAGTCTCTGAAAATAGGTTAGCCTCAACACGTACTTTATCTCACATCACTAAAATGTACCTGATGAACACGGACGTTAATAGTAACACCATTTGTCAGCAGTTTAACAGCGCCACAGTGGGTCACGCCCATGTAGAACACATTTCAAAAAAAATTTAAAATAGTTGTAGTCTTCGGAATTGAATAAATTATATATCTATCAAAAGGTAATAGTCTGCAGATTCAGAAAACGTAAAAAAGTAAAAATTGAACTTTTCATGATTTTGAGCCTTTCCGCAGCCCCTTAATAGTATTAATAGTAAACTTTCAGTGTTCGGCTCCACAAATTTAAATTATATGTAAAGTTTTACTCCAGCGCGTGCGAAATAAACATCCCAGGTTATGATGCATAAACTAAAACCAGAGGAGGGGATGGTCTGATGCAGAGGGGGGGGGGGGGGGAAATCCCCCCCATCCCCCCTGCAAATCGCACACTGATGAAGTCATACACACAACGTTTAACCCACACACATAGCTTTAGTGTCATTTTACAGCAATTTCTTTTACCGCAGATTAAAGGTAGCTTCCATTGGTTATGTGGCACACTTCACAACTGAAGTCAATTTCTTGCCACTCTGGCAGCAGCATCTCAGGCGTGGCTTATTCAGTCGCGAGGCAGATGCTGTCTCTTTGACAGAGAAGCTGGTAAGGGTGGAACAAACATGGTACCGTTGATTATTCCACAAAAGAAAAAGTCAAGAGGTGTTAGCCGTGGCGACTGGCGGTAGGGTATTCTACTTGCATCGCTGATATCGATATTCGGCTGTCCTGCTATCTCTGACTGCTCCCCCGGCGGTTTTCCGGGTGAACGTATGACGGGGCAGTCTCCGGTCGGCGTTCAACGAGCCATCTTGTGTTGGAAACAAGCCCGCGTCCCTAACCGTGGTGTACGGGCCTCGCCGTGCTCGCCGCCCTTGTCTTTTGGCGCACGCCGGATGTGCGGTGCCGATCACTGGGCGCCTTGACGTGCGAAATTGTGGTGGGTTCGTCGTCTCACGCCGAACAGCTTCCCAGCTCGTAATTTGTAAGCTCGAAGTTACGTGTGACTTTTATTCTGTGTAGCTGCATGGGTAGCTGCCAGAGATGGTTCTGAACTTGGTTCCACAGTGGCTATTTTAAGGAGGCTGATGATCCTCATTTCGTTTCTCATCATCTGTGGAGTGTGTGTTTTAAGTGGTTTTCATGCAAATTTGAACTTGTTTTAGGACATATTGACCGCTTTGGGACTGGCTGCGGTTGTGCACGTGCCCGGTAGCCGTACAGTTAATGGTTTAATCATTTGTCACGGTAGGATTTGGTATGTTTATTTAATGTTGAAAGGACCTTAAGAAACTGGAAGTGGTCTCTAAGTTTCTTGCTAATTTACTGGGAGACGGGCAGTGTTAGGGTATTGCTCCTTAAGCGGAGCCGGAGGTGCCTATGCTGCCCATGTTAAAATCACTAAGGTTGAGGAACGTTCATGAATAAACTACCAAATAGAAAAATTTGAATTTTTTTTTACATATAGAGTGGTTTAGTATTGCAGTTATGACAGAGGGATTTTGGAGTATCTTTTCTAGTTTCCTTCCAATTATTTTTTTTATTAATGAGCCAAATTTTTTTTACAAATAATTGCTTTATAATTAAACTGAAATGAAACTACTGAACATATTGCCAAATGGCTGTGTTACAATGTAAGTTTGACCACTAGAAATTTCATCTCTCTAGCTTGAGTGGATTTTGGGAAAATGTTCCTTATATTCGAAAAATTCTAATTTACGAGAAAAGGCTATCAAAGTTTCTCAATACATTCCTGCACTATAGGATGGATTATCAGGGTCTTCTTCTTCATCCTCCAAAAACTTCCTCTTCTGTCTTCTTTTCTGGCCTGTTGTTCCATCATACTTCATATGCCTTTCTCTTCTTTCTGCTCCTCTGTCAATATTTCTTAGCGTTCGTACAGTGTTCACCCCAGCTGTAAATCCTAATGCCTTCAGAACTTCACACTTCACACTGTTCCCTTGGTTGTAGGTTGCTATTGCATCATAAATGCCAAAGTGCAGTGTTTTTATGCTTACAAACACCCTTTTAGGAATCACTTTCCAAATCAAATTGTTTACGCTCTCATTAGGATTCTGCGTCTTTCCGTGTTGACGTTTGTGTAACAATTCTGGCTGTGCTAAGTCATGAAAAATTGGTTTTATTGCATTTATCACAGCTGCTGGCAAACCATGTTTGTGATCATAGTCCTTTTTTGCATTATATTTGCACCAGGAATCTTTTGGGCACAGGCTGTGTTGAGGGTATTCATTGGAAGAGGCAGTATGAAGGAACAATGCCCACACTGCTTTTCGCATGTCACTAACATTACTAGTATTTTGCCTTATAGCATACCCATAGTATCTCTGTAGACGTTCAATCACCTCATCATTAAGCCTGCCTCTCCCTCCTATTGCCTTTCCATCACTGAGCTTACTTGAACCCGAAGTTTGTTTGAGCCTTCGAAGCCGTGCACCCATACACTTTTGCACATGCCCAATGCATTCCAACTTTTCAACTACAAATTTATTTCCACATGGTTTCAGTTCCTCTATAGTCTTGAAACCTTTGGAGTCACCATCCCCAAGGTAGTATTTGTACCTAACGTTGTATCTGGGAACTGAACGTTCAAAAATTTGTTTCACTCCATCCACTTCCATTGCTCCACTTGATCCACTAAAATTTGCCTCACACGTTCCACTGTGCTCTCCTTTGATTTTATTTTTGCACCTACAATGTTTTGATAATATTGCAACATCTATCACTTTTGCACTATCACCACAAGTAGCAGTTACAACCCCATTCAGGGATTTATGACCCCTCTTTTGCCAGGAACCATCTAATGCCACTACCAAATCCCTCTTAGCGCTTCGTTTGTCACAGAAAACAATGTAGCCAACCCTTGCACACTCGCTGTATGCGTAACATAAGGCGCTGAATGCGTAACAGGCCGAGAAAATCCCAAGCAGTTCGCCAGGAAGTCACGAGAGGGTGTTAGATGCATTCAGCGGCCGCCCATTTCCTCTGTAGGCGTGGGGGAAAATGGTAATAACTCCACTTCTAGGGCGAGTAGAACAATAATTCAAAGTTTACATTAAAGAGGAATGTTCCAATTAATTTTCAGTAGCAAAAAAAAATCGTAATTTTTTTGGATTTGACCACCTCCGGCCCCCTTAAGAATTTGGTGGGCGGGGGGGAGGGGGGTGCTTATTATATATTCCAGTTGTCTGTGATTTGACCTTGTTTTCGTTGCAATCTATTTGTGCTGCAGGCCATTTGTTAAGTCTGGTCGTTTCCTGGCGTTGGTGCGGTTGTGGATTCTCGTCAGGACCGCTCATTGTGATGCCGGTCGGACTATATATAAATATACACCGCCTGCTAGTGAGCCTGTGCGCAAGCCGTGTGGAGTGAACGCTCGTATTGCCTGCCGGCCGTAGCGTCACTGCTTGCAAATACTGCTGTGGGCCTTAACGCTGTTCTCCAAAGTTAATTTCAGTTTGGGAATCATTCTGAGTCGTTATGTCCGTTAGTTAGGTGAGGCCACTTTGTAAATACAGGGTGTTTCAAAAATGACCGGTATATTTGAAACGGCAATAAAAACTAAACGAGCAGCGATAGAAATACACCGTTTGTTGCAATATGCTTGGGACAACAGTACATTTTCAGGCAGACAAACTTTAGAAATTACAGTAGTTACAATTTTCAACAACAGATGGCGCTGCAAGTGATGTGAAAGATATAGAAGACAACGCAGTCTGTGGGTGCGCCATTCTGTACGTCGTCTTTCTGCTGTAAGCGTGTGCTGTTCACAACGTGCAAGTGTGCTGTTGACAACATGGTTTATTCCTTAGAACAGAGGATTTTTCTGGTGTTGGAATTCCACCGCCTAGAACACAGTGTTGTTGCAACAAGACGAAGTTTTCAACGGAGGTTTAATGTAACCAAAGGACCGAAAAGCGATGCAATAAAGGATCTTTTTGAAAAATTTCAACGGACTGGGAATGTGACGGATGAACGTGCTGGAAAGGTAGGGCGACCGCGTACGGCAACCACAGAGGGCAACGCGCAGCTAGTGCAGCAGGTGATCCAACAGCGGCCTCGGGTTTCCGTTGGCCGTGTTGCAGCTGCGGTAGAAATGACGCCAACGTCCACGTATCGTCTCATGCGCCAGAGTTTACACCTCTATCCATACAAAATTCAAACGCGGCAACCCCTCAGCGCCGCTACCATTGCTGCACGAGAGACATTCGCTAACGATATAGTGCACAGGATTGATGACGGCGATATGCATGTGGGCAGCATTTGGTTTACTGATGAAGCTTATTTTCACCTGGACGGCTTCGTCAATAAACAGAACTGGCGCATATGGGGAAACCGAAAAGCCCCATGTTGCAGTCCCATCGTCCCTGCATCCTCAAAAAGTACTGGTCTGGGCCGCCATTTCTTCCAAAGGAATCATTGGCCCATTTTTCAGATCCGAAACGATTACTGCATCACGCTATCTGGACATTCTTCGTGAATTTGTGGCGGTACAAACTGCCTTAGACGACACTGCGAACACCTCGTGGTTTATGCAAGATGGTGCCCGGCCACATCGCACGGCCGACGTCTTTAATTTCCTGAATGAATATTTCGATGATCGTGTGATTGCTTTGGGCTATCCGAAACATACAGGAGGCGGCGTGGATTGGCCTCCCTATTCGCCAGACATGAACCCCTGTGACTTCTTTCTGTGGGGACACTTGAAAGACCAGGTGTACCGCCAGAATCCAGAAACAATTGAACAGCTGAAGCAGTACATCTCATCTGCATGTGAAGCCATTCCGCCAGACACGTTGTCAAAGGTTTCGGGTAATTTCATTCAGAGACTACGCCATATTATTGCTACGCATGGTGGATATGTGGAAAATATCGTACTATAGAGTTTCCCAGACCGCAGCGCCATCTGTTGTTGAAAATTGTAACTACTGTAATTTCGAAAGTTTGTCTGCCTGAAAATCTACTGTTGTCCCAAGCATATTGCAACAAACGGTGTATTTCTATCGCTGCTCGTTTAGTTTTTATTGCCGTTTCAAATATACCGGTCATTTTTGAAACACCCTGTATTAGCGTTTCTGTAAATCTTTTTACCGGTCGAGTTATTACTAGCCGTTATAATTTGACTCTTCTGTTATTCATTTGCGCATCTTTAATGAATGTGCAACTTCTTATTTTTACTGTGTGCCAGTTTTGCGACCTTGGTTGGCCCACTCTGCATTTTAGTATAAGCATGTTTCACTGTGGACCTTTATGCGGGCAGTTCAGTTTTATTAAGCTTTAAGATCTTAGTTTTTTTTTAATGAAGTTGTGGTATTATGTCGCTGTGTAACTTTGGGTTACAAGTGTATAGTGCTACTCGTCTTTTGAGATATGGTTAAACAAGAATGATTGTTTATGGTTGATTATTCACCGTGTCTACTATCTATGATTTTGGTTGCGGACGGAAAATATGATTCTTATTCGTGCTTATGTAATTCAATTAAAGTGAAGATTTGTATATTGCATCAGTAAGAAGGCAAATGTCCGAATTGAAGTTTATAATAAAGTGTCTTTTGAGTCAAAATTGTAAAACAATTTGCCTGCCTGTGGGCACAGTTGAAGGGCAGAGTCTTCAGAGAAAAAGGAAACAGAAGTGGCGAACTTATCGTTCAGCTTATGAGTATAGCTATTCTCATAAAGGAAGTCAAGAGATGTCCAAAGTGCATTAGGTTGAAGGTGGAATTTATGAGAATCAAGTTTGAACTTTGCCTTTTGCCTTTGCTTATTGTAACAGCTGGATCTCTGCTAGCAATAAAACTAGACACATGTTACATGGAATGTTTTTCTCGAATTAGTCTATTCTGCCACCTCCAGAAATATCCCACATAGCTTCCCACGGATTCCTTCTTTTTAAGTTCGTTTATAGTACAAGGATGCTCTCTACCACCTACTCTTTTCAACCTCTACTTGGAAAATATGATTGACCAATGTT
Source organism: Schistocerca piceifrons (assembly GCF_021461385.2). NCBI lineage: Eukaryota > Metazoa > Arthropoda > Insecta > Orthoptera > Acrididae > Schistocerca > Schistocerca piceifrons. The sequence goes on along the minus strand of NC_060146.1, from coordinate 68,213,013 downwards.
CATTAGATGACAAAGGCGTAGAAACTGGAGGAAGAAGAGTAGGGTGTTTGAGGTTTGCTGATGATGGTCCTTCTAGCCACAGGGGAAAAAGAATTACAGGACTTGGTGGACACCATTGAAACTAACGGAAAAAATATGGAATGAAAATTAACACAAATAAAACAAAAGTATTGGCACTAGGAGGAAATAAGGAAATAAAAATTGTGCTGAATGGAGAAACACTAGAACAGGTGTAAAATTTTAAGTATCTTGGAAGCAGGATAGACACCGACTGGAAGTGCACCACAGAAATTAAAACAAGGATAGCAATCACAAAAGAGGCGTTTTATAAGAAAAGGAGAATCTTCTGCAGCGGTCTGGACAGAGAACTCAGAAAGAGACTCATAAAATATTTTATATGGAGTGTTCTTCTATATGCCGCTGAAACATGGACTATGAGGAAAAAGACAGAGAAAGGCTGCAGGCTTTTGAGATCTGGACATGGCGGAGGATGGAGAGAATAAGTTGTATGGACAGAGTAAAAAATGAACAGGTACTGAGAAGAGTGGGAGAGAAAAGCCAGTTACTAAATGTAATAAAGAGAAGAAAAAGAAATTGGATTGGGCATATATCAAGAAAGAATGACGGACTGATAAAAACAGTTTTAGAAGGTTATGTAGAAGGAAAAAGTAAGCGAGGAAGGAAGAGATTCCAGATATTGGATCTACATCTACATTTATACTCCGCAAGCCACCCAACGATGTGTGGCGGAGGGCACTTTACGTGCCACTGTCATTACCTCCCTTTCCGGTTCCAGTCGCGTATGGTTCGCGGGAAGAACGACTGCCGGAAAGCCTCCATGCGCGCTCGAATCTCTCTAATTTTACATTCGTGATCTCCTCGGTAGGTATAAGTAGGGGGAAGCAAAATATTCGATACCTCATCCAGAAACGCACCCTCTCGAAACCTGGACAGCAAGCTACACCGCGATGCAGAGCGCCTCTCTTGCAGAGTTTGCCACTTAAGTTTGCTAAACATCTCCCTAACGCTATCACGCTTACCAAATAACCCTGTGACGAAACGCACCGCTCTTCTTTGGATCTCTATTTCCTCCGTCAACCCGACCTGGTACGGATCCCACACTGATGAGCAATACTCAAGTATAGGTCGAACGAGTGTTTTGTAAGCCACCTCCTTTGTTGATGGACTACATTTTCTAAAGGCTCTCCCAATGAATCTCAACCTGGTACCCGCCTTACCTACAATTAATTCTATATGATCATTCCACTTCAAATCGTTCCGCACGCATACTCGCAGATATTTTACAGAACCAACTGCTACCAGTGTTTGTTCCGCTATCATATAATCGTACAATAAAGGATCCTTCTTTCTATGTATTAGCAATACATTACATTTGTCTATGTTAAGGGTCAGATGCCACTCCCTGCACCAAGTGCCTATCCGCTGCATATCATCCTGCAGTTCGCTACAATTTTCTAATGCTACAACTTCTCTGTTTACTTCAGCATCATCCGCGAAAAGCCGCATGGAATTTCTGACACCATCTACTAGGTCATTTGTATATATTGTGGAAAGCAGTGGTCCCATAACACTCCCCTGTGGCACGCCAAAGGTTACTTTAACGTCTGTAGACGTCTCTCCATTGAGAACAACATGCTGTGTTCTGCTTGCTAAAAACTCTTCAATCCAGCCACACAGCTGGTCTGATATTCCGTAGGCTCTTACTTTGTTTATCAGGCGACAGTGCGGAACTGTATCGAACGCCTTCCGGAAGTCAAGGAAAATAGCATCTACCTGGGAGCCTGTAGCTAATATTTTCTGGGTCTCATGAACAAATAAAGCGAGTTGGGTCTCACACGATCGCTGTTTCCGGAATCCATGTTGATTCCTACAGAGTAGATTCTGGGTTTCCAGAAACGACACGCCGGCCGAAGTGGCCGTGCGGTTCTAGGCGCTACAGTCTGGAGCCGAGCGACCGCTACGGTAGCAGGTTCGAATCCTGCCTCGGGCATGGATGTGTGTGATGACCTCAGAAGTTAAGTCGCATAGTGCTCAGATCCATTTGAACCATTTTGAACCAGAAATGATACGCGAGCAAAAAAACATATTCTAAAATTCTACAACAGATCGACATCATAGATACAGGTCTATAGTTTTGCGCATCTGCTCGACGACCCATCTCGAAGAATGGGACTATCTGTGCACTGTTCCAATCATTTGGGACCTTCCGTTCCTCTAGAGACTTGCGGTACACGGCTGTTCTTTCGCGTACTCTGTGTAGAGTCGAATTGGGTTCCCATCAGGTCCAGTGGACTTTCCTCTCTTGAGTGATTCCAGTTGCTCTTCTATTCCTTGGACACTTATTTCGATGTCAGCCATTTTTACGTTTGTGCGAGGATTTAGAGAAGGAACTGCAGTGCGGTCTTTCTCTGTGAAACAGCTTTGGAAAAACGTGTTTCATGATGGACGGTACAACGTACAGCAGCCTTAAGAAGGAAGCAATGGATCTCAGACAATGGACAGGCAAAGGACCTGCAATGCCTATTAGGCGAAAAGAAGAAAAATTGAGCCTTATACAGGGTGTTACAAAAAGGTGCGGCCAAACTTTCAGGAAACATTCCTCACACACAAAGAAATAAAATATGTTATCTGGACATGTGTCCGGAAACGCTTACTTTCCATGTTAGAGCTCATTTTATTACTTCTCTTCAAATGACATTAATCATGGAATGGAAACACGCAGCAACAGAACGTACCAGCGTGACTTAGGAAATGTTCAAAATGTCCTCCGTTAGCGAGGATACGTGCATCCACCCTCCGTCGCATGGAATCCCTGATGCGCTGATGCAGCCCTGGAGAATGGCGTATTGTATCACAGCCGTCCACAATACGGGCACGAAGAGTCTCTACATTTGGTACCGGGGTTGCGTATACAAGAGCTTTCAAATGCACCCATAAATGGAAGTCAAGAGGGTTGAGGTCAGGAGAGCGTGGAGGCCATGGGATTGGTCCGCCTCTATCAACCCATCGGTCACCGAATCTGTTGTTGAGAAGCGTACGAACACTTCGACTGAAGTGTGCAGGAGCTCCATCGTGCATGAACCACATGTTGTGTTGTACTTGTAAAGGCACATGTTCTAGCAGCACAGGTAGAGTATCCCGTATGAAAACATGATAACGTGCTCCATTGAGCGTAGGTGGAAGAACATGGGGCCCAATCAAGACATCACCAACAATGCCTGCCCAAACGTTCACAGAAAATCTGTGTTGATGACGTGATTGCACAATTGCGTGCGGATTCTCGTCAGCCCACACATGTTGATTGTGAAAATTTACAATTTGATCACGTCGGATTGAAGCCTCGTCCGTAAAGAGAACATTTGCACTGAAATGAGGATTGACACATTGTTGGATGAACCATTCGCAGAAGTGTACCCGTGGAGGCCAATCATCTGCTGATAGTGCCTGCACGCGCTGTACACGGTACGGAAACAACTGGTTCTCCCGTAGCACTCTCCATATAGTGACGTGGTCAACGTTACCTTGTACAGCAGTAACTTCTCTGTCGCTGACATTAGAGTTATCGTCAACTGCACGAAGAATTGCCTCGTCCATTGCAGGTGTCCTCGTCGTTCTAGGTCTTCCCCAGTCGCGAGTCATAGGCTGGAATGTTCCGTGCTCCCTAAGACGCCGATCAATTGCTTCGAACGTCTTCCTGTCGGGACACCTTCGTTCTGGAAATCTGTCTCGATACAAACGCACCGCGCCACGGCTATTGGCCCGTGCTAATCCATACATCAAATGGGCATCTGCCAACTCCGCATTTGTAAACATTGCACTGACTGCAAAACCACGTTCGTGATGAACACTAACCTGTTGATGCTACGTACTGATGAGCTTGATGCTAGTACTGTAGAGGAATGAGTCTCATGTCAACACAAGCACCGAAGTCAACATTACCATCCTTCAATTGGGCCAACTGGCGGTGAATCGAGGAAGTACAGTACATACTGACGAAACTAAAATGAGCTCTAACATGGAAATTAAGCGTTTCCGGACACATGTCCACATAACATCTTTTCTTTCTTTGTGTGTGAGGAATGTTTCGTGAAAGTTTGGCCGTACCTTTTTGTAACACCCTGTACAGAGAGCTATTGGGAAATTCGAGTATCAGTTGTGCACCGGTATGCCCTGACAAACACTTCCTTCGCGATACAGGCATTTGTTTTCCAACGACTAGTCACGCCGCGCTGGTTGTGCAGCGCGCTACAGCTGGCTCCGACGCAGTCTGGGCTGTATGTCTCTGCTGCGTGGAGCGGCACCCCTCAGGACGCGCCCCCGCGTGACCCGGGCAGTGTGGGCGTTATCTGGTGTGACCTAGGCGACAGGTCCCTGCGCGCCCCGGGCAGAGGCGGCAAGAAACAGGGCCGCCCTGGTGGCTGCCGCGCCCCACATGTGTCGGTAAGGCGACACCTCCCGCGCCTGCAGACAGAGGGAAAAACAGAGCCAGCCGACCGTCCCGTCCACTTGTTTGTGCCTTGTGGGCCACGTGCAGGGCTACGCCCTCCGCACAAAGCGCTTTGTCTGGAGCCCTGGTCCAACTGCCAAACGTCGTATTCACCACGGACTCCGCCACGGACATTCCAGCAACACAGTGCCCAAAAATCGCGCGCCCAACCAACGGTTGTGGGAGCTGCAGTGAACCGAAGCCTGTCTTTGATCCATCAGATTTCACTTGTGCAACCGCATAAAACCCTATTTCTTCTCCTAACATATCGTCTGTACGTTACGGCCATCTTCAGAGAGAGCCAGCACAGCTCTGGACTGTGTTGAGTCTAGAGATGGGCAAACTCGTTCATCCTTGGGAACTAGTTCACTGCTGGTGGTTCTTTTTTGAGAACCGTTCATTTTTACTCGTTCACCGTTCGTTTGTGCTTGGTATATGGTTCTTATGAAAAACTGAAAACTACATTACATTTAGGAAGGCTCTAATTATTTTTAAGTTTGGTTCTTTCCAATTTGCATTACCTGCTAGTTTGCTTTCTTTGATAAAAAAAAAAAAAGTGGGTTGTGGGTCATTTTGGCTCAGTAGGAAAAGCGGCGCCTCTCCATTTGAAAAGACTTAGATTGCCATAAAATCGTATTTACTTATTATCTCAAAAACTTTTGTTCAGAAGGAGCTTTCAAACCAAAAACTTTACTACCGCGAATTTAATTATTATTATTGTAGCTGCATTAACTTTAATAATGCAACATAGAAACCTAATTTTTACTATGCGTGTGACGCAAGTATGATGAGAAAACCACATTTTATTTTATGCTTCCATAAAGTCTCTACTTCGCCTACGAACTCAGAGACAACGTGAAGTATATATAGGGCGTAAACGATTATTGTTTACAACATAGCATAGCTATGTAGTGGAAATCGAAACGAAGAATTTTATACAAGACACTAGTGGTTCAAATGGCTCTGAGTACTACGTATGAGACTTAACTTCTCAGGTTATCAGTACCCTAGAACTTCGAACTACTTAAACCTAACTAACCTAAGGACATCACACACATCCATTCCCGAGACAGGATTCGAACCTGCGACCGTAGCAGTCGCGCGTTTCCAGACTGTAGCGCCTAGAACCGCTCGGCCACTCCGGCTGGCAGACACTTCTGGTCTATTACGTTGGGAAACTGCCACCAACAGGTTTACAAGACTACATAAGCTGTCATTCGGCAGAACTTCTCGTTTAGCCAATTGTAGCGTTGTGTTGCTGATCGCAGGGATGTAGGGTGGCGCACGGAAAACCGGCCCCGAGTACAGACTGCTCGTCAATTACGGACGATGTGTTGCCCGTTACGAGCAGATACAACAAACAGACAAACATGTAATAATTAGGCTGTGAAGAAATAACAAACTAATGCTAGCAACAATTGCGAAACAATCGATGTCGATGTGTAGAGACCTGGAGAAGAGAACATGAGAATCTCACGCCACGCGCATGGGCTATAGCTCATGTAGTCCTGTAAACTTGTTGGTGGCTGCTTCCCAACTTAATAGACCACAAGTATCTTGTATAAAATTCTTCGTTTCGACTTCCACTACATAGCTATGCTACGTTGTAAACAATAATCGTTTACACCCTATACATACTTCACGTTGCCTCTGAGTTCGTAGGCGAAGTAGAGACTTTATGGAAGCATAAAATAAAATGTGGTTTTCTCATCATACTTGCGTCACACGCTTTGTAAAAATTAGGTTTCTATGTAGCATTAGTAAAGTTAATGCAGCAATAATAATAATAATAATTAAGTTGACAGTAATAAAGTTCTGGTTTGAAAGCTCCTTCTAAACAAATGTTTTTCAGATAATAAGTAAATACGATTTTATGGCAATCTAAGTCTTTTCAAATGGAGAGGCACCGCTTTCCCTACTGAGCCAAAATGACCCACAAACCACTTTTCTTTTTTTTTTTTTTTTTCAAAGAAACCAAACTAGCAGGTAATGCAAATTGGAAACAACAAAACTTAAAAATAATTAGATCCTTCCTAAATGTAATATTTTGTATATGAAAGATACACGGCCGGCCGGAGTGGCGGTGCGGTTCTAGGCGCTACAGTCTGGAGCCGAGCGACTGCTACGGTCGCAGGTTCGAATCCTGCCTCGGGCATGGATGTGTGTGATGTCCTTAGGTTAGTTAGGTTTAATTAGTTCTAAGTTCTATGCGACTGATGACCTCAGAAGTTAAGTCGCATAGTGCTCAGAGCCAAGATACACGAAAATCGTTTTATATGAATTTCTTACACTAAAAATTAAGCAACTTATTGAAAGTTTGTTGCTAAATCAAGTCGATGAAACCAAAAAATATATGAATAACAAAAAAAACTTGCCTTGTTATAAGTATGTCTTCTGCTGTTCATCGATATAATGAAGTGAGCTGATATGCCCTTTTGTTACCCGAAAAGACGTACCTATTACATGCAACGTAATTTTTATGTAATTTGCGTAACTATAAAATACTTTTTGATTGCTGGTCGTGGACGCTGAATAGCCAGAACCAAGTGCAAGAACAGTTTGGAACACATGTAAAATGGGCGAGCGCAGTGAACGAAACGAACAACTCGATACTGAACTAACTAGGAGCAGTTGGCAGTGGAACTGAGACAGGTGGTCATGCGAAGAACGACGAGTGCGGCCGAGGGAGACCGAGACTGAGACGAGCACGCAACCGAGGCTGGAACGAGAACTGCCGAAGTGATCGCCGCGACCGAAGTGAACTAGTGAACTATGAACCGATCGTTCCTCGTTCCCGGGAACTATAAGTGGACCGCCGCGACCGAAGTGAACTATGAACCGATCGTTCCTTGGAATTCGTATCTCGGTCCTTTCGTTCATCTTGGTGAACCGTTCCTTTTCACCCGTTCGTTTGCGAACTACCCATCTCTTGTGTTGACTCCCGGCCTTTTAAATCCTCAGACTGCGACACGAGGCCACAAATAAACAACCGCCAGAGACGTTGGTCAGTGACAAACAGGTATGCATAACATCTACATCAATACACCGTAAGCCACCTGGTGGTGTGTGTCGGAGTGTACTTCCGGTACGACTGATTCCCCATCCCTGTTCCATTCGCAAATGACACATAAGAAGAATGACTGTCGGCAAGTGTCTGTATTAGCTCCATTTTCCTGCCCGTGGTCATTTCGCCAGAAGGCTCTGGGAGAAAGTAATATATTGTCGAACTCTTCCCGGGAAGAACTCTCTCGAAATTTCATTAGTAAACCTCTCCGTGAAATAAAACGCTTCTCTTGACGCGTCTGTCGTTGTAGTTCGTTGAGCATCTCGCTAACACTCTCGCGCTGAGTAAACTAACCCGTGGCGAAACGGGTCTTTTCTATCAGTCCGGCCAGGAAAACATGCGAGACTGATGACAGTACTCAAGAATCAGTCTAACTGTGGCCTTACAAGCCATTTCTTTCGTGGATAAGTTATGTTTCCTTAACATTCTTTCTGTGAACCTGTCTGGCATCTGCTTTTGCTACTATTCGTCTTATGAGGTCACTTGGGCGTCACTTGCGCCATACGTCTCTATGCGAGATTTCCACACTAGGTTCCACACATCCATAGGTACACTGTTTCCAATGTGATAGTGAAGTGGAAACGTGAAGGGACACGTACAGCACAAAAGCGTACAGGCCGAACTCGTCTGTTGATTGACAGAGACCTCCGACAGTTGAAGACGGTCGTAATGCGTAATAGGCAGACATCTATCCAGACCACTACACAGGAATTCCAAACTGCATCAGGATCCACTGCAAGTACTATGACAGTTACGCAGGAGGTGAAAAAACTTGGATTTCATGGTCTAGCGGCTGCTCATAAGCCACACATCACGCCAGTAAGTGCCAAACGACGCCTCGCTTGGTGTAAGGAGCGTAAACATTGGACGATTGAACAGTGGAAAAACGTTGTGTGGAGTGACGAGTCACGGTACACAATGTGGCGAGCCGAAAGCAGGGTGTGGGTATGGCGAATGCCCGGTGATCGTCATGTGCCAACGTTATCGTGTGGTCGTGTTTTTCATGGAGGGGGCTTGCACCCTTTGTTGTTTTGGATGGCACTATCACAGCCCAGGTCTACATTGATGTTTTAAGCATCTTCTTGCTTCCCACTGTTGAAGAGCGGTTCTGGGATGGCGATTGCATCTTTCAACACGATCGAACAACTGTTCATAATGCACGGCCTGTGGCGGAGTGGTTACGCGACGACAACATATCTGTAATCGACTGGCCTGCACAGAGTCCTGACCTGAATCCTATAGAACACATCTGGGATGTTTTGGAACGCCGACTTCGTGCCAGGCCTCACCTCTCCTGCGTGCAGCACTCCGTGAAGAATGGGCTGCCAAGAAACCTTCCAGCACCTGATTGAACGTATACCTGCGAGAGTGCAAGCTGTCACAAGCTGTCACAAGCTGTCATCAAGGCTAAGGGTGGGCCAACACCATACTGAATTCCAGCATTACCGATGGAGGCAACCACGAACTTGTAAATCATTTTCAGCAAGGTGTCCGGATACTTTTGATCACATAGTGTAGGCAGATCGCAGCGGATTTTTCAACCGCTGCCAGTACACGTGTCTGTGCCAGTACCATTTTATGGGGGTAAAATGTGGCTGGTTTGTATGCTAGGAAGATTTCAAAATGCATTCGAGTTAAGCCATTCCATCGTCGAGAAAGACGTCGTTGGTATAGGGACATGCTGGTTAGAGTCAGCAACACTGGTCCAGACTGAGGTTCTCAGTATTCTAGCAGTACTGGGCACTGGATACTCCTGAGGGGGATCGTAGTAGAGGGGTCGAAACGTCGATTATTTTAGAGGAAATATGACACGGCCTAATAACCCTGAAGGTTTTAACTTCTCACTGTGCCAAGTGATTCTGGTGTGGAGAGAAACAGAGAGAGAGAAAGAGAGAGAGAGGGAGAGAGAGAGAGGGAGAGGGAGAGAGAGAGAGAGAGAGAGAGAGAGAGAGGAAAACGCCTACGCGTTATGGTGTGGGCAGGCGTTATGCACAGTGGCTAAACACCGCCGGAAGTCTTTGGGCTAGGGCACGTTACAGAACAGCGGTATTGCTGGGAGATTACTCCGTATCATGTCCATCTGTTTAGGGCTGAGGTAGATCACGATTTTCTGTTTACTCACGACAATACCCGCCTATACAAGATCGCAGAGGTGCCGGAGACACTCGAAAGTGGAAATATCGAATGTATGGAATGTACTCTCTGTGTACTCTCTGGACCTACATAGTATAGTGCCTGCCTGGGACGCTCTTAGCATACGCGTTTCTCAACGAACACCCTCTCCCCGAACCGTGCAAGAACTGAAAACCACCTTGAGAGAGGAGAGGGCCAATATCACCAAGGACTCTTCAACAGCTTGGTAGCTACCCTGAATAACTGGGAGTCCGACATCGACTTCTATGTTGAGAGTCTGACCTGTATCAAACATGAACATTACTTTCCCATGTGGTGAAACGTGTACCATGTTTCGTTGTAAATTCGAGGGCTGTTCAAAAAGTAAGGTTACTTTTCTAATTGCGCGGGCAACGTACATTCAATTATCGATCTTCTTTTTTTTTGTTATGTTGGTACACATTTTCCAAACATATGTTCACAGTTTCAAGTCTACAGCATACTTCGTTTGTTTTTGACAAATAGGTTAGACGTGTATTAGCGAGTTCGGCGATTTTCGGTTATTAGATTATTATAAAAAATGGAGCAAAGAACTTGCGCCAATTTTTTTTAATGGAGTAAAGTGCTCTAAAACACTTAAAATGTTGACGTGGCACATGATGAGTCTGCTCTAAGTAAAAAAAAAAGTCTACAAGTGGCACAAATTCTTACAAGATGGCCGAGACAATGCCAATGGCGAACCCCGCTCTGGACGCCGCAGCACATCAAACAGATAATAATTTCGAAGATGTGAAGAAATCGAAAAATTGTCAGATTACCGTAAGAGAGGTTGCTGAGGATGTTAACATATCGGTCGGCTCGTGTCGTGCAAATTTTTTGAGTTTTTTGGTCATATGACGTGTGTCAGCGAAGTTTGTCCCAAAACTTCTCAATTTTGATCAGGAGAACAGTCCCTCAGGAGTCTTAAATGGTTTGCTCAAAAGGGTCATGACTCGTTGCGAAACATGGGTTTTAGGTTATGACGCCGAAACGAAAGTCGGCCGCTGGAGCCGAGCTGTTCTAGGCGCTTCAGTCTGGAACCGCGCGTCCGCTACAGTCGCAAGTTCGAATCCTGCCTCGGGTGTGTGTGATGTCCTTAGGTTTAAGTAGTTCTAAGTTCTAGTGGACTGATGACCTCAGATGCTGTCCCATAGTGCTCAGAGCCATTTGAACCGAAACCAAAGCCCAATCCTTCCAATGGAAGAATCCTGGAGAGCCAAGACCGAAAAAAAGACGCCAAGTTCGATCAAATGTCAAAGTATTGGTCACTATTTCTTTCAATTACAGTTACGTAGTGCATCATGAATTTTCGTTTCAAGATCGCACGCTCAATAAGGAGTATTCAAATGGTTCAAATGGCTCTGAGCACTATGGGACTCAACTTCTGAGGTCATTAGTCCCCTAGAACTTAGAACTAGTTAAACCTAACTAACCTAAGGACATCACACACATCCATGCCCGAGGCAGGATTCGAACCTGCGAACGTAGCGGTTTCGCGGTTCCAGACTACAACGCCTAGAACCGCACGGCCACTTCGGCCGGCTAAAGAGTACTGCCTTGACTTTATGCGCTGTTTGTGAGAAGCAATAAACAAAAAACCTCCGGAATTGTGGGGGGAAAAAAAACCATGGACAATGCACCTTCTCATTCGTTGTTGCTTGTGAGAGATTTTTTGGCCGAAAATCACTTAATGGACTGGCCTGCACAGAGTTCTGAATTTAAGCCTATGGAACACATTTGGGATGTTTTGGAACGCCTACTTAGTGCCAGGCCTCACCTCTCTTGAGTGCAGCACTCCGTGAAGAATGGGTTGCCATTCCCCAAGAAACCATCCAGCGCCTGACTGAACGTACGCCTGCGAGAGTGGAAGCTGTCAACAAGGCTAAGGGTGGGCCAGCACCATATAGAATTGCAGCATTACCGATGAAGGGCGTCACGAACTCGTAAGTAATGTTTGGCCAGGTGTACGGATACTGTTGATCCCATAGTGTACCTGCGATGAGACAGTCGCGATTCCTGAAATCCATCAGTCACGGCCTCTGGCCTGCTGACAAGCACCACTGTGCTGGGTCCATGGATAAACCATGAAAATCTGCTGCTTTACGTCTCACACAGACCCGGCCTGCAGGGAGATTGCTGAGACTACATCCCACGGGCAAGGTGTGCACATTAATGGGAATCGAATGGCTTGAGATCAGCAAGCACGATCCATTACCCGCAGAAACAGCCTGTGATTTTGGCCTGTCGTCGAAATCTACTCGTGTGGCTGGCTATTCATGAGCCAAAGACAACGCATTTATGAAATCAGACCACAGTGATCAATCCATGCAACATACGACTTGTTCAAATACTTTGATGACCAATAATAATGAGGATAGGTAGCATCATAAAGATGATTGCTGAGCCGCAGACAGGCATGTGGAAAAGAGACCCAACTCGCTTTATTTGTTCATGAGACACAGAAAATATTAGGTACAGGCTCCCAGGTAGATGCTATTTTACTTGACTTCCGGAAGGCGTTCGATATAGTTCCGCACTGTCGCCTGATAAACAAAGTAAGAGCCTACGGAATATCATACCAGCTGTGTGGCTGGATTGAAGAGCTATTACCAAATAGAACACAGCATGTTGTCTCAATGGAGAGACGTCTACAGACGTTAAAGTAACCTCTGGCGTGCCACAGGGGAATGTTATGGGACCATTGCTTTTCACAATATATATAAATGACCTAGTAGATAGTGTCGGAAGTTCCATGCGGCTTTTCGCGGATGATGCTGTAGTACACAGAGAAGTTGCAGCATACGAAAATTGCAGCGAAATGCAGGAAGATCTGCAGCGGATAGGCACTTGGTGCAGGGAGTGGCAACTGACCCTTAACATAAACAAAAGTAATGTATTGCGAATACATAGAAAGAAGGGTCCCTTATTGTATGATTCTATGATAGCGGAACAAACACTGGTAGCGGTTACTTCTGTAAAATATCTGGGAGTATGCGTGCGGAACGATTTGAAGTGGAATGAACATATAAAATTAATTGTTGGTAAGGCGGGTACCAGGTTGAGATTCATTGGGAGAGTGCTTAGAAAATGTAGTCCATCAACAAAGGAGGTGGCTTACAAAACACTCGTTCGACATATACTTGAGTATTGCTCATCAGTGTGGGATCCGTACCAGATCGGGTTGACGGAGGAGATAGAGAAGATCCAAAGAAGAGCGGCGCGTTTCGTCACAGGGTTATTTGGTAAGCGTGATAGCGTTACGGAAATGTTTAGCAAACTCAAGTGGCAGACTCTGCAAGAGAGGCGCTCTGCATCGCGGTGTAGCTTGCTGTCCAGGTTTCGAGAGGGTGCGATTCTGGATGAGGTATCTAATGTATTGCTTCCCCCTACTTATACCTCACGAGGAGATCACGAATGTGAAATTAGAGAGATTCGAGCGCGTACGGAGGCTATCCGGCAGTCGTTCTCCCCGCGAACCATACGCGACTGGAACAGGAAAGGGGGGTAATGACAGTGGCACGTAAAGTGCCCTCCGCCACACACCGTTGGGTGGCTTGCGGAGAATAAATGTAGATGTAGATGTAGAATTACGCTTTCACAACTAAACTTTCAGCCGCAGATTTTGTCGGAAAACGAGGGCACAAGCGCATTCACACAATCATCCAGACACAACTCATGCACACATGACGACCGTCTCTGGCCGCTGCGTCTGCAGCCTCTGAGAATCAGACGTAAACGAACTACTCCTCACGCCCCTCTGCCTCTCGCCGGCAGCTGCTAGCCTAGTGGCAAGAAGTGGTGACAGCACTGACTACAAGTTGAGGGGAGTGGTACGAAGAAGAGAAGCAGTAGCAATGAGAAAATAGGGAAGCAGTGCACGTGTCCAGTTGCACCCAGCCAACGGTGATGTACGACACGTCAGTAAACAAACCATTTCATCTACTGGGACAAAAACAAGATTTTTCCAATGTTTTTCTCAAATTTCCCTGATATTTCCTTAATTTCTCTTACGTGTTTCAAATTCCCTGATATTCTCTAATTTCCTTGATTTCCAGAACCTGTGGAAACCCTGTGTGAATACGGCACACCAACAGTACATTACATTTCCGCAATATTTGCGGTGCAGGCCTTAGGTGATTCACCCTGTATGTTCCTCTGTCCCAATATCTCCTTTTACTCGCACTGCCATTGTCTCCTCTCTCACTTACACTCTCTCCGTTCATCCTTCTTCCCCACTGCCACTCCCTCCACCGTACCGTGGAAGCTCAAAAGATGTAGAGGATCAAACTTACTTTTTTCCCCTATACCCACGTGTTTAAACTTTCGCTCCAAACTGCTAGCTGTTTTAGTACGCCGGTCTGGGAGGGTCTAAACCCCCAAGCCTATGTGAAGGGGTTATTTCAATAGTGGTACCATTACCTCCAATTTTCTGCCTATAATGCTTCTGCAATTAATGATCCAAACAAACAGAAAGAAAGGATCATCTCTAACAAGAAGCCATATGCTTGAATATTTCTAGTATCTCAACTGCAGATTTTTCAGCGCTCGTATAACTTTAGGACTCTATATCTCACAATGAATAAAAATGGAGTTGTACCTATTTGAAATAAGCCCTTCATATATTGTCTCCACTCATCTGTCTTTTTAGTTTCCAACGTCCCCTCTCTCTTTCTCTCCCACTGCCACTGCCTTCTCTCTATCTCTCTCTCTCTCTCTCTCTCCCTCTCTCACCCGTTCTCTTTCTCTGCTACTCCCTGTCAGCACAAAAAGATGCCAAATGATCACATGCCAAAATTTTAAGTAACGAAGGCAGAATGAGGATCTAGGCAGTCGCTCCCCCACTTTTCACTCAGAATCTTTCAAAGAGGAGCACATTCATCTTTTTTGTGGACCTGCAACAGCATTATTCCGCTGTTCCCCTTCCGTTCCTTGGGACTGCAAGGTATGCTGCTTGTACACTACTGGCCATTAAAATTGCTACACCAAGAAGAAATGCAGATGATAAACAGATATTCATTGGACAAATATATTATACTTGAACTGACATGTGATTACATTTTCACGCAATTCGGATGTAGAAATCCTGAGAAATCAGTACCCAGAACAATCGCCTCTGGCCGTAATAACGGTCTTGATACGCCTGGGCATTGAGTCAAACAGAGCTTGGATGGCGTGTACAGGTACAGCTGCCCATGCAGCTTCAACACGATACCACAGTTCGTCGTTGAGTACTCCGAGCTGATTGTCCATGCTGCTGCAAACGTCGTCGAAGTGTTCGTGCAGATGGTTGTTGTCTTGCAAACGTCCCCATTTGTTGACTCAGGGATCGAGATGTGGCTGCACGATCCGTTTCAGCCATGCGGATAAGATGCCTGTCATCTCGACTGCTAGTGATACGAGGCCGTTGAGATCCAGCACGGCGTTCCGTATTACCCTCCTGAACCCACCCATTCCATATTCTGCTAACAGTCATTGGATCTCGACCAACGCGAGCAGCAATGTCGCGATACGATAAACCGCAATCGCGATAGGCTACAATCCAACCTTTATCAAAGTCGGAAACGTGATGGTACGCATTTCTCCACCTTACACGAGGCATCACAACAACGTTCCACCAGGCAACGCCGTCAACTGCTGTTTGTGTATGAGAAATCGGCTGGAAACTTTCCTCATGTCAGCACGTTTTAGGTGTCGCCACCGGCGCCAGGCTTGTGTGAATGCTCTGAAAAGCTAATCATTTGTATATCACAGCATCTTCTTCCTGTCGGTTAAATTTCGCGTCTGTAGCACGTCATATTCGTGGTGTAGCAATTTTAATGGCCAGTAGTGTATAAAACGAAGACTACAAATCACTAAAGTTTCTACAGTTTCCTTATACACTTCGACACATCTACATTGAAACACATACACTCAAAAAAACAAATAACTATTCACAACATGACGTTATACATTGAAACGGCGAACAAACTGGTATAGGCACGCGTATTCAAATACAGAGATATGCAAACAGGCAGAATACGGCGATGCGGTTGGCAGCGTCTATGTAAGAGAACAGGTGTCTGGTGCAGTTGTTACATCGGCTACTGCTGCTACAAAGGCAGGTTATCGAGATTTAAGAGGGTCTGAACGTGGTGTCATAGTGGACGTTCAACAAGAAATGAGCTGGAGGCATAATTACAGAAACTAGTACCTGTTAGAAGTATTGACCCTGGCTCTTGAGACACTTGTCCCACTGTGACACAAGGCGGTGCATGGCTGTCTCATAAAATTTCCCGGGCTGCGATGTTAACCAGTTCCGCACATACAGCTGAACGTCGTCGTCCGTAGTGAATTGTTTGCCCCTCAGAGCCTTTCTAAGGGTACCAGAAATGTCTCCCTTCTTATTCACTTACTGCAGCACGGGATAACAGCGAATGCCCAGCGTTACACGCAAACCTTGACCACCCTTCGCCAAGCGATCAAATCAAAACGACCAGGCAATCTCACCTTTGGGATCATTCTGTTCTACGAAACTGCAAAGCCTCATACGGGCAACACAGTCGCGGCACTCCTGCAGAAAATCAAATGGGAGGTTCTCGGCCACCATCCATACAGTCCGGACCGCTCTCCCTGTATTTACGCCATGTTTGTCCCCTTAAAAAGGCTTTGAGGGGCAAACGATACACCTCGGACGACGTCGTCCAGCTGTACGTGCGGAACTGGTTAACATCGCAGACCCGGGAATTTTATCAGACAGCCATTCACCGCCTTGTGTCACAGCGGGACAAGTGTCTCAACAGCCAGGGTCGATACTTCTAACATATAGGTACTGGTTTCTGTAATTATGACTCCTGCTCGTTTCTTTCTCAACGCCCCTTATAGTCGGCACACGAGCGACGGGACACAGCATATCCGAGGTAGCGATCTACATCTACATGATTACTCTGCAATTCACATTTAAGTGCTTGGCAGAGGGTTCATCGAACCACAATCATACTATCTCTCTACCATTCCACTCCCGAACAGCGCGCGGGAAAAACGAACACCTAAACCTTTCTGTTCGAGCTCTGATTTCTCTTATTTTATTTCCATTATCATTCCTACCTATGTAGGTTGGGCTCAACAAAATATTTTCGCATTCGGAAGAGAAAGTTGGTGACTGAAATTTCGTAAATAGATCTCGCCGCGACGAAAAACGTCTTTGCTTTAATGACTTCCATTCCAACTCGCGTATCATATCTGCCACACTCTCTCCCCTATTACGCGATAATACAAAACGAGCTGCCCTTTTTTGCACCCTTTCGATGTCCTCCGTCAATCCCACCTGGTAAGGATCCCACACCGCACAGCAATATTCTAACAGAGGACGAACGAGTGTAGTGTAAGCTGTCTCTTTAGTGGACTTGTTGCATCTTCTAAGTGTCCTGCCAATGAAACGCAACCTTTGGCTCGCCTTCCTCACAATATTATCTATGTGGTCTTTCCAACTGAAGTTGTTCGTAATTTCAACACCCAGGTACTTAGTTGAATTGACAGCCTTGAGAAGTGCACTATTTATCGAGTAATCGAATTCCAACGGATTTCTTTTGGAACTCATATGGGTCACCTCACACTTTACGTTATTTAGCGTCAACTGCCACCTGCCACACCATACAGCAATCTTTTCTAAATCGCTTTGCAACTGATACTGGTCTTCGGATGACCTTACTAGACGGTAAATTACAGCATCATCTGCGAACAACCTAAGAGAACTGCTCAGATTGTCACCCAGGTCATTTATATAGATCAGGAGCAGCAGAGGTCACAGGACGCTTCCCTGGTGAACACCTGATATCACTTCAGTTTTACTCGATGATTTGCCGTCTATTACCACGAACTGCGACCTTCCTGACAGGAAATCACGAATCCAGTCGCACAACTCAGACGATACCGCATAGGCCCGCAGCTTGATTAGAAGTCGCTTGTGAGGAACGTGTCAAAAGCAATCCGGAAATCTAGAACTACAGAATCAACTTGATTTCCCCTGTCGATAGCGGCTATTACTTTGTGCGAATAAAGAGCTAGCTGCGTTGCACAAGAACGATGTTTTCTGAAACCATGCTGATTGCGTATCAATAGATCGTTCCCTTCGAGGTGACTCATAATGTCTGAATACAGTATATGCTCCAAAACCCTACTGAAAACCGACGTCAATGATATACGTCTGTAGTTCGATGGATTACTCCTACTACCCTTCTTAAACACTAAGTAGGGAGGTATTTTATCAGCGTAATCTGAAAGGAACCTAATCGGTATACAATCTAGACCTGAAGACTTGCCCATATCAAGCGATTTGAGTTGCTTCGCAACCCCTAAGGTATCTACTTCTAAGAAACTCATGCTAGCAGCTGTTCGTGTTTCCTGTACGACCATTTCTCGAGTGTACCGTAAATATCTGGAATCCAGTAAAACATCGAATGTTCGACAACACTGCGGCCGGCAAAAGATCCTGCAAGAACGGGACCAACGACGACTGAAGAGAATCGTTCAACGTGACGGAAGTGCTAACCTTCCGCACACTGCTGCAGATTTCAATGCTGCGCCAAGAAGAAGTGTCAGTGTGCGAACCATTCAATGAAACATCATCGATATGGGCTTTCGGGGCCGAAGGCCCACTCGTGTAGCCTTGATGACTGCAGAACACAACACTTTACGCCTCGACTGGGTCCGTCAACACCGACATTGAACTGTTGATGATTGGAAACATGTTGCCTGGTCGGACGAGTCTCGTTTCAAATTGTATCGAGCGGATGGACGTGTATGGCTATGGAGAAAACCTCATGAATCCATCGACCCTGCATGTAAGCAGGGCACTGTTCAAGCTGTTGGAGGTCCTATAATGGTGTGGGCGCGTGCAGTTGGAGTGATATGGGACCCTTGATGCGCCTGTGACAGCTGACACGTAGGTAAGCATCCTGTCTGATCACCTGCACACATTCATGTACACTGTGCATCCCGACGGACTTGAGCAATTCTAGCAGGACAATGCGACACCACACATGTCCAGCATTGCGACAGGAACACTCTTCTGAGTTTAAACACTTCTCTGACCTCCAAACTCCTCAGATATGAACATTATTGATCATATCTGGGATGTCTTGCAACGTGATGTTCAGGAGAGATCTCTACTCCCTGGTAGTCTTACGGATTTATGGACAGTCCTGCAGGATTCGTGATGACAGTTCCCTCCAGCACTGCCGGCCGGAGTGGCCGAACGGTTCTAGGCGCTACAGTCTGGAACCGCGCGACCGCTACGGTCGCAGGTTCGAATCCTGCCTCGGGCATGGATGTGTGTGATGTCCTTAGGTTAGTTAGGTTTAAGTAGTTCTAAGTTCTAGGAAACTGATGACCTCAGAAGTTAAGTCCCATAGTGCTCAGAGCCATTTGAACCCTCCAGCACTACTTCAGATGTTAGTCGAGTCCATGCGACGTCCTGTTGCGGCACTTCTGCGTCCATGAGAGGACCCTACACGATATTAGACAGGTGTACAAGTTTCTTTGTCTCTTCGTTGTATAACGTTACTGCATAATTCTTTGGTTCATATTTTTTCTTGACTTTGTTCCTCGATCGCATATCACCGTCAGCTTATCAGCTTACCTTACAAGAGAGAAAATGTCTTTGAAGTTGTTCTTAATTCGTGATTTCACTTTAACTTTGTAATGTTGATGCATTAAGTTGTTCTGAAAGCGGTGCTGATATTCAAGACAATAAAAGCTGGTTAAAAGCTGTGAGATGTCTGAGGAAGTTAACCTTGTATTATTGAGCAACTGTTTCACCAGGTATCCAGTCTAGCTTACCAAATTCCCAACCAGACTAACATTAATTATAATCTTTTAATAGTCATCTTACGAAACTGGTGATAAAATATATATATATATATATATATATATATATATATATATATGTATATGTATATATATATATATATATAAAGAGAATTTAAATAAAAAGAAATAAATCAGTTTATATTTGGTCATTTATTTTAACATTGATCATTGTTCCGTTAAAATTTCAGCATGTTAAACTTGATTCGTAACTAAATTGGTGCCTTATTTAGGATTGTTACGGAACACATCAAATATGGAGCCAAGATTGGGAGACACCATACAACACTGCATTCCTAAAATAACACACGAAGAACGTTGAAACATATGCAAGCGGAAATTAACCACAACCAACCGATTCAATTTTCACCCAAAGACGTTACGTTCGTAGCGCAATCCTGTCCGTCATGAAATTACCACACACTGGTATAGTAAATTCGTACTAACTCTCTGTGAAAGCTTCCCGAAAAGAATAGCTGAGGGCTACTTTGATGATTACACCATATGCTTCACGTAGTCAACTTGGTTTACACAAAGAGTGTAACTCCACAATAATTTTGACAATTAAAATATATTACATCGAAACGCCATTTACAAAAGAAAAACTTCGAACTGGTTACTATTGTCTTAGTATTAACCTGATGGGTCTAATAATTCTATAAGCACGTGGTACTGGTCTCACAAAGTACACCCCACGTGGGTTGAACATAAAGAAAAGTTGCTATATTGAAAAATATTGTCAAGACGAGACGTTATAATCTCACGCACATTCGCATTTAAGATTGATGATCTTAGTTAGAGTTACGGATGATCAACACGTCGTTCCACTTTACTCACAAAGTAGTGACAAAGCAACTACTGGAAGATATTCTGAACTTCACACTCGAATTACACTGTGTTGCAATTTAAGATAACATAAGATAATTTAGATCTCACAGATACAAACGGAAGTGACCAGAGAGGCAGCTTCCTATACCAAGGGACGGACAGGACCATACCAACTACAGAATCCTCTTTGCTTTTAGAAAGCGTAGCTACCTATTCCGACGTTGGTCCTACTGTTCTCTAGCAGACTGGCTTGTCTGCTACCATCGAGAATGCAACTAGAAATACATTTGCTCGTTCATCCTTTCACACAGAAGTGAAGGGGGATGCCAGTATCTTATGATATACAGTACATAAAAGCGGATGTAGGTTCCGTATGAGACTGTGTGATGTGAATTACATATAAACTGTGTTTTAAGGTGTATTAGTGTGACAGATCGTTCTTGATTATGTGTAAAAGTAGCACGTTCCACTGCTCAGTCTCCTCCCAGATACAGTCAGAAACACCACAGTAAATTTAGAAGTGAAATGTATGCAGTAAATGACAACAGATTTAAGAAATTAACATGAAAGGAATCCAACAGAGACCTTTCGACTTCTGTTCAGGGGTGTTAAGTCGGATTTTTGTCACTGCAGTACCAGTATAGGAGAGAAGGATCCATTATACAGAGACAGCGCGTCATAAAGTTTATTGGTGAAATAATGCTGAATAAAAGCATTGTTTGGTGATCCCAAAACCCTCGGTATGACCCTAGAAACCTTGCCATGTGTTCACTATGTCAGTTAAAAATACGTTTACGACTCCTACCTGGTATTACGTGGACATTTGGCGCGCCCAAGTACGGTAACTTCGAAACTCTGGAACTCTGTTACAGATAACGGTGTTTGTGCAGTCCTAAAGCGGCGACTGCACACCGTGCCGCGCAGCGCCGCGAAACGACGTCAAGAAGGCGGTGACCCGCGCACAGAGGGCTAAGAGCGGGCAGCGCCTCACCTCTAGGAAGACGGAGTTCAGAGCCCCCTAACAACGCTGGTCGGTCCCAGGTCGGTCGCAGACTTCGAGGGCATCAGTACGATACTCAGCCTGCGCTCTGCGAGTTGTAGTAGTGTGAACAATAAGTGTGAGTAGGAGACTCAGGAAGTACCTCAAGGCAACTCATAGCAAGATGTTAAGTTAGGCTTCTTTCTTTCTTGGAAATAAACTATTATCATTGACACACACAGTGGTTACGGTTACTACAAGCCACACCACAAGTTGGGAAACGGGGCCAAATTTCTAGTAGTTTAGAGGAAAGGTGCCTATTATGCGATAGTTCCCTAATATGAAACACCCCAACTCTGCTCATGTTAGAGGTTGCACTCTGGTGGAGAGTTTCTTAAACACGTCTATTGCGTGCCAGACGACGAGACAGAGAGTAGGACGCCATAGCTGAGTCGGGCACAGTACGTAGAGGCTGATACAACATTTCTTGTGCTTGGAGTTTTTGCGACATCGGTGTTAAGACAATATTTCAGCTTAAAGGTGAGTGGATATTACTGCACTCTTTTATTGTTGTTACTTGTGACTGAATTACCTATAATTATTGACAGTTAGGTTCATTTTCCAACAAAAGTTGTTAGCAAGTGCGTGATTCTTTGTGTAAGATGGCAAAATTCCTATTATGCTTTAGTATGGGGATCCAAATACGCGACAGTGTCGCATATTACGATACCTGTCGCATATTGGGAGAACTCGTTCTCTCACGATTTGTTATATGTAATTTACGCAATACTATAATAAGAATATTTTATCATTTATTGTAGTAAAATTTTGGCAACTGCGTTTATTTTAATTCGATTAAATTATCATAAACAGGAATTACTTTGACTAGTCTTATGATCAGAAATTGGAATGTTTTCTGGAACTTTCTTTCAAGGCAGTACTTTGCTCAGCAGTTGAGCAATATTACTCCAAATTCAAAGTACTCTGTTCACAGTACTTATAAAAAATTCATCGCCATGCTGACGCTCGTCAAGAAAGAGATGCCAAAAACGAAAATGAAACTACTGACAGTGATGGTCAAGCTGTCAGCCAGGCAGACATCAGACGTTTCCCACACATTGCGAAACCACCTGGAGATAGTCAAATAGGTCAAACATCGCGTTATTGCTCTGCTGCGTTACTAACTTCAACTCTTTATGTGAAGCAATTGCAAGAATCTAAAAAGAAGAAATCAGAGGTTGAAGCTAAGAAAGCAGCCAGCAAGTTAGACCTAAAGCAGCCGGATGGGACCAGTGGTCTAGGGGTAGCGTCTTTGACTCATAATCAAAACGTCTTCGGTCCCGGGTTCGGTCCCCGCCACTGCCTAAATTTTGATAAATAATCAGCATTGGCGGCCGAAGACTTCCGGCATAAGAAGTCAGCCTCATTCTGCCAACGGCCTTGTCAAAGAGGGCGGAGGAGCGGATAGAGGTTCAGGGCACTCTCTTGTACTAGGGGTGGGAAATTGCCCCTAAAGGGGGAAGAATCAGCAATGATCAACGACATGAGGATGCAGAAGGCAATGGAAACCACTGCATTAAAGACACGTAACGTGTATCCATAGGACATGTGGCCTGTATTTGAAGAAGTGTCATGATGATCTCTCCATTGGCAAAAGATTCCGGAATAGTCCCCCATTCGGATCTCCGGGAGGGGACTGCCAAGGGAGAGGTTACCATGAGAAAAAGATTGAATAATCAACGAAAGGATAACGTTCTACGAGTCGAGGCGTGGAATGTCAGAAGCTTGAACGTGGCAGCGAAACTAGAAAATCTGAAAAGGGAAATGCAAAGGCTCAATCTAGATATAGTAGGGGTCAGTGAAGTGAAGTGGAAGGAAGACAAGGATTTCTGGTCAGATGAGTATCGCGTAATATCAACAGCAGCAGAAAATGGTATAACAGGTGTAGGATTCGTTATGAATAGGAAGGTAGGGCAGAGGGTGTGTAGGCAGTACAGTTGAAGAGGAATGGACATCTCTAAAAAGGGCCATCACAGAAGATGGGAAGGAAAACATAGGTACAAAGAAGGTAGCTGCGAAGAAACCATGGGTACCAGAAGAAATACTTCAGTTGATTGATGAAAGGAGGAAGTACAAACATGTTCCGGGAAAATCAGGAATACAGAAATACAAGTCGCTAAGACGAAATGGCTGCAGGAAAAATGGGAAGACATCGAAAAAGATATGATTGTCGGAAGGACAGACTCAGCATACAGGAAAGTCAAAACAACCTTTGGTGACATTAAAAGCAACGGTGGTAACATTAAGAATGCAACGGGAATTCCACTGTTAAATGCAGAGGAGAGAGCAGATAGGTGGAAAGAATACATTGGAAGCCTCTATGAGGGTGAAGCTTTGTCT
The DNA here is from genome assembly GCF_021461385.2 of Schistocerca piceifrons. Taxonomy (NCBI): domain Eukaryota; kingdom Metazoa; phylum Arthropoda; class Insecta; order Orthoptera; family Acrididae; genus Schistocerca; species Schistocerca piceifrons. The sequence continues at coordinate 68,189,241 of NC_060146.1, read as the reverse complement.
GATGTGATAGAAGAAGAAACAGGAGTCGATTTAGAAGAGATAGGGGATCCAGTATTAGAATCGGAATTTAAAAGAGCTTTGGAGGACTTACGGTCAAATAACGCAGAAGGGATAGATAACATTCCATCAGAATTTCTAAAATCATTGGGGGAAGTGGCAACAAAACGACTATTCACGATGGTGTGTAGAATATATGAGTCTGGCGACATACCATCTGACTTTGGGAAAAGCATCATCCACACAATTCCGAAGACGGCAAGAGCAGACAAGTGCGAGAATTATCGCACAATCAGCTTAACAGCTCATGCATCGAAGCTGCTTACAAGAATAATATACAGAAGAATGGAAAAGAGAATGTGCTAGGTGACGATCAGTTTGGCTTTAGGAAAAGTAAAGGGACGAGAGAGACAATTCTGACGTTACGGCTAATAATGGAAGCAAGACTAAAGAAAAATCAGGACACTTTCATAGGATTTGTCGACCTGGAAAAAGCGTTCGACAATATAAAATGGTGCAAGCTGTTCGAGATTCTGAAAAAAGTAGGGGTAAGCTATAGGGAGAGACGGGTCATATACAATATGTACAAGAACCAAGAGGGAATAATAAGAGTGGACGATCAAGAACGAAGTGCTCGTATTAAGAAGGGTGTAAGACAAGGCTGTAGCCTTTCGCCCCTACTCTTCAACCTGTACATCGAGAAAGCAATGATGGAAATAAAAGAAAGGTTCGGGAGTGGAATTAAAATACAAGGTGAAAGGATATCAATGATACGATTCGCTGATGACATTGCTATCCTGAGTGAAAGTGAAGAAGAATTAAATGATCTGCTGAACGGAATGAACAGTCTAATGAGTACACAGTATGGTTTGAGAGTAAATCGGAGAAAGACGAAGGTAATGAGAAGAAGTCGAAATGAGAACAGCGAGAATCTTAACATCAGGATTGATGGTCACCAAGTCAATGAAGTTAAGGAATTCTGCTACCTAGACAGTAAAATAACCAATGACGGACGGAGCAAGGAGGACAAAAAAATGGCTCTGAGCACTATGGGGCTCAACTGCTGTGGTCATAAGTCCCCTAGAACTTAGAACTACTTAAACCTAACTAACCTAAGGATATCACACACATCCAAGCCCGAGGCAGGATTCGAACCTGCGACCGTAGCGGTCGTGCGGTTCCAGACTGTAGCGCCTTTAACCGCTCGGCCACTTCGGCCGGCTGTCGTAAATATAAACCTAAGTAGCGTGGAATTAGTAAAGGACAACAGAAATGAATTAACATGTAAAAATTGTTTATTCATATGTCATTATTCTGTAATTAAATAATTGAAGCAGAATGTTATTACTGTCTCATATTAGGAAACCTTGATCTCATTTCTACGAAATGCCTTGTTTGTGAAGAGTTAATAACTACTCTGAATGATTGTTTATTATTGCAAATACGATAATTGTATGACAAAATTACATAATGCAAGATATTATTACCATCACGAAAAATACAGTTGCACTTACTTTTAGGTCTTTCACAAGGGTTTAAAAAAGTGTGTCTCATATTAGGCACCTTTCCTCTACTGCCGAGTTGAGATTTTCACAAACGTTTTATTCGTATCTTACAGAAACTAGCAGTACGACAATAGACAACCTTCTAAAACATGCCGCTAACAGCAATCAAAGTAATTTATAGCAATACAACAATTTTAAAAAATTTAAAGAACATTAGTAAACAGGCTACTAAAATAAATACAGAACTTTGTCAATAAAGTACGGTGAGGTAGTGAAGCTACCGACACCGCCAATTAAAAAAAATTAAACAGGTCTCAGCAAACACACGATTAATGGCAATGAAAGGAATTTACAAACTTGGAGGAATTTAAAAAATTTTTAAACAAAAGTGTCCTGTAATATCATTTGAACATAACACATATGACGGACCCGTGTATGGCGGCCACAAATCACCCACTCAGGGATGCTCAGGCTAGACAGAATACTGACCAATTTAAATACGCCCGTAAACACAATTGCCACTCTCAGGCTGGTCACTGCACCGACTTTAAGCCAGCGAAAACAGCCACCTCTCTATCCCTGAGTCAACAGATGGGGACGTTTGCAAGACAACAATCATCGGCACGTACAGTTCGACGACGTTTGCAGCAGCATGGACTATCAGCTCGGAGACCATGGCTGCGGTTACCCTTGACACTGCATCACAGACAGGAGCGCCTGCGATGGTGTACTCAACGACGAACCTGGGTGCACGAATGGCAAAACCTCACTTTTTCGGATAAATCCAGGTTCTGTTTACAGCATCATGATGGTCGCATCCGTGTTTGGTGAAGCCATGGTGAACGCACATTGGCAGCGTGTATTCATCATCGCCATACTGGCGTATCACTCGTGGTGATGGTATGGGGTGCCACTGGTTACACGTCTCGATCACTTCTTGTTCGCATTGACGGCACTTTGAACAGTGGACGTTACATTTCAGACGTGTTACGACCCGTGGCTCTACCCATCATTCGATCCCTGAGAAACCCTACATAATGCACGACCGCATGTTGCAGGTCCTGCACGGGCGTCTTTCTGGATATAGAAAATGTTCGACTGCTGCCTTGGCGAGCACATTCTCCAGATTGAAAAAGTCTGGTCGATGGTGGCCGAGCAACTGGCTCGTCACAATACGCCAGTCCCTACTCTTGATGAACTGTGGTATCGTGTTGAAGCTGCATGGGCAGCTGTTCCTGTACACGCCATCCAAGCTCTGTTTGACTCAATGCCCGGGCGTATAAAGGCCGTTATTACGGCTAGAGGTGGTTGTTCTGGGTACTGATTTCTCAGGATGTGTGGACCCAAATTGCGTGAAAATGTAATCACATGTCAGTTCGAGTATAATATATTTGTCCAATGAATACCCGTTTATCATCTGCATTTCTTCTTGGTGTAGCAATTTTAATGGCCAGTAGTCTATTAGGCAGCTGTAACCGTTTCTTTGGCTCTTCAACATACGTCATAACACTGGTTAAAAATGTAATAAACGTACCCTCTGGTGTGCTACCCATCTTATTTTGCCCTGGGAACTAGCCAGGACCGCTGTCATACAATAAACAGGCCACTCAAACAATAGCTGAAAAATGTGTCGTCCGATTCATTGTTTCCCGTGAGCCGTCACGGCTCGTATCACACCGTCTGTGTAATGGCACCGCAAGCAAGCATTGGTCCAGTTTGTATCAGCGCAATCCGCACAGGATTCCGCGGAACTAAAGTCGGAAGGCGCTCCTTTTTGTTTGTTTGTTTGTTTTCTATTCTGTCCGAGTATGGAAGCGAGTTGGTCCACTGTGCGACATGGTGCTTTCCACTTCCGTCAGCGTAGATTTGGACATGTGCCTAAAAGTCTACCAGACTTGATCTCGAACGTCACATGTTTCGTTATAAAGTCGTTTCCTCGAAGGGTTTGCTGTCGTCAAGATGCGGCGAAGATAAAATAATGTCCGTCACCCGTGGAGGAAGAGGACGTCAGTCAATGTCGGGAGCGGAATGCTTATCTAAGAAAGTGACCCCCGGCTACGCAACCTAAGTACGTCAGGGGACACCGCTCTACCCGTGATTTTGACAGGGAGGTGGGGGAAGCCCCCCGCCGTCTGTCGTCGTTGCTTAAAAAGTGAAACAGACTGGCGGCCAGACTCCTGGCTTTTTTACCCGCTGCTGTGACGTCGGTCTGGCGCCGTGCCATTGCGCAGCGTGCAAGATGGATGGCAACCAGCAGACGCCGCAAGCAGAGGTCAGGCTAGTCTAGGAATGGGAAAAGCCGACCGACTGCAACCGATACCGGTATTTTATTTATTTATTGAACCTGATCAGATTAGGGCCAGTGTTCCACACATGCAGCGTTTCACACATCAGAGTTACGTCATGACAATAGTTTAAATAAGAAAATTAGATTACTCTAGTGACAATATGAATAAAGAGTAATGACTAAGGTCTAATAAAGTAAGTGCTGGCAGTATTTTTACAATAGGTGCTATACATACAAATTATGATAAAAGCAATAACAATAACAGTAAAAAAGAAAATCAAATAATAATGATAAACATGAGAACAACTGGCAATAGTAATGAAGATTTGTGCAGATGTACATTAATATGTGTAAAGTAGATGTTTACTAGTATAGCGAGTTTTGGGGAAGGGAGATTGAAGGCGGGGGAAAGAGGGAAGTAATGAGGTGAAGTGCATTCATGCACAGAGGAAGGCATTACTGTTGCTTAAGTAGATACGTCATTAACTGTTTTTTGAAGTCGGACATGTTTTTAAGTTCTCTAACATAACGAGGGAGGTTATGCCAGTTCCCACAACTGTAAAGGACTTGGAGAAGGTGACCGAGCGATGCAGTGGAACAGAGAGGATTTGATTATGATGGGAACGTGTGTTTCTGTCATGCTGCTCCGACATAAGCGTTAAGGACGAGGAGAGATATGAGGGACAGTATACATTTATAAGGCAGTAGATGAGACAGAGTGTATGAAAATCTCTGCTTTTGTCTGCACGCAGCCAGGACAATTTTGCATATGCTGGTGAAATGTGATCAAAAAGTCGAACGTCACAGATATATCGCACGCAGGCATTCATGACCAGTTCTGAAGGTCGCGAATTTTCCTGAGAGAGGCCTTGTAGGATAATATCGCTGTAGTCAATGATTGGGAGTATAAGCGTTTGTACTAATTTCTTTTTCAGATCGAAAGGGAAGAGTTTTTTATATTTTTGTTGGACATGAAGGGATGCAAATGCTTTTTTGCACACTGCAGTTACATGCTCTGTCGAATTTAGATTTTCATCTATTATTTGCTCCCAAACTCTTTGCTGAGGGAGAGAAGTTAATATTTGTTCCATTTAGGGTAAGAGATGGTACGGATTCCCGATGTTTTGGGCTAATGAGCTTAGAGTGACCAACAAGTACCGCTTGGGTTTTAGATGGGTTTAGTTTTAGTCCTATGTCCTGTGGCCATTTTGATGGTGCATCGAGGTCAGTACTGAAATTTTCAATAGCTTTCTTAAGATTGCTTGTTTCTGAATAACCGGTATTTTACGATATTTGTTAGGTCTCGGTTACAACAGGTTCTTTTTATGGTTCCGTACCTCATTCGGTAAAAACGGAACCCTTATAGGATCACTGTCATCCGTCTCTGTGTCAGTCCGACTGTTCAAAACATGTCCGGCTGTACCAAGGAACTGGCGGACGTATCAAGCTGAAATTTATGTCACATGTTTATATCTAAGGTCCCTTGGCGGTGTAAGACAGTGAAACTTCTAAAGTCACTGCCCTTAGAAGATTCGGCCATGTACGTCACGTATTTTGATGCTCGCAGACTTACTCGTCGAAAGCTACAGGCTACTTCCCGTTGACCTAGAATCATGAAATTTGGTAAAAAAAAGCAAGGTTTCCCCCTACAACAAAAGCAAAAAATTCGAAAATTATTAAGTTGTCATTACATTACACGAAAAAAGTTGTCTGTCTGTCCGTCCGTCTGTTAGAACTCTTTCTTCTCATTAACAGAGACACGTTTCCAGTTCAAATTTATGTTACTTACTACGATCTATAGTCCCATGGCGGAGTCAAAATGTGAAGCTCCTAAGTCAGTGGATCTCAACCTTTCTAAGACCATCACCCCCGAGTGCAATCAGACATTAGCTAGTACCCTCGCCCCACCCCTCTCCCCACCATCTAATGCCCCCCCCCCCCCCCCCCACCGACCTTCTTGTTTCGTGGTCTTCATTCCTGAGACTGGTTTGATGCAGATCTCCATGCTACATCCCTCTGAATCTGCATAGTGTATTCATCTCTTGGTCTCCCTCTACGATTTTTACCCTCCACGCTTCCCTCCACTACTAAATTGGTGATCCCTTGCTGCCTCAGAACGTGTCCTACCAACCGATCCCTACTTCTGGTCAAGTTGAGCCACAAACTCCTCTTCTCCCCAATTCTATTCAATACCTCCTCATTAGTTATGTGATCTACCCATCTAATCTTCAGCATTCTTCTGTAGCACCACATTTCGAAAACTTCTATTCTCTTCTTGTCTAAACTATTTATCGTCCACGTTTCACTTCCATACATTGCTACACTCCACACAAATACTTTCAGAAACGATTTCCTGACACTTATGTCTATACTCGATTTTAACAAATTTCTCTCCTTCAGAAACGCTTTCCTTGCCATTGCCAGTCTACATTTTGTATCCTCTCTACTTCGACCATCATCAGTTATTTTGCTCCCCAAAATAGCAAAACTCCTTTACCACTTTAAGTGTCTCATTTCCTAATCTAATTCCCGCAGCATCACCCGACTAAATGCGACTACATTCCATTATCCTCGTTTTGCTTTTGTTGATGTTAATCTTATACCCTCCTTTCAAGACACTATCCATTCCGTTCAACTGCTCTTCCAAGTCCTTTGCTGTCTCTGACAGAATTACAATATCATCGGCGAACCTCAAAGTTTTTATCTCTTCGCCATGGATTTTAATACCTACTCCAAATTTTTCTTTTGTTTCCTTTACTGCTTGCTCAATATACAAATTGAATAACATCGGGGAGAGGCTACAATCCTGTCTCACTCCCTTCCCAACCACTGCTTCCCTTTCATGTCCCTTGACTCTTATAACTGCCATCTGGTTTCTGTACAAATTGTAAATAGCCTTTCGCTCCCTGTATTTTACCCCTGCCACCTCCAGAATTTGACAGAGAATATTCCAGTCAACATTTTCAAAAGCTTTCTCTAAGTCTACAAATGCTAGAAACGTAGGTTTGCCTTTCCTAAATCTTTCTTCTAAGATAAGTCGTAGGGTCAGTATTGCCTCACATGTTCCAACATTTCTACGGAATCCAATCTGATCTTCCCCGAGGTCGGCTTCTACCAGTTTTTCCATTCGCCTGTAAAGAATTCGCGTTAGTATTTTGCAGCTGTGACTTATTAAACTGATAGTTCGGTAATTTTCACGTCTGTCAACACCTGCTTTCTTTGGGATTGGAAGTATTATATTCTTCTTCCTTAGCACCTAACTAAACTGTCGAATAAAAGACTTTTCATGGAACACTTACATTTTTAAAATGACAAAATATGAATGACAATTTTTGTGTGTGTGTGTGTGTGTGTGTGTGTGTGTGTGTGTGTGTGTGTGTGTGTGTGTGTGTGTGAGTACTAGAATGAATGGTGGAGGAATTCGTAATGCATCGCAATTGCCACCGACAACTCCTTCTCAGATAAGAAAGCCAACTATCCACAGTGAAGGTAGACATTTGTTACAGCACATACTTCACCTGCATTACTCCTTTGCATTGGGGCACTTTCCAGGGCTGCACGTTGCTGCAACTCCATTTAAAATCGACCAAGTTAAAATGTGTGTACTGTTTGCAGATCACTTCGTTGAATCTCTCCTTACTTCTGAAACGGCAGAAATTGGACGACTACAGGTTTTTATTGTTTTCTGTCTAACCAGTCTCATAATAATAATAACACTGTATACAACACTACAGAAGCGCTTATGTAGTTACTGCAGTGTCATACTGTCAATTAATCCATTTATCTGTCTCGAAGCGAGTAATGAAGCAATTTCATGGACTACTGCAGATCTACAACTTGGAGAACCCATTTTCTTCAGACACTTAGCATTTGTTACGTATATGTCTCATTTCCATCGTCAGCAATGTATAGGACAAAGCACAGCACATGCGTGTAACGGGTGGCCTATGAGAGGAACCTGTGATCTGCACCGCACTAATGTTACTAATTGAGAAAAAGGAATTATTGATAATTTATGTAATCAACACAGTCTTACAAAATTGTGATAACAGTAATGATCCTTTGAAAATACTTTAGTTTCTAGACTGAACCAGTTTTCGCCCTTCAGAAAATATCATTTTGTCTCTCAGGGGGCCATTACTCCCAGGTAAGAAACCACAGTGCTAAGTCAATACAATCAAAAGATACGGCCACTTATTCAAGCATTTTGATAATCGCAAGTTCACTCTGACCTATTACCCGTTGACCTAGAATCATGAAATTTGGCAAGAAGCCACGTTTCTCTCTACAACCGAAGGAAAAATATTCCGCAATTATTAATTTGTAATACTATTACACGAAACAATTTTTTTTTTTTTTTGCTATTTGTTTTCAGACTGCTCTCTCTTAGTCTGTTCAGACCTGTTTTTCTCAGCAACAGTCGGACACATCAAGCTGAAATCTACGGCACCTACTGAGGTCCATAGTAATTTAGTGGTGCAAAAATATTAAGCTTCTAAGACAACGCGGTCAAGTGACACTGTCATTTACGTCACATATTTTTATATTCGCGAACTCATTTATTAAATCCTATAGTGTATTTCCCTTGGTGTACAATCATCAAATTTGGCGAGAAGAAAGATTTCAAAGTACGAGTGAAGGAAGAAAAATCAGAAAATTGTTAATTTGTATTTACATCACATGAAAAAAGTATTTCTTTTGTTTTTTAGCTATCCAGCTTAAAGTATTCTCCTAAGTCTTGGAATCCCTGGAACCGATATCTTGCCAGTATACATGTCAACAACAGGCAAAAATTATCGAGATTCTCTGCTCCCGGAATGGATGAACCACCTGTATGCATAATTGAGTCTGTATGGGATCCACAGTGCGCTGGTCCTACTTAAACGTGGCCAATCTTTGTACTCTTATTTTTAAATAAGGATTGTTTAATCTCATCTCATGAGGCTTATCTAATGAGGGGTAAGATAGATACTGCCTACAGGAAAATAAAAGAGACCTTTGGAGAAAAGAGAACCACTTGCATGAATATCAAGAGCGCAGATGGAAACCCAGTTCTAAGCAAAGAAGGGAAAGCAGAAAGGTGGAAGGAGTATATAGGGGGGGTACAGGGGCGATGTACTTGAGGAAAATATTATGGAAATGGAAGAGGATGTAGATGGAGATGAAATGGGAGATATGATACTGCGTGAAGAGTTTGAAGGAGCACTGAAAGACCTGAGTCGAAACAAGACCCCGGGAGTAGACAACATTCCATTAGAACTACTGACAGCCTTGGGAGAGCCAGTCGTGACAAAACTCTACCATGTGGTGAGCAAGATGTATGAGACAGGCGAAATTCCCTCAGACTTCAAGAAGAATATAATAATTCCAATCCCAAAGAAAGCAGGTGTTGACAGATGTGAAAATTACCGAACAATCAGTTTAATAAGTCACAGCTGCTAAATCCTAACGCGAATTCCTTACAGACGAATGGAAAAACTGGTAGAAGCCGACCTGGGGGAAGATCAGTTTGGACTCCGTAGTAATGTTGGAACAAGTGAGGCAATACTGACCCTACGACTTATCTTAGAAGAAAGATTTAGGAAAGGCAAACCTACGTTTCTAGCATTTGTAGACTTAGAGAAAGCTTTTGACAATGTTGACTGGAATATTCTCTGTCAAATTCTGGAGGTGGCAGGGGTAAAATACAGGGAGCGAAAGGCTATTTACAATTTGTACTGAAACCAGATGGCAGTTATAAGAGTCGAGGGACATGAAAGGGAAGCTGTTGTTGGGAAGGGAGTGAGACAGGGTTGTAGCCTCTCCCCGATGCTATTCAATCTGTATATTGAGCAAGCAGTATAGGAAACAAAAGGAAAGTTCGGAGTAGGTATTAAAATCCACAGAGAAGAAATAAAAACTTTGAGGTTCGCCCATGACATTGTAATTCTGTCACAGACAGCAAAGGACTTGGAAGAGCAGTTGAACGGAATGGACAGTGTCTTGAAAGGAGGGTATAAGATTAACATCAACAAAAGCAAAACGAGGATAATGGAATATAGTCGAATTAAATCGGGTGATGGTGAGGGAATTAGATTAGGAAACGAGACACTTAAAGTAGTAAAGGATTATTGCTATTTGGGGAGCAAAATAACATGATGGTCGGATATAAAATGTAGACTGGCAATGGCAAGGAAAGCCTTTCTGAAGAGAAAATTGTTAACATCGAGTATAGATTTAAGTGTCAGGAAGTGGTTTCTGAAAGTATTTGCATGGAGGTAGCCATGTATGGAAGTGAAACATGGATATGTTTAATAATTTGGACAAGAAGAGAATAGAAGCTTTCGAAATGTGGTGCCACAGAAGACTGCTGAAGATTAGATGGGTAGATCACATAACTAATGAGGAGGTATTGAATAGAATTGGGGACAAGAGGAGTTTGTGGCACAATTTGACAAGAAGAAGGAACCGGTTGGTAAGACATGTTCTGAGGCATCAAGGGATCACAAATTTAGTAGTGGAGGGCAGCGTGGAGGGTAAAAATCGTAAAGGGAGACCAAGAGATGAATACACTAAGCAGATTCAGAAGGATGTAGGCTGCAGTAGGTACTGGGAGATGAAGAGGCTTGCACAGGATAGAGTAGCATAGAGAGCTGCATCAAACCAGTCTCAGGACTGAAGACCACAACAACAACAATAGTTTTTCTTCGTAAAATTTGTACTGATTTGAAATATTGCGTTATTACAGAAAACAGGAAAAGTGAGCAGTGTTATTTTAATAACAATGTCGATAGAAACGAGCACCAAACACATGGCATGGTAATTGGTACGGCATTGTGTCCCTGCTGCAGTGTGTCGTGGCTTTTAAGGTACGCGTGTCCGTGCAGCCTGCAACTCTTTCCTCCACCTGGTCTGTACGTCAGTTTCTCTTTGTCATCGCCTGACATCCGTTGTATTGCGGAATGGCACCCACCCTAGCATGGAAATACTTTTACGAAGTGACGTAGCAAAAATGTACAACGCTTCATATGCTTTAAGACTTGTCTTCTTAGAAATAAAGACGGAGGAAGGAAATTTTGGTAACAGTAATAAATTACAAACTTAGCAACGCTTCTTTTATAGTACCCAGTCAAAATGTGTCAATATAATATACCTTTACCTGCTTGTAGCCCTTAAAAACGGACAAATTAACACGACAAATATTATTCAGCTTCAGTTTTCGTCATTTAGGACTGACTTTCATAATGTCTAAATAGTGATACGATCCCCAATTGCAACATGATTTATGAGCTCAGCAGATTTTCAAAAAATTTGCGTCATTAGGAGACTGCTGGTGATTTCACTGTAGTACTCAGCATCTTATCGCTTTTGGAGCAAAGCAGCGAAAGGCAGACGCACTGTTTCCTTTGTTTTGCCTGTTAAATTTTACACTTTGATCCCATTTATCTTTAAACTGAGAGAGTGAAACTTATTCAATCTTTCCAGAATGAGATTTTCACTCTGCAGCGGAGTGTGCGCTGATATGAAACTTCCTGGCAGATTAAAACTGTGTGCCCGACCGAGACTCGAACTCGGGACCTTTGCCTTTCTCGGGCAAGTGCTCTACCATCTGAACTACCGAAGCACGACTAACGCCCGGTACTCACAGCTTTACTTCTGCCAGTATCTCGTCTCCTACCTTCCAAACTTTACAGAAGCTCTCCTGCGAACCTTGCAGAACTAGCACTCCTGAAAGAAAGGATACTGCGGAGACATGGGTTAGCCACAGCCTGGGGGATGTTTCCAGAATGAGATTTTCACTCTGCAGCGGAGTGTGCGCTGATATGAAACTTCCCGGCAGATTAAAACTGTGTGCCCGACCGAGACTCGAACATTTATTTTAAAATGGTAATTCCAGACTCAGCAATAAATAAAGATATCACACATTATTAATGAAGGTATAAACAACTGTGTAATTAATAGCTCTTTCAGTGCGTTACAATTTACCAAATGAGCATAAGATACACACGCCGCAAATAATGTATTAAAGACAAGTCAATGTGACCCCAATTAGAATTTTAAGGCAAGTAACCACAGTCACGGCTGAAGGTCTTTAACGCCATGAAAGGCAATTATAAAAAAATTAACAGACATACTGTAAAACAGCAATACAATAGCAAGGTTAATTTAAAAAGACAAGCAACTGATCACCAAACAGGTGAGGCAAAATGATGGTAAACTTGGTAGCACAATAATTTAAACCTGCTGTAACGCCAAGAATGGCAATTATATACAAAATTTAGAAACATACAATGAAATAGCAAATACGATAATACAACACAAGGGCCAGTCACAGACGGTGCACCAGGAATCCGGCAAGAAAACGCTTTCGCGAGCGATGAGATAGGCAGCCAATAGTTGCATTCACTTCACAAGATGGTAACAGACTAGTGGCAGTCTAACTAATGACTAATGATAATCTTGCTGAGGCTACCGGACGTCCAATAAACCAAATGAAAAGATGTTAAAATACGCCAAAGCCAGAACAGGCTGTCTGCTCCACCCGCAGAGTACTGTGTTTAAAGCGCCTGGAACGAGAAAGGAATCGCAACGACCACCAGAGTAGAAGAATCGCCAACCATCCTACAATAAAAAAGCTGTCAAAACTACACGCCTCACCAGACAGCAGCGGCAAGGCGAGGAAACGTACACTGCCGTTACATCCGCAGGGCAGGTAACTGGGGCGTTAGCGGCCACGAGGCAGGAAAAATACCGCTGGTTGAACTTAACAAATTGTAACAAGCTGAACGCAGTAAATACTAATTACAAGTCCAGGAAAGTTAATCAGATCCGCCTTCCCCAAGCACTCCACTCGCTGTCCTTCGCCTCGGCAACACTACGAACAGCAACACGGAACCAAGTCACTGGAGAATCGCAAGTCTCACGATGATGGAGGTTTCTCTAATTGAATCCAAATGCACTCAACTTAAAAGTTGCAGGAGGTCGTACACCCTCGTGACCAAAGGCCTTCGATCTGGCAGTCCATGTAGCGCGTTCTCGCATTGCGCGGACCTGCTGCCTCCTCCTGAGTCCCCAACCGAACAGCCACTGCCACGACCTGAGAGAACCACGACGTCGCACCAAAGGTAGGGCCACAGTTACTACATATCGATAGCAGCCGCTGCTGCCACTAGCGGACAGGCAACGCTTGCGATACCAAGTGGCGCCAGTCAACACGAGAAGAAGACAAACAACCGCAACAATGTCAAATAAACGATACGGTCTGGCCTCCAACAGAGGACAGAAACCTACAAACAGCACCAACGCGAGCTGCAGCACGGTTCAACCTCCCCTTCTCTAGGAGAAACGTGGAGGGCGGGGGGGGGGGGGGGGGAGGTGTTAAGAGACCCAACTAGCGGGCTAACCAAACGTAATTTGATTAAGGTGGACCCGGTATTGCTTACCGGTATGGTTGTCCATAACCAAAAGGTTAACTGGTCCTAAAATCCGTATAATAGTACATGGACCCAGAAAACGGGGAGTAAACTTATCAAGGGTGCCAACACGCATCTCCCTCCCGGGAAAATTACAGACATACACCTGATCTCCCGGCTTACCCCCTGAAGCCTCTCCGATTACGGTTATAACGACCAGCTTGCTTGTTGTACTCCCTGAGAATATTGAACCTCGCACGATTCCAGTTTTTCTTCACGGCCTGAGGGGCAGGAATTAGAATTCCCCACAAGTTCGAAAGGAGGGAATTAACAGGATAAGCAAACATCAAGGAAACAGGAGTAGCCTTCAAAGCCTCATGGCTGGTGGTATTGAAGGCAAAGTTAAGCCAAGGGAGACTAGAATCCCACTTATTGGGAGACTTCTGATGAAAAATAATGAGTGCAGATTTAAGGTTGCAATTGACCCTTTCCGAAAAGGACCCCTGTGGATAATACGAAATGTTACATGCTTAACACGGCCTTGAAAACAGAAGGCCTTGAAGGGAGCCGAAAGAAAGGTCGGCGCATTATCACTAACGATTTGCTTAGGGGGTCCAAAAACACTAAATACGTTATTTAAATGCGCAATGGTGGTGGCAGGGGTCACATTACGACTCGGAAGAAGCCAGGTAAACCTCGAAACTCGTCAATAATAACTAACACATACCAATGGCCTCTTTTGGTGCGAGGTAAGGGCCCCACATTATCGGTATAGAGTTTTTCTATGGGGCAAGATTCACGCTCAGAACTAAGGAGCCCCTGTTGAAGAGCGTTATTCGGTTTGGCAACATGACACAATTGACACCGAGAAACCATTTGTCTAACGTCTCGGTCAATAGACGGCCAAGTCAGATGCTCCTTAATCTTCTGCAAGGTCTCATAGGTTCCTAAACGCCCGCCAATCAACGAGTTGTCAAAATAATGGAAAGCGGGGCGTACTAGGGTGTCTGGCAGACAGATCTTAACCTCCTTGGTACGTCCCACCCTTTCACACAAACTGCATTTCCTGATAATGTATTCATCCAAATGCTCGCCCGCCGAAAGCCATTTCTTAACCGGTCCCCAAGTGGGGTCCTGACCCTGATGGGCGGCAGTGTCACTAAACAAATGAGAAATACCGCCTAACACGACACAACTAAGATTGCCTTCCGCAGCTTTTTGGGCGCGCTCACCAGATGGTTGTCCAGTAAACACACGGCCGCGAGCACATTCTCAGTGCCTGTAATGTGCTTAACCTCGGACTGAGACGCCGAAATGCGTACCGCCCACCTCGGGATACGGCCAGTCTTACGCGGCCTGGCTAGCACACAGCTTAAGGCTTGACTGTTGGTCTCTAGCTGGAATTATGTTCGAGGTAAAACCAGTATTTATCCAGCGCGAACAAGACTTACAATGCCTCACATTCGTAAACACAATATTTAAGTTCGGCGCTGGTTAACCGACGAGACGTGTATGCTAATGGCTGCCTTTGACCTTCGAATTCCTGGAGGAAAACTGCCCAAATTCCCGCATTTGATGCGTCAGTTTGGACAATAAATTTCTTATTAAAATCAGGCACTCCAAGAAGGAGAGGTCTGGCGATAGCCGCCTTAATATGCTCAAACGTGGCCTCTTGAGCACTTCCTCATTCAAAGCGCATCCCTTTTCGGCGCAGTTCATTTAGACGAGCCGCCAGCTGACCAAAAGTAGGGACAAAACGCCTAAATTAATTCGCCATCCCTATGAATTTGGCAATCCCTCGATTATCAGTGGGCGGCGGAAGGGCTCTCAAGGCCTTAGTCTGCTCCTGATCAATGCGAACACTCTCGCCTGATACCAGGTGACCTAAGAAGGATACCTGCTGCCTGGCTAATCTCACTTTATTGGGTTTAACAGTCAAACCGGCCCCCTGCAACCTAGCAAAAACTTGCTGGAAACGTTCCAAATACTCTTGAAACTAAGTTGTTGTTGTTGTTGTTGTTGTTGTTGTTGTGGTCTTCAGTCCAGAGACTGGTTTGATGCAGCTCTCCATGCTACTCTATCCTGCGCTAGCTTCTTCCTCTCCCAGTACCTACTGCAACCTACATCCTTCTCAATCTGCTTAGTGTATTCATCTCTTGGTCTCCCCCTACGATTTTTACCGTCCACGCTGCCCTCCAATACTAAATTGGTCATCCCTTGATGCCTCAGAACATGTCCTACCAACCGATCCCTTCTTCTGGTCAAGTTGTGCCACAAACTTCTCTTCTCCCCAATCCTATTCAATACTTCCTCATTAGTTATGTGATCTACCCATCTAATCTTCAGCATTCTTCTGTAGCACCACATTTCGAAAGTTTCTATTCTATTCTTGTCCAAACTATTTACCGTCCATGTTTCACTTCCATACGTGGCTACACTCCATACAAATACTTTCAGAAATGACTTCCAGACACTTAAATCTATACTCGATGTTAACAAATTCTTCTTCTTCAGAAACGCTTTCCTTGCCATTGCCAGTCTACATTTTATATCCTCTCTACTTCGACCATCATCAGTTATTTTGCTCCCCAAATAGCAAAACTCCTTTACTACTTTAAGTGTCTCATTTCCTAACCTAATTCCCTCAGCATCACCTGACTTAATTCGACTACATTCCATTATCCTCGTTTTGCTTTTGTTGATGTTCATCTTATATCCTCCCTTCAAGACACCATCCATTCCGTTCATCTGCTCTTCCAAGTCCTTTGCTGTCTCTGACAGAATTACAATGTCATCGGCGAACCTCAACGTTTTTATTTCTTCTCCATTGATTTTAATACCTACTCCGAATTTTTCTTTTGTTTCCTTTACTGCTTGCTCAATATACAGATTGAATAACATCGGGGAGAGGCTACAACCCTGTCTTACTTCCTTCCCAACCACTGCTTCCCTTTCATGTCCCTCGACTCTTATAACTGCCATCTGGTTTCTGTACAAATTGTAAATAGCCTTTCGCTCCCTGTATTTTACCCCTGCCACCTTTAGAATTTGAAAGAGAGTATTCCAGTCAACATTGTCAAAAGCTTTCTCTACGCCTACAAATGCTAGAAACGTAGGTTTGCCTTTCCTTAATCTTTCTTCCAAGATAAGTCGTAAGGTCAGTATTGCCTCACGTGTACCGATTACCAAATCGTCCAGGTAATTGTAAACACAGGCTAATTTCAAGTCTCCAAGAATCTTATCCAGCAAACGAGTAAGGACGGCTGCGCCAGTAGCCAAACCAAAGGGGACCCTATTAAAGTCAAACAAATTCCAATCAGTACAAAACGCTGTAACGTGTTTACATTCTTCGGTTAAAGGAATCTGATAATAGGCTTGATTCAGGTCGAGTACAGTAAACCAATTAGCCCCGACAAACCAAGTAAAAGAGTGATGAAGACCAGGTAAAGGAACCTTCTTATTTAGGCGACGCTAGTCAACAACAGGCCGAAAGTCCCGCCCCTGATCCTTAGAGACGATGAATATAGGGGAGGAATAAGCGGAGGTAGAAGGCCTAATAGCTCCCTGCTCAAGCATTCTGGAGATATTTCCCCTCAGTATCTTCATCTTAGTCGTTGAGAGACGATATGGGGACTACCTGAGAGGAATATGGTCAGACAGACGGATATGGTAGTCAAGAACGTTAGTAACCCCGAGTCTATACAGAAAAGCTCTAGGAGCCTCTCCAACAAGTTCAGAGGCCTGCTGGGAAGAAAGATGGGCGAGAACAAACTCACTAACGTTAGCATCAATAGCCACCATTCCCGCATCTCGATGCGCCATACGTTTGGTACTGAACCCAAATTTCTGACTAGAAGCGAACTTAACCCATTACTGGCCATTGTCGCTTTTTTGGGACGCGTATATTTCACTTATTTCTACGTAAGCAATGGAGCTTTTAGCCTTTATTGTTGCACCTGTAGGTTCAACTAACTGCTATAATGCCTGTAAATGTAAAATAAAGAACTTTTTTCTAAGTACTTCACGCCAGGAAAATTATAAACTTGCCGATTTTTTGTTCTCGCACTTGGCAGCACTGTATGTCTGCTGGTAGTTCCTGGACGACAATGAGCTGTAATTTAGTTGTGTGGGTGTTATGAACATATGGATGTCCATGTAAGATTAAGTATACTTCAGATTTTTTTCAAGTAAGTGCAATATGGATACATTTTATGCGTCCCAATAATGCGACAATGGCATGTTACCCTATCATTTATTGTTGGTGTGTCCTATTCTTGTATACATGTATTATACAGAGAAGAATTGCATTTTACGTTCTTTATATCTGCTTTTTTTTCATGTTCTATTCGAATTTTAAGATTCCAACAGGATAAAAACATGCCGCGTGGACTTACACTTGAAGAAATTCTAGCAGAACTAGCGAACCATCAAGAGAATGACGATGAAGATGATGACGTAGAATTGGCGATTATTCCACCCGATGCAGATGTAATAACAGATGAAGAAGACATAGACAAAAATGTATTGAACAATGAGTCTGTTGTACAAGATGTAGACGGTACTTTAGAGAGAAGCTCTCACTTTTGGATGTCCGACGGAGACATAAAAAAAAACAGGATCAGTACCAAAACGCAGAGGACCACAAGGAAGCAAATTGATGGGAGGATGGGTGAGCACAGATGTACGACTAGATCTTGGAAATCATTTCATTGTGCCAAGTAAAACACAGAAGAGATGTGCTTACTGCAAGGAAAAAAAACAAAAATTTGTGATAGGTGCAATGTTGGTGTACACGACAAGTGTTTTGCTTCATACTGAATAGACATTCAATAATATTAAAATATTCTTTATTTATTGTTTGTGTTGTTTCTTACAATATTATGCATGGAGAATAATGTTGTGAATTTGGATAGCGCATTTGGCCAATGTCCCAAAAATGGGACGGTCTGATGGACACACGTCCAGATCATCCGCTCTCAAAACTCCGCCATCTCTCTCCCCACATCCTCCACTGCTGGCGGCTCACCTCCAACTGCGCAACGCTACGCGCTGTTAACAGCCAACAGCCCAACACTACAATAGCGAATATTACGGCAATCCCGACAAGCCTCAGACTGCACACAGCACAGTCAGTGATTTTCATATAGAGCGCCACGTGGCGTTACCAATATAAAACCTAAACAGCCTACTTACAAAACCAACATCCATAACAATCTTTCATTTTGCTCGAGTCGGTCTATTGCTAATTCTGTAACGTCTCGAAACAGATGCAGCAGGGGATTAGGCAATTTAGCAAACGCCCCGACTGACCCCTCGGAGGACATAAGGGCGTTATTCTCGGGTTCATAGCGCACCGCTCGGTAGGTAACAAATCCTGCTCCCCGGTCCTCTTCCCATCAAGCTCTAAACATGTGACCTTAAACTGCAATTCGTTAACCAAAGACCCGAACTCAGCGGTTGATTTCTCATCACAATCCTCTAATTTTAATGCCCTTGAGTCAGATACCCGGTTGGTTAAATGTATCAACTGTGCCCATACCCTGCTTTACTGCCGCTAGGTTGAGTGCCCTCTAAAAAGCCGATATCATACTCATGACTCCTAACAGCATTAAGGGGCTCCGGAACGCCCTATACTTGCAATGTTAAAATAACGCTTATAAATTACATCTTTCCTCACAAAGTATTTGAGGTAGGAAGTTGAACTTTTTACAGATTATTTATTGGAATATGGGCTACAACTTAACACAGGGATCTTACAAAATTTTAGTTCAGTTATTAAAGATGATTTTTTTCAATTGTAATGAAAATTCACAACTTTTTTTGCAATTTTTTATTTATATATTCAAAAATATAAAGTTTTTTGGAAAAAGGCTGCGTTAAATTATGCAGAAGGTACTGTGTAACATTTACTGAAAGTTTGAAACAAATATGTTTGGAAGATCCTTAGAAAACATGTAATTAGTATGAGAAAATAAAAGTTTTGGGAATCGAGCGACAAAGATTGGATTAACTTTTTAGTGCATTCCAGGTCCATAGGATGGATTATCTTCATCCTCTGCAAACTCCTCCTCCAGCTTCCTCTTGTTCCTCCTCCTGTTTACTCTTGCTTGTATTTCTAGATTCTTTACAGCCCTGTCTGCAGCCCGAAGGCGTTCCTCGTCTAAAGCAAGCATCGCTCGTTGTTGTGTTCGTAGATTTTGCTACCATTTTCTTCAGTTGCAGTTACTGCAACACTGTTCCAAAAGGTGGTCATGTATGAACACTTATCACATTTCAGTTGTATTTCACTAGCAAGTCCTACGTGCTTTGTTATGGAGAGTTCCAGAACAACTTCACTACAATGAATACATCTTACACAGTTTGAAAAAATTCCTTTGAGAATCGACATATCAAATATTTCATTCACATCCGATTCGCCCATAAAACATTCATAGTTTTCACTCATTGAACCAAGCTTCTTCTGTGAAGTATTTTCTTTCCCACTTTGACTGCTATGGGCAGGTGTACTTGAGAGGTTAGGTTCACTCACTTGGTTATCGTCTTTATTGTTTACAGTAATAACACATACCTTTGGCTTTCCAACATTTCTCCTTTTCTTAAAAGCCTTCAGAGGATTTCTAATAACTTTACTTTTACTCATTATTATACTTCAACAAAACAGAGACTCAAGAAACAGAATTAATTACGAATATTTTCGAGATAACGACAGAATAAATAAGCATGAAACAATCGACAATCACACCAGCGATATATATTGAACCATCACAGGTTAGCCACAACACATACTTTATCTCACATCACTAAAATGTACCTGATGAACACGGACGTTAATAATAACACCATTTGACAGCAGTTTAACAGCGCCACAGTGGGTCACGCCCATGTAGAACACATTTCAAAAAAAATTTAAAAATAGTTGTAGTCTTCGGAATTGAATAAATTATATATCTATTAAAAGGTAATAGTCTGCAGATTCATAAAACGCAAAAAAGTAAAAATTGAACTTTTCGTTATTTTGAGCCTTTCCGGAGCCCCTTAAACAAAAACTCAGTGGCTGCCTTTGTCTCACCCACAACATCCGGCGTGACGTCAACTGGCTGATGAACGGTAACATGCAAGCTGGGTGCAAAGTCTCTACCCTCAATGGGCTGGTGTCTTATCGCCAGCTCATGAATGAGGTGGCCCTTCCTCAATAGGTCGATCCCGGGGCACTACCTGACCGCCATTACAGAGTTGATCACCTAAAACAGAACAAAACACCAAAGGCAGAAATCGTACAACAGTAACAGAGATTACCGAATCAGACCAACAGTTACTCAAATGGCGATATTACAATCGTAACCACGCTCTGCTACCAGTTGAAACCTGGTACTCAGGGAAGGCAGGATATGGTTACGATTGTGGACGAGGCCGTAATCAGTTACTGTTGGTTCCCTTTTGCAATTACACACATTTGTCCGCAGCTCGTGGTCGTGCGGTAGCGTTCTCGCTTCCCGCGACCGGGTTCCCGGGTCCGATTCCCGGTGGGGTCAGGGATTTTCTCTGCCTCGTGATGACTGGGTGTTGTGTGATGTCCTTAGGTTAGTTAGGTTTAAGTAGTTCTAAGTTCTAGGGGACTGATGACCATGGATGTTAAGTCCCATAGTGCTGAGAGCCAGTTACACACATTTATTTTAAAACAGTAATTCCAGACTCAGCAATAAATAAAGGTATCACACGTCATTAACGAAGGAATAAACAACTGCGTAATTAATAGTGCTTTCAGTGCGTTACCAGATGAGCATAAAATACAGACACAGCAAATAATGTTTTAAAAACAACTCAATGTGACCCAAAATACTGTGCTTAGAGCGCGCGGAACGAGAAAGGAATCATTACCACCAGAGTAGAAGAATCGCCAACCAACCTACAATCAAGAAGCTAAAACTACATGTCTTATCGGACAGCAGCGGAAAGGCGAGGAAACTTACACTGCCGTTACATACACTAACCCCCAGGGCAGGTAACAGGGGCGTTAGCGGCCACTAGGCTGGAAAAATACCGCTGGTTGAACTTAACAAATGGTAAGAAACTGAATGCAATAAATAGTAATTACAAGTCGCGGAAAGCTAATCAGATCCGCCTTCCCCAAGCACTCCACTCGCAGCTCTTCGCCTCGGCAACGCTAGGAGCAGCAACACGAAAATCGCGAGATATCACAATCATGGATGTTTCTCTACTTGAATCCAAATGCACTCAACGTAAAGCTTGCAGGGTCTGGTTTACGACGAGGACGTACACCCTTGTGACCAAAGGCCTTCGATCTGGCAGTCCACGTGGCGCGTTCTCGCACTGCGCGGACCTGGCTCCTCCTGAGTCCCCAACCGAACAGCCACTGCCACGACCGGAGAGAACCACAACGTCGCACCGAAGGTAGGGCCACAATTACTACATACTGATAACCACAGTTGCTGCCATTAGCGGACAGGCAACGCTTGCGAAACCAAGTGGCACCAATCAACACGAGAAGAAGACAAACAAATACAACCATGTCAACTAAACGATACGGTCTGGCCTCCAACAGAGGACAGAAACCTACAAACAGCACCAATGCGAGCCTCAGCACGGCACAACACTATAAAAATTTATGCACATATGTATGTATGTTCTACGTCTTCTCCTAACCCTTGGATCGGTTTCAGCCAAATTTTGTACACACATTACTTACTGTCTGGAAAGAAATGCTGTGGGGATAGGAACCAGTAACTTCCCACTGGTGCTAAATTTGAGAGAGAATGGGGAACAGCACATGGACAGGCAGAGAGGGGAAAGGAGAAGGTGGACACAGATAGGAGGGAGGAGAATATGGAAAGAGAGATGAGAGGGGGAGATAGAGAAAGGGAAGGAGAAGGATGGAGAGGGGGGAGAGGAGAAAATGGAGAGAGAAAGGAAAGAGCAAGCGACGGGCAGTGTCAAGTGGGGGAAGAGAGAGACAGGGAGGTAGAAGCAGGAGATGAACAAAGAGAGAGGAGAGGAGGTAATGTAGTGAGAGGGGGGAGGAGGAAATGGACAGAGGGGGAAGGAACTGATGGGCAGATAGGGGGAGAAGCAGATGGACAGAAGGGGAAAGAGGAGTTTCACTGACAGGTTGGGAGATGGAAATGGTTGGAGAAAGGGAAGGTGAGGGGGAAGATGGAGAGAGAGTTGGGATGAGCAAGTGGAAATGAGAGGCGCAGGAGCAGATGGACAGAGAAATGGACAGTAGTAGGGATGGGTGTGGCACAGGTGGAAAGACAGGGATTGAGGAGAAAGTGGACAGAGGTCAAGAAAAGGGACTGAGAGGGGAGAAAGAACTGGACAGACAAAGGGTAGAGGAGGAAAAGGGCCGATCTCCTCCTGATGGGCAGTGAAAGGGGGGGGGCGTTGGTTTACAGGGAGAGGGGGCAGTAGAAGATGGACAGAGAGAGGGGAGATGGAGCTAGACAGAGAGTGGGACAGGAGCAGAAAGGGGGTGTGGCATAGGTGGGCAGAGAGAGGGTGTGGAGGAAATGGATGGGAGAGGGTGCTGTGGAGATAGGTGGGTGGAGGAGATGGACATCTAGAGGGGGAAAGTGGTCACCGATAAAGGACTGGAGCAGTTGGAGATAGAGGGTGAAATTGACAGAGGGGGAAGGTGGACAGAGGGGGTAACATCAGCTGGACAGAGGGAGGGGCAGAGAGACAGGTAGGATCACATGGACAGGAGTGCAAGTGGGAGAAGTGAATAAAGAGAAAAGGTGGAGAAGAGAGTCAGACAGGGAGAGGGGAAGCAGGAGATAGACTAAGAGAAGATTGGAAAAAATACATACCTAGGAAATGCTGGGTACTTAGCTAGTTTGCATGAAACTGGATCAGAGAATTTGTACTGCATTTTGCTGCAGGGACGAAGTAAAGAGCAGAAAAGTCTCGAAAATGTTAAATATTGCTTTTCTGCGTCTGTTGTCTCTAAAACAAGCGGCATTTGCTTTTAGAAGAACGACATAAGGACACTGACGAACACCTTGGACGCCACAGCACTTCTTCAACTGACGAGATCGTGCAAATGGGAAACCAATAATGGTGAACGATCGCTGAATGGTAATTAAAGAAGACGCTGATGATGTTAGCATATCTGTAGGCTCATGTTATCAAATTTTTTTGGACTTTTGGGTATACAACATACTTCAGCACAATTTGTTCAGTAATTGTTAAAATTCGATCAAACACAACAGTGAATGCAAGTTGCTCAGAAGTCGCTGGATGAAGTCAGCAACGACGGAGAACTATTGAAATGTGCCATAACTGGCGATGGAACATGGATTTACGGGTGCCACGTCGAAATTAAGGCTCAGTCGTGTCAGTGATTCCATTTGGGATCGCCAACACGTAGCTCGACAAGTACGATCAAATGTTTATGTTATCCTCACTGTCTTTTTCGACATTAGACTCATCGTACACAAAGCCCTCTCGTCATAAAATAGATAAGGAATTCTACTTACAAGTTCAACCATGGTTGCGCGAAGCAATCCGGAACTGAGGCAAAATAATTCATGGCTCTTGTACCATATCGATGGAGCTATATAACAGTGAAAAACATGTTGTATGTATAAACACCAAAACCAGTCTCTGTTGGATGGGACATGTGCAAAAATTTTAAAACGTTACTGATGTACTAAGAATGGATCACACATAAGAAAACTGCATGAAGTTGTTCAGTAACGTCATATTTCCTTAACTAGTCTATTATGCCTGAAAATGTGCAGTAACGTCATATTTCCTTAACTAATCTATATTGCCAGTCTGTTATGATTCTCTGTCCTTATCTGAACGCCAACATCTGCACGTGAGAGTTACCAAATACAGGAATTCTTTACTGAATGTTCAATGTAAAGAAGAAGTGAGGAGAACTGCCTAGCTGAGAAGTTATGTGAGTGGTCCCATTTGCTGTTAATTTGTTGAAGGAGACTCTGTGAACGAAGAGTTTTGTTAGTTTTATTCTACTAGTTTGTTAGGTGACTATTCAATAGAGCGCTGTGTGTGAAAATAAGAGAAGTTCACTAGGATAACCATGTAAAATAATATTTAGATAAGGAACAGCCAGTTAACCATCTGGGTAGCAACAAAAATAAAAGACAAAGAGAAAAATCTTTTATGTTTACATCAACTTATAAACGTATCCTGTTTCGTCTAGAAATGCAAAAAAAAAGTGGCTCTGAGCACTATGGGACTTAACGTCTGAGGTCATCAGCCCCCTAGACTTTGAACTACTTAAACCTGAATGAGATTTTCACCCTGCAGCGAAGTGTACGCTGTTATGAAACTTCCTGGCAGGTTAAAACTGTGTGCTGGTACGAGACTCGAACTCGGGACCTTTGCCTTTCGCGGGCAAGTGCTCTACCAGGAGAGCTTCTGTAAAGTTTGGAAGGTAGGAGACGAGGTACTGGCAGAAGTAAAGCTTTGAGGACGGGGCGTGAGTCGTGATTGGGTACCTCAGTTGGTAGAGTACTTGTCCGCGAAAGGCAAAGGTCCCGAGTTCGAGTCTCGGCCCGGCACACAGTTTTAATCTGCCAGGAAGTGACTTAAACCTAACTAACCTAAAGGCATGGACACATCCATGCCCGAGGTAGGATTCGAACCCGCGACCGTAGCAGCAGCGTTGTTCCGGGTTGAAGAGCCTAGAAACGCTCGGCCACAGAGGCCGGCTCTAGAAATGAAAACAGGTCACCTGCACACTAGATTTCTTCAAGAGAAGGAGTGTTGCACCACGACCCTGTTGGGTGCGATGATCAACTGCTTCTGTGACGATACGCAAAACAACGTCATACTAAGCGAAGAGAGTGTCTCCCTGAAGTCCAGACACTCTTTCACAGGACGGCGTATTCATAATGGAACAGTGGTTACTCCTGAAGGTAACAAAGCAAGTGAAGCTGTCCAACGCTTCTCAGTGGCAAAGCTGGGCAATAATACAGCTCCGGCTCTGACGAAACACCCAGTGGCTATACCCAACTGCTACAACCTGCTGACTCTATTGAGATGGGTTACGGCGGTTGAGAAGGTACTATTCATCGGGCTCTCATGACAACCTTATTTGGATGTGTGTATGAGGCCGAAAGCCGCCGTCTCCGTCATGTTTTAACTTCAGGGTGGAGGCTGCTGCAGCGCCAGAGGAAGAACCCAGTCACCTTCCAAGGACTTCATCTCTAGTAGCTGCAGGCATCCACCTGAGGCTGAGAAGTGGCTTCCGCCTGAGCTGGCAACCACCTCCCTGCCGGGTCGTGTGTTTGAGCCCCGAAATGGGGCTGCTGAGGCTAGCTGTTACTGTTCACTGGTTCCTGAGGGCTCTCACCACTGCTGATCACCACCCAGGGCAGACACACCCCTTCGACTTTCATCAAGCTGGAAACCAGATTAAATATCATCGTTCCCAGTTTGGTACGCTGTGCCCACAGGTCAGTAGGGTGCCGGAAACTGCGCCTATCACACACTGGTGGCAGCATGTGACTGTCAGCCTCCAGAGGCCAACGCTATTGTGGTCTAATTCAGAAACGATGGCTGGTCGAGCCACGATCAGCAACAGCTGCGGTACACTTATACACGTGCTTTGCGTTTGAAGAAAGCGTGCGTCCTGCAAATTCTGTCTCTCGCTTGCTTATGTACAACTTGTCGCTTACCATCGTCAGCCATGGCAACTCAAAAAAAAAAAAAAAAAAAAAAAAAAAAAAAAAAAAAAAGGTTCAAATGGCGCTGAGCACTATGGGACTTAACTTCTAAGGTCATCAGTCCCCTAGAACTTAGAACTACTTAAACCTAACTAACCTAAGGACATCACACACATCCATGCCCAAGGCAGGATTCGAACCTGCGACCGTAGCGGTCGCGCGGTTCCAGACTGTAGTGCCTAGAACCGCTCGGCCATCCCGGCCTGCGGCAACTCGCAACAAATGGAGTAAAAATTCACTAAATAACTCACCACGGTCAGGTTTAACTCTGGCACTGGCTACTACATTCACATCAGAGCGCTCAGAACACTACTGAACGCTCCTTGCGTGTTGTGGGTATACAAAACGAGCCTAAACTCAATCGCCACTGTTCATGACTCCAATTATAAAGGGTGATTTTGTTTTTACCGTGTACAAACTCTAGCGATTTATCGATGAGTGGATACGGGAAAGGTCTAATGAAGTTATGTGCGGAAATGCATGGTTTCCATGAGAGAGACCATTAATTCAGGCATACTTTGTAACAGAAACCACGGCGTAATACGCGCTGTACCATGCAGCCACAGTTAGAGAAAGCATGGCTTCCTCCTAGAGGGTGGTACTATTCCACACATCATACCCTAGCGCCCTCTCCTGCGATAGTAATTGGTAATGTTGTGCCCGATTCACTTCTCTTGCTGACTCAATTTGTAGTGGACATGATACAGCGTTGTACACAATGATTCCGTATTTGAACTGAGAGCTTGCCGACATGTTGTTTACTAAGGTTTTGTCATCTATCCCTGCCGACAACAACCACAGCATTAAATGTTTGCAACAGTGTTTCGCCGTTTGTCTGAGACAGGGTCGTTTCAGGAAGCAGGAAATCATGAAGGACGTACCCGAAATTTTCGGACACCAGACTTGGAGGAAAATGCGATTAACACTGTGGAAGTTGACCACCGTGTCAGTACCAGGCAACTGGCCCGCCAGTACAGGGTAAGCCAGGCGACCGTATGGGACATTCTCCATGACAATTGTTACTACCCTATCACTTACGGCGTCTTCGAGGCTTGCTAGCGACAGACTTTCGACGTCAGGAGCAGTTTTGTCACATTTTGGGACCAGTCTTCCCTCCACGTCACCTAACAGGCCGGAACTCTCGGTGTTTCTTGCGGGTGAGGTGGCCACCCCTCTCCCCTCCCCCCCCCCCCCCCCCCGCCCTCCCCTTGCCCTGCCGGAAGACCTACCACTGGTGATTCGAAGGGTTATGTAGCTGCTACATGACGGCGCTCCAGCCCGCTTCGCCGTTAACGTCCAGACGCATCTCAATCGTGTCTTCCCTGGTGGACGGGTTGGACGAGGGGGTCCAGTTGCATGGCCTCTTCGTTCACCGGATATCAACCCGAACGATTTCTGGTTATGGGGACATGTGAAAATAATCGTGTATGCAGAGCCCATTCCAGATGTGGAGCGGGTGCCCCCCGTCGGAAGTTCGATTCCTCCCTCGGGCATGGGTGTGTGTTGTCTTTAGCGTAAGTTAGTATGGTTAAGTGAAGTAGTGCGTAAGCTTAGGGACTGATGACCTCAGCAGTTTGGTTCCATAAAACCTTACCACAAATTTCCAATTTTCCAGATGTGGAGACACTGGGGCAGCGTATTCATGCTGCCTTTGACACTGCTCGAATGCAGCCTGGTGAATGTGTGAGACAGAGCGCTACAGCGCTTCCATGCATGCATTGAGGCACTATTTTCAACACATACTGTAACTGTGGTTGCATAGTACAGCGCGTATTATACCGCAGTCTTTGTAACAATGTGACTGAATAAATGGCCTCTAGCAAGGAAACCATGCATTTCCGGACATAAGTTCATTACTCCTTTTCTGTTCCACATCCCCTCAACGATCAATCCCTAGAGCGTGTGCATGGTCGAAATATCACCCTGTATAGCTGGTGCTGTCTCCTAAGCTAGTGGTTGTTGACATCGTCTACTGAGAACCGATAGCCTCCTGGCTGTTGCGATGGCTCCTCTGTACCAAAATGAACCAAGGACAGTTGCAATCAGAGATGTTTCACTAAGGGTTCGCCATGTAAACCCCCACAACCAACATGTGGGCGTGGAAGTGACATCTTTTCCTGACCTACAAACGGCCCATTCCTCCACAACTCTCTGGGTCAGCTACAATCCCCAACAGAGTGATTACATCCTGTGATCCTTACAACTCATTGGTATATGAAGCAACTTTTACACGAGCATTGTCCGCAGCTCGTGGTCTTGCGGTAGCGTTCTCGCTTCCCGCGCACGGGGTCCCGGGTTCGATTCCCGGCGGGGCCAGGGATTTTCTCTGCCTCGTGATGACTGGGTGTTGTGTGTCTCTCATCATCATTTCATCCCCATCGACAGGCAAGTCGCCGAAGTGGCGTCAACTCTAAAGACGTGCACCAGGCGAACGGTCTACCCGACGGGATTCCCTAACCACATGGCATTTCCATACACGAGCATGGCGTGAATGCAATTCAGTCACTGTTCTTTTGAAAAACACTTCACGCTTTGGAATGGTCGACGACCCTCTTTGTATTTAAGGAGGAGATGAAGACATGAACCATACGGTACTAGGATTTATTGTAAGGGCATGACATTTCACACTAAACCAGCTGTATGCTATGAGGTACAACAGGCCCCTACTACTCTTTTCGGAACAACAAACGTTAGCAGTGGCGGGCGGTGATCATGTGCTAATTTGCTACAGCACACAGTAAATATAGGACTTAAATTACGCCATTTCTCTTTGAATGCAAGCCGAAAGTCGCACTAAAATTACGCCAGTTCTCTTACAAAGCGTGGTGATTTGCAAATAAAATGGACGAAAACATGTTTAGTAGTGCTCTACCTAGAAAACCAGTGTCGAACGCTGAAAGGACAGCCGGCCGCGGTGGTCTCGTGGTTCTAGGCGCGCAGTCCGGAACCGCGCGACTGCTACGGTCGCAGGTTCGAATCCTGTCACGGGCATGGATGTGTGTGATGTCCTTAGGTTAGTTAGGTTTAACTAGTTCTAAGTTCTAGGGGACTGATGACCTAAGATGTTAAGTCCCATAGTGCTCAGAGCCATTTGAAACATTTTTTTTTTTTTTTTTTTTTTTTTTTTTTTTTTTTTTTTTTTTTTTTTTTGCTGAAAGGACAGTCAGACATGCTCTGCCAGTACAGAGGGTGCTATGGTCAGTATTTTGCTTTGAGGACAGCATGTAAAGTATTGTCCAGGCGTTGAGCAAGGGGAATTTTAGAGGAACAGTTGTCGTAATGGCGCGATGACCAAATGATCAAGCACACTTACCGGACATTCATAGGCTCAGGTTCCTTTCCCGTTGCTACCAACGTCTGTATTTTTCATTTTTATTTCCTGACAATCTTCCATATCTACATGATTACACTGTAATTCATAATTAACTGATTGCCAGAGGGTTCATCAAACCACCACTTTCAAGCTATTTCCTTATCAGTCCAGTATCAAACGGCGTGCGGCAAAAACAAGCACTTAAATCTTACTGTGCGAGCTGTGATTTATGTTATTACGTTGAGCATTTCTCACAATGAAGGAAGGTGCCAACAAAATATTTTCGCAATCGGACGAGAAAGTTAGTGATTGAAATTTCACAAGAAGAGTCACCCTCAACGAAAAATGCTTTTTTTTTTCTAATGATTGCCACTCCACTTTTCATTTCCATGGCAGTCTCTCTCCTGTTTCACGACAGTACAAAACGAGCTCCCTTCTTTAAATTTTTTGATGTCCTCCATAAGTCCAATCTGATGTCGATCCCACGCCTCACATCAGTACTCCAGAAGCTGGTGGACAAGTAGTATCTTTAGTAGACCTGCTACATTTATTAACAGTTCTGTCAATAAATCACAGTCTTTGGTTTGCTTTCTGCAAAACATTAACTATGTTTACGTTATTTGCAATTGTAATCCCTAAGTATTTAATTGAATTTACAACCTTTAGATTAAAGTGATTTATTGTGTAACCGAAATTTAGCGAATTCGTTTTAGTACTCATGAGGATGACTTCAGAGTTTACATTATTGACTGCCAACAGCGACATTTTTTTGCCCCATACACATATCTTTTCAAAATCATTGTCAAATTGGTTTTGATCATGTGATGACTTAACGAGACGGG
This sequence comes from Schistocerca piceifrons, assembly GCF_021461385.2. Taxonomy (NCBI): domain Eukaryota; kingdom Metazoa; phylum Arthropoda; class Insecta; order Orthoptera; family Acrididae; genus Schistocerca; species Schistocerca piceifrons. Next base: position 68,159,189 of record NC_060146.1, on the reverse strand, counting down.
AAGTGACAGCATAACCAGTATACTTTCTCCTATGTCGCTAATGTAGATCAGGAGTAGCAGAGGGCATATAACACTTTGTTGGGGAACGCGGGGTATCAGTTCTGTTTTATTCGATGACTTCCCAGCAATTACTGTGACCTTTCCGACACGAGCTCTCGAATTCAGTCGCACACTTGAAGGGACACAATTTGATCATAAACTTCTCGTGAGGAACGGGGTCATAAGCCTTCTGGAAATCTATAAATATGGAATCAATTTGAGATCCCCTTTTTAAAGCGCTAATTATTTCGCGGAAATAAGGAGCTAGTTGCGCTACACAAAAACAGTATTTCCTGAATCCGTGCTGACTTTCTGTCAACAGACCGTTACGTTCAAGGTAATTCATAACGTTCAAACATAGTACCGGGTGACAAAAAGTCAATATAAATTTGAAAACTTAATAAACATCGGAATAATGTAGATAGAGAGCTAAAAATTGACATACATGCTTGGAATAACATGGGGGTTTGTTTTCTTTTCTTTTTTTTTTTTTTTTTTTTGGTTCTAAAAAATGTCAGACAGATCTCTTGCGCTCGTCGTTTGGTGATGATCGTGTGCTCAGCCGCCACTTTCGTCATGCTTGGTCTCCCAGGTCCCCACACCTCAGTCCGTGCGATTATTGGCTTTGGGGTTACCTGAAGTCGCAAGTGTATCCTGATCGACCGACATCTCTAGGGATGCTGAAAGACAACATCCGACGCCAATGGCTCAGCATAACTCCAGATATGCTTTACAGTGCTGTTCACAACATTATTCCGCGACTACAGCTATTGTTGAGGAATGATGGTGGACATATTGAGCATTTCCTGTAAAAAACATCATCTTTGCTTTGTCTTACTTTGTTATGCTAATTATTGCTATTCTGATCAGATGAAGCGCCATCTGTTGGACATTTTTTAAACTTTTGTACTTTTTTTTATTCTAATAAAACCCCATGTCATTCCAAGCATGTGTGTCAATTTGTACCTCTCTATCTACATTATTCCGTGATTTATTCAGTTTTCAAATTTATACTGACTTTTTGATCACCCGGTACATATTGCAAAATCCTACTCTAAATAGACGTTAGTGATATCTTTCTGTAATATTAAACTCTTAGTCACAAAATTTAACCCTTTTCTGCTACGGACATGCTCTCTACATTCTGTATTAAAAGTTGCACAATCGTGCTGCAATAGTGATCTTGGAAGTCCATTGTTAAGTAGTGTGTTGAGCCCGAACCTGGACCTTTGTTCTTTTATTCTGTCTAGCACGTTCTCGGTTTTAATTGTTTGGTAAAGGGAATTTTTTGGGAAGTCATGGCTTAGATCGGCAGTTATTCGAAGCATCCTCTAGTCAGCAGATAGAATTCTTTTCATTTCGTTAGATGACATAATTCATGCTTGAGATCCATATGCGAGAATGGGTCGTGCAAACATACTGTGTGTAAGAAGGGCAACTGGTTGCTCCACTCTGCATTTTCGATGTTTCATGAGACGCGCGGAGTTCAGTTGGCTTTCAGAGTTTTTAATCTTTTCAGTCGCGTTTTCTTGCCAATTGAAGAGTTCATCTAGATAATTCGAAGGTATCTGACATTCGGTTGTGGAGTAATTTGTTGTCCCCAAAGTCGAATGTTGAGTTTGTGGGGTTCCTGCTGTTGGCACGTAATGAAGTTACTCTGAATGAGTAGGATAAGTTGACTTTTGGTTGAATTAGGTCAGGTTTCAAATTTGTTGATGTCGCTGTTGGGCTGTTCACTGATGGCATTGAGGCTGTTGCATGACACAGATAAGTGGTGTCACCCACGTACATTCCGCCACCTGGGTCTTGGCATGTCAACTGTATGTGTCGTATGTAACAATGGGGATACGGTGGCACCCTGACGGACTCCCGCTTTGGGTGTGAAGTAGGTTGATTTATGATCCTCAACTCTTATTTGTACTTTTGTATTTCCAACCGGGTTGGCTATTAATTGTGCTGTTTCACACGGACAGTTGCATTTTAGCGTTTTGTGAGGATCTCGCGCATGACATGCCTGTCATGTTGCATACTTCTGCCCCTTTGCTAGTTGGTGGTCATGTAAATGTAAGTCACGCATACCACGTGTTCTATGTCCAGAGCAAGGGGAGCAATCACGTTGACAAGTTGCGGGTTTCGGTGCCTTTGCTCGTTCGATGGCGATGTAAATGTAAGCTAACCATACGTTTGAATATGCAGGCATAGCGGTATAAATTAAGTTAAACGTATTGGTCTATTCTGAATGATTCTTTCACTTATACCACCTTTTATGACGAATCAGTTTTCTTTTTGGCGACTGGACATCCTCCATTTATAGCTTTTAACATAATTTTACTGCATTTCACTTTATTAGCTCATTTGGGCTGTTGTCGCCCTTTAAGCCTAATACGGTGATTGCTACTGGTTTTTATGTAGTCTATTAATTCCTTAATACAGCTTTGGGATCTGTCACTCTGTGCGATTCTGGAGGTTCGACTGTTCCAGCATATTCTAGGTGTCCGGTTTTATTTCTTAATTGGTGCATTTTTTTCTACCAGTTTTCGAGTTTCTTCCTGTATTCGCTGTGTGACTGTTTGGATATTGAGCATGTAAGTAGTTTATTGTAGTCCACCGAGGGGAGCTGAGCATTATTCTGAAGCATGGGTTCGGACTCTTTGCAGCACTTGCTGATTTGCGTTATAATATAGCTAGTATAATACAGCTGGTAATATTATTGTTTTATACAGTATTAATTTTATTCGGATTCCCATGTCAGTGCTCGCCAAATCTGCGAACAGTGTATCTACTCGCTTTATCATTTTCTCTTTCTTATACAGGGTGTTACAAAAAGGTACGGCCAAACTTTCAGGAAACATTCCTCACACACAAATAAATAAAAGATGTTATGTGTCCGGAAACGCTTAATTTCCATGTTAGAGCTCATTTTAGTTTCGTCAGTATGTACTGTACTTCCTCGATTCACCGCCAGTTGGCCCAATTGAAGGAAGGTAATGTTGACTTCGGTGCTTGTGTTGACATGCGACTCATTGCTCTACAGTACTAGCATCAAGCACATCAGTACGTAGCATCAACAGGTTAGTGTTCATCACGAACGTGGTTTTGCAGTCAGTGCAATGTTTACAACTGCGGAGTTGGCAGATGCCCAATTGATGTATGGATTAGCACGGGCCAATAGCCGTGGCGCGGTACGTTTGTATCGAGACAGATTTCCAGAACGAAGGTGTCCCGACAGGAAGACGTTCGAAGCAATTGATCGGCGTCTTAGGGATCACGGAACATTCCAGCCTACGACTCGCGACTGGGGAAGACCTAGAACGACGAGGACACCTGCAATGGACGAGGCAATTCTTCGTGCAGTTGTCGATAACCCTAATTTCAGAGAAGTTGCTGCTGTACAAGATAACGTTGACCACGTCACTGTATGGAGAGTGCTACGGGAGAACCAGTTGTTTCCGTACCATGTACAGCGCGTGCAGGCACTATCAGCAGCTGATTGGCCTCCACGGGTACACTTCTGCGAATGGTTTATCCAACAATGTGTCAATCCTCATTTCAGTGCAAATGTTCTCTTTACGGATGAGGCTTCATTCCAACGTGATCAAATTGTAAATTTTCACAATCAACATGTGTGGGCTGACGAGAATCCGCACGCAATTGTGTAATCACGTCATCGACATAGATTTTCTGTGAACGTTTGGGCAGGCATTGTTCGTGATGTCTTGATTGGGCTCCAAGTTCTTCCACCTACGCTCAATGGAACACGTTATCATGATTTCATACGGGATACTCTACCTGTGCTGCTAGAACATGTGCCTTTACAAGTACGACACAACATGTGGTTCATGCACGATGGAGCTCCTGCACCTTTCAGTCGAAGTGTTCGTACGCTTCTCAACAACAGATTCGGTGACCGATGGATTGATAGAGGCGGACCAATTCCATGGCCTCCACGTTCTCCTGACCTCAACCCTCTTGATTTTCATTTATGGGGGCATTTGAAAGCTCTAGTCTACGCAACCCCGGTACCACATGTAGAGACTCTTTGTGCTCGTATTGTGGACGGCTGTGATACAATACGCCATTCTCCAGGGCTGCATCAGCGCATCAGGGATTCCATGCGACGGAGGGTGGATGCATGTATCTTCGCTAACGGAGGACATTTTGAACATTTCCTGCAACAAAGTGTTTGAAGTCACGCTGGTACGTTCTGTTGCTGTGTGTTTACATTCCATGATTAATGTGATTTGAAGAGAAGTAATAAAATGAGCTCTAACATGGAAAGTAAGCGTTTCCGGACACTTGTCCACATAACATATTTTCTTTGTGTGTGAGGAATGTTTCCTGAAAGTTTGGCCGTACCTTTTTGTAACACCCTGTATACGACATGTGTTTTAAGGATCAGCTTATTGTCCAACATGACTCCAAGATATTTGACCTGATTTGTCCAATTTATGTGTGTTCCATTTATTACCAATCTGTCCCGTAGTACTGGCCTCTTCCTCGTAAATGTTATTGCTTGTGTTTTTTTTTCTGCGTTTAATTTGACATAATTTTCAGGTGCCCAATTTTCTGTGGTGTTTAGCTGTCTTTGCATCCACGCTATCGCAGTGGTCGTCCTACTACTGATTGCAAGTAAAGCGGTGTCGTCTGCAAATTGAGCCAATACTACGTTGGGTAACGGAAGTATGTCGTTAAAATAAATTACGAACAGTGTCGGCGGTAATACCGAGCCATGAGAGATTCATTGTTCAAATGATTTTCTGCTCGATTGTTCGCCAATTTTACAAAGAAAATCCTGTGTTTGAGAAAGTGATCTGTGGTTTTTATGTAGGGGTCTGGGATGCAATTTAGATTTTGTAGTTTTACAATAAGGCGATCTTTCCAGACTCTATCATAAGCTTTCTCTAAGAAAGCTGCTGCCGTGTAATAGCGCCTATTCATTATATGCGATGTTTTCGGATACGCGTAGGAGTTGAATCTCTGCCTATATTGTGGCCTGAAATGCAAACTATTCTGGTCGAGTGATCTCATTCTCAGGAATTTGTTGTTTTAGCCTTTGTTGGATTTCTCGCTCTTAAACTTCGGGTGAAGTTGGAAGGAGGCTAACAGCTCGCTGATTGTGGGGCAGTTTTAAATCTTTACCCGGCTTTGGAATTGGTACAACTCGAGGTGGTTACCACTGTGCCGGAAATATTCGTGTTAGTAGCCCTATCGGTTTTCTTGTTAGCTTAATTCTTCATTTGCTACGCCGTTTGGTCCTGGGACTGATTTTATGCCCAAATTCCTAATTATTTTTCGAATCTCAGTTGGGGACGTCAGTAGCGGCCCTTGTTCGCTCGGAATGTTTCTATGTTTTCCGCTCTTTGCATTGTTCTGTTGTCTTCTGGGTTTTCGTTGTTGGGTACATCGATAGTGTTTTGCGCTTCGTAAGTATCTGCCAATATTCCGTTTTAACCAACGCATCGAAAACTAAGCGAGCTGGTCCCTCGACGGCAGTCTTTGGTGGTTTTCGTTCGCGAAGCCGTATTGCAAGACTCCAGTCCTCTTTGCTTTTTAGAAGGAACTGGTCCATTCTGTCTTCCCCCTTTCGATTCTCCTCTCCATTGCGCGATGGTGTAGTTCTCGAGATAAATGTCTTAAATCTCTGTGGTCGGCAGGGTTTCGAAATCTGTGCCGTCGTTTTGGCACTCTGTTCTCTGTCCGCGGGCTTTCAAGCAAAGATAGGGAAAGGCTTTCATTGAGCTGGTATGCGCTTCTCCGTGTTATCGTCGGGCGTTTGGGCGCTATTTGAATTTACACTACTGGCCATTAAAATTGCTACACCAAGAAGAAATGCAGATGATAAACGTGTATTCATTGGACACATATACACTCCTGGAAATTGAAATAAGAACACCGTGAATTCATTGTCCCAGGAAGGGGAAACTTTATTAACACATTCCTGGGGTCAGATACATCACATGATCACACTGACAGAACCACAGGCACATAGACACAGGCAACAGAGCATGCACAATGTCGGCACTAGTACAGTGTATATCCACCTTTCGCAGCAATGCAAGCTGCTATTCTCCCATGGAGACGATCGTAGAGATGCTGGATGTAGTCCTGTGGAACGGCTTGCCATGCCATTTCCACCTGGCGCCTCAGTTGGACCAGCGTTCGTGCTGGACGTGCAGACCGCGTGAGACGACGCTTCATCCAGTCCCAAACATGCTCGATGGGGGACAGATCCGGAGATCTTGCTGGCCAGGGTAGTTGACTTACACCTTCTAGAGCACGTTGGGTGGCACGGGATACATGCGGACGTGCATTGTCCTGTTGGAACAGCAAGTTCCCTTGCCGGTCTAGGAATGGTAGAACGATGGGTTCGATGACGGTTTGGATGTACCGTGCACTATTCAGTGTCCCCTCGACGATCACCAGTGGTGTACGGCCAGTGTAGGAGATCGCTCCCCACACCATGATGCCGGGTGTTGGCCCTGTGTGCCTCGGTCGTATGCAGTCCTGATTGTGGCGCTCACCTGCACAGCGCCAAACACGCATACGACCATCATTGGCACCAAGGCAGAAGCGACTCTCATCGCTGAAGACGACACGTCTCCATTCGTCCCTCCATTCACGCCTGTCGCTACACCACTGGAGGCGGGCTGCACGATGTTGGGGCGTGAGCGGAAGACGGCCTAACGGTGTGCGGGACCGTAGCCCAGCTTCATGGAGACGGTTGCGAATGGTCCTCGCCGATACCCCAGGAGCAACAGTGTCCCTAATTTGCTGGGAAGTGGCGGTGCGGTCCCCTACGGCACTGCGTAGGATCCTACGGTCTTGGCGTGCATCCGTGCGTCGCTGCGGTCCGGTCCCAGGTCGACGGGCACGTGCACCTTCCGCCGACCACTGGCGACAACATCGATGTACTGTGGAGACCTCACGCCCCGCGTGTTGAGCAATTCGGCGGATGTCCACCCGGCCTCCCGCATGCCCACTATACGCCCTCGCTCAAAGTCCGTCAACTGCACATACGGTTCACGTCCACGCTGTCGCGGCATGCTACCAGTGTTAAAGACTGCGATGGAGCTCCGTATGCCACGGCAAACTGGCTGACACTGACGGCGGCGGTGCACAAATGCTGCGCAGCTAGCGCCATTCGACGGCCAACACCGCGGTTCCTGGTGTGTCCGCTGTGCCGTGCGTGTGATCATTGCTTGTACAGCCCTCTCGCAGTGTCCGGAGCAAGTATGGTGGGTCTGACACACCGGTGTCAATGTGTTCTTTTTTCCATTTCCAGGAGTGTATTATACTAGAACTGACATGTGATTACATTTTCGCCGGCCGGGGTGGCCGTGCGGTTCTAGGCGCGTCAGTCTGGAACCGCGTGACCGCTACGGTCGCAGGTTCGAATCCTGCCTCGGACATGGATGTGTGTGATGTCCTTAGGTTAGTTAGGTTTAAGTAGTTCTAAGTTCTAGGGGACTGATGACCACAGATGTTGAGTCCCATAGTGCTCAGAGCCATTTGAACCATTTTGATTACATTTTCACGCAATTTGGGTGCATAGATCCTGAGAAACCAGTACCCTGAACAACCACCTCTGGCCGTAATAACGGCCTTGATACGCCTGGGCATTGAGTCAAACAGAGCATGTATGGCGTGTATAGGTACAGCTGCGCATGCAGTTTCAAGACGATACCACAGTTCATCAAGAGTAGTGACTGGTGTGTTGTGACGAGCCAGTTGCTCGGCCAGCATTGACCAGACGTTTTCAGTTGGTGAGAGATCTGGAGAATGTACTGGCCAGGGCAGCAGTCGAACATTCTCTGTGTCCAGATAGGCCCGTACAGGACCTGCAACACGCGGTCGTGCATTATCCTGCTGAAATGTAAGGTTAGAGCCACGGGTCGTAACACATTTGAAATGTAACGTCCACTGTTGAAAGTGCCATCAATCCGAACAAGAGGTGACCGAGACGTGTAACCAATGGCACCCCATACCATCACGCCGGGTGATACGCCATTATGGCGATGAGGAATACACGCTTCCAATATGCGTTCACCGAGATAACGCCAAACACGGATGCGACCATTACGATGCTGTAAACAGAACCTGGATTCATCCCACAAAATGACGTTTTGCCATTCGTGCACCCAGGTTCGTCGTTGAGTACACCATCGCAGGCGCTCCAGCCTGCGATGCAGCGTCAAGGGTAACCGCAGCCATGGTCTCCGAGCTGATAGTCCGTGCTGCTGCAAACGTCGTCGAACTGTTCGTGCAGATGGTTGTCGTCTTGCAGACGTCCCCACCTGTTGACTCAGGGATCGAGACGTGGCTGCACGATTCGTTAAGGCCATGCGGATGCTTGTCATCTCGACTGCTAGTGATACAAGGCCGTTGGGATCCAGCACGGCGTTCCATATTACCCTCCTGAACCCACCGATTCCATATTCTGCCGACAGTCATTGGATCTCGCGATACGATAAACCGCAATCGCGATAGGCTACAATCCGACCTTTATCAAAGTCGGAAGCGTGATGGTAAGCATTTCTCCTCCTTAGACGAGGCACCACAACGTTTCACCAGGCAACGACGGTCAACTGCTGTTAATGTATGATTAACTAACATAACATAACATCAAGACTACGGCCACAATAGAATGAAATGATTAAAATGGCTCTGAGCACTATAGGACTTAACATCTATGGTCATCAGTCCCCTAGAACTTAGAACCACTTAAACATAACTAACCTAAGGACAGCACACAACACCCAGTGGTCACGAGGCAGAGAAAACCCCTGACCCCGCCGGGAATCGAACCCGGGAATCCGGGCACAGGGAGCGAGAACGCTACCGCACGACCACGAGCATACATTAGAAACATAATCTGGCGAATTGTATAGGTATTCTAGTAGTAAAGCGACTGCGAGAAACACTTCTGCGCAAAGAGCTTTGGAAAATATTTTGATGCGTAGAGTTTCCGCACTGTCTTTGTTCGACGATCCCCTTTCCACCCGTTCTTAACGTAATACTTGCTGTGCCTCCTTTATGCCAGCCATAATAAATACGAGGTGTTCAGAAGTAACGTCATCATATTAAAGTAACGCGAAAACGAACGCTAAATGTTCTATGGGCACCATAGCGCACGCGTTAGGGTGCGCACAGAAAGAAGCGCACTATCTGCGCAGGGGGAGTCCAGCGCGGGAAATGTCCTCTTGTTATCCAATGAGGCAGCACACAATGCCGAGTTCGGATGAACGAGACGTTCTTTGCCCGCTTTCGGCGCGCCGGTTGGCGACATAGTGCGCTCACAGAATCGGGGAGCACGCCCTGCAGTCTTTCTCAAACGATTTTACAGAAAGTAACCGGTAAAAAAAAAAACTGATTTTCGCGTTACTTACATCTTCATTGTGGAGCGCCCAAAATTTCGATAATACTTAACATGATATTCGCATCAAGTACGACGCAGCGCGGAATTCAAAGAACTGTGCAATGAAAAGTATGAATCGCTATAATTTTGCATTTGGTAAATATTGCACCATATGTTGCTGCGAATGATAGTGAATTTTTCTTTAGAATTGGAGGGAGGTAGGTCTCTGTCTCCATTCTCGAGAAAATGGAATTTATGTAAAACGATCACTTCCGACCGCACGCGCACGGGAATGAAATATTCATACAACGCATCTCCTAAACCGCTCGAGATATCGATACGAGATTTTTGGCAGTGATAGCATGCAAAAAGGAGAGTATTTTCCTGTGTGGTTAACATAGGTAACTTCCTTATCTACGATGATATAGCGGAAACTACGGTTTTTATTTTATTTTTTCAATCCAACGCTGTAATTTTTTGAGTCTTAGACAAGTACTGAAAAGAGAATTTGCTGCTTTCAAACTAAACGTGAAATTTGTTATTTTATACCAAAAAGATACAATGAGGTTCTCCATAAGCTACTGACCACCCTAGTTGCCTATTGCATTTTAAAAAGACTCTGTTTCATGATTCTGTCGCAATAAGCATCGTCAGGCAAGTTTGTGCAGTTTATACCGTATTTTAACAACAAGAAAAGAAAAATTAAACCGCTCAACAAGAGAAATAACTGATGATATTTCTTCGAATGGGAAATAGTGCACAATTCGGATAAAAACTAATCGTCAATTGTGTTGCAATGTTGGCGGGATCCTGTAACATATCGAATTTTTTTAATACTGAACGATTGGAATGAACACTTACCAAAGGATTTTCTCCCTGTTTTTCATATAAGAAGTATGAAAATAGTTCGCAGCAAACAGCGTACAATACGAACTCTGTTAAAAAATTCCGGTACTTTGTCTACAAAATTTTTCTTCGTTTGCCTTTTACGAATTGTGCATAGTCTCTCCTCCACAATTGATACACCGCTTCCAACGCCGTTTCGACTTCGGAACCAGTCTTGGTACTCCTGTTTTTGGATCGCGCGAAGCGCCGCATGCAAACTTTTATTTATCTCGTCCATCGTTGCAAATCTGCGCCCTTTCAGGTCTCAACATCATAACTGTAGGCCCACGTCTCGTCACCAGCTACGATTCTCTCAAGGAACATCTCGGTCTGACTTGTGCGATTCAAAAGTTCTTCACACATTGCGCGGGAAGGGTCTTTGACTCACAAGCCGTGGGACGAACTTCTGCGGCAACACAGTACATTTCAGGATGCTGTGTCAGGATTTCATGGCAGGATCCAACTGAAATCTTACATTCTTCAGCGACCTCTCGGACAGTCAGTCTTCGATTGGTATGCACATTTCGTTGCCGTTCCTAACATGAAAGTCGTCGGTAGACGTCAAATGGCGCCCTGTATGAGGGATCTTTGACTTCCGTCCGGCCGCTTTTAAAACGGGTGAACCATTCGTAACACCGAGTGCACCTTAAGCACGCATCACCGTAGGTGTCCTACATCATTCAGTGTGTCTCCGTAAAGTTTTCTCAAGTTCCACGCAAAATTTAATGCAAACGCGTTGATCCCTTAACTCTGCCACTCGAAATTCTAAAACTGTGCGACGCAACGTTCTACTCAGTAGACCACTGAACAATAACTAATGGACATACAACAATGAAACTTACAGCTGTTACACATTTAACACAGGCCTGTGCAGGGATGCCAACCGCATTTCGCCCCCAACACACGGTTGGCGCGAAATTACGAATGTTCTAGAATTTTTTGAAAAGACCACATATTTCTGTTCCTGTCCCCATTAAGAGTGGACTGGTGAATTTCCCTACCATAATTATATAACATAGATTATATATAGCCGGCCGTGGTGGCCATGCGGTTCTAGGCGCTGCAGGCCGGAACCGCGGGACTACTAAGGTCGCAGGTTCGAATCTTGCCTCGGGCATGGATGTGTGTGATGTCCTTAGGTTAGTTAGGTTGAATTAGTTCTAAGTTCTAGGGGACTGATGACCTAAGATGTTAAGTCCCATAGTGCTCAGAGCCATTTGAACCATTTTTTTGATTATATACATTTATAAATATGTCATACATATTTATAATCTATTTTAATCTTAATTAGTAGTATCAAGCTGTTCATAAAGCAGTGACTATCATGTCTTTGTAATATTGTCATCCATAGATACACAGGCACCTAATTTTTTATTTCTAATTGAACAAAACTGCATTTTTGCTTCAGAGTAGACCCAAAAACTCTTTCGTAACTTTGGAGCTGTTAACATTAGAAAGACTTGCAGGATCTTGCCAACTATTCGTGAAAGTCAATATCACTGATGAATTAAAAGATATTTGTTGTAAGAAGATTCACTCCTTCACTCTGTACATGGAGAGCAACGGAAGTCTGGCCCACTATTTGCTGTACCTTTTCATATGTCAAATCTAACTTAGGTGTAGAAAGGAAATGCTTTGGCAAGCTTCAATCCCAGCTCTTCATTATTTAAGGCACTGCGATGTACGTTTCCCATGATATTGTAACAGAAATGGTGATTTATTTTCATCCGTGTTGTTAAACGTTTTTAGCAAAAAATCGCCACTAATTACGCTTTTCGGGAAGAGAGACGTTTAACAAGTCAGGCAAAAATAAATCATTCCTTTTGTTACAATTTCAGAGTAATCTTGTAAATCAGTGTCTTTTGAATAAGGACCAGGTGCTACTGAAAGTAAACGATTTTGCTTCTTAAGCCTCCTGAAACAGTCGTTTATTAAGTGAGGAACTGAGAACAAATCAGGTCAATAGTCAGACCAAAGCAAATCATTCCTTTTGTTACAATTTCAGAGTAATCTTGTAAACCAGTCTTTTGAATAAGGACCAGGTGCTGCTGAAAGTAAACGATTTTGCATCTTAAGCCTCCCGAAACAGTCGTTTATTAAGTGACGAGCTGAGAACAAATCAGGTTATTAGCTTATCAAGAAGTACATCCTCGATATGAAAATAATTATGTAATTTCTGCATTTATGTTGTTGCAAAACCAAAGCAAATCTCGTTGCACTGTTAATGGTTCTTAAAAATGATATGGTTTCATTACTTTATGAACCGCCTGAAACTACTCATTAAGGTTTAAAAAGATTATAAGTATATGTATAGTCTATCTTTAACCCGCCAGGGTAGCTGAGAGTGCTAATTCGCTGCTTTCTGGGCTCGGGCAGGCGCGCCGCCCCGGATCGAATCCGCCCGGCGGATTAACGACGAGGGCCGGTATGCGGGCCATCCTGGATGTGGTTTTTAGGCGGTTTTCCACATCCCGCTATGTGAATACCGGGCTGGTTCCCATCTCCTGCCTCAGACAACTCTCAGACATTTGAAAACGTTCGTACTATTTCATGACTTACATTTGATGCAGACAGCTGGGGTACACTATTTTCGTCCCTTAGGGTTCAGGGTGGTGGCAGGAAGGGCATCTGGCCACCTTCTGCAAGTAACTTTGCCAAATCCGTCATAACAAAGCCGACCCCGCGTTCGAGCGGGACAAAGGCCCGTGAAAGAAAGAAAGAATATAGTCTATCTTTTAACAGATTAAAAGATGACTATTGTGCAAAAAGTTCACCACTTCAGTCCGAATGGGGATAAGAACAGAAATATTGTACACTATTTGCTGCGAAATATTTTCATATTTCTCAAATGAAAAACAGGGAAAAAAATCCTTTTGTAAGCTTCCATTATCAAAAATACGATGGGGTACAGGATTCCACCAAAATTGCAACAGAATTAGCAATTAATTTTTGTCTGAATTGATGGCTATTTCTCATTCAAAGAACATCAATTGTGAGGAATGGCAACGTTTGAAAATACGGTATAATTTGCACAAACTTACTTTATGATACCTAATGCGACAGAATCGTGAAACGGAGTGGGACGGTCAATAGCTTACGGAAAACTCGTTGTACCGGTTTGCTGTAAAATAAGGTCATAAATTTCACGTTTAGTTTCAATAGTTATCTAAGACTTAAAAATTACGGTATTCGATTGAAAAAATAAAATAAGGACCTTAGCTTCTGCTATATCGCCGTAGAAAGCCTCCTATGTTAACCATACAGTAAAATACTCTCCTCTTTGCATGCTATCACTTGCCAAAAATCTCGTATCGACATTTCGAACGGTTTAGGAGGTATGAGATGTGTTATGAATGTTTCACTGCTGTGCGCCTGCGATCTAAAGTGATCGTGCAACATAAATTCCACTATCTCGAGACTGGGGAATGATAGAGACCCCCTCTCAAGTCTACAGAAAAATTTAATATCTTAGCTGAGTTTCATTTGCAGCAACGTATGGTGTAATGTGCGCCAAACGCAAAATTATAGCCACCCACGTTTTTCATTGCAGACTTTTTCGAGTTCGCACAGCGTCGTACTTAGATACGAATTTCACCTTAAGTGTTACTGTTGTGGATTGGCAAGACAGCCAACCCACTATGAGAGGAAGCCGAAAGGCACGCGTTTTAGCTCACGCAGGCTGGCGTGAGGTCTGGAACAGGTCAAGGAAATGAGACCAACAAAAAACGTACGTAGCTGCTGGAATACTTAACTTTAATCCATAATTGGTGAACATCGCTCTTGACGGTACATGTTTTACAGCATCAATAGTAACTGGTAATGGCGCCTTGCTAGGTCGTAGCAAATGACGTAGCTGAAGGCTATGCTAACTATCGCCTCAGCAAATGAGAGTGTATTTTGTCAGTGAACCATCGCTAGCAAAGTAGGCTGTACAACTGGGGCGAGTGCTAGGAAGTCTCTCTAGACCTGCCGTGTGGCGGCGCTCGGTCTGCAATCACTGATAGTGGCGACACGCGGGTTCGACGTATACTAACGGACCCCGGCCGATTTAAAGGCTACCACCTAGCAAGTGTGATGTCTGGCGGTGACACCACAGTTACCACCATCGGAATTTTGGGCACTTCACCATAAAGCCTACATACGAGGGTGGTTTGAAAAGTTCTCGGAACGGCATAGAAAAAAAGTACTTACATCACTGACACTTTTTTTTGTTTTTGAATGTACTCTCCTTGTAGATTAATTCACGTGGTCCAACCATGTCCCAGTGCCTCCATCCCATCTCCAAAATGAGTTTCCTTTAAAACCATCACACTGCAAGCTATCTGCAAATTTTATTGCATCTCTAGTGCGCACAAAATTATAAAGCACAACGCAACACTTCTTAATGTCTTCTGCAAATTCGAGGGAGACATTCAATGGTCGGTGAAAAATTCACTAGTTATTCGACAATATTCCAAATGTAAATTTGACCCCCCAGGTTAGCCGAGACTCTTGTTGTAACCCTGGTTCACTCAAGTACGAGCAGCACTTAGCGGCTCGCCATCTTGTTTACAACTATTCATGACGTCGCCTTTCCGGCTTAGATTTTTTAAAATGTGACTTGTAAGTACTGCATCTCTTTCCAGTCAGTAGAAACTTTAATTTTATTAATGTATTATATACCTAGTATGTTTTAGAACAGTTAGTATAATTCTGAAGATGACGCTCATAGCAGCGTCGAAACCTGGTCAAGTTTGACCTAAGATTTGTGACCGAGGGCTTATTTGTTCTAATATAAAAAATTAATTGTTCATTCATTTCAACAAAAATTTGTAATGTGGCTTTAATTAGCAACCTTTAAAGCCAATCAAAAATCCGTATTTAACGCCAGAAGTACGAAAAGTATGCATTTAAGTGAATAAATATATAGGCGAATCCGGGGTAGGATGGTAACAGACAGCTCAATTAAAATGGCAAAGAAAAAGGTAAGAAAAATTTGTGTGACATTTAATACATACTTTCAACAGTTAAACGAAGAAATCTGATGTTAAGACACACAGACTGGTAGTATAAAAAGTTAATAAAAGTCTCAGGTCGGGGACAGACACTACATCAACTCTATGTAGCGTATGGGCTATTGCTAATTTACATTTCCTTACCGGTTTAACTTCAGAATATAATCGCATTTCCTAGAATCTAGAAAAACGCAATATCAGTATATGAGTTTTCCAGTGGCAGAATGTTAGCCGCCCTTTCAAGTTCTTTATTAAAGGGGTGCTTTAGTTTGTTTCTCTGCTAACCGATAAGCTAAAGCTCTTTACTCCTTCACTGTCAATCAAAACAATCTGTCTTCAGTGTCTTTTGAATAACGGACAAACTCGAATTGTTCCTCGTTCGAGAAAACGGGAGAATATTTTCTTTTTGACTTATTGATTTGAAAAGCTTCATTTCGAAATCTACTGTGAACTGCTATGACAAGGGTTGATTTAGGAACGTTTAACTGAATACTGGCTTTTCTCTGTCCCATTTCCTTGCCCACAACAGCCGTCACTTCCTCTTCCACGTCTTCTTTAAGCCAACTTTAACGATTAGCTCTGTACTTGTTTTCTTCAGGCAACTGACAGCAGGGAAATATCATTCAGGGCGCTTGGCTGCATTAGAACAATTTATTAATGTGCTATCGGTTTCGGTCACTGACCATCATGTGGCTGAAAAACAAATGACTACTGCAAGTCACCTGCCAATCATGCTGAGCTATACAATCGTAAAGACTGTCAGTTTCATGACCAACACTTTTCATACGTCGGCATCCTTTATCATGCACACACAAATGTTTCCAAATATGACTAGCTATAGACAGTGTTTTCGTTCCAGGTGATGGTCAGTGATCGAAACCGGTAGCAAATTAATAAATTATTCTAATGTGGCCAAGTGCTATGAATTTCCTGATAGATTAGTTTTGCATTCGTATCAAAGAATTGTCACAAGTAACAATAGGAAAAGCTGAAAATGCAGTAACATATCTTACAAGTGTTAGAATAAATACGAATACTAAAAAGTGAAGACTACGAAAGACTGGTACGCTACATGGGGCGCAATGGAACCTCGGTTAATTCCGCCCCGACCTGTGAGGTCAGGTACACTTTAAAACCGCCCTGAAAAATAAAAACCGTGTAAACGCACTAAAATAAGGGGACTGAGATTCTGAGCAGGAGAAAAATTAGCAGATAAAGCATTTTCGCTTACTTGCACGTAAATGGTTCCTAATATTGTAATATGCATGAGAAAAACAAGTGCAAACACATTACTGGCACAACAGTCAACAAAAAACTCTTCTACAATGGCTTCTTACCAAGCTTGTCGCTTGGATGATAGTTCCTGAAGAGTGCGCCACTTTTTAGTCAAAATAAACCTCTTAGTTTCATTTTTCCCTGTAATACTGTCCTGCCCTGGCTTCACCTAATTTTAAAAATAGTCCTTTTTTTAGAAAAATAGTTTTTGTTCATCTCTCCCTGAAAGAAGATACGTTATTTGTCTCTGAAAACGTTGGGCAATCTAATCATGGTTCATATACTACTGAAAAGACAGGAATAAATATGTAAGTGAAATCTCTCAAGCCCGCATCTCGTGGTCGTACGGTAGCGTTCTCGCTTCCCACGCCCGGGTTCCCGGGTTCGATTCCCGGCGGGGTCAGGGATTTTCTCTGCCTCGTGATGGCTGGGTGTTGTGTGCTGTCCTTAGGTTAGTTAGGTTTAAGTAGTTCTAAGTTCTAGGGGACTTATGACCACAGCAGTTGAGTCCCATAGTACTCAGAGCCATTTGATTTGAAATCTCTCAAACCTGCAGACTGAGTGAAAACATTAAAACATTCGTATAACTGATGTACCTGTTAGAGACTTCTGTCACCCACTTGTCTCACATTTGGTGAGACCATTCAATGGAGAGAATAAGTGAAAACCATTCCCGTAGCTGACGTTGCGGCAGAGATTAGTTTCATTCGACCGCTTCATTCGGTTAAGAAAAGCAAGTGGCCAATCTGTTGTAGCCCGCATCTCGTGGTCGTGCGGTAGCGTTCTCACTTCCCACGCCCGGGTTCCCGGGTTCGGTTCCCGGCGGGGTCAGGGATTTTCTCTGCCTCGTGATGGCTGGGTGTTGTGTGCTGTCCTTAGGTTAGTTAGGTTTAAGTAGTTCTAAGTTCTAGGAGACTGATGACCATAGATGTTAAGTCCCATAGTGCTCAGAGCCATTTGAACCATTTTTGAACCAATCTGTTGTCAAAACCAGTTGGATTTCCCATCACTATTACTGCGCAACGTCCGACAACGTGCCTTCTTAGGGTAGCCCCTATGGCAGCAATGGAAGTGAATTGGAGTGGGCCCAGGAACGAAAAAATACCCGTGGCATCGGAAAAGACTGTACTGGGCTAAGGGGAAATCACGCCAGAATTACGAACTACGTAGTCCTGTGCAAAATGGCAGCACGAGAAATGTGAAGAAATTAAAAAGAAATGAACGCCAGAAGGATTCAGTCAGCATATGGAAAAGTCGAAACAAGCCTAGATGAAATTGTAAACAATGGTGCTAACGTGTTGTTGTTGTTGTTGTTGTGGCCTTCAGTCCTGGGACTGGTTTGATGCAGCTCTCCATGCTACTCTATCCTGTGCAAGCTTCTTCATCTCCCAGTACATATTGGAGCCTACATCCTTCTGAATCTGCTTAGTGTATTCATCTCTTGGTCTCCCTCTACGATTTTTACCCTCCACGCTGCCCTCCACTACTAAATTGGTGATCCCTTGATGCCTCAGAACATGTCCTACCAACCAATCCCTTCTTCTAGTCAAGTGGTGCCACAAACTCCTCTTCTCCCCAATTCTATTCAATATCTCCTCATTAGTTATGTGATCTACCCTTCTAATCTTCAGCATTCTTCTGTAGCACCACGTTTCGAAAGCTTCTATTCTCATCTTGTCTAAACTGTTTATCGTCCATGTTTCACTTCCGTACATGGCTACACTCCATACAAATACTTTCAGAAACGACTTCCTGACAAATCTATACTCGATGTTAACAAATTTCTCTTCTTCAGAAACGTTCTCCTTGCCATTGCCAGTCTATATTTTATATCCTCTCTACTTCCACCATCATCGGTTATTTTGCACCCCAAATAGCAAAATTCCATTACTACTTTAAGTGTCTCATTTCCCAATCTAATTCCCTCAACATCACCCGACTCAATTCGACTAAATTCTATTATCCTTGTTTTGCTTTTGTTGATGTTCATCTTATATCCTCCCTTCAAGACACTGTCCATTCCGTTCAACTGCTCTTCCAAGTCCTTTGGTGTCTCTGACAGAATTACAATGTCATCGGCGAACCTCAGAGTTTTTATTTCTTCTCCATGGATTTTAATACCTACTCCGAACTTTTCTTTTGTTTCCTTTACTGCTTGCTCAATATACAGATTGAATAGCATCGGGGAGAGGCTACAACCCTGTCTCACTCCCTTCCCAACCACTGCTTCCCTTTCATGTCCCTCGACTCTTATAACTGCCATCTGGTTTGTGTAGAAATTGTAAATAGCCTTTCTCTCCCTGTATTTTATCCCTGCCACCTTCAGAATTTGAAACAGCGTATTCCAGTCAACATTGTCAAAATCTTTCTCTAAGTCTACAAATGCTTGGAAACGTAGGTTTGCCTTTCCTTAATCTATTTTCTAAGATAAGCCGTAGGGTCAGTATTGCCTCACGTGTTTCAACATTTCTACGGAATCCAAACTGATCTTCCCCGAGGTCAGCTTCTACCAGTTTTTCCATTCGTCTGTAAAGAATTCGTGTTAGTATTTTGCAGCTGTGACTTACTAAACTGATAGTTCGGTAATTTTCACATCTGTCAACACCTGCTTTCTTTGGGATTGTAATTATTATATTCTTCTTGAAGTCTGTGGGAATTTCGCCTGTCTCATATATCTTGCTCGCCAGATGGTAGAGTTTTGTCAGAACTGGCTCTCCCAAGGCTGTCAGTAGTTCGAATGCAATGTTGTCCACTCCCAGGGCCTTGTTTCGACTTAGGTCATGAAGAATGGAAAAGGAGTTCCATTGTTAAACGCGGAAAGAGTAAATTGAAGACCCCTATCAGAGGGAAGACTTGTGAGATCAAGTGATAGAAGGAGGCATGAGACTTGGGATGGAAGACATAAGGGATCCAGCATCACAGTCATAACTTAGAGCTGTGGAAGATATGCGATCTAATAAATCGGAAACGATATAGACATTCCACTGGAACTTCTAAAAACGTACTGGGGTAAGCAGCAAGCTACGTGTTATGACCAGACGAAACTACTTTCATTACGCCATAACTGTGGATACTTTTATTACTCTGGAAGAACGTTCATGGAAATAGAACATGTGAAATTTTAGTTCACTTTATTACATATATGACTAAAAGGTTTTTCAGCTTTGGCACAGTTCTTTGCCACAGGATTGCTTGATAATTTACAGCTGTCGCTTTCGTAGGCACAGATTAACAAACTTCTCTTGCAGTACAAAATGCACCGTTTAAGAAAAGTATGTTTCATTGGCAACTATCGCTGTCCTACACTAAGATGTTGACTGCTATAGCTGAAGTCTCGAACCTGCCTGAGCTCATGCATGCTCGATACTATATTGACCTCAGCGTGCGAGTGATGCTGTGTTGAGAGGGAGGCGTGGCCCTCTGCAGGGCCTCCCATTGGTTGTTGCAGATTGCAGTAAGCCTCCACTACTGTGGTATCGATTCACGTTATCGATTTGGGTGTGGCACCTTAATGTCTTGGCAACCACACTATAGGCTACACAAGCTGCTATATAGAACCTATGAAACTGTCGACGTACTGTCAGACTTTCCCAAAAATATCACCCACTCAGTCCCCAAGAAATCAGGTCCACATACATGGGGTGGACAAAAATATGGGCACACAACAAACATATCTCATTACCATACCTAATGCGGCGTAGGAAAACGAGTGGCATTCGAAACAGCTTCCATTCATCTCAGAATGGATAAATACATCCTCTCTCTATAGCTTTCGAGAGATTATTATGCCATTATTCCCGCATAACAGTGACAACGTTACGTAATCACGATGGAGGGGAATAGCGATTACACACAACAATGACCCAGCAACACTGAGATCTGATGGCCAGGCAGATGTGACAGTTCATTCTCGAGCTCACAAAACCAGTCCTGGATGATGCGAGCTACGTGAACTAGGGCACTGTCATCTTGGAGTGCAGCATATCCACTGGGGAATAAACATTGCACTATTGGATGGTATTCACATATATACTCCGCTAGCCACCAAGGGGTGTGTGGCGGAGGGCACTATTCGCGCCAAAGTCATAACCCCCCCCCCCCTTCCTTCCGTCCCACTCACGGATCGCGCGAGGGAAAAGCGACTGTCTGAACGCCTCAGTACGAGCTCTTATTTCCCTTATCTTTGAACGGTGATAATTGCGCGATTTGAAAGTAGGTGGTAATGATATATGCTCTACATCCTCGACGAAGATCGAATTTTGGAATGTAGTGAACAACCCCTTCCGTTTAGCGCGTCGTCTATCTGCAAGTATGTCCCAGTTCAGTCTCTCTATGAGATTGGTAACGCTCTCGCGATGGCTAAGTGTGCCGGTCACGAATCTTGCCGCTCTTCTTTGGACCTTCTCAAACTCTTGAATCAGACCCAACTGGTAAGGGTCCCACACAGACGAACAATAAGACTGGATGAACTAACGTATTGTAAGCAATTTCCTTTGTTGAAGGATTGCATCGCTTCAGGATTCTACCAATAAACCGCAATCTAGAGTTCGCTTTGCCCGTTACTTGTGTAATCTGATCATTCCATTTGAGATCATTTCGAATAGTCACACCCAGATACCTGATGAATGTTACCGCTTCCAAAGACTGAGCATTTATTTTGTACTCTTACATTAATGGGGATTTTTGCCTTGTTATACGCAGTAGGTTACACTTACTAATATTGAGAGATAACTGCCAGTCATTACACCACGCATTTATTTTCTGCAAATCTTCATTGATTTGTTCACAACTTTCGTGCGATACTAGTTTCCTATAGAAAACAGCATCGTCGGCAAACAGTCTAATGCCGCTGTCAATACCATCACCAAGATCGTTTATGTAAATCGTAAAAAGCAGCGGACCTATTACGCTGCCCTGGGGCGCACCTGATGTTACTCCTGTTTCTCTTGAAGTCTCCCCATTGAGGACGACATACTGCTCTCTGTCTGTTAGACAACTTTCTATCGAACCGCATATGTCATCGGCTAGGCAGTAAGTGCGCACTTTTTGGAGCAAGCGACAGTGTGGAAATGACTCAACGCCTTTCGGCAGTCGAAGAATATGGTATCAATCTGGGAGCCGGTATCTAGAGCCTGTTGTATATCATATCACATAAACCTTGGCAAGAATGCGAACCGCGCGGGATTAGCCGAGCGGTCTAGGCCGCTGCAGTCATAGACTGTGCGGCTGGTCCCGGCGGAGGTTCGAGTCCTCCCTCGGCGTGTGTGTGTGTGTGTGTGTGTGTTTGTCCTTAGGATAATTTAGGTTAAGTAGTGTGCAAGGTTAGGGACTGATGACCTTAGCAGTTAAGTCCCGTAAGATTTCACAAACATTTGAACAATAATGAGACTTGCAGCGCAATCATGGGGCGAACGGAATACGACGGCATAGTTGTCCAAATCGTCACCGAACCCTCGCCATGTTTCAGTCTTGGGGCGCAAACTCGGCCAGAAGTTTGAAACATTGTAAAACAAGACTCTCCGACCAATGGTATTCTTCCATCTTCCGTAGCCCAGGTTTTATGGCCTCGAAAGGCATTTCCATCAACGACGAGTGGTTTTGGACTTCCAGGTCGGCAGGAAGTTCCGAGCATGTGGAGATCCACTCGTGCTGTTTTGGTGCGTACAGGATTCGTGAGTGCGAGATTCATTTCTGCTGCTGTTGTCGTCTTATTTTTGTTCACAATACTTTTCAATGACCGTCCGTCACGATCTCTTAACACACGCTTGCGTCTGACATTGTGACTTAGCAGATGAAGTTTTTCCGCTTTCCCCGTATGCGGATAAATCTTCGATATGATATCTCTTGAAATATCAAGCACTCCGGAAGCGACCACCAACTGAGCACCATTAATTACACTACGTTCGCATCCATTTGGCTCCCACATAATGCTCTCAGCATGCTGCACTAATGACCACACAGACCGCTGTTTTGACCACGAGTGGCACTCGCAACCTATTGAGGACATTGCACAGACGCCGCTCGTGGTTAACTGCAACACCACAACCTGCTGCCTCCACTGTAACTGCATTTACGTTCAAACTTTTCTGGCGATGTTTCCATATTTTTTTCGTCATTCACAGTATCGATTATCCGACCTAAACCGGCCGCGGCAGGGTCGGATAAGCGGGAAGGTCGGATAACAGGGAAAATAATATAAAAAAACACAAAAATTAAACTAAACTAGGCCAAATGAGTTACACATATAATACAATACAAATCAAGGCCCCGGCAGTAGACAACATTCCATTAGAACTATTGACGGCCTTGGGCGAGCCAGTCCTGACAAAACTCTACCATCTGGTGAGCAAGATGTATGAGACAGGCGAAATACCCTCAGACTTCAAGAAGAATATAATAATTCCAATCCCAAAGAAAGCAGGTGCTGACAGATGTGAAAATTAACTAACTATCAGTTTGATAAGCCACAGCTGCAAAATACTAACGCGAATTCTTTACAGACGAATGGAAAAATTCGTAGAAGCCGTCCGCGGGAAAGATCAGTTTGGATTCCGTAGAAGTGTTGGAACACGTGAGGCAATACTGACTTTGCGACTTATTTTAGAAGAAAGATTAAGGAAGGGCAAACCTACGTTTCAAGCATTTGTAGACTTAGAGAAAGCTTTTGACTATGTTGACTGGAATACTCTCTTTCAAATTCTAAAGGTGGCAGGGGTAAAATACAGAAAGCGAAAGGCTATTTACAATTTGTACAGAAACTAGGTGGCAGTTATAAGAGTCGAGGGACATGAAAGGGAAGCAGTGGTTGGGAAGGGAGTGAGACAGGGTTGTAGCCTCTCCCCGATGCTATTCGATCTGTATATTGAGCAAGCAGTAAAGGAAACAAAAGAAAAATTTGGAGTGTGTATTAAAATCCATGGAGAAGAAATAAAAACTTTGAGGTTCGCCGATGACATTGTAATTCTGTCAGAGACAGTAAAGGACTTGGAAGAGCAGTTGAACGGAATAGACAGTG
Source organism: Schistocerca piceifrons (assembly GCF_021461385.2). NCBI lineage: Eukaryota > Metazoa > Arthropoda > Insecta > Orthoptera > Acrididae > Schistocerca > Schistocerca piceifrons. Next base: position 68,135,626 of record NC_060146.1, on the reverse strand, counting down.
TCTTGAAGGAGGATATAAGATGAACATAAACCAAAGCAAAACGAGGATAATGGAATGTAGTCGAATTAAGTCGGGTGAGCTGAGGGAATTAGATTAGGAAATGAGACACTTAAGGTTCTAAAGGAGTTCTGCTATTTGGGGAGCAAAATAACTAATGGTGGTCGAAGTAGAGAGGATATAAAATGTAGACTGGCAATGACAAGGAAAGAGTTTCTGAAGAAGAGAAATTTGTTAACCTCGAGCGTAGATTTAAGTGTCAGTAAGTCGTTTCTGAAAGCATTTGTATGGAGTGTAGCCATGTATGGAAGTGAAAGATGGACGATAAATAGTTTGGACAAGAGGAGAATAGAAGCTTTCGAAATGTGGTGCTACAGAAGAACGCTGAAGATTAGGTGGGTAGATCACATAACTAATGAGGAGGTATTGAATAGAATTGGGGAGGACTTTGTGGGACAACTTGACAAGAAGAAGGGACCGGTTGGTAGGACATGTTCTGAGGCATCAATGGATCACCAATTTAGCATTGGAGGGCAGCGTGGTGGGTAAAAGTCGTGGAGGGAGACCAAGAGATGAATACACTAAGCAGATTCAGAAGGATGTATGTTGCAGTAAGTACTGGGAGATGAAGAAGCTTGCACAGGATAGAGTAGCAAGGAGAGCTGCATCAAACCAGTATCAGGACTGAAGACCACATTAACAACAAATCAAATTAGACTGAATAGATATTTACTGTGTGGAGAAGTTAGTAATTGTCTTTTGTTTGCCTGTTGTTTGCTGTTTTTTTGCCGCTAAATCACGTAGTCTCCTAAGAAGTAAAACCTCGGTAGACGATGTTTCCTCCAGTTGCTCTACATATTTTAAAGCAGTTTCTAAGGCCTTGTGTCCGTTGTGAGAAATCTTGGGCGCACTTTCCTCCACTACATCCGCTTCTACGTCTTCTTCTTTTTCGTTCATTATGTTGAATATTTCTTCATCTGTCAAAAAAAAAAAAAAAAAAAAATGATTCAAATGGCTCTGAGCGCTGCGCGACTTAACTTCTGAGGTCATAAGACCCCTAGAACTTAGAACTGCTTAAACCTAACTAACCTAAGGACATCACACACATCTTTGCACGAGGCAGGATTCGAACCTGCGACCGTAGCGGTCGCGCGGTTCCAGACTGTACCGCCTAGAACCGGTCGGCCTCTCCTGTCACTTCTGTCACTTCAAGTTCTTCATCGTGGTCAATCCACTCATTTTCGTGATCTTCTGTGGCGTCAGCACGTCCCGGAACTTTTCATAACAATGAAAACAGGGTAGTATTTCCTGGTTCGGTCTACTGCTGTACATTTTCATCATCTGGAGATTTTCTTGATTTTCCTGTAGCACATTTACCAGGATTTTGCAGTTGTATTTGCTCCAACACTCTCCCAAGATTGGGCCACGTCATAAGCTACATCTTTCAAATTAATACGGCGCAACTGCTCTAGCATGTCTTCTCCCTTGTCCATAGCATTAATTAAAGAGGAAAGCAAGTTTCTGGGTTAGTTTCTCTTCAGTGTCTGTAAGTACCTTGGTCCATAGGCTGACATAAGGATGTGACATTTGGAGGCTAGGACATGACCTTTATATCTTGATCTTGAAGTTCATCTTCATTCGGATGACAAGTGGCATTGTCTAGAAGCAACAGTGCTTTGCGGGACAAGTTGTTGGCTTTCAAAAACTTTTCAGTTTGTGGCACGAACTCAGAACACCATTTTTTTTAAATGTCTGAGCTCATCCAACCATTTCTTTTGGCTGTAATATTTCACCGGTAAAGCATTTTTAGATACATTTTTAAATGCTCTCGGTTTTTTTGGATTACCTGTCATAGTCAATTGCATTTTCAAATTTGCTGTGGCGTTACTGCCTGCAAGAATTGTCATTCTTTCTTAGCTACGTTTGTAGCCTGGCGCTGCCTTTTCGGCCTTTGAAGCTAATCTTTTTCCGGTAAAAATTTGTAATTGAGAGCAGTCTCGTCGCAGTTAAAAATTTGATCGCCTGTTAATTTTTCTTTGTCCAATACCGTGTGAAGTTTGTTCCTAAAATAATTGAACAGCTTCAAAATTTGCTGAAAGCTTTTCGCCACAGTCCGCAGCTCGTGGTCGTGCGGTAGCGTTCTCGCTTCCCGCGCCCGGGTTCCCGGGTTCGATTCCCGGCGGGGTCAGGGATTTTCTCTGCCTCGTGATGACTGGATGTTGTGTGATGTCCTTAGGTTAGTTAGGTTAAAGTAGTTCTAAGCTCTATGGGACTGATGACCATAGCTGTTAAGTCCCATATTGCTCAGAGCCATTTGAATCATTTTTTCACCACAGATATTAAGTTGCCGAATTCCGTATCTTTTCTTCCATCTATCGAGCCAGCCTTCACTAGCCGTGAAATCTGGTCCACCTTCGTTTAGTTCGTTACGAAACTTTAAGGCTTTTTCCTGCAAAATAGATCCAGGCATGAGTACACCTTTACCTCCGTGTTGGGTAAACCACAGGAACAAAGCTTCATTTACTTGTTCATTATCACATTTTTTAGTGGTTTTCCTATCTTCCAAAACAGCCGAGGTTGCTCGCTGAGAACACCACTTCCTTTTCACCATTGTCTGCTCGTTTTAAAGCTTTAAGTTTTTCTTACATTGAAACGACCACCTTTTTCCGTTTTGAAGCCATCACCACAAATTTTTACAATAAACAAAGTGCAACGCGTCCACTCCACTACAGATCTAAGTTATCACTGAGGAGTGAGGAGTAGCAGACGGCGACAATGAACTGAGTATCAACAAACAACACGTTAGTCACTGACCTGTCATCGGCTGGCGCACGGCCGGCGCGGTGAAAGGGTCGGATAACACAGAAGGCCGGATAACCGAAGATCGGATAATCGAGACTGTACATAGCTATTAAACTATTAAAAATAATGTTTATATTTTCTAGTTTTTCTTTTTAATAAATATATTTTGCTAGCGTTTATGTCTTTTTCTAAAAACGCAAGAACTTATTGATAGTTTTGTTGTTCCTTATTTGTATTAATTATTGTGTTCCTTATGGAATTTGTGTGTGATTACTTTTTTTAGTTGTTTCTGTCTCTGAAGGGGCTCTAGTTCTCTCAGCTTAACGCTAAAGGACCGAAGTTGGTGCCAAAATAATATGTAGAAGTTTAATAATATTTTCATAATGCGGGGCCACAGTTATAATATATTTCTTTAAAATCAGTACCACCATTAGACTGTTGTTTATTTACAGTGTTACATTTACACTTACACAATCATGATTTAGGCTTCAAAGTGCCATTATCAAGTGTTTTAAGTGTTATACAGTGCTTAAGCCGGCATACACTAGACAATGTCTCTAATAGTGTATTTTAAATACGACAGTATGCTATCTTAGGCACTGTATAACACTTAAAACAATTGATAATGGCACTTTGAAGCCGAAATCATGATTGTGTAAGTGTAAACGTAACACTGTAAATAAACAACAATCTAATGGCTGTACTCACTTTAAAGAAATATGCATAAGAATTGAAAAGAAAATTGAAGTTGTGTTCGGTGACGATGAATTTGGCTTTACGAAAGATAAGGGTATCAGAGAGGCGTCTCGATTGATGGTGAAAGCAAGACACAAGAAAAACAAAAACAGGTTTCTACGTGTGGCTGAGATCCATCTACGTTTAGGTTTTATAAATCGACGTGTTACATGACGATCAGTTTCACTTTAGAAATAGTGAAGGCATCAGAGAGGCAACTCTGACGTTGCAGTTTATAATGGAAGCAACACTAAAGAAAAATCAAGACAAGTTGATACGATTTGTCGACCTGGAAAAAGGTAAGCAAAACAACACATGACAGACGAAACAAGGGGGATACAAAAAGCAGATTAATACAGGTCAAGTGGGAACAAATCTGCTAGTGTGCAACATTGGCCTTAATCTGAGGAAGGAATTTCTGAAACAGCAAATTTGCTGCACGAAAAATAGACATTTGAAAAATACTAACAAAAACAACGGGCTGGAACATAGGACATGTGTCGAAATATCAGGAAATAGCTTCGATGTTACAAGAGGGAGCGGTAGAGGGCAAAAATTGTAGGGGAGGAAAGAGACTGCAGTACTTCCAACAAATAACTGAGCAGGTAAGATGAAGTGCTTATTTAAGATGAAGAAAGCAGTTCGTGACGGGCCACATCATACCAAACAGAAGAGCACGAAAAAGTCCAATGTAGTCTTAAAAGGAATATAATAAAAAATTCACCTCGTCTTTATGTAGCCATAATGCTGACGTTGATGAATCAGTCTCCAACCTGTTTTTTTAACTGTTTGAAAAGCAGTCAGAGCGAGACATCGGAGTACATGTTTGCTCAGTTTTTTATCGCGCCGCACCGACAGTGCAACGAACTCAACTCTATGTATCCCTCAAGTGGCCAGATGAATTACGATTTGACGAAAAGTGTCTCTGAGAGATACAGAGATTAGCCGTATAAGGTACCGCCACTTTTTCTCTTGAAACTTCCTGGCAGATTAAAACTGTGTGCCCGACCGAGACTCGAACTCGGGACCTTTGCCTTTCGCGGGCAAGTGCTCTACCATCTGAGCTACCGAAGCACGACCCACGCCCGGTACTCACAGCTTTACTTCTGCCATTATCCGTCTCCTACCTTCCAAACTTTACAGAGGCTCTCCTGTGAACCTTGCAGAACTAGCAAGGTAGGAGACGGATACTGGCAGAAGTAAAGCTGTGAGTACCGGGCGTGAGTCGTGCTTCGGTAGCTCAGATGGTAGAGCACTTGCCCGCGAAAGGCAAAGGTCCCGAGCTCGAGTCTCGGTCGGGCACACAGTTTCAATCTGCCAGGAAGTTTCATATCAGCGCACACTCCGCTGCAGAGTGAAAATCTCATTCTGGACTTTTTCTCTTATTCCTCTTTTTTATTTCTTTACTGTGCTCTCATTTTCAATTTACTAGCTCGTAGCTTGTATCCCAAAGAAAGCAGGTGTTGACAGATGTGAAAATAACCGAACTATCAGTTTAATAAGTCACAGCTGCAAAATACTAACGCGAATTCATTACAGACGAATGAAAAAACTGGTAGAAGCAGACCTTGGGGAAGATCGGTTTGGATTCCGTAGAAATGTTGGAACACTTGAAGTAATACTGACCCTACGACTTATCTCAGGAGAAAGATTATGGAAACGCAAACCTACGATTCTAGCATTTGTAGACTTAGAGAAAGCTTTTGACAATGTTGACTGGAATACTCTTTCAAATTCTAAAGGTGGCAGGGGTAAAATACAGGGAGCGAAAGGCTGTTTACAATTTGTACAGAAATCAGATGGCAGTTATAAGAGTCGAGGGACATGAAAGGGAAGCAGTGGTTGGGAAGGGAGTGAGACAGGGTTGTAGACTGTCCCCGATGCTATTCAATCGGTATATTGAGCAAGCAGTAAAGGAAACAAAAGAAAAATTCGGAGTAGGTATAATAATCCATGGAAAAGAAATAAAGACTATGAGGTTCGCCGATGACATTGTAATTCTGTCAGAGACAGTACAGGACTTGGGAGAGCAGTTGAACGGAATGGATAATGTCTTGAAAGGAGGATATAAGATTAACATCAACAAAAGCAAAACGAGGATAATGGAATGTAGTCGAACTAAGTCGGGTGATGCTGCTGGAATTAGATTAGGAATTGACACACTTAAAGTAGTAAAGGAGTTTTGCTATTTGGGGAGCAAAATAACTGATGATGGTCGAAATAGAGAGGATATAAAATGCAGACTGGCAATGGCAAGGAAAGCGTTTCTGAAGAAGAGAAATTTGTTAACATCGAGTATAGATTTAAGTGTTAGGAAGTCGTTTCTGAAAGTATTTGTATGGAATGTAGCCATATATGGAAGTGAAACATGGACGATAAATAGTTTGGACAAGAAGAGAATAGAAGCTTTTGGAAATGTGGTGCTACAGAAGAATGCTGAAGATTAGATGGGCAGATCACATAACTTATGAGGAGGTATTCAATAGAATTGGGGAGAAGAGGAGTTTGTGGCACAACTTGACTAGAAGAAGGGATCGGTGGGGTAGGACATGTTCTGAGGCATCAAGGGATCACAAATTTAGCATTGGAGGGCAGCGTGGAGGGTAAAAATCGTAGAGGGAGACCAAGAGATGAGTACACTAAGCAGATTCAGAAGGATGTAGGCTGCAGTAGGTACTGGGAGATGAAGAAGCTTGCACAGGATAGAGTAGCATTGAGAGCTGCATCAAACCAGTCTCTGGACTGAAGACCACAACAACAACAACAACAACAACAGCTCGTAGCTTTGCTCCAGTGCTTTTTCTTGTTCCACAAACTTTGAAAGTACTGGAAGAGTTCTCTTCGTTCGACAATTGAAATGTAATTTTCTTTGAGCAATACCGGATAACAGACCAGTAAAATGTAAGCACGAGTTCGTTCAACACAGAGATGACAAAAGTCATGGAAGCGATATGCACATATACAGATGTCGGTAGTATCGCGTACACAAAGGTATAAAAGGTATTCACGTAGATAGGTTCCCGACGTGGTTCTCGCCACACGACAGAATTAACAGACTTTGAACGCGGAATGGTATTTTGAGATGCACGCAGGAGGCATTCCAATTCGCAAATCGCTACGGAATTCAATATTCCTATATCTACAGTGTTAGGTGTGTGCCGAGAATACCAGATTACGGGCATTTCCTCTCACCACGGACATCGCAGTGGCTGACGGCCTCCACTCAACGATCGAGAGCAACGGCTTTACCCAGCGTTGTCAGTGCTAACAGACAAGCAACACTGAGAGAAATAAATGTGGATGTACAACAAATATCCGTTAGGATTTGGGGTTAATGGTGTAAGGTGTCTGGAAAATCCAACACCTTCCATGAGAACCCTGACATGATAGCAAATCCGGCAATATCTACATCTACATCTACATACATACTCCGCAATCCACCAGACGGTGCGTGGCGGAGGGTACCTCGTACCACAACTATCACCTTCTCTCCTGTTCCACTCCCAAACAGAACAAGGGAAAAATGACTGCCTCTATGCCTCTGTATGAGCCCTGACCTCTCTTATCTTTGTGGTCTTTCAGCGAAATGTCAGTTGGCGGCGATAAAATTGTACTGCAGTCAGCCTCAAATGCTGGTTCTCTAAATTTCCACAGTGGCGATTGGCGAAAATAACGCATCCTTTCCTCTAGAGACTCCCAGCCGAGTTCCTGAAGCATTTCCGCAACACTCGCGTGATGATCAAACCTACCGGTAACAAATCTAGCGGCCCACCTCCGAATTGCTTCTATGTCCTCCCTCAATCCGACCTGATAGGGATCCCAAACGCTCGAGCAGTACTCAAGAATAGGTCGTATTAGTGTTTTATAAGCGGTTTCCTTTACAGATGAACCACATCTACCCAAGATTCTACGAATGAACCGGAGACGACTATCCGCCTTCCCCACAACTGTCATCACATGCTTGTCCCACTTCATATCGCTCTGCAATGTTACGCCCAAATATTTAATCGACGTGACTGTGTCAAGCGCTACACTACTAATGGAGTATTCGAACACTACAGGATTGTCTTTCCTATTCGCCTGCATTAATTTACATTTATCTATATTTAGAGTTAGCTGCCATTCTTTACACCAATCACAAATCCTGTCCAAGTCATCTTGTATCCTTCTACAGTCATTCAACGACGACACCTTCCCCTACACCACAGCATCATCAGCAAACAGCCGCACATTGCTATCCACCCTATCCAAAAGATCATTTATGTAGATAGAAAACAACAGCGGACCTTCCACACTTCCCTGGGGCACTTCAGATGATACCCTCACCTCCGATGAACACTCACCATCGAGGACAACGTAGTGGGTTCTGTTACTTAAGAAGTCTTGGAGCCACTCACATACTTGGGAACCAATCCCATATGCTCGTACCCTAGTTAGGAGTCTGCAGTGGGGCACCGAAACAAACACTTTCCGGAAGTCATGGAATATGGCATCCGTCTGATACCCTTCATCCATGATTCGCAAGATATCATGTGAAAAAAGGGGGAGTTGCGTTTCGTAGGAGCGATGCTTTCTAAAGCCGTGCTGATGCATGGACAGCAACTTCTCTGTCTTAAGGAAATTCATCACATTCGTACTGAGAATATGCTCGAGAATCCTGTAACAAACCGATGTTAAGGATATTGGTCTGTAATTTTGAGGATCCGTCCTTCTACGCTTCTTATACACAGGCGTCACCTGCGCTTTTTTCCAGTCACTCGGGACTTTACGTTGGGCAAGAGATTCGCGATAAATGCAAGCTAAGTAAGGAGCCAACGCAGTAGAGTAGTCTCTGTAAAACCGAATTGAAATCCCATCAGGACCTGGCGATTTATTTATTTTCAACCCATTCAGCTGCTTCACAACCCCGGGCATGTCTATCACTATGTCACATAGCTCCGAATAAATCCTGACATTAAATTAACCAAAGTCATATGATCAACGAGTGAGCAAATGGAATACCACACACTAACACAAGAACGTCTAAATGCATGTCATACCTTTCCACCATGAAACAGACGCAGTTCCGAGGGGAGAAATGAGAACAGAAGCCGAGAGCAGACCCGTGTAGGCTAGAAGGCCCTACGATAAGAGTGGGACAATGGGACACCCGCATCACCGGCCGACCGCCAAGAGTTCCATCCCCCCGCCCATGTTAAAAGACAGAGTCCTCCAGAAGAACAGTATAGATCTTACAATAACACTAAAAGGGCCACACCAGCTGCAAATTTTAGCGTGAGACTATACGCGTCTCTGTTACGTAGCAAACATTAAAAATATTGCCCCACCACGAAAAGTATAACGTTTCTCATTGGATAGACAGAATTTTTGTAGACAGAGCTTAAGGTTAACATTGAGACGCTAATTGGTCAGTTGAAAACACAGCCAGATACCTTTTTCTTAAACCAACTTCGGTAAACAGTAGTAAGGATCTACATCTATTTGACTACTATGCAATTCACATTCAAGTGCTTGGCAGACTGTTCATCGAACCACAATCATACTATCTCCCTACCATTCCACCCCCGAACAGCGTGCGGGAAAAACGAACACCTAAACCTTTCTGTTCAAGCTCTGATTTCTCTTATTTTATTTTGATGATCATTCCTACGTATGTAGGTTGGGCTCAACAAAATATTTTCGCATTCGGAAGAGAAAGTTGGTGACTGAAATTTCGTAAATACACTCCTGGAAATGGAAAAAAGAACACATTGACACCGGTGTGTCAGACCCACCATACTTGCTCCGGACACTGCGAGAGGGCTGTACAAGCAATGATCACACGCACGGCACAGCGGACACACCAGGAACCGCGGTGTTGGCCGTCGAATGGCGCTAGCTGCGCAGCATTTGTGCACCGCCGCCGTCAGTGTCAGCCAGTTTGCCGTGGCATACGGAGCTCCATCGCAGTCTTTAACACTGGTAGCATGCCGCGACAGCGTGGACGTGAACCGTATGTGCAGTTGATGGACTTTGAGCGAGGGCGTATAGTGGGCATGCGGGAGGCCGGGTGGACGTACCGCCGAATTGCTCAACACGTGGGGCGTGAGGTCTCCACAGTACATCGATGTTGTCGCCAGTGGTCGGCGGAAGGTGCACGTGCCCGTCGACCTGGGACCGGACCGCAGCGACGCACGGATGCACGCCAAGACCGTAGGATCCTACGCAGTGCCGTAGGGGACCACACCGCCACTTCCCAGCAAATTAGGGACACTGTTGCTCCTGGGGTATCGGCGAGGACCATTCGCAACCGTCTCCATGAAGCTGGGCTACAGTCCCGCACACCGTTAGGCCGTCTTCCGCTCACGCCCCAACATCGTGCAGCCCGCCTCCAGTGGTGTCGCGACAGGCGTGAATGGAGGGACGAATGGAGACGTGTCGTCTTCAGCGATGAGAGTCGCTTCTGCCTTGGTGCCAATGATGGTCGTATGCGTGTTTGGCGCCGTGCAGGTGAGCACCACAACCAGGACTGCATACGACCGAGGCACACAGGGCCAACACCCGGCATCATGGTGTGGGGAGCGATCTCGTACACTGGCCGTACACCACTGGTGATCGTCGAGGGGACACTGAATAGTGCACGGTACATCCAAACCGTCATCGAACCCATCGTTCTAGCATTCCTAGACCGGCAAGGGAACTTGCTGTTCCAACAGGACAATGCTCGTCCGCATGTATCCTGTGCCACCCAACGTGCTCTAGAAGGTGTAAGTCAACTACCCTGGCCAGCAAGATCTCCGGATCTGTCCCCCATTGAGCATGTTTGGGACTGGATGAAGCGTCGTCTCACGCGGTCTGCACGTCCAGCACGAACGCTGGTCCAACTGAGGCGCCAGGTGGAAATGGCATGGCAAGTCGTTCCACAGGACTACATCCAGCATCTCTACGATCGTCTCCATGGGAGAATAGCAGCCTACATTGCTGCGAAAGGTGGATATACACTGTACTAGTGCCGACATTGTGCATGCTCTGTTGCCTGTGTCTATGTGCCTGTGGTTCTGTCAGTGTGATCATGTGATGTATCTGACCCCAGGAATGTGTCAATGAAGTTTCCCCTTCCTGGGACAATGAATTCACGGTGTTCTTATTTCAATTTCCAGGAGTGTAGATCTCGCCGCGACGAAAAACGTCTTTGCTTTAATGACTTCCATCCCAACTCGCGTATCATATCTGCCACACTCTCTCCCCTATTACGTGATAATACAAAACGAGCTGCCCTTTTTTGCACCCTTTCGATGTCCTCCGTCAATCCCACCTGGTAAGGATCCCACACCGCACAGCAATATTCTACCAGAGGACGCACGAGTGTAGTGTAAGCTGTCTCTTTAGTGGACTTGTTGCATCTTCTAAGTGTCCTGCCAATGAAACGCAACCTTTGGCTCGCCTTCCCCACAATATTATCTATGTGGTCTTCCCAACTGAAGTTGTTCGTAGTTTTAACACCCAGGTACTTAGTTGAATCGACAGCCTTGAGAATTGTACTATTTATCGGGTAATCGAATTCCAACGGATTTCTTTTGGAAATCATGTGGAACACCTCACACTTTTCGTTATTTAGCGTCAACTGCCACCTGCCACACCATACAGCAATCTTTTCTAAATCGCTTTGCAACTGATACTGGTCTTCGGATGACCTTACTAGACGGTAAATTACAGCACCATCTGCGAACAACCTAAGAGAACTGCTCAGATTGCCACCCAGGTCATTTATATAGATCAGGAACAGCAGAGGTCCCAGGACGCTTCCCTGGGGAACACCTGATATCACTCCAGTTTTACTTGATGATTTGCCGTCTATTACTACGAACTGCGACCTTCCTGACAGGAAATCACGAATTCAGTCGCAGAACTGCGACGATACCCCATAGGCCCACAGCTTGATTAGAAGTCGCTTGTGAGGAACGGTGTCAAAAGCTTTCCGGAAATCTAGAAATACGGAATCAACTTGAGATCCCCTGTCGATAGCGGCCATAAGTTCGAGAGAGTTGCTTCCGAGACGGCGAGGTGTGTGGAGCTGCGCCGCCCGCCGCCCCCTGACGCTGCCTAACCACCGACAAGGTAATGAACGCACGCGATACTGCATAACAGCGCATAACGCTTCATTCAGAACTGTAGAAGTCTCATCTGTTACATCCCCTTTTTGCGTAATACTAGTGTTGATCGTCACTTAAACTTCATGGTATTCACTTTTGCTACTTGAAGTTAAAATCTGAAACGTGATGATTTTTCTGTTATATAGTTATTGAGAAGCCACATCAGCCACTGTAATTTACGACAAGTTAAATAAGTAATTAAAGATAATTGAGGGTCACTGTAGACTATTTTTGATAGTTTTCTCTTTTATAAAACTTAATTTAAACCTAGATTATAGATGTGATATGGCATAGGTCATCCTTCGATCCATTATAGAACTTGGAAACCCATTCATGGAATATTCGTTCACATTTTTCTTGAACACAGTTGGTTTTTATCATCCTGTATTAAAATATTTCCTTTTATCAATAGTACAATTTATAAACAATATTTGTGAGTAGAATAAATATTCCAATGGTAAACTTAACTGCTTTTTCGACGTTATTTTACCAGATAACAAAATATAGGAAAGCCTTGAACGCCCTCCACTAAATTCAGTTAGTATTAAGATTCTTTCACAGCGAGTGCAGTGAAGCTGACGCTGAAATCATTAAGTATTTGATTGTATCATCGCTAGTGTCACTGAACTCTTCTGAACTCTTCATGTCATGTGTGGTCTGGCGTCTCCTTACCAGCAACAGGTCCCAGGTTCAAACTAGCCAATTCCCTAAAAAATACGCTCAGAGCGTCGTTGCGCGAAAGTTGTAGGTAGACACGACTTAGAACAAACAGACACCACGCAGAATGTTATGAATGGGCTATGGCAACTGATGACTGACGCGAGTGCCTTTGCTAACACCACATCTGGGGTCGTGACTGCAGCGTTCGGACCCTAGACGACTGGAAAATAGTGGACTGGTCAGATGTCCCGCTTTCAGTTGATAATAGTTGATGGTAGAATTCGTGTGCGACGTTTCTTTTTTTTTTTTTTTTTGTCATCGGTCTACTGACTGGTTTGATGCGGCCCGCCACGAATTCCTTTCCTGTGCTGACCTCTTCACCTCAGAGTAGCACTTGCAACCTACGTCCTCAATTATTTGCTTGACGTATTCCAGTCTCTGTCTTCCTCTACAGTTTTTGCCCTCTACAGCTCCCTCTAGTACCATGGAAGTCATTCCCTCATGTCTTAGCAGATGTCCTATCATCATGTCCCTTCTCCTTATCAGTGTTTTCCACATATTCCTTTCCTCTCCGATTCTGCGTAGAACCTCCTCGTTCCTTACCTTATCGGTCCACCTAATTTTCAACATTCGTCTATAGCGCCACATCTCAAATGTTTCGATTCTCTTCTGTTCCGGTTTTCCCACAGTCCATGTTTCACTACCATACAATGCTGTACTCCAGGCGTACATCCTCAGAAATTTCTTCCTCAAATTAAGGCCGGTATTTGGTATTAGTAGACTTCTCTTGGCCAGAAATGCCTTTTTTGCCATAGCTAGTCTGCTTTTGATGTCCTCCTTCCTCCGTCCGTCATTGGTTATTTTACTGCCTAGGTAGCAGAATTCCTTAACTTCATTGACTTCGTGACCGTCAATCCTGATGTTAAGTTTCTCGCTGTTCTCATTTCTACTACTTCTCATTACCTTCGCCTTTCTCCGATTTACTCTCAAACCATACTGTGTACTCATTAGACTGTTCATTCCGTTCAGCAGATCATTTAATTCTTCTTCACTTTCACTCAGGATAACAATGTCATCAGCGAATTGTATAAGTAGTATCCTTTCACCTTGTATTTTAATTCCACTCCTGAACCTTTCTTTTATTTCCATCATTGCTTCCTCGATGTTCAGACTGAAGAGTAGGGGCGAAGGGCTACAGCCTTGTCTTACACCCTTCTTAATACGAGCACTTCGTTCTTGATCGTCCACTCTTATTATTCCCTCTTGGTTGTTGTACATATTGTACATGACCCGTCTCTCCCTATAGCTTACCCCTACTTTTTTCAGAATCTCGAACAGCTTGCACCATTTTATATTATCGAACGCTTTTTCCAGGTCGACAAATCCTATGAAAGTGTCTTGATTTTTCTTTAGGCTTGCTTTCATTATTAGCCGTAATGTCATAATTGCCTCTCTCGCCCCTTTACTTTTCCTAAAGCCAAACTGATCGTCACCTAGCGCATTCTCAATTTTCTTTTCCGTTCTTCTCTATATTATTCTTGTAAGCAGCTTCGATGCATGAGCTGTTAAGCTGATTGTGCGGTAATTCTCGCACTTGTCAGCTCTTACCGTCTTCGGAATTGTGTGGATGATGCTTTTCCGAAAGTAAGATGGTATGTCGCCAGACTCATATATTCTACACACCATCGTGAATAGTCGTTTTGTTGCCACTTCCCCCAATAATTTTAGAAATTCTGATGGAATGTTATCTATCCCTTCTGCGTTATTTGACCGTAAGTCCTCCAAAGCTCTTTTAAATTCCGATTCTAATACTGGATCCCCTATCTCTTCTAAATCGACTCCTGTTTCTTCTTCTATCACATCAGACAAATCTTCACCCTCATAGAGGCTTTCAATGTATTCTTTCCACCTATCTGCTCTCTCCTCTGCATTTAACAGTGGAATTCCCGTTGCATTCTTAATGTTACCACCGTTGCTTTTAATGTCACCAAAGGTTGTTTTGACTTTCCTGTATGCTGAGTCTGTCCTTCCGACAATCATATCTTTTTCGATGTCTTCCCATTTTTCCTGCAGCCATTTCGTCTTAGCGACTTGTATTTCTGTATTCCTGATTTTCCCGGAACATGTTTGTACTTCCTCCTTTCATCAATCAACTGAAGTATTTCTTCTCGTACCCATGGTTTCTTCGCAGCTACCTTCTTTGTACCTATGTTTTCGTTCCCAACTTCTGTGATGGCCCTTTTTAAAGATGTCCATTCCTCTTCAACTGTACTGCCTGCTGCGCTATTCCTTATTGCTGTATCTATAGCGTTAGAGAACTTCAAACGTACCTCGTCATTCCTTAGTACTTCCGTATCCCACGTCTTTGCGTATTGATTCTTCCTGAGTAATGTCTTGAACTTCAGCCTACTCTTCATCACTACTATATTGTGACCTGAGTCTATATCTGCTCCTGGGTACGCCTTACAATCCAGTATCTGATTTCGGAATCTCTGTCTGACCATGATGTAATCTAATTGAAATCTTCCCGTATCTCCCGGCCTTTTCCAAGTATACCTCCTCCTCTTGTGATTCTTGAACAGGGTATTCACTATTACTAGCTGTAACTTCTTACAGAAAATTAGTCTTTCTCCTCTTTCATTCCTTGTCCGAAGCCCATATTCTCCTGTAACCTTTTCTTCTACTCCTTCCCCTACAACTGCATTCCAGTCGCCCATGACTATTAGATTTTCGTCCCCCTTTACATACTGCATTACCCTTTCAATATCCTCACACACTTTCTCTATCTGTTCATCTTCTGCTTGCGACGTCGGCATGTATACCTGAACTATCCTTGTCGGTGCCGATCTGCTGTCGATTCTGATTAGAACAACCCGATCACTGAACTGTTCACAGTAACACACCCTCTGCCCTACCTTCCTATTCATAACGAATCCTACACCAGTTATACCATTTTCTGCTGCTGTTGATGTTACCCGATACTCATCTGACCAGAAATCCTTGTCTTCCTTCCACTTCACTTCACTGACCCCTACTATATCTAGATTGAGCCTTTGCATTTCCTTTTTCAGATTTTCTAGTTTCCCTACCACGTTCAAGCTTTTGACATTCCACGCCCCGACACGTAGAACGTTATCCTTTCGTTGATTATCCAATCTTTTTCTCATGGTAACCTCTCCCTTGGCAGTCCCCTCCCGGAGATCCGAATGGGGGACTATTCCGGAATCTTTTGCCAATGGAGAGATCATCATGACACTTCTTCAATTACAGGCCACATGTCCTGTGGATGCACGTTACGTGTCTTTAATGCAGTGGTTTCCATTGCCTTCTGCATCCTCATGTCGTTGATCATTGCTGATTCTTCCGCCTTCAGTGGCAATTTCCCATCCCTAGGACAAGAGAGTGCCCTGAACCTCAATCCGCTCCTCCGCCCTCTTTGACAAGGCCGTTGGCAGAATGAGGCTGACTTCTTATGCCGGAAGTCTTCGGCCGCCAATGCTGATTATTTATCAAAATTTATGCAGTGGCGGGGATCGAACCCGGGACCGAAGATGTTTTGATTATGAATCAAAGACGCTACCCCTAGACCCGGTGAACGTAGGTGCGACGTAGGTAGCACAAAACCATGGAACCAAGTTGTCAACAAGGCACTAATGGTTGCTCTAGTGATGTGGCCTGTGTTTACATGGAATGGACTGGGTCCCTGGTTCAGCTGAACGGTTCATTGACTGAAAATGGTTATGTTGGGCTACTTGGAGACTATTTGTAGCCATTCATGAACTTTATGTTCCCAAACAACGGTGGAGTTTTCATGGATGACAATGGGCCATGTAACCGGGCCACAATTGTTCACAAATGGTTTGAAGAACATTCTGGGCAGTACGAGAGAAGAATTTGACCTTCCAGATCACTCGACATGAATCTCAACGAATATTTGTGGTACATCATCGAGAGGTCAGTTGGTGCACGAACTGCTGGACCGGCAACACTTCCGCAATTGTGGACGGCTGTGGAGAGAGCACGGCTCAATACTTCTCCAGAGGACTTCCAGCGATTTGTTGAGCCACGTCTGGCAGAGGGTTCATCGAACTACCTTCAAGTTGTTTCTCTATCGCTCCAATCTCGACGAGCGCGTGCGAAAAATGAATACTTAGATATTTCCATGCGTGCTTAGATTTCTCTTATTTTACAGGGTGAAAAGTATTTAAACCGACAAACCCTGGGAGGTTGTAGGGGACACCAAAACAAACATTTTTCCCTAATGTCATTTTTTCCTATGTGGTGTATTTAAACTGGTAGAGGAAGATTTCTCTGGCAGCAAATTAATTAAACCAACAAACACTTTTCCATTTTTTTATGACCAAGAGACAACACATTAACACAACCCAATTTCAATTACAGTAGATTTTTAAAAATGCCTCCATTGACACGTAAACAAAGGTTACACCGTCGGATCATGTTCTGTCTGACACGGGCAAAAACTCCAGGAGTATCCTGGATTGTTCCTGCTGCTGCTACTATCCGGGCAACCATATCTTCTTCTGATGCAACAGGAGTTGCGTAACAAGGTTGCGTATCTCTCCCCACACAAAAAAGTCCAGAGGGGACATATCTGGGGATCGAGCAGGTCATGGTACAGGACCATCTCTGCAAATCCATGTTTCTGGGAACCGTCGGTCCAGGAATCGACGCACACGACGACTGAAATGTGCCGTCGCCCCGTCATGTTGGAACCACATGCGTTGTCTTGTAGGGAGCGGGACGTCTTCCAGTAATTTTGGCAATGCTCTGGCGAAAAAATTGTAATAGTGCCTGCCATTTAATGGCCTAGGTAGCAGATACAGCCCAATTAAACAGTCCCCAACAACACCACCGACACATTAACGAAGAACCGCACTTGATGAGCGCTAGTAACTGTGGCATTTGGTTATCCTCACTCTCGAATTGTGCATGTTGAAGACTCCATCACGCCCGAACGTTGCTTCATCGGTAAGCAACAAGAGGATGGAAATGTAGGATGCATTTCACACTGTTCCAGGTACCACTGCGAAAACTGTACTCGGGTGGGTAATCAGTTGGTTTCAGGTTGTGGACACGCTGTAAGGGAAATGGACATAACAATTACTCTCGAAGGACAGTTCTTACATTCGTCTGATTCGTCCCTATGTTACGCGCAATTGCACGAGTGCTGATTGAAGGATCCCGCTCCACATGCTGCAAGACAGCTTCCTTAAATTTTAGCGTTCTTAGTATGCGACGGCGTCCCTGTCCAGGTAATCTGCTAAATGACCCGGTCTCACGCAGACGTTGGTACACAGCAGCAAAGGTCGTATGATGCGGGATACGGCGATTAGGACATTGTTGTTGATAAACCCGCTGTGCAGCTCGTCCGTTGTAGTGCGCTACGTCGTACGCACCAACTGTATCAGTGTACTCACTCCCAGTGTATCGCTCCATTAGTAAACAGAGACAATGCACTACTACACTGGTGGACAGCAGTTGCCTACAACTGAAGAGCGTAATGCGGCCTCCACCGGTTTAAATAATCCTCGTAGGAAAAAATGAAATTAGGGGAAAATATTTGTTTTGCTGTCCCCTACAACCTCCCATAGTTTGTCGGTTTAAATACTTTTCACCCTGTATAATGATGGTCATTACCCGCTATGCAGGAGGACGCCAACAAAATATTTTCATGCTCTGAGGAGAAAGTTGCTGATTGAAGTTTCATGAGAAAATAACTGCTGCAACGGAAAACGCCTTTGTTTTAATGACTGCCACCCCAATTCGCGAGTCACATCCTTGGCATTCTCTCCCCTATTTCGAGATAATCCAAAACGAGCTGCCCTTCTTTGAACTTTTTCGATGTCCTCCGTCAATCCTATCTGACGAGGATCGCACAACGCACAGTAGTACTCCAGACGAGGACGAACAAGTATAGAGTAAGCAGTCTCTTTAGTAGACCTGTTGCACTTTCTAAATGTTCTGCCAGTTAATTGCAGCCTCTGATTTGTTTTCCCCACAGCATTATGTTTATAGTGCTGATACAGTAGACGATAAATATAATGCTTTCCTTAAGACGTTTCTCATGCTCTTTGAATGTTGCTTTCCGTTAGAACGTTCAAAACAGGGTACTAGCACAAACAGGCAGCCTGGGTGGCTGACTAGAGGGATAAGAATATCTTGTAGAACAAAGTGGCAATTATATCAAAACGTTAGAAACAGTCAAAATCTAAATGCAGCAGCCCATTACAAACAGTACTGTAAGGTGCTTAAAAAAGTTATTAGGAAGGCAAAAAAGTATGTGGTATGCAGATAGAGTAGCTAAGTCTCAGAATAAAATTAAAACCATATGGTCAGTCGTAAAGTTAGTGGCTGGTCAGCAGAGACAGGTCGAGGATATAGAATCAGTGCGTAGTGGGAATGTCCGTGTTACTGAAAAGTCGCATATATGCACAGTATTTAATAATCACTTTCTGAATATAGCAGGTGAACTAAATAGAAACCTAGTCCCAATAGGGAATCATATAGCGCTCTTAGAAAAAAGTGTTCCGAGACTGTTACCTGAAATGCTCCTTATGATACTGAGAAGAGGGAGATTGAGTTAATAATTAAATCACTAAAGACAAAGAACTCTCATGGATATGACGGGGTATCTAGCAGAATACTGAAGTATTGTTGTATGTATGTTAGCCCAGTACTTAGCCATATCTGTAACTTTTCCTTTAGGAGTGGTCGGTTTCCTGACCGATTAAAGTACTCGGTAGTGAAGCCACTTTATAAAAAGGGATACAGGGATAATGTTGACACTTATAGACCTATTTCTATGCCATCGGTGTTTGCTAAAGTTATCGAGAGGGTTGCATATACAAGGTTACTGGAGCATTTAAATTCACATAATTTGCTGTCAAATGTACAGTTTGGTTATAGAAATGGTTTAACAACTGAAAATGCTATATTCTCTTTTCTCTGTGAGGTTTTGGACGGATTAAACAAAAGGTTGCGAACGCTAGGTGCTTTCTTTGATTTAACGAAGGCTTTTGACTGTGTTGACCACAAAATATTACTGCAGAAGTTGGACCATTATGGAGTAAGGGGAGTAGCTTACAATTGGTTCGCCTCTTACTTTAAGAACAGAAAGCAGAGGGTAATTCTCCGCAATATTGAGAGTGGTAGTGATGTTCAGTCCCAATGGGACACTGTTAAGTGGGGCGTTCCCCAAGGGTCGGTGCTGGGGCTACTGCTGTTTCTTATTTATATAAATGATATGCGTTCTAGTATTACAGATGATTCAAAAATATTTCTGTTTGCTGATGACACCAGCTTGGTAATGAAGGATCTTGTGTGAAATATTGAAACAGTATCAAGTAATATAGTTCATAAAATAATTTGATGCTAAATCACAGTAAGACTCAGTTTTTACAGTTTCTAACTCACAATTCAACAAGAACCGATATTTTGATCAGATAGAATGGGCATATTATAAGCGAGACGGAACAGTTGAAGTTCCTAGGCGTATGGATAGATCGTAAGTTGTTGTGGAAAGTCCATGTTCAGGATCTTGTTCAGAAACTAAATGCTGGTTTATTTACCATTAGAACAGTATTTGAAATACGTGACAGTTCAACACGAAAAGTAGTCTACTTCGCATATTTTCTTACGCTTATGTCATACGGTATTATTTTTTGGGGTAATTCTTCTGATTCAAAAAGGGTATTTTTGGCTCAAAAACAGGCTGTTCGAGCTGTGTGTGGTGTAAGTTCAAGAACCTCTTGTCGACCCCTATTCAATAGTCTGGGAATTCTGACACTGCCCTCACAGTATATATTTTCTTTAATGTCGTTTGTTGTTAGCAATATTAGCTTATTCCCAAGAGTTAGCAGCTTTCACTCAGTTAATACTAGGCACAAATCCAATCTGCATGTGGAATGCACTTCCTTGACTCTTGTGCAGAAAGGAGTGCAGTATTCTTCTGTATCCATTTTCAATAAGCTACCACAAGAACTCAAAAATCGTAGCAGTAGCCCAGACACTTTTAAGTCTAAACTGAAGAGTTTCCTCATGGCTCACTCCTTCTATTCTGTCAAGGAGCTTCTGGAAGAGCTGAAAAACTAAGCAAATTCCAGTATTACATTGTTGATTTTCTTTATTTAAACTATCGAATTGTCGCCTGAATACGTTTCTTGTATTTCATTTTATCTATTTCTACTATCGTTTTATAATTTCATGTATTGACTCGTTCCATGAGTATGGAGACTTCTCCTTAATTTGGTCCCACGGAACAATAAATAAATAAATCGTTCCAGTTTAAGTTATTGGCAATTGTAATCCCTCAGTATTTAATTGAATTTACAGGCTTTAGATTTGTGTGGTTTAAGGTGTAACCGAAATTTAGCGAATTCCTTTTAGTACTCGTGCGGATTACTTCACACTTTCCGCCATAATCGTTTTGCAATTGGTTTTGATCGACTGATGACTTTACAAGGCGGTAAATGGCAGCATAGTCTGCAAACAATCTAAGAGCGCTGGCCAGGTTGTCACCTAAATCGTTTATGTATATTAGGAACAGCAGAGGATCTATATTACTTCTTTGGGGAACGACAGATATTATTTCTGTTGTACTCGATGATGGATGAAACGCCAGCGCACGTAGTGCAATAGCGAAATGAGCAATTAAAACTTCCTAAATTAATAATATGCAATTGGTTGAGGCTACAAACATTTTTGGAAACTCGTTGCGCTTGGAGTGTATGTGCTTAGGAAGAGGAGAAAGGGGAAGACTCTGCTTGCTTTGGTCTTGTTTTCATAAAGCATCAGCGTCTGGGTGTCGCAACTTTCCATAATCTTATCTCCAACGTCTCGCATCTGTGCTCCGACTTTTCATCTGAGGTCCTACCAGGTCATTAGCCCCTAAAAAACGACCCGTAACTTAGTGTCAAGCCTGTCGTGTGGGGAACTGTGGCATCTTTTGCTCTTGAGTCCTCCATTCTGTAGTACTGTTCAGCCGGAATACTGGACAACAGCAATATTGTTGTGTTCCGGTATTGTTCTTCGGCTGCGATGCATACTGCGTCAAACGTGTCTCGCAACAGAACGCTAACGCTGTAAATTGCCACAAGTTGTATCTCAAGAGTCGTAAACAAATGTTTCAGAGATTCAGTGCCCTTACGAGATGGGGTCCAAACCGTTACGAAATAAATTAATTAAGTGTGTTACACCTTCCCCAGACATTACTCTGCACTACCAGCTACAAAGTCGTCATCTCTCATTACTCCCAACGTTTAAATGAATGCTCCAAGTCTTTGTAATTTCAGTTGAATCTCGCCCACTGTATCAAATGTAAGCCCCTTCAGTATTTTTTTTTTTTTCATCTTGGGGGAGAGCAAGTGGTCACCCGGAGCTACTTATTGTGATAAGGTGAGTATGGCGGGTGGAGAACAAGTGACATCTTGTTTTTAGTAAAAAATTCGTGATTGACATAAGCCACATGCGGTCGCGCGTTGTGATGTTGGAGGACTGAAGTACCCAGTACGCCCCTTCTCTGGGAGTTTTCTCCTAGAGTTATCCATCAAACGCCTGAGAACACAGTCATACGGTAATTACGAACGATTCATTAGGTTTCCTCACATTATAACTTCAAACACATAATGCCCACCCTTATGAGCTAATAACCAAAGAAAAGAGCATATTCTAAAGTTTGAAACTAAGTCTTTAATTTCCCTGACAAAGGCAACTCAAACTTAACCGATCCATTTATTACCCACAATATACGAGGGTCACTCCAAAAGAAATGCACACTATTTGTTTTAAAATCCATCTTTTATTCTACATGTTTGAAAGTTTTACAGTGTGTAGATACATCCTTTAGGAACAATATTTTCATTTCTCCACATAATTCCCATCCCTCTCAATTGCCTTACGCCATCTTGGAACCAGCGCCCGTATACCCGCACGGTAAAATTCTGGACCAACCTGTTGGAGCCACTGTTTGGCAGCGTGCACAAGGGAGTCATCATCTTGAAACTTTATTCCACGATGAGTCTTTCAGTTTCCCAAAGAGACGATAGTCACATGGAGCCAGGTCAGGACTGTAAGGCGGGTGTTTCAGTGTTGTCCATCCGAGTTTTGTGATCGCTTCCATGGTTTCTTGACCGACATGTGGCCGTGCATTGTCGTGCAACAGCAAAATATCCTGCTTTTGCCGATGTGGTCGAACACGACTCAGCCGAGCTTGAAGTTCCTGCAGTGTCGTCACATATGCATCAGAATTTATGGTGGTTCCACTTGGAACGATGTCCACAAGCGAGAGTCCTTCGGAATCGAAAAACACCGTAGCCGTAACTTTTCCAGCAGAAGGTGTGGTTATGAATTTCTTTTTCCTTAGGTGAATTTGCATGATGCCACTCCATTGATTGCCTCTTCGTCTGTGGTGAAAAATGATGGAGCCATGTTTCATCACCTGTCATAATTCTTCCACGAAATTCATCTCCACCATTCTCGTACTGTTCCAAAAGTTCGCTGCATACCGTTTTTCTTGTTTCTTTGTGAGCCACTGTCAACATCCTGGGAACCCACCTGACACAAACCTTTTTTAACGCCAACACTTTCAGTATTCTGCAAACTCTTCCTTCCCCTATCCCAACGTAATGTGACAATTCGTTCACTGTGATGCGTCTGTCAGCAGTCACCAATTCGTTAACTCTCTGCACATTGTCTGGAGTGTGTGCAGTACGAGGCCTGCCGCTGCGAGGACAATCCTCAATACTGCCGTGCCCGCTTTCATCACGTAACCTGCTTGCCCACCGACTAACTGTACTGCGATCGACAGCAGCATCTCCATACTCCTTTTTCAACCTCTCGTGGATGTTTCCCACTGTCTCGTTTTCATAGTACAGGAATTCTATGACAGCACGTTGCTTCTGACGAACGTCAAGTGTAGCAGCCATCTTGAAGACATGCTGTGACGGCGCCACTCACGGGAACAGGTTGAACTAAGTTTGAAAACAAATGGGAAGGATGTGTCTACACACTGGAAAACTTCCACACATGCAGAATGAAAACTGTATTTTTACAAAAATAGTGTGCATTTGTTTTGGAGTGACACTCGTACAAGCCCAACATAATCAGTGTACTATACATTGACAACATGACTTCCAATAATTAACACAAAGTGTGGCCTTGAATTGCAAGAAATTCTAACAGTAATGCAAATTCAAAAGTATGAAATTTAAGAAATGTGAGACTACCTCCAGCTCTGTTAATTGCCCATACTCGTTTCGATTACGAATCCCGATAATGGAAACCCCTAGGCTCAAGCGAACCTGCAACCTTCTTCTGTAATGGTGTGAAAGTCTGACGGCCTGCGATATCACTAATGGGTTCAATGACGCTTCAGACAGCAAGGTGTCGACAAATGTGAAAAAATAAGGCCGCTGGTTCAAAGTTGTTGTGTCGTATAAAGTGGGCTATGTCCCATTGGAACCAAGTTTCACCACAATTCCGCGCAACGCCACTGTGGATGAGCCACACGATGAGGTCTTCACGGCCCCTCTTACATTCCACCCCTTCGCTTGACGCCTCTGCGACGGAGGTCAGAACCGCAAAGACCAGCCTTCAAATTGCTTAGTTTTCTTATGAATGGCCGAGGAAAACATTTCACACACCACGGCACAGGCTTTCGTTGAAACTACCGCCTCTCTTGGGACTTCGATCCTCACACATACCGAAGTCTAAACTGATGGTTGCAGTGCGATGAGCAACAGAATGACGTATTAGGTTGTTCTGATATCTCCCTGACGCTTCAGTGCTTCTCTAAGGACATTGTGGGCTAGCAACCCCACTGAGCGTGGAGCGGTTTCCTTGACACTATGCATGCCACCCGCTGAGACATTTCAGTGTCTGTTCTGTGCGATGGTGCGTATGGAATGTTATGCTCGGCCTTTCATAGGAAAAGTAAGCGAAATCAACGCCGGGCTTCGCGGTTCTCACCTCCGTCATAGGAGTCAAACGAAGTGGTGGAATGTGGCCATTAGGTGCTATGACGTCCTTGACATCATGTGGCACATCCACAGTGGCGTTGCGTGGAATTGTGGTGAAATTAGGTTCAAATGGGACATAGTTAAGCCACTTGACACATAACATGACCTTCTGAGCTCTGGCCTTTTTTTCACATGGTGAAATTTGGTTGCAATGGGACATAGTTAAGCCACTTGACACATAACATGATCTTCTGAGCTCTGGCCATTTTTCACATGGTGAAATTTGTTTCAATGAGACATAGTTAACCCACTTGACACATAACATGACCTTCTGAGCTCTGGCCTTTTTTTTCACATGGTGAAATTTTGTTTCAATGGAACATAGTTAACCCACTTGACACATAGCATGACCTTCTGAGCTCTGGCCTTTTTTTTACATGGTGAAATTTGGTTCCAATGGGACATAGTTAACCCACTGGACAAATAACATGACCTTCTGAGCTCTGGCCTTCTTTTCACATGGTGAAATTTGTTTCCAATGGGACATAGTTAACCCACTTGACACATAAAATGATCTTCTGAGCTCTGGCCCTTTTTCACATGGTGAAATTTGTTTCAATGAGACATAGTTAACCCACTTGACACATAACATGACCTTCTGAGCTCTGGCCTTTTTTTTCACATGGTGAAATTTTGTTTCAATGGAACATAGTTAACCCACTTGACACATAGCATGACCTTCTGAGCTCTGGCCTTTTTTTTACATGGTGAAATTTGGTTCCAATGGGACATAGTTAACCCACTGGACAAATAACATGACCTTCTGAGCTCTGGCCTTCTTTTCACATGGTGAAATTTGTTTCCAATGGGACATAGTTAACCCACTTGACACATAAAATGATCTTCTGAGCTCTGGCCCTTTTTCACATGGTGAAATTTGTTTCCAATGGGCCATAGTTAATCCACTTAACACAGAACATGACCTTCTGAGCTCTGGCCTTTTTTCACATGGTGAAATTTGTTTCCAATGGCACATGTTAATCCATTTAACATAGAACATGACTTTCTGAGCTCTGGCCATTTTTTCACATGGTGAAATTTGTTTACAATGGGACATAGTTAACCCACTTGACACAGAACATGACCTTCTGAGCTCTGGCCTTCTTTTCACGTGTGTCGACTGCTTGCTGTCTGAAGTGTCGCTGTGCCCATCAGTGATGTCATAGGGCGTCATACTTTGGCACACTTCTGTGTGGATGCACACGCATTGCCCGAACTCTTACGGGATTAGGTCGGATAGTCTGCCGCGAGTAGTGTGTATAATGGGCAGGGGCACTACAAATAAGTTTGGAATGTGTCTCACGGCGAGCGTGCCAGCGATAAGTCCCTGCAGTCGCGCTATCCTCTGTCCCCTCGGTGACTCAGATGCACGGTAGCTCATCGTGTTCCATCAGAGGGTTGGTCACCCTGTGTAATAAAAATCTGACGATGAACATGACCAAGCGTCATGCGACGTCCGCACCGAACAAATAGAACGACGAATAACGAACAAAATGAGATAGACAAATAAAAATAAAGAAAGGTGGATAGAGCTTCTGCCATGTAAGCAGGAGATCCCGGGTTCGAGTCCCGGTGGGGACACACATTTTCAACTGTCCCCATTGATGTATATCAACGCCTGTCTGCACCTCAGGGTCTTAATTTAATTATGCTTTTATTTCAAATTATCTTTTAGTTCTGTTGCGCAGATTAGGACATTTGTAATAACGTGTAAGAAACTTTAAAATACACTCCTGGAAATGGAAAAAAGAACACATTGACACCGGTGTGTCAGACCCACCATACTTGCTCCGGACACTGCGAGGGGGCTGTACAAGCAATGATCACACGCACGGCACAGCGGACACACCAGGAACCGCGGTGTTGGCCGTCGAATGGCGCTAGCTGCACAGCATTTGTGCACCGCCGCCGTCAGTGTCAGCCAGTTTGCCGTGGCATACGGAGCTCCATCGCAGTCTTTAACACTGGTAGCATGCCGCGACAGCGTGGACGTGAACCGTATGTGCAGTTGACGGACTTTGAGCGAGGGCGTATAGTGGGCATGCGGGAGGCCGGGTGGACGTACCGCCGAATTGCTCAACACGTGGGGCGTGAGGTCTCCACAGTACATCGATGTTGTCGCCAGTGGTCGGCGGAAGGTGCACGTGCCCGTCGACCTGGGACCGGACCGCAGCGACGTACGGATGCACGCCAAGACCGTAGGATCCTACGCAGTGCCGTAGGGGATCGCACCGCCACTTCCCAGCAAATTAGGGACACTGTTGCTCCTGGGGTATCGGCGAGGACCATTCGGAACCGTCTCCATGAAGTTGGGCTACGGTCCCGCACACCGTTAGGCCGTCTTCCGCTCACGCCCCAACATCGTGCAGCCCGCCTCCAGTGGTGTCGCGACAGGCGTGAATGGAGGGACGAATGGAGACGTGTCGTCTTCAGCGATGAGAGTCGCTTCTGCCTTGGTGCCAATGATGGTCGTATGTGTGTTTGGCGCAGTGCAGGTGAGCGCCACAATCAGGACTGCATACGACCGAGGCACACAGGGCCAACACCCGGCATCATGGTGTGGGGAGCGATCTCCTACACTGGCCGTACACCACTGGTGATCGTCGAGGGGACACTGAATAGTGCACGGTACATCCAAACCGTCATCGAACCCATCGTTCTACCATTCCTAGACCGGCAAGGGAACTTGCTGTTCCATCAGGACAATGCACGTCCGCATGTATCCCGTGTCACCCAACGTGCTCTAGAAGGTGTAAGTCAACTACCCTGGCCAGCAAGATCTCCGGATCTGTCCCCCATTGAGCATGTTTGGGACTGGATGAAGCGTCGTCTCACGCGGTCTGCACGTCCAGCACGAACGCTGGTCCAACTGAGGCGCCAGGTGGAAATGGCATGGCAAGCCATTCCACAGGACTACATCCAGCATCTCTACGATCGTCTCCATGGGAGAATAGCAGCCTGCATTGCGGCGAAAGGTGGATATACACTGTACTAGTACCGACATTGTGCATGCTCTGTTGCCTGTGTCTATGTGCCTGTGGTTCTGTCAGTGTGATCATGTCATGTATCTGACCCCAGGAATGTGTCAATAAAGTTTCCCCTTCCTGGGACAATGAATTCACGGTGTTCTTATTTCAATTTCCAGGAGTGTATGTTTTTTCTCATACAATGTACGATTCGTACAGTACACATGATAGACAGAGAGAATGGGTAAAATACACAAACGATAAACACAATAAACAAAAAAATGACGAAATTAAAAAATATCACACCAAGAATAAATTGCTAGCCACAACAAGGAACCAGAAATACCAGCGCATTAGAGAGACAGAGAATACAGGGAAGCAGGAAAACTTAACAGGGAAGAAACTACGATTACAGACACACGGTCCAGGCACGTTAACGCGACCATCGGTTATGTCCAACGTCAACGCGCAGTAACCATTCGCAGATATCAGATGACAACATCAGCAGTGTAGTGACCCGGAAAATACAATACTGGTCATTAAAATTGCTACACGAAGAAGACAAATATATTTTACTAGAACTGACATGTGATTACATTTTCACGTAATTTGGTTGCATAGATCCTGAGAAATCAGTAATATGGCCGTAATAATGGCCTTGATACGCCTGGGCATTGAGTCAAACAGAACTTGGATGGCGTGTACAGGTACAGCTGCCCATGCAGCTTCAACACGATGCCACAGTTCATCAAGAGTAGTGACTGGCGTATTGTGACGAAACCAGTTGCTCGGCCACCATTGATCAGACGTTTTCAGTTGGTGAGAGATCTGGAGAATGTGCTGGCCACTGCTGCAGTCGAACATTTTCTGTATCCAGAAAAGCCCGTACACGGCCTGCAACATGCAGTCGTGCATTATCCTGCTGAAATGTAGGGTTTCGAAGGGATCGAATGAAGGGTAGAGCCACGGGTCGTAACACATCCTAAATGTGACGTCCACTGTTCAAAGTGCCGTCAATGCGAACAAGAGGCGACCGATACGTGTAACCAATGGCACCCCATACCATCACGCCGGGTGATACGCCAGTATGGCGATGACGCATACACGCTTCCAATGTGCGTTCACTGCGATGTCGCCAAACACGGATGCGACCATCACGATGCTGTAAACAGAACCTGGATTCGTACGAAAAAATGACGTTTTGCCATTCGTGCACCTAGGTTCGTCCTTGAGTACACCATCGCAGGCGCTCCTGTCTGTGATGCAGCGTCAGGGGTAACCACAGCCATGGTCTCCGAGCTGACAGTACGTGCTGCTGCAAACGTCGTTGAACTGTTCGTGCAGATTGTTGTTGTCTTGCAAATGTTCCCATTTGCTGACTCAGGGATCGAGAAGTGGCTGCACGATCCGTTACAGCTAAGCTGTGTTCCAGCACGGCTTTCCGTATTACCGTCCTGAACCCAGCGATTCCATATTCTGTTAACAGTCATCGGATCTCGACCAACGCGAGCAGCAATGTTGCGATACGATAAACCGCAATCGCGATAAGCTACAATCCGACCTTTATCAAAGTTGGAAACGTGATGGTAGGCATTTCTCCTCCTGACACGAGGCATCACAACAACGTTTCACCAAGCAACGCTGGTCAACTGCTGTTTGCGTTAGAGAAATCGGTTGGAATCTTTCGTCATGTCAGCACGTTGTAGGTGTCGGCACCAGCGCCAACCGTGTGTGAATGCTCTGAAAAGCTAATCCTTCCTGTCGGTTAATTTTCGCGTATGTACCACGTCATCTTGGTGGTGTAGCAATTTTAATGGCCAGTAGTGTAGTGTAGTCGTTGTCGTAATGCTGAAAGAGGGAGCAATTTATCTGAAGTCCAGAAGGTTGGTTGGTTTTGGGGAAGGGGACCAAACAGCGAGGTCATCGGTCCCACCGGGTTGGGGAAGGATGGAGAAGGAAGTCGGCCGTGCCCTTTAAAAGGAACCATCCCAGCATTTGCCTGATGGGATTTAGGGAAATCACGGAAAACCTAAATCAGGATGGCCGGACGCGGGACTGAACCTTCGTCCTCCCGAATGCGAGTCCAGTGTGCTAATCACTGAGTCACGTCACCAGGTCGTACAGAGGGGCATGATCGTTGCCTTTCGGGACAAGGGTAGAAGCATTGCCAAAACGGCTAAGTTTGTAAAATATTCGCCTCCCCCCCCCCCCATGGTTAGTGTACTGCGCTTGACAAACTGGTGCTATCCAGAACCGTCACTGACGCAGCTTTGGTCTTAGGTGGCAGGGGGTGAACGACGCCCGCGTAGATGTGTACGGGCGAACAGAGGTGCAACTATTGAGCAACTGACCGCCCACATGAAACGAGTGGCTGCGAACAGTGTGCTCAACGACCGTTCAGCGAACGTTGTTGGGTACAGACCGTCGCAGCATGCACGTGGGTCGTGCACCCACGCTGACTGCTGCTCATTGGGGACAAAGAGGCCGGCAGCTGTGGCCGAGCTGTTGTAGGCGCTTCAGTCCAGAACCACACTGCTGGTATGGTCGCAGGTTCGAATCCTGCCTCGAGCATGGATTTGTATAATGTCCTTAGTTTGGTTAGGTTTAAGTAGTTCTAAGTCTAGGGGACTGATGGTTCAAAAAAATGGCTCTCAGCACTATGAGACTTAACTTCTGAGGTCATCAGTCCCCTAGAACTTAGAGCTACTTAAACCTTACTAACCTAAGGACATCACACACACGCATGCCCAAGGCAAGATTCCAACCTGCAACCGTAGCGGCCGCGCGGTTCGTGACTGTAGCGCCTAGAACCGCTCAGCTAGGGGACTGATGACCTCAGATGTTAAGTCCCATAGTGCTTAGAGCCATTTGAACTTTTTTTTTTTTTTGGCCACGAAGACTGGAATTTACACGCACTTACCGAAACAGGACGTCCAGTGAGTGGCCACGGGTGGCCTTTACAGATGGCAGATGGCCGCTGGCGTGAACAGCTTGAAACGTCTGAAAAAAAAAAACCTCCCTGCAACAATCGTCGGAAGAGCGCAGGCCACAGGTGGGGTCGCTATGGCCTGAGGAATGTTTTTCTGTGGCATACCATGGGTAATAATGAGCGCATGGCATTGGTGGCCGGGAGACCCCTCGCGGGGCGGTTCAGCCACCGCTCCACAAGTCCTTTAACGCCACTACAGCGACTTGCGAGTGAATGAGAATGAAATGATGATAAGACACCGAACACCCAGTCATCTCGAGGTAGACAGAACCCCTGAGCCCGCCGGGAATCGAACCCGGGACCCCGTGTGCGGGAAGCGAGAACGCTACCGCAAGACCACGAGCCGCGGACATACCTTGGGTGATCTCGCCATTCTGGAATGACACAATGGATCAACACAAGTACGTGTTTATCCTTGTGGGCCAAGTCCACCTCCACACGCAGTTTGTTCTCCCTCAGCACGATGGCATCTACCACCAGGACAACGCAATATGTCGCACAGCTCCGAGTGTACATGCCTGGTCTGAAGAGCATCAGGCTGAGTTTACTGAGGCGTGTATCGACTCGTGCTACACCTTGTGTTTAGATTGCAATGGTTTTCCTTTTATTCCCCTGACATGTTTGTTTGATATGTTGTCTGACTTTAGGTGGCTACTTGGTTGTCTTTTCCCTCTGCTATCGATATCTGCGTTTTTGCTTCTGGGAAACTGCTATGGAGGAAGTGAGATCTTTGACCGGTTGTAACCTCGTGTGGTGGCGCGGAAGTAGGGGCGCTGCACGGAGCGAGTCTGGTGGACACGGAGGGGCAGTGTGGCTCTCCAGCGCGAAGCAGGCGTGGTCGGTTGTACCGAGTCGCCACGTGATGTATGTCGGTTGTGTGTAACGAGCGGGTCGAGTTGACGGAAGAGCTCCCCGCGTGTTGGTTGTATACAGAATCGCCCCACGAGTAGTAGTTGTTCATTTCGCCTTGGTGGGACGTTAACAAGCTTCTTTAAGTCCTCCGTTTCAACACTGGAGTTTAAAAGAAGACACCTAACATGAAGGAGCGGTCACTACCCGTCAACGTTGCAGGGATGACGTGAATTCCGGTGACAAAGCGTGTTGTCGCGTGACCGTGGCGTGTTGGGTACACTGGCGACGCGTGCGCGGTCGGATGTGTGGGTCCTTGCCATAGGAGGTCATGTACTGCCTGTTCGAGCATAATTGAAAGTTAGTGGAAGATTTAATCATTAAGTAATAATTTTGTGTAACCAGCGTCTCTTCTGCCTTGTGGCCTCCGGCGATCGGGTTTCCTGTCCCTGGCACCGTGTGTTGGGGTTCAGTGGGGACTCAGCAGCAGTGAGATCCGCACATCCGTGACTCGCCCGACTGCTTCCGGCACAAGTGACTTCGAGGGGACGACCTCGGTGGTCGTTTGGTCGGTCATCTCATCGGACGACGTGTATTTTGTCGCCGACCGCTTCTGGGTTCTCTGTGTGTGTCGACTTGTGATTCCTCCTAGTTGTTCCACAGTGACTGGTTTCAGTATTGTTTGAGTTGTTTGTGGAAGTGTTTTCGTGGAACTGTGTGTAGCTTGTGTGGTTCTGACTGAGCAGTTTTTTTAATGCTCTCTGCATGCTGGAATGAGGTAGCCAGTCGGTCGGGACAGACTAGCGACGAATTCTCCGCGGCGCGCAGTCAGGCCAGGACTGCTGGCGGCACGCACGCGCGGTCGGATTGTGAGGCGCTAGCTGCGAGAGCTACAAAGTTCGTTGCCCAAAGAGCCTGGACACTAAAGTCGAGTGATCAGTTATCCTGCGAAACCAGATTTCGAACTAACAAAACCTTTCCAAAGCTTGACTCCATTAGTTATGGTAACTTGTAGTTCATGACAGCCTGCTTACACTGGCCAAAAATACAGAACTTTAAAACTGGGTACTCCGAGCACCAAAGGCCTTGCAAAGGAACAGTACACACTCCAATTATTTCACTGAAACTGATCCCAAGATCCTCGGAGAAAGCAATAGTCTCTGTTAAAAACTTATGTAAGAGGTAAACTACCGTATACAAAAAGCAGATTCTTTGCAGCACTTAATGAATTACACAAAGACACTTGCCCAAATAAAACGCAATATTTAAAAATCTTCGAATATCCAATAACACCTGCTTCTCAATCCTCTCTCCACCTCTCATTTTTCTAGCTTTCTCAGTCTCTATCCACACACACACACCAAATAAGTGTTCCTCCAGCAGACACACAACAAAAAGTTTACACCAAACACTCAAAATTAACAGCACACTGAACAGTAACAACGATGAATAAATTAACTTTTCATAACTGGGATTCACAGTAACGTGGAAGTTCTTCAAAGACATCATGTTTACGCCAGTGACTGCTAAAATTTTTATTTCCACTGTAGGAATTTCGGCCTTAGGCCATTATCAAGTGCAGACGTTTTGGCTTTAAGCCATGTATACTTTATACAGCTGACACGAATGCACATAACTGCAAATGACAACGACATATTAATGTGTGGACTGTATAAAGTAGACATGGCTTGAAGCCAAAACGTCTGCACTTGATAATGGCCTAAGGCCGAAGTTGCGCCGGCCTGAGTGGCCGTGCGGTTCTAGGCGCTAAAGTCTGGAGCCGAGTGACTGCTACGGTCGCAGATTCGAATCCTGCCTCGGGCATGAATGTGTGTGCTGTCCTTAGGTTAATTAGAAGTTCTAGCCGACTGATGACCTCAGAAGTTAAGTCACATATAGTGCTCAGAGCCATTTGAACCATTTTTTAAGGCCGAAATTGAAATAGTGGAAATAAAAAGTTTAACAGTTGCTAGCGTAAACATGATGTCTTTCAAGAAACGATGAATAACTGACTGGCGACAATAACATAGCGAGTAGGACGACGTTTTCTCAAATCTATATTTGAGTAGACATCGAATAAAAATAGGTCAGAGTGAAAAATAGTATGTATAATTAAATACAAAAGTACTCGTAAAACGCGGCAAAGATGCATATTTGGACCAAAAAAACATACACAACCACTACTCACAAAAAGCTGTTTTCGAAAATAAGCGACTTCTTTACTAGTACTTTGCAGATGACTTGCTGTCAAGTGATAAAACGTATAGAAACAAGCCGACCTGTAGAAATCCATTCTCACAAGTAACTTAGTTTCGGATGAACAGTCGAAAAAATATAAATAAAATGCAGATATTATAATTTTTACGCCTAAAATACAAAAGCAACCACGAACTTTGTGTGATACCTTGCATATACAAATCGACACCCACAGAAGGTCACGTACAGGTTTGGGCAAATAGAAAAAGAAATATATTGTGATCTGTCTTGTAAGGTGTCAAGCAAATCCAACACCTTCCATGAAAACCCTGACATGATAGCAAATCCGGCAGTATGTCACATAGCTCCGAATAAATCCTGACATTAAATTAACCAAAGTAATACGATCAACGAGTGAGCAAATGGAATACCACAGACTAACACAAGAACGTCTAAATGCATGTCATACCTTCCCACCATGAAACAGACGCAGTTCTGCGGGGAGAAATGAGAACGGAAGCCGAGAGCAGAATCGTGTAGGCTAGGAGGCCCTACGATAAGGGACGGACACCCAGATCGCCAAGAGCAGCCCCCAGCCCATGTTAAAAGATAGAGCCCTCCAGAAGAACAGTATAGATCATACGATAACACTAAAAGGGCCACACCAGTTGCAAGTTTTAGCGTGAGACTATACGCGTCACTGTTACGTAGCAAACGTTGAAAAACGTTGCCCCACTACGAAAAGTA
Source organism: Schistocerca piceifrons (assembly GCF_021461385.2). Taxonomy (NCBI): domain Eukaryota; kingdom Metazoa; phylum Arthropoda; class Insecta; order Orthoptera; family Acrididae; genus Schistocerca; species Schistocerca piceifrons. The sequence continues at coordinate 68,101,518 of NC_060146.1, read as the reverse complement.
TAACATTTCTCATTGGATAGACAGAATTTTTGTAGGCGGAGCTTAAGGTTAACATTGAGACACTGATTGGTCAGTTGAAAACACAGCCAGATACCTTTTTCTTGAACCAACTTCGGTAAAGAAGTTCGAGAGAGTTGCTACCGGGATGGCGAGGTGTGTGGAGCTGCGCCGCCCGCCGCCCCCTGACGCTGCCTAACCACCGACAAGGTAATGAACGCACGTGATGCCACATAAGAGCGCATAAGGCTTCACTCAGAACTGCAGAAGTCTCATCTGTTACATCCCCTTTTTACGTAATACTCGTGTCGATTGTCAATTAAACTTCGTGATATTCACATTTGCTACTGGAAGTTAAAATCCGAAACGCGATGATTTTTCTGTCATATAATTATTGAGAAGCCACATCAGCCACTGTAATTTACGACAAGTTAAATAAGTAATTACGGATAATTGAGGGTCACTGTAGACCATTTTGATAGTTTTCTCTTTCATGAAACTTAACTTAAACCTAGATTATAGATGTGATATGGCATAGGTCATCCTTCGATCCACTATAGAACTTGGAAACACATTCAGGGAATATTCATTCACAATTTTGTTGAACGCAATTGGTTTTTATTATCCTGTATTAAAATATTTCCTTTTATTAATAGTGCAATTTATAAACAATGTTTTGTGGGTAGAATTAAAATTCCAGTGGTAAACTTAACTGATTTTTCGACGTCATTTTACCAGATAACTAAAAATAGGAAAGCCTTGAACCCCTTCCACTAAATTTAGTTAGCATTAAGATTCTTTTACAGGGAGTGCAGTGGAGCTGACGCTGAAATCATTAAGTATTTGATCATATCATCGCTAGTCTCACTGAACTCTTCTGAACTCTACATGTCATGTGTGGTCTGACGTCTCCTTACCAGCAACAGGTCCCAGGTTCAAACTAGTCAATTCCCTAAAAAACACACTCAGAGCGTCGTTGCGCGAAAGTGGTAGGGAGATACGACTCAGAACAAACAGACACCACGCAGAATGTTAGTCTAAGGCGGAGTTTAATAACAAACACAAAAGTCATTCACTACTTTTTCTGTAATAGTTTGTCCCTACAAAACAAACAAAACAATCATCCACAATGTTTTTTGTAATACTTTGTCAGTCCAAAACCCGAAGAATAATTTGTAATCACCAACATACATATCTTCTAGTGCCAGCACTTTGCTTTCCTTATTCCGAGAGGAGGCCGACCAAATCATGCTACCCATAAATCCCGGTTCACGTCTCACCATCTCCTGAACCCATTCACAAAATTCTAACCTTCGATCTGGATCGTCGTCACTTAGCTGTTGCACCAGCCTTGGAATGTACACACGAAACTTGCCTTTCTTCAGAATGCGTAGCACACTATTAGCACTTACATTACTCTCACGTGCCGCTTGCCTTGCAGATTTTTGAGGCGAACGCTGAAACAGTTCCAAGACCGCAGTTGTGGAATCATCACTTATAGCTGTACGAGGTCGCCCTGATAGACCTTTATGCACATCACACACTGTTCCACGGATTTCGAATTTGTCTCGTAGACGTGTAATTGTTAACCTTGAAGGTGGTTCTGTACCATTCTCACTTCTCCACTGTCTTCGAACCGCAGCTACATTCTCAAACTTCCAGTACCACTTAATTATCTGCTTCCGCGCTTCAGAGCTCAAACGCACGTCCGGCATGTTGCAGTTACTTCCTTGCCACTACTGCCACCTGTTGAAGAAACATAACATTACTTTATCACAGGTATTTAACCTTGTAGAACGGGAAATAAGTTGTCTATGACAGTTCAAAGTGTGTATACATTTTTTGACGCACCCTGTATAAAGAAGTACTCGTACCTCTTAAGGTACGCATTTTAGAGCCCTCGTTTGCTGAACTTTGTTCTTCGAATGAGTGTTCCCGTCATATCCCTGAATATTGGCCAATTTTCCTGCGATATCCTGTATAACTTCAGGTTATCGTTGTCTTCTCCACCTATGTGAACCGGCCGCGGTGGTCTCGCGGTTAAGGCGCTCAGTCCGAAACCGCGCGCCTGCTACGGTCGCAGGTTCGAATCCTGCCTCGGGCATGGATGTGTGTGATGTCCTTAGGTTAGTTAGGTTTAAGTAGTTCTAAATTCTAGGGGACTGATGACCACGGATGTTAAGTCCCATAGTGCTCAGAGCCATTTGAACCATTTTCCACCTATGTGATCAAGGACTCTTCCATCGCGAAGATTGCTGCTTAGTTTCGCGGTCATAGCCACAAACCCAACTTTGCTCACAGATTTTGCACGAAGGTCTGCACTGCCTTGAAGCAGTTGGTTTATGCTCCCTGGAGACTTCCAATATATTTTCCTTCTCTTCGTTTCGAAGCAGTCGTGGAGCAGTCTTCGCTGCAGTCCTTTCTCGTGTTCATTCCAAACAGAATAAATTCTCACCTACCATAACTTATTCCCAACCTGTTGCAGAGGTCTTGGATGGTCTATCTTGCGGAATTAAACCCCATAATTTCAGGTGCGATGGCAGTTGACGGACGATCGGAACAGATGTCGTCATCGATCGATGTTCGCCTGTTTTTGAGACGCTTATACCAGTCGTAAGGGTGTGTCTGACCTAAAACATTGACTCCGAACGCTTGTTTCAGCATCTGGTGCTTTTCTGCACAGGTTTCCAACGAACCTTTGTACAGACACGTTGCTTTTTCAGGCCAGCCATCGCAAAACCGCAAACTCACCGAAAGACGACTGTGGAAATATGTTCCCCAACAACTGGCCGAACCGTTCAGCACATGATTTGGAACCCTGAAACGTAAAGGATGTTTCGGAAGACACCAAGTGCTGTCTCGTTGTATCCATAACCATTTGCCCACAAAATTCTAGTTTCGTGAGTATTTGGATATTACCTAGTACTGAGTACATAAAAAAACGTAAAGCTGTCCTCCAGTCGAAGGTGGGTTTGTACACTACAATATTTTATCAGGCATGGTACTGTTGGAGGTGTAACGCCCGCGGTGCGCCTTGGTGTTCTTCACATAGAGAAACCATTGGTATCGAATGAAACAACGAGTTTTCTTTTACCAGATCACCATTTATTTATATCCAGAACGCGTTTCGAAGGTTTAAACGTGCATCATCAGGTGGATTTATGTGTGTTAACTAGGTTAGCACCCGTTGATCCCTCACATTGGCTGTATTGTATGCACATATTTTGTTGTTTGTGTATAACCGCATTTGTATGCTTTTTCGCCGATTGTTCTGTGTAAAGCAACACACTGTGACAACAGTGTAAAACCAAATATCAGTTTTAGTTCTAGCTTCAAAATTGCCTTAATAGCGATAAATTTTCAAAAAACATTTCATCCCCTATTTTATCCCCTTAAGGACGGAATTTCGAAAAGTCCCTTCTTAAACGTGGCCTACAGTTTAAGATCAGCGCCCTCTCCAAGTTTCGAGTTTCCTTCCTTAGCTGTTTCAGCTGGGCGGTGACGAGGCAAAGAACAAGTCAGGGCCTGTTCCACCCCCTTAGCGGTTGAATTTCCAGAAACACTTAAATGTATTTTTTTCATTTCCAACTGAGAAGTCAAATACCCATCCTCAGTCAAATTGAGGAAGAATTTCATGAGTTGTTAAATAGTATGAATATTCCAATGAGCATTTAATAGTGACTGAGAGTGAAGGAAATAAATAAACTAATGAGTAATAGCAGATATTAGTTTAGTGATAAACTTAACACGAAAACCGAGGGGGGGGGGGGGGGGTGTTCACGAAGTCAACTGTCCTACTTTTCAAGAAAATTCATACATGACGGGGGAAGCATGATATCACATGATATCTTGCGAACCATGGATGAAGGGTATCAGACGGATGCCATATTCCTAGACTTCCGGAAAGCGATTGACTCGGTGCCCCACTGCAGACTCCTAACTAAGGTACGAGCATATGGGATTGGTTCCCAAGTATGTGACAGGCTCGAAGACTTCTTAAGTAATAGAACCCAGTACGTTGTCCTCGATGGTGAGTGTTCATCGGAGGGGAGCGTATCATCTGGAGTGTCCCAGGGAAGTGTGGTAGGTCCGCTGTTGTTATCTAGCTACATAAGTGATCTTTTGGATAGGGTGGATAGCAATGTGCAGCTGTTTGCTGATGACGCTGTGGTGTACGGGAAGGTGTCGTCGCTGAGTGACTGTAGGAGGATACAAGATGACTTGGACAGGATTTGTGATTGGTGTAAAGAATGGCAGCTAACTTTAAATGTATATAAATGTAAATTAATGCAGATGAATAGGAAAAAGAATCCTGTAATGTTTGAATACTCCATTAGCAGTGTAGCGCTTGACACAGTCACGTCGATTAAATATTTGGGCGTAACACTGCAGAGCGATATGAAGTGGGACAAGCATGTGATGGCAGTTGTGGGAAAGGCGGATAGTCGTCTACGGTTCATTGGTAGAATTTTGGGAAGATGTGGTTCATCTGTAAAGGAGACCGCTTAGAAAACATTAATACGACCTATTCTTGAGTACTGCTCGAGCGTTTGGGATCCCTATCAGGTCGGATTGAGGGAGGACATAGAAGTAATTCAGAGGCGGGCTGCTGGATTTGTTACTGGTAGGTTTGATCATCACGCGAGTGTTACGGAAATGCTTCAGGAAATCGGGTGGGAGTCTCTGGAGGAAAGGTGACGTTCTTTTCGTGAATCGCTACTGAGGAAACTTAGAGAACCAGCATTTGGGGCTGACTGATGTACAATTTTACTGCCGCCAACTTACATTCCGCGGAAAGACCATAAAGATAAGAGAGATTAGGGCTCGTACAGAGGCATATAGGCAGTCATTTTTCCCTCGTTCTGTTTGGAAGTGGAACAGAGAGAGAAGATGCTAGTTGTGGTACGAGGTACCCTCCGCCACGCCCCGTATGGTGGATTGCGGAGTATGTATGTAGATGTAGATGTAAAACCGACGGGGGGGGGGGGGGTCCACGAAGTCAACGAAATGAAGAAATTGTCCTACTTTTCAAGAAAATTCATACATGACGGGGGAAGCTAGCAGGACATACGCAAGATACTCACACGGCCAACAAGTCACTCCTGGCCAAAAGAAGTTTACTACCATTTTAGCCCTTAATTCGAAGATGTGATTTCAGAGAATTTACTGTTGGGGCATCGCACTGTAAGAAAGTGAGCGATGACACGTGCGAAATGGGGATAAGAAGAGAAACACATAAGATGTGCTGCTATAGAAGAATATTGAAAATTAAATGGATTGATAAAGTAAAAATTAAGGACTTTCTCTGCACAAACTACACGTGGAAAATATTGACTTTAAGAAGGGACAGGTTGACAGAATATGTTTTTAGATACGAAGGAACTACTTCTGTCGTACAGAGAGAGCTTTACAGTATAAAAGCTGTAGGGGTAGACAGAGATTGGAATATATCCAAAGAATAACTGGGGACGTATGTTGCAAGTACTACTCTGAGGTGAGGAGGATGGCACAGGAGAAGAATTCGTGGCGGGCTGCTTCAAACCAGTCTTAAGACTCCTGACCCCCCCCCCCCCCCCCCCCGCCCAATACTAAAAAGCGCAGTTTGCTACAAAAATGCCTTCATTATGCGTGGTAAAGTATTACATATTTGTGTATGTGAAATACACTACTGGCCATTAAAATTGCTACACCAAGAAGAAATGCAGATGATAAACGCGTATTCATTGGACAAATATATTATACTAGAACTGACATGTGATTACATTTTCACGCAATTTGGGTGCATAGATCCTGAGAAATTAGTATCCAGAACAACCGCCTCTGGCTGTAATAACGGCCTTGATACGCCTGGGCATTGAGTCAAACAGAGCTTGGATGGCGTGTACAGGTACAGCTGCCCATGCAGCTACAACACGATGCCACAGTTCATCAAGAGTAGTGACTGGCGTGTTGTGACGAGCCACTTGCTCGGCCACCATTGACCAGACGTTTTCAATTAGAGAGAGATATGGAGAATGTGCTGTCCAGAGGAGCAGTCGAACACTTTCTGTATCCAGAAAGGCCCGTACAGGACCAACGACACGCGGTCGGCATTATCCTGTTTAAATGTAGGGTGTCGCACGGATCGAATGGAGGGTAAAGCCGCGGGTCGTAACACATCTGAAATGTAACGTCCACGGTTCAAAGTGCCGTCAATGCGAACAAGAGGTGACCGAGACGTGTAACCAATCGCCCCCCATACCATCACGCTAGGTGATACGCCAATATCGCGATGACGAAAACACGCTTCCAATGTGCGTTCACCGCGATGTCGCCAAATACGGATGCGATCATCATGATGCTGTAAACAGACCCTGGATTCCTCCGAAAAAATGACGTTTTGCCATTCCTGCACCCAAGATCGTCGTTGAGTACATCATCGCAGGCGCTGCTGTCTGTGATGCAGCGTCAAGGGTAACCGCAGCCATGGTCTCCGAGGTGATAGTCCATGCTGCTGCAAACGTCTTCGAACATGTTCGTGCAGATGGTTGTTGTCTTGCAGACGTCCCCATCTGTTGGCTCAGGGATCGAGACGTGGCTGCACGATCCGTTACAGCCATGCCGATCAGATGCCTGTCATCTCGACTGCTAGTGATACGAGGCCGTTGGGATCCAGGACGGCGTTCCGTATTACTCTCCTGAATCCACCGATTCCATATTCTGCTAACAGTCATTGGATCTTGACCAACGCGAGCAGCAATGTCGCGATACGATAAACCGCAATCGCGATAGGCTACAATCTGACCTTTATCAAAGTCGGAAATGTGATGGTACGCATTTCTCCTCCTGACACGAGGCATCACAACAATGTTTCACCAGGTAAGGCCGGTCAACTGCTGTTTGTGTATGAGAAATCGGTTGGAAACCTTCTTCGTGTCAGCACGTTGTAGGTGTCGCCACCGGCGCCAATCTTGTGTGAATGTTCTGAAAAGCTAATCATTTGCGTATCACAGCATCTTCTTCCTGTCGGTTAAATTTTGCGTCTGTAGCACGTGATCTTCGTGGTGTAGCAATCTTAATGGACAGTAGTATATATCTATCTAGCACTCGAATTGTAAAAGAATTCAACGAGGTTTGCCCAGAAAGCAATGCACCTCTTTTTTTTCTCTCAGCCGAAACCAATGCTACGAACGCGAAACGTTACGTATGTATCACTTTAACTCTCCTGAGTAAGCGTACCAAGTTTCCGTCACTTTCGACACATAGCGTAACTGCAGGACAATTCCAAAATGGCGTCCGTAGGTGATGTACTTCGACCACAAATATAATAGACTGGACCTGACGTAATTTTCGTGGCTGCAACATCTCTGGGCTAAAGTCACGTGAATGTTGGGAAAGCATGGTTGTTTCGTGTTGCGCGTATGGCTGTACTCAGCGTTTTGTCGGGGGAAATGGCATTACATTTCACGTGTAAGTGTTTCTATGATAGAACAGATGCGTTTAATGAAATCTGCTGAATTGACTTTTATATGTTTTTTACACTTAAAATAGGGTATCACGTAATTTAAAGTGTTGAAAGTAATGCCTGTAAAGTCAGGCTCATATTACGTTTTGGAAAGTATCTGCGATAATTCGGTTACAGAAGTAAGTATAACTGTTTCTCGTCCCTACTCATAGGTTCCCTAAGGATGAAAACCGAAGGCAGCTTTCGATCCAGGCCCTTAAACGGAAAAACTATAAGCCATCTGCACATACGCCCCTTTTTGTATATACAAGTGAGATTATAATAAAGTAAGAGCACCTATAGTCGACACATAAAGAGAATTTTTTTCTACCTTCTAATACTATTAAATAAATGTAGGTTCCAAAATTATTTTCTGAAACTTCAAAGTCTCACCTTTCATCTAAAATATCTTTTTTTTTAACTGCTAGTTTAAACTTTTGTAAAAATAGTAGGAACTGAGCCTTTGAAGTGCACCTAAAATTGATTAAAATGGACCTACTCCTAAAGTCGACAATTTTGGCACCTATGGTTGACATAATTCCGAAATCCCATTTTCTTTTATAAGTGACTAGAGCTCAAAACGCGGCGGATCCAATGTTTAAAGTTTTGACACGAGCCCACTCTTACTGTTTAAAAGAATTTTAACGACATTTTACTTTAATTGATAGTTTATAGTAATTTCGTCCCGTTGCCCACCAGAGGGGCGTTCGATGTATTTGTTAGATTTTATAAATGGTACTGTGAACAAATCCAGGTCGAATGTAGTTCTGATATAATTTTTCGCAAATAAAAAAAGTAACTTTTGTTGGAAGCGTTTGGCAGTCAATTGAGAAATGTGGGTAAAATACGACACAAACATAGGATGGCAGACCGCTGATTTGAAATCCCACCACATTTTGCCAACAGTCACGTGGTTTATGTTGGAGCCACACCAGCCCTACATCTTCTGCACAGCAAGGCCAGTCTACTAGTATCTATGGTCGAAGGTGATGTACGTTACAAGCAACGTGCCGTCATTGAATTTCCCACTGCATAGACAGAAAATGTGGCGAATATTCACAAACGCTTGTGCGATGTCTATGGAGCACCTACTGTCGACAGAAGTACAGTTGGTCGCTGAGCACAGAGGGTGAGGTCTTCAGAAGGCGGTTCGGCGGAGCTCCACGATTTGCAGCGGTCGGGGTTGTCATTCGCAATGACAGACACATTACGACTCGGCAGTTGGTGCTGAATCTGTCAATCAGCAAAGGAAATGTGGATGCGGACTGCTGAACACATTTCAAAACAGGGTTGGGCAGTGTTATCCCATCCGCCCTATAGCCATCAGCTAGCCCCCTTGGACTTCCACTTGTTTGGGCCATTAAAGGATGCCATTCGTGGAAGACATTTTGAGGATGACGAGGAGGAGGTGATTCACACAGTAAAACACTGGCTCCGCCACCAGAACAACGATTGGTACCGACAGTGCATTCTAAAATGGTTCAAATGGCTCTGAGCACTATGGGACTTAACATCTGAAGTCATCAGTCCCCTAGACCTTGGAATTACTGAAGCCTAACTAACCTAAGGACGTAACACACATCCATGCCCGAGGCAGGATTCGAAACTGCGACCGTAGCGGTTACGCGGTTCCAGACTGAAGTGCCTAGAACCGCTCGGCCACAGCGGCCGGCCAGAGCATTCTCGCCCTTGTTTCGCACTGCAGGAAGGCCATAGAACGGGATGTAGATTACGTGCAAAAATAGTGTGTGGATAAAACACTACTCTTTCGTGTGTGTAATTCTCATTATGTTCAATAAATGATAGTTAAAGAAAAAAATGCGGTGCATTACTTTCTAGGCAACCCTCATTATATCTCACTGTACATTTCTTTCGATACATGTTTTTTTGTGTTATGGTATAACATGAATTGTCAAATCACAGTGATAATATTATTGTATCGTGGGCAGAGACGGTAATTAACATCTCGAGCTGTGAATACGTGATTGGCATTCCCAGAATAGATTATATTGTAATCTTAACGCAGACTGCATTTACTTCCAGACACTTTACCCTCCACGTTTCCTGTCTAATGAATACAAGTTTACATATATTTCTTTACTTTTTCAGTGGTCGAACCGAAAAGATTGAGGGCGCATTGTTCGGTGGTATAACGACCTCATTAGATTTATTTGCCCATCCTTTCCTCACACTTATACTTATACGTAAAAACTTTGTCATACTTACATGCCATCTATCAATGGTCTAATGTCGAGAGTCCCATCATTAAATTTTCACGATTAATCTGTTCAGAAATGCATGCTGACATATAATCACTCAGGATTATACAGTATTTCGTCTAAGAAGGGACTATCCTTTATTCATCGTCATTGGAGCTTCCTCCTGCTCATCACGGTATTCGAGTTATACAGAATTTGTTTGTATTCATAGTCTCTTCATATCGTCACTTACTTAGAAAATTATTGATTGAAATATCTCGCTCTTTAGAGAGACAAGGAGAAGCGTTTGAATGGATGTCTATATTTAGACATCAGCTCACGTCCCGGTGACACGTGATTGACTCATCCGCTCACCTTATCTGATAGCCAGTCCTGCTGTTAAGTCATACCTGGCGATAAGACCGCATCCTGTCAGTAAGAAGGTAATTAGCAGGAGAACCAAGATTATTACTCTGGAAAACTGCACTGTACTCTCCTAGCATTTAACCATTCCGATGCTTGCTGATTATCCGACCACCTTTGTGACTGGATTCAGAAATTTCTAACAGATATAAGTCATCAAGACGTTTTTAACGGGGTGAAATCGTCGAATGGGGAAGTAATTTCAGGAATACCTATAGATAGAGTACTAAGGCCGCTTTTGTTCACGATATATGCACTGAAGAGCCAAAGAAACTGCTACACCTGCCTACTATTGAGTAGGGCCACTGCGAGCACGCAGAAGTGCCGCAACAAGACGTGGCATAGACTCGACTAACGTCTGAAGTAGTGTTGGAGGGAAATGACACCATGAATCCTGCAGGACTGTCCATAAATACGTAAGACTACGAGGGGTGGAGATGTCTTCTGAATAGCACATTGGACTGTTGATGACTGGAAGCATTTTGCCTGGTCAGACGAGTCTCGTTTCAAATTGTATCGAGCGGGTGGACGTGGACGGGTGTGGAGACAACCTCACGAATTCATGGACCCTGCATGTCAGCAGGGGACTGTTCAAGCTGGTGGAGGTTCTGTAATGGTGTGGGGCGTGTGCAGTTGATGTGGGACCCCTTATACGTCTAGATACGACTCTGACAGGTGACACGTACGAAAGCATCCTGGCTGATCACCTGCATCAATTCATATCCATTCAGCATCCTGACGGACTTGGGCAATTACAGCAGGGAAATGCGACACCCCACAGGTTCAGAATTGCTACAGAGTGGTTCCAGGAACACTCTTCTGAGTTTTAACACTTCCGCTGGCCGCTAAACTTCCCAGACATGAACATTATTGAAGAGATCTCCCCCCGCCCGTACTCTTACGGATTTATGGACAGCCCTGCAGGATTCATGGCGTCACTTCTCTCCAGCAATACTTCAGACATTAGTCGAGGCCATGCCACGTCGTGTTGCGGCACTTCAGCGTGCTCGCATGAGCCCTACACTATATTAGGCAGCTGTACCAGTTTGTTTGGCTCTTCAGCGTAGTTAAAAAACACATTAGTACTTAGTAGCGAAACTCCGTACCGCAGCCCCATCAGGTTTCGCGGTTTACCACTAGGTGGATAGCCTGTCGAAAACCAAACACTGATCAAGCTTGAAAACAGGAAGAAGGTGTACTGAACTTCCAAAAAGAAGCAAAAAGAAAACAGAGAACAGTCCAAGCTCAAGACATACAACATCGAGAGAATTGCTGAAGCCAGGGCGTCGTGGTTGCCAGGCCACGGTGTCAGACAAGAAGACGGGCACTCGTGTTCAAACCTCCCTCGTCCACTTTTTCTTTTTTTCCACAAACTTATAACTTATGAATTGTTCGTATGTAGATTGACGTGTCCGTTCTCCTTTTGTAGTCTTGGCAGTATTGTTATCCTATACGTAGCTTACAGAATATGAGTCATGGGGTAAGAATGCATTACCGTCGCAAGTACACTTCGTGTATAGCGAGAGGAGGCGAGGTGTTGCGTTCATGTCTCACAGAAATGAAAACAACAGATAAACGGGTGTGAACTATGTTAGAACGAAGGAATTCAAGAGTCAAAATTTCCAACACGGAATGCACGAGTGAAACTTGTGAAGAACAAATAGGAGACACGTACGTCTGGCGGTCCCTTCCCTACATCTCGTTGTTGCAGACGGACGTCACACCACGATACACGCACACATCTGACTACAGCGAACAGAGACGTCAGTGAGAGGACGGACAGTTCATTGTTGTTGTTGTTGTTGTTGTTGTTGTTGTTGTGGTCTTCAGTCCTGGGACTGGTTTGATGTAGCTCTCCATACTACTCTGTCCTGTGCAAGCTGCTTCGTCTCCCAGTACGTACTGCAGCCTACATCCTTCTGAATCTGCTTAGTGTATTCATCTCTTGGTCTCCCTCTACGATTTTTACCCTCCACGCTGCCCTCCCATACTAAACTGGTGATCCCTTGATGCCTCAGAACATGTCCTACCAACCGATCCCTTCTTTTAGTCAAGTTGTGCCACAAACTCATCCTCAATGCTATTCAATGCCTCCTCATTAGTTATGTGATCTACCCATCTAATCTTCGGCATTCTTCTGTAGCACCACATATCGAAAGCTTCTATTCTCTTCTTGTCAAAACTATTTATTGTCCACGTTTCACTTCCATGCTTGGCTACACTCCATAAAAATACTTTCAGAAACGACTTCCTGACACTTAAATCTATACTCGATGTTAACAAATTTCTCTTCTTCAGAAACGCCTTCCTAGCCATTGCCAGTCTACATTTTATATCCACCCTACTTCGACCATCATCAGTTATTTTGCTCCCCAAATAGCTAAACTCCTTTACTACTTTAAGTGTCGCGATTCCTAATCTAATTTTCTCAGCATTACCCGACTTATTTCGACTACATCCCATTATCCTCGTTTTGCATTTGTTGATGTTCATCTTATATCCTCCTTTCAAGACATTGTCCATTCCGTTCATCTGCTGTTCCAAGTCCTTTGCTGTCTCCGACAGAATTACAATGTCATCGGCGAATCTTAAAGTTATTATTCCTTCTCCATGGATTTTAATACCTACTCCGAATTTTTCTTATGTTTCCTTTACTGCTTGCTCATTATACAGATTGAATTATATCTGGGAGAGGCTACAAACCTGTCTCACTCCCTTCCCAACCACTGCTTCCCTTTCATGTCCCTCAACTCGTATTTCTGCCATCTGATTACAAATTGTGAATAGCCTTTCGCTCCCTGTATTTTACCCCTGCTACCTTTGGACTCGCATTCGGGAGGACGACGGTTCAATCCCGTCTCCAGCCATCCTGATTTAGGTTTTCCGTGATTTCCCTAAATCGCTTCAGTCAAATGCCGGGATGGTTCCTTTGAAAGGGAACGGCCGATTTCCTTCCCCATCCTTCCCTCACCCGACCTTGCGCTCCGTCTCTAATGACCTCGTTGTTGACGGGACGTTAAACACTACCTTCAGAATTTGAAAGAGAGAATTCCAGTCAACAAATGCTAGAAATGTAGGTTTGCCTTTCCTTAATCTTTCTTCTAAGATAAGTCGTAGTGTCAGTATTGCCTCACGTGTTCCAATATCTCTACGGAATCCAAACTGATCTTCCCTGAGGTCGGCTTCTACCAGTTTTTCCATTAGCCTGTAAAGAATTCCCGTTAGTATTTTGCAGCTGTGAGTTATTAAACTGATAGTTCGGTAATTTTCACATCTGTCAACACCTGCCTTCTTTGGGGTTGGAATTATTATATTCTTCTTGAAGTCTGAGGGTATTTCGCCTGTCTCACACATTTTGCTCACCAGATGGTAGAGGTTTGTCAGGACTGGCTCTCCCAAGGCTGTCTGTAGTTCTAATGGAATGCTATCTACTCCCGGGGTCTTGTTTCGACTTAGATCTTTCAGTGCTCTGTCAAACTCTTCACGCAGTATCATATCTCCCATTTCATAATTTTGTGAAAAAGTTGTTGTACACGAGGGAGGTTTGAACCCAGACCTCCTCCTTCGCTGTCCCACACCGTGTCTGCAGAAAAACGAAAGTGTTGCTATTCAAGCACATTAGTTATTGTACATCTTGAACTTGGCCCGCTCACTGTTTTATTTTGCTATTTTTTTCACAGTTCAATACACCTTCTTCGTGTTTTCGTTCTTGATCTGTATTCTATTTTTGAAGCGATATCCACTCGGTCATCTTACCACTAAATGTGAGGGGCCCGGGTCGGGGCAACACCGACTCAAAGGAAGGCCTCGGCGCTTGTTGGTGACGTCACGTCATCTAGGCACGGCGAACGCCAGGTCTGTTGCAGACAGAAACGCCTGGGCGTGCTTATGACTATAAATCTCTTATTTTTGGACAAAATGTTTGGTATTGTTTTGGATTCTGCAGTTTTATTTAGTTGAAAGATTTTCTTACTATCGTATAACTACAAAGGAAGATCATAGTTCTGTATTACTGAATCCTGTAGAAACAAACGTAGATCAATATGAGAAGATGCTTAGCCCCATTGCAAGCTTCGGAAATTTTACATTCAAGTAACTATATTTACTTGATCCATTTTGCTATCGAAACTTACCCCAATCCCCTTAGAATTAACCCGTTTCTTTTATTTATTTATTTATTTTCTTTTGACATCGTCACTGGAAATGTGACCTAATTTACATATGTAAATGTCCAACTGTTGACAGTCATTAGATTACAGTCGTTTTCAACGAAAGGAATTCTAAACAGGAAACAAAATAGCTTCATACATCGAAAACACTGCTGAGCATAAACTTTTTTAAACATGCACATTAGAAAAGATAAATATTCCCCTCTTGCAACTGAAAGGAAAAACTTTGTAACATAAAAAAATTTTATTTGATAAAACAAGTGTCTCTCTTTTACCTCTTCTTCTGTCCCCCACCCCCTCCCCCAACGTGTACAATCGCAAGATATTTCATTAACATTCAGTGCTCCTCACCCCATAGTCAACCAAGATACCTAAAGAAGAGCACCAATATGTTCACAGTTTCTTGTAAAAGCAACCCAGTACAAACGTAACTTCCTAAGATTTGCAAATAAGGTAAAGAAGCACGAATCCTGTTGCTGCTGGACCATGAAGTTGTTTTTGTGTGTCAATCCTTAAAACAGGTGGAAATTTAAGTTCAGGGGTACACTATTTGTTAAGAAGTGTAATGAATTGCACAATTAACTGATTGCAGAAATCTCTCAGAACAATATGTGTTGGTCAACTACGGCCAATAGTTTCACATTTTCCTGTGTCAGAGAGGGAGACACCATCATTATGAGTATGCCTGCGACAGACCTGGTGTTCGCCGTGCCTAGCTGACGTGACGTCACGAACAAGCGCCGAGGCCTTCCTTTGAGTCGGTGGTCGGTGTTGCACGGGGGCGGTAGGGGCGTTTTGTGGGCGGGGGCGGGGGGGGGGGGGGGGGGGGGAAGGTTGCGATGGGAAGTTTCCCTTGTTAGTGTTAGCGCTGAAGTTCACTGGTACTTCTGACCCCTCAGTTCATCAGCTCTATCTTAAACCGCCTCTGAGACCACAATAACAAACAAGAGCGAGAGCATTCTTTTATCTGGATATGGGACACATTTATATTCTTCCATGTACGAAAGAATATTTTCGTTATCCTCTCATGGAAGATAACTCCACTGTAACCGCTTCATGTAACCCTCGACACGAGATGCTTCATGTCTGCCGTACGACACGACGTCCCATTTGTTAAAAAAAAAAAAGAAAACCCTGTGGAGCGCCTGGAAGTCCCGTTGTGGAGAGAGGAACGATCTCTCACGCTATCGGTCACCGCGACCCTTTAATCTCGGCTTTCACACGCGTCTCAAGTGTTTACAAAAAGCTGCAGGCGAGGTGATTGCCAAGTCACTGGATGATAACAGCCGGAGGCCGATAAACAGAATTAACAGAGCCGCCGGCGAGAAACCACTCTACCAGAGCTCCCAGCGGAAACAAACTCTCTAAGACGGTGCTGCGGGATGGTACTTTCACTGCTGCGTCATGCACTGCGTTGCATCGTAACATCGTACAGATTATGCAAAAGAACTTGCTCCTCTTCGACCAGCAATTCATCGAGTCTCCAGGAAGTACCTAGGGCCGGACAAGAAACACAAGTCATTCGCGATTTGTGGAGTGCTGTCGAAAAATGCATGTACGAGGGGTATTCAATAAATTGTTGTTGTGGTCTTCAGTCCTGAGACTGGTTTGATGCAGCTCTCCATGCCACTCTATCCTGTGCAAGCTTCTTCATCTCCCAGTAATTACTGCAACCTACATCCTTCTGAATCTGCTTAGTGTATTATTCTCTTGGTCTCCCTCTACGATTTTTACCCTCGACGCTGACCTCCAATACTAAATTGGTGTTCCCTCGATGTCTCAGAACATGTCCTACCAACCGGTCCCTCCTTCTTGTCAAGTTGTGCCACAAGCTCCTCTTCTCCCCAATCCTATTCAATACCTCCTCATTAGTTATGTGATCTACCCATCTAATCTTCAGCATTCTTCTGTAGCACCACATTTCAAACGCTTCTATTCTCTTCTTGTCCAAACTATTTATCGTCCATGTTTCAATACCATACATGGCTAAACTCCATACAAATACTTTCAGAAACGACTAAATCTACACTTGATGTTAACAAATTTCTCTTCTTCAGAAACGCTTTCCTTGCCATTGCCAGTCTACATTTTATATCCTCTCTACTTCGACCATCATCTATTATTTTGCTCCCAAATAGCAAAACTGCTTTACTACCTTAAGTGTCTCATTTCCTAATCTAATTCCCTCAGTATCACCCGACTTAATTCGACTACATTCCATTATCCTTGTTATGCTTTTGTTGATGTTCATCTTATATGCTCCTTTCAAGACACTGTCCATTCCGTTCAACTGCTCTTCCAAGTCCTTTGCTGTCTCTGACAGAATTACAACGTCATCGGCGAACCTCAAAGCTATTATTTCTTCTACATGGATTTTAATACCTACTCTGAACTTTTCTTTTGTTTCCTTGACTGCTTGCTCAATATACAGATTGAATAGCACCAGGGAGAGGCTACAACCCTGTCTCACTCCCTTCCCAACAACTGCTTCCCTTTCGCGTCCCTCGACTCTTATAACTGCCATCTGGTTTCTGTACAAATTGTAAATAGCCTATCGCTCTGTATATTTTACTCCTGCCACCTTCAGAATTTGAAAGAGAGTATTCCAGTCAACATTGTCAAAAGCTTTCTCTAAGTCTACATATGCTAGAAACGTAGGTTTGTCTTTCCTTAATCTAGCTTCTAAGAAAAGTCGTAGGGTCAGTATTGCCTCATGTCTTCCAATATTTCTACGGAATCCAAACTGATCGTCCCCGAGGTCGGTTTCTACTAGTTTTTCCATTCGTCTGTAAAGAATTCGCGTTAGTATTTTGCAGTATATTTCAGTAAATTATGTAACACATTTTTGTTTCGGCAAATTTCGGTATTGGTTGTGGGACCTCGTCGAATATTCCACCTTCAGCCCCTATAGTTTCATGAAATACTGACAGCTGGCGGCGCTATACGTAGCTTTCAATATGGCGTCTGTAACCAAAGCTATCAATGAGTTTCTTTTGTTGGAAAACCAGAGCATCGCAGATATTCATAGCCGCTTTCGGGGATCTGGAAGTGAACAAAAGCACGGTGAGTCGTTGTGCGTAACGAGGTCGCTTCAACCCGTCCGATCTCCAGCGTGCCAGCCGGCCGCACATAGAAATGTTGGAACGTGCGGACACTCTCATTCGAAGTGTTCGGTGGATCACAGTCACACACGTCGCTGCAAGCCTCAACCAAGTCTGCGGATCCGAGAACAGTTCATAAAACTTCATTGGACTGCTCTTCCTAGTCCACCCTACAGCCCGGATCTCGCACCTTCCGACTTCCATCTCTATGCGGGAAGCAGTACGCGGATGGTGGAGAGGTTGCTGATACACCAAGAGGTCGCCTCCATTGTCGACCAGTAGAGTGGTACCATGCGAGCTTACAGGCCCTCCAAATACGGTGGCTTATGGCCGTTGAATTGGGCGTAGATTATGTATCCAAAGTAGTGAGAAGTAATATGGCACATTGGAATCCTGAATAAAATGAATCTGCTTTCCGCAAAACATGTATTGTATTGAATCTTCAGGTTTTGGCGGCGCAAAGACTGTTCCACTAAGTTTCGGGTGTGCAGCTGTAAGAAATCTCCTTCTAATATTTCGGCTGTATACCGTCCAGCCATCTTCAGAGTGAGGCACAAGACTGCTGCTCGAGCTTTCTTTTTATTTTTCATTATTGTGATTTCATTCCCCTGCCCCATATGGGCAGGGGAGGGATGTCAGCGGCACAATCCACCGCTCTTCGAGCCAAGAGACATGACAACTAAAACAAGAATAAAATGATACATATATAAGGAGATAAAAAAAGGGGAACATAAAACAGAGTAAGGGGAGAAAATGGAGGTAAAAAGACATGGACATGTAGACGTTCATGGGAGACAGTTAAAAAAGTCACCATAAAGTTAAAAAAAACACAGTTGGCGATTCTTGAAACACAGAGAAGACACTGAATGCGCATGCACAGGTTAAAAGTTGGCCACAGTATTAAAAACAGTCCGAAACAACACACTTAAAACCCACTTGGAGCACACACGACGAAGAGTAAAACTACCAGGTGGGACCTGCCGAGGGAAAGGTCAGAGAGGATGGAAAAGGAGGGGAGAGCATGGGCAGCTGTGGAAGCGGCGGGATGAAGAGAGGAGGGGCAACCGTGGGTTCACGAAGAGGCAGGAGACACGTGGGGCGGAAGAGGAAAAGGGAAGATAGGGCAGGAGGGAGCGCAGAGACAGTGAAAGGAGGCACAACAGATGGAGGGGGAGTAGGAACTGCTCGAGCGCTCACTTCGTCCCTTTATACTGTTGTACCGCGCGACTGCGCATGTGGCCACAGATGCAAATGCGCCAGAGACGTTGGTCGGCGGCAGAGACGTGCATAATGCGCGAGTTGTATCTATGACTCCGCAGTCGATCCGTGTTGGCCTATCGATATATCATTGTGAGCTGCACTGTGACGACGTCTTTGTGAGTTTGTTACAGCAAGTGCCGGATTCCATGATTTATCAAGACTGAAACCACTATCTCTATTAATTAAATTCGTCGTCATGCGAATTTCAATTGCCTCCTTCACTATCAAGTCCCAAAAGGATGACGTAGTTGCCAAAATTTCGACGTTGTCATACAACACACTGTGACCTTTATCAATACCGTGCTCTGCCACTGCCGACTTGTTAGGTTGTAAAAGTCGTGTGTACCTGCGGTGTTCTGTACATCTTTCTTGGACAGTACGAGTTGTTTGTCCGATGCAAGAAAGGCCACATTCACATGGAATTTTGCAAACTCCAGATTTTCGGAGCAGCAAATCATCTTTGACGGAGCCCACGAGTGCAGCTGTCTTCGGTGGAGGACGAAAAATCACTTTTACTTTGTGTCTGCCGAGAATCCGTCCTATTTTTGATGAGAGGCTACCCACATATGGCAGGAAGGCCATCGATTTAAAGGTTTCTTCATCTTCTTCTGCTTTCTTTGTGGCCTCTTTCGGTTTAATTTTCAGTGCCGTCTGTATTTGTTGTGGAGAGGCTGATACAGAGAAGTTAAATTTTGGAATCTATTTTGTCAAACGATGTCAAACTTTATGTCATGTAACAATTCAAGTGTTTTTAATTACGACAGTAAGTGAATATTGTTGAACATTTGAGGAGATCACTGATTCTGAAGTTAATGTAAAATGTTTCGTATCATATTTTGTGAAGGAGAATATTTTGAATACAGTATCGAAACTGAAACACTTGCTCTTAGGATATCCCCTTATTAGTACCTCATCCTCTTCCATGCCGTGTTTATTTGAACCCAATGAACGTTTTTTAAAAGAAATTATTTTTGAATCAGAGTCAGAAAAGTATTAATGTACCAGAATCAGGAAAGTATTAATGCTTGTAACATTTTCAATGCGGGCAAAATTGCAGAGAGATGATTCATTATCCAGTATTTTCATTGAACATTTCCAAGGTTATTCATTTATCAGCTAATCTACTGACATTATTTGTATGAAGCTATTTTACGGCCGGCATTGTACTTCGCTGTACCAAGATTGAATATTTTCTGCATGTACTAAGGAAAGAACAGAATACCAAGAGCCGGCCGTGGTGGCCGTGCGGTTCCAGGCACTCCAGTCCGGAACCGCGTGACTGCTACGGTCGCAGGTTCGAATCCTACCTCGGGCATGGATGTGTGTGATGTCCGTAAGTTAGTTAGATTTAAGTAGTTCTAAGTCCAAGGGACTGATTACCTCAGATGTTGAGCCCCATAGTGCTCAGAGCCATAGAATACCAAGATTACATTCGTTGCGACTCTAAAGCTAAGGAGAATTTATTTCATTGTTTATTTGCACAGGAAATTTTATTAGTTTATTGCACAGGGCCATGCAACTCGGTGCTCTCGAGACAGAAATTTCAGACGGATTGATTTCATTATGCGTATTGCTTTTGCAGGTTAAGTATTCGCTCAACAACACACCACACAGTACATTAGCCTAAGGCAAACATTACGCATAGCATATTCATTAACATTAACAACCACACATTTCAAAGAACGTTACAAATTTCAAGCAGGCCGCCAGAGATGGTGTCGCCAAACTTGTTTTTCGTTTGGTTTCCTAAAACCGAACAAGACACCTGGGGGAACTCGGGGCGGAACGGGATATTTAATGTTTAACAATTTCTATAAAATAGGGGAACACAAGGAAACACTTATTAAAGTTATAAAAAAACACCTTGTAGTGTAACCTAATGTACCTTATTTTAAAATCACTTAAAACAATACATTTTGCATTATTTACAATTTTTCAAAGAAAGTCTTGCATATTTCCCGTTCCGCCCCACCCACGGGGCAGAATGGGATAAGGTTATTTTTTGTTAAATTATCGCATAAACGTTGAATTTGAATTACGAATATCGTATTAAACTATGACAAAATGTTGTATAAAAGGCAATTCAGACTAAGGAATGTGTAATTTAAACAATTAAAGAGTCATTCTTCAAAATAAGAAAATATTTTAATGTCACTCTGAAAAATGTACAATGCTTAATAACCACCAAACCACAAACTACCAGTCCTTTCAACAGTAGTCACAAATCAGCATTTCCTCCTCATGTTCACTGTCTATGGCAGCACATGAATTTTGTGCCCACACTGGCATGAGACCCAGCCCTCATTAGAAACGGAGTACAAGTCACCACAGTAGAGACTCTCAGCATCATCTCTCTCTGATTCTCTCTTCTCCATCATCTTCTTCCTTTTATTTTCCTTAAGGTCTTTGATATCCTCTTTGTTTTGGGGTGTACAGTTTGATATTTTTGCCTTAAGTTGCATTGCACCTGACGTCTCTGTCCTGACATTGTTTATATTTGTGCACCCTCCTCCTTTCTGTAGGCCTACTTTACGTGCGACAGCATTCTGCAGTTCCTTCTTATAAGGAGAATCTGTTAATACGACGGATTTTCCTTTTCGTCTTGTAGTCCGCCGAGTATTTTGACAGGTTAGTGGGATTGGAATGACAACCTCGGGCGATATCTGGAAAGCTGAGTTGTTCGTCGAACATAGCTGGTTGGGAGAGTCTGGCATCCTTGAACATCCAGGCTGGGTTTGCTTTCTACTTGCATCAAAATATGACGGGGAAGAACGGGACGCTATCCCATTCTGCCCCGTCCCCTTCCGCCCCAAGAGCACTTTTGAGGTTAACAACTTTTATGGAGTGTAATAACTGACGTATTTAAATGCATTAAATAAATAAAGTATAACAAATGCCATGCACTTTAAGGGAATGTGTAATTTTAGGGTATACAATTAACAATTAACAGCTTACCTGGCGTTGAAATTCACCAAACGTTATAACAACGCAAGCGGTAACGTGACGGACAACAATTCACTTACATCTTGCACTTCAAACTAAATAAAAGTGGCTGCCCCAACTTCCCTTCCATTCGGAGAAATCGTTACATGCCCATACAACATGTTACAGCACTGTGTAGTCTAGAAAAGAGCAATTTCCCATTGTGCCCCGCTATCCCGTTCTGCGCCGAGTTCCCCTATACAAAAATTGGACGTGGGACAATAGCAAGGATCGACCCCGAGATGGGGGAGCAGTCTCACGTGTTATCACTCACGCTACGAGAACAACTGACACAAGTTTTACCTGGCGGCCCGATTGAATTTGCGCGTACTGTGACTTGACAGGCTAATTTCGGTGCTAATTAATTCGGAAAAAGAGGAACGTATCGAATTTTCTTAACAATTACTTCTCAGCACAACCTACCCAGCAACACTCTTGCAAGCTTTACAGAAGGTTGCTGACAACCCCATATTCGCATAGGGATAGAGAGGAAACTGTGGTCGAGAAGCGAGTGAGGCAGGGCTGTATCCTATCCCCGATGTTTTTCAGTTTGTAAATTGAGCAAGGAGTAAAGAAAACCAAAGAATAATTTGGAGAAAGAATACAAGTTCAGGGAGAAGAAATAAAAACTTTGAGGTTCGCCGATGACATTGTAATTCTGACAGACACCAAAGGACAGTGTCTAAAGAGGAGCATATAGGATGAACATCAACAGAAGCAAAACAAGGAGGAAGTTGTTGTTGTTGTGGTGGTCTTCAGTTCTGAGAGTGGTTTGATGCAGCTCTCCATGCTACTCTATCCTGTGCAAGCTTTTTCATCTCCCAGTACCTACTGCAACCTACATCCTTCTGAATCTGCTTAGTGTATTCGTCTCTTGGTCTCCCTCTACGATTTTTACCCTCCACACTGCCCTCCAATATTAAACTGGTGACGCCTTGATGTCTCAGACAATTGTCCTACCAACCGATCCCTTCTTCTGGCCAAGTTGTGCCACAAACCTCTCTTCTCCCCAATCCTATTCAATACTTCCTCATTAGTTATGTGATCTACCCATCTAATCTTCAGCATTCTTCTGTAGCACCACATTTCGAAAGCTTGTATTCTCTTCTTGTCCAAACTATTTATCGTCCACGTTTCATTTCCATACATGGCTCCACACCACACAAATACTTTCAGAAACGACTTCCTGACACTTAAACCTATACTCGATGTTAACAAATTTTTCTTCTTCAGAAACGCTTTCCTTCCCATTGCCAGTCTACATTTTATATCCTCTCTACTTCGACCATCATTAGTTATTTTGCTCCCCAAATAGCAAAACTCCTTTACTACTTTAAGTGTCTCATTTCCTCAGTATCACCCGACTTAATTCGACTACATTCCATTACCCTTGTTTTGCTTTTGTTGATGTTCATCTTATATCCTCCTTTCAAGACACTGTCCATTCGATTCAACTGCTCTTCCAAGTCCTTTGCTGTCTCTGACAGAATTGCAATGTCATCGGCGAACCTCAAAATTTTTATTTCTTCTCCATGAATTTTAATACCTACTCCGAATTTTTCTTTCGTTTCCTTTACTGCTTGTTCAATATACAGATTGAACAACGTCGGGGAGAGGCTACAAACCTGTCTTACTCCCTTCCCAACCACTGCTTCCCTTTCATGTCCCTCGACTCTTATAACTGCCATCTGGTTTCTGTACAAATTGTAAATACCCTTTCGCTCCCTGTATTTTACCCCTGCCACCTTTAGAATTTGAAAGAGAGTACTCCAGTCAACATTGTCAAAAGCTTTCTCTAAGTCTACAAATGCTAGAAACGTAGGTTTGCCTTTCCTTAATCTTTCTTCTAAGATATGTCGTAAGGTCAGTATTGCCTCACGTGTTCCAGTGTTTCTACGGAACCCAAACTGGTCTTCCCCGAGGTTGGCTTCTACTAGTTTTTCCATTCGTCTGTAATGAATTCGTGTTAGTATTTTGCAGCTGTGACTTATTGAACTGACAGATCGGTAATTTTCACATCTGTCAACACCAGCTTTCTTTGGGATTGGAATTATTATATTCTTCTTGAAGTCTGAGGGTATTTCGCCTGTTTCATACATCTTGCTCACCAGATGGGACAGTTTTGTCAGGACTGGCTCTCCCAAGGCCATCAGTAGTTCCAGTGGAATGTTGTCTACTCGGGGGGCCTTGTTTCGACTCAGGTCATTCAGTGCTCTGTCAAACTCTTCACGCAGTATCATATCTCCCATTTCATCTTCATCTACATCCTCTTCCATTTCCATAATATTGTCTTCAAGTACATCGTCCTTGTATAGACCCTCTATATACTCCTTCCACCTTTCTGCTTTCCCTTCTTTGCTTAGAACTGGGTTTCCATCTGAGCTCTTGATATTCATACAAGTCGTTCTCTTATCTCCAAAGGTCTCTTTAATTTTCCTGTAGGCAGTATCTATCTTACCCCTAGTGATATAGGCCTCTACATCCTTACATTTGTCCTCTAGCCATCCCTGCTTAGCCATTTTGCACTTCCTGTCGATCTCATTTTTGAGACGTTTGTATTCCTTTTTGCCTGCTTCATTTACTGCATTTTTATATTTTCTCCTTTCATCAATTAAATTCAATATTTCTTCTGTTACCCAAGGATTTCTACTAGCCCTCGTCTTTTTACCTACTTGATCCTCTGCTGCGTTCGCTACTTCATCTCTCAAAGCTGCCCATTCTTCTTCTACTGTAATTCTTTCCCCCATTCCTGTAAATTGTTACCTTATGCTCTCCCTGAAACTCTGTACAACCTCTGGTTCTTTCAGTTTATCCAGGTCCCATCTCCTTAAATTCCCACCTTTTTGCAGTTTCTTCAGTTTTAATCTACAGGTCATAACCAATAGATTGTGGTCAGAGTCCACATGTGCCCCTGGAAATGTCTTACAATTTAAAACCTGGTTCCTAAATCTCTGTCTTACCATTATATAATCTATCTGATACCTTTTAGTATCTCCAGGGTTCTTCCATGTATATAACCTTCTTCGATGATTCTTAAACCAAGTGTTAGCTATGATTATGTTGTGCTCTGTGCAAAATTCTACCAGGCGGCTTCCTCTTTCATTTCTTAGCCCCAATCCATATTCACCTACTACGTTTCCTTCTCTCCCTTTTCCTACACTCGAATTCCAGTCACCCATGACTATTAAATTTTCGTCTCCCTTCACAATCTGAATAATTTCTTTTATTTCATCATACATATCTTCAATTTCTTCGTCATCTGCAGAGCTAGTTGGCGTATAAACTTGTACTACTGTAGTAGGTGTGAGCTTCGTATCTATCTTGGCCACAATAATGCGTTCACTATGCTGTTTGTAGTAGCTTAACCGCATTCCTATTTTCCTATTCATTATTAAACCTACTCCTGCATTACCCCTATTTGATTTTGTGTTTATAACCCTGTAGTCACCTGACCAGAAGTCTTGTTCCTCCTGCCACCGAACGTCACTAATTCCCACTATATCTAACTTCAACCTATCCATTTCCCTTTTTAAATTTTCTAATTCCCTTTTATTATTAGAAAATTTAAAAAGGGAAATGGATAGGTTGAAGTTAGATATAGTGGGAATTAGTGACATTCGGTGGCAGGAGGAACAAGACTTCTGCCCGATTAAGGGATCTGACATTCCACGCTCCGATCCGTAGAACGCCAGTTTTCTTTCTCCTGATAATGACATCCTCCTGAGTAGTCCCCGCCCAGAGATCCGAATGGGGGACTATTTTACCTCCGGAATATTTTACTCAAGAGGACGCCATCATCATGTAACCATACTGTAAAGCTGCATGCCCTCGGGACAAATTACGGCTGTAGTTTCCCCTTGCTTTCAGCCGTTCGTAGTACCAGCACAGCAAGGCCGTTTTGGTTAGTGTTGCAAGACCAGATCAGTGACTCATCCAGACTGTTACCCCTGCAACTACTGAAAAGACTGCTGCCCCTCTTCAGGAACCACACGTTTGTCTGGCCTCTCAGCAGAAACCCCTCCGTTGTGGTTGCACCTACGGTATGGCTATCTGTATCACTGAGGCACGCAAGCCTCCCCACCAACGGCTAGGTCCATGTTTCAAGGGGGGGGGGGGGCGGGAGGGGGGGGGAAGGAGGAAGTAATAAAGTCGAATTAAATCAGGTGATGCTGAGAGAATTCATTTAGGATACGAGACGCTTAAAGTAGTAGTTACCTGGGGATTGAATAACCGATGATGGCCGAAGTAAATATGATATAAAATGTGGACTGGCAACAAAAAGAAAAGCGTTTCTGAAGAGAAGTTTGTTACAATGTGATAGAGATTTATACAAGTTGTCCGAAAAGACTTCCCTAATTACATAAATTGATCACTCGGGCTAGAAGTAAGATACAAATATGAAACTTGTGTCGAATTGTTAACAACTATCAAAGTTTTTTTCTGTTTTAGGTCCGCAGTGCGTAAGTAGTGGATGAGATGCAGTGCCCAAGAAGCCATGTTAACCAATGAGGAGAAGGCACAGTGTGTCCCGTAGTACCATGAGACACGATCACCAACCACAGTGCAGAGACACTTCCAGACAACATTTGGAAGGAATCCACCTGATGTCAAGAGCATTAAAGCCTGGTATGAGAGGCTCAAGAACACAGGATCGGTTGCTGACCTTCCGAGGTCTGGTCGACCAAGAACCTCAGCAGACAGGGTGGAAGCTGTAAGGCAGTCTTTTCTGCCAAGTCCGAAGAAATCGGTGCGCAGGGCCTCACGTGAATTACAGATGCCAAAAAGCTCTCTCCATGACATTTTACACAAAAGTTTATTGTTTCGTGCATACAAAGTGCAAATCGTTCAGGCCTTGTTGCCCAATGACAGTACACGTCGATATGACTTTGCGGTCGAAATGCTATCACGTATTGAGGACGATGATGGTTATCTCAGACGAATTGCCTTTTCCGACGAAGCAACCTTTTTTGTCAGTGGAGTAGTGAATCGCCATAATGTGCGCATTTGGGGTTCACAACCCCCCGGGGAGGTCATGGAGTGCACCAGAGGCAGTCCAAAGGTGAATGTTTGGTGCGCGCTATTGCACGATCGAATTATCGGGCCATTCTTCTTCGCTGAGGCTACCTTCACATCTGCAGTGTATCTGGACATGTTACAACTGTATGCTGTTCCTCAGCTGCTTCAGTATCACCCCGATGCCTTGTTTCAGCAAGACGGTGCACCGCCTCATTGGAGTTTGGACGTCTGTGCCTATCTCGATATGACCTTTCCTGGGCGATGGATTGGTCGTGATGGGCCAACGCTTTGGCCTCCACGCTCTCCTGACATAACCCCATTAGACTTCTTGTTATGGGGTTATGTCAAGGACGAGGTCTACCGAACACGTGTACCAGATCTTGAATCCCTGCGGCAACGGCTAACCACAGTCGTTGAATCGATCCCTCCAGTGATGTTGGCTAATGTGTGGACGGAAATTGAATATCGCCTAGATGTGCTACGTGCTACCAAGGGTGCTCATGTGGAAGTTTACTGATGTGTGAAAAAAGCTTTGATAGTTTGTAAACAATTAGACACCAGTTTCATATTTGTATCTTACTTCTAGCCTGAGTTATCAATTTATGTAATCAGGGAAAGACTTTTCGGACACCCTGTATGTTAGAAAATCTTCTACGAAGGTATTTGTCTGGATGATACCAATGTAGGGAAGTGAATCATGGGCGATAAACAGATTAGACAAGAAGAGAACAGAAGCTTTTGAAATGTGGTGTCACAGGAGAATGCTGAAGATTAGGTGGGTATATCACGTAACTAACGATCCTGGGGAGCAAAGAAATTTGTGGCACAATCTGACTAGAAGAAGGGATCAGTTGGTAGACATTCTGAGACATGAAGAGATCATGAATTTTGTACTGGAGGGAAATGAGGGAGGGGGGCGGAGTTAAAATCGTAGAGGGAGACCAACAGATGAATACTAAGCAGATTCAGAAGGATGTAGTTTGTAGTAGTTATTTGGAGATGAAGAGGCTTACCCAGCATTGGGTGGCATGGAAAACTGCATCAAACCAGTCCTCGGGCTGAAGACTGCAACACCTTCTCTCTCTTCATGTCTGCTTGTGACGACGAAATGTGTACCTGAGATGCTGTCGATTCTCTGTGATCAATCCTATCACTTAAATGTCCGCAGTCACTCAATCTCCGTTCTACACTATTACAGGCAGCTGTCGCTGACGTACAGTTACGTGTTTACGCAAGCTGACGGAAACGGAGTTCCACCACGAATATCTTAAACTTGCGCTGCCAAGCCGGCATTCCAGTATTTCCATGTCTGCGGGATTTGTTGATTAACAGTTAGTCCCTATGCAAGTTTATTTTCAATATATCCACATATACTTCTAAATGAGAAATCTGTTGCGTATTACTTCGTTACATCGCTCCGTGTACGACAGGGCAAAAAGCCACGCTTGAGAGTGTGATTTTTCAGGCGTCATATCTCGGTTTCTATTGATCACATAGTTAAGGGGTCAAGTGTTTTGGGTAGTCTTTGGCCTAGGAACCATTTGTATACCTATCTTGGGCGATTCCTGAGACAACCCTGAAAATTCATAATTTTTGGGTATGAAAAGTACAAATTATGGGTATAGCCATAACTATAATTTCTATTCCTGGCAGATCGGCGAAATTTTTACCATAAGGTGGTATTCTTGAGGAACTTCGAAACTTTTTCGATATCATTGTCCGTTAGCCGAGATCCAGAGTTCCAAAGTTAATACAGAGACGCCAAAATGGTTTTTAACCGTTTTTGCCCCGTGGGCCGCCCTTATCTAAATAGCTAACCACAGCAAACAGCTCAGATGTTAGCTGTACATTCTTCAAAGATACATCTAGAAACGTCATTTTCCAGTTTTCGAGAGTCTGTATCTGTTATCAACATACACCCGAAAAACCACGATTTTTTGGTACCAAAGGTACTAATTATGGAAATGGCCACATCTGTAATTTCTGTTCAGGGCAGTTCATCGAACTTTTTATCATATGTTCTTAAAATGATGTTCTTCGGTAACTTCGAAACTTTTGTCGATGTCATTATTCTTTACCGAGATCCATAGATTCAAAGTTCCTGTACTTATGCCCTAAAATATGCTCGTAATAGCCGGCCTCAGTCATAAACGTAGTTTTAACTAGCATAGAGAACGCATCAGGATGATCTGAGCTCACCAAACTATGTTCTTGCTCGGCACTTTTTCACCAATAAAACTTTATGGCGAGATGTCCGTTTAATGGGTTCTTCACGCCTACGCAAATATGCCCAATGTGGTACTGCAGTGGCAGAAAATGGGCTAAACGGATCTTCGCAATTTCTGAAAAAAAGCTTAAATTATCTGCCAAATGTTATGTAAAAGTGGAAAGACTGATAATACAGTAAAAATTTCTCAAAACACTTTTAGTGTTATGATATACAAATAAGAGGGCGTTTTCGATTATTTCCAATCTATGCGCATAGTAACTAGAAAAAGTGTAGAGCACACGATTTTGTTTTAATCTTATCTTATACATACTTATTTGTTGTTTATATGCACCAGCTTTAGCAGTTGTTGTTGTGGCCTTCAGTCCAGAGACCGGTTTGATGCAGCTCTCCACGCTACTCTATCCTATGCAAGCTTCTTCATCTCCCAGTACCTACTGCAATCTACATCCTTCTGAATATGCTTAGTGTATTCATCTCTTGGTCTCCCTCTACGATTTTTACCCTCCACGCTGCCCTCCAATGCTAAATTGGTGATCCCTTGATGTCTCAGAATATGTCCTATCAACTGATCCCTTCTAGTCAAATTGTGCCACAAAATTCTCTTCTCCCCATTTCTATTCAATACCTCCTCATCTAATCTTCAGCATTCTTCTGTAGCTCCACATTTTGAAAGTTTCCATTCTCTCCTTCTCTAAACTATTTATCGTCCCCGTTTCACTTCCATACGTAGCTACACTCAATACAAATACTTTGAGAAATGATTTCCTGACACTTAAATCTACACTCGATGTTAACAAATTTCTCTTCTTTAGAAACGCTTTCCTTGCCATTGCCAGTCTACATTTTATATCCCCTCTACTTTGACCATCATCCGTTATTTTGCTCCCCAAATAGCAAAACTCCTTTACTACTTTAAGTGTCTCATTTCCTTATCTAATTCCCTCAGCATCACCCGACTTACTTCGACTACATTCCATTATCCTCGTTTTGCTTTCGTTGATGTTCATCTTATATGCTCCTTTCAAGACACTGTCCATTCCGTTCAACTGCTCTTCCAAGTCCTTTACTGTATCTGACAGAATTACAATGTCATCGGCGAACCTCAAACTTTTTATTTATTCTCCACTGATTTTAATTCCTACTCCGAATTTTTCTTTTATTTCATTTACTGCTTGCTCAATATACAGATCGAATAACATCGGGAATAGGCTACAACCTGTCTCACTCCCTTCTCAATCACTGCTTTCATGCCGCTCGACTTTTATAGCTGTCATCTGGTTTCTGTACAAATTGTAAATAGCCTTTCGCTCCCTATACTTCACCCCTGCCACCTTCACAAATACCAGTATGAAATCGGAATTTCCCTATAGATGGTGCTCGCCGTCAGTGTAGGGCCCGTGAGACCTCGTCTGCAGCGCCAACTGCTTCCTGTAACGGCTGACGACGAATGTCAACACACAGTAAACCCAAGTTCCGCTACATCAGTATCTGTTTCAAACCCGTAAACATGTCGAGTTTTGTGCCTTCGAACTACGCTTTGCGGACAGCGTTGGTTTTCTGTTACCTTTTGAAGAAAACTGCTGCAAAAATCGCATCGAATGCTTGTCGAAGCATGCTCCTAGGAAGAAAACACAGTGTTTCGAGTGGTTCAAAAAATTCCAAAGTGGTGACTTTGACGTGAGAAACGACAAGCGCTGGAAACCACCGAAAAAGTTCGAAGACGACGGATTTCACGCTTTATTGGATGAAGATGATACTCAACCTCAACAGGAATTCGTGGAACAATTGAATGTGACGCAGAAAGCCGTTTCTCTTCGTTGAAAGCTATAGGAAAGTTGCATAAAGTTGGAAAATGTGTTCCGCATGAACTGAATGAAAGTAAGCAAATGGAAAGAACATTTGTGAAATGCTGCCCGCCACATACAAAAGACATTTCTCCATCGAATAGTGACAGGTGACGAAAAACTGATATATTTTAAGAATCCTAAGGGTCGTAAATGGTGGGTGAATCCAGGTAAACCATCGACATCCACTGCAATACCAAACTGCTTTGGAAAGAAGACAATGATCTGTGTTTGGTGGGATCAGCAGGTTGTCATATACTATGACCTGCTAAAACCTGGCGAAAGCGTGAACCCTGATCACTACCAACAGCAAATGATCAATTACAATCGAGCATTACGTGGAAAACTACCAGAATAAGGGAAAAGGCAATACAAAGTCATATTGCTCCATGATAAGGCCACATCACACACAGCAAAACGGTTCAGGGAAACGATCGAGGAATTCAGTTAGGAAATATTACGGCATGCGGCTTATTCTCCAGATTTGGCTCCTTCCGATCATCATCTATTTACATCACTGGGACAAGCTCCCGCTGAACAACGCTTCAGTTCGTATGAAAATGTACCAAAATGACTCGCTGACTGGTTCGCTTCAAAAGAAGAACTGTTTTTTTTTTTGTCGTGTCATTCGTAGCCAGCCGTAGAGCTGGAAGAAATGTATAAATACACTACTGGCCATTAAAATTGCTACACCATGAAAATGTCGTGCTATAGACGCGAAATTTAACCGACAGGAAGAAGATGCTGTGATATGCAAATGATTAGCTTTTCAGATCATTCACTCAAGGTTGGCGCCGGTGGCGACACCTACAACGTGCTGACATGAGAAAAGTTTCCAACCGATTTCTCATACACAAACAGCAGTTGACCGGCGTTGCCTGGTGAAACTTTGTTGTGATGCCTCGTGTAAGAAGGAGAATTGCGTACCATCACGTTTCCGACTTTGATAAAGGTCGGATTGTAGCCTATCGGGATTCGGTTTATCGTATCGCGACGTTGCTGCTCGCGTTGGTCGAGATCCAATTACTGTTAGCAGAATATGGAATCGGTAGGTTCAGGAGGGTATTACGGAACGCCGTGCTGGATCCCAACGGCCTCGTATCACTAGCAGTCGAGATGACAGGCATCTTATCCGCATGGCTGTAACGGATCTTGCAGCGGCGTCTCGATCCCTGAGTCAACAGATGGGGACGTTTGCAAGACAACAACCATCTGCACGAACAGTTCGACGACCTTTGTAGCAGCATGGACTATCAACTCGGAGACCACGGCTGCGGTTACCCTTGACGCTGCATCACAGACAGGAGCACCTGCGATGATGTACTCAACGACGAACCTGGGTGCAGGAATGGCAAAACGTCATTTTTTCGGATGAATCCAGGTTCTGTTTACAACATCATGATGGTCGCATCCGTGTTTGGCGACATCACGGTGAATGCAAATTGGAAGCGTGTATTCGTCATCGCCATACTGGCGTATCACGCGGAGTGATGGTATGGGGTGCCATTGGTTACACGTCTAGGTCACCTCTTGTTCGCATTGACGGCACTTTGAACAGTGGACGTTACATTTCAGATGTTTTACGACCTCTGGCTCTACCTTTCATTCGATCCGTGCGAAACCCCACATTTCAGCAGGGTAATGCACGACCGCATGTTGATGGTCCTGTACGGGCCTTTCTGGATACGGAAAATGTTCGACTGCTGCTCTTTCCAGCACATTCTCCAGATCTCTCACCAATTGAAAATGTCTGGTCAATGGTGGCCTAGCAACTGGCTCGTCACTATACGGCAGTCACTACTCTTGATGAACTGTGGTATTATGTTGAAGCCGCATGGGTAGCTGTACCTGTATACGCCATCCAAGCTCTGTTTGACTCAATGCCCAGGTGTATCAAGGCCGTTATTACGGCCAGAGGTGGTTGTTCTGGATACTGATTTCTCAGGATCTATGCACCCAAATTGCGTGAAAATGTAATCACATGTCAGTTCTAGTATAATTTATTTGTCCAATGAATACCCGTCTATCATCTGCATTTCTTCTTGGTGTAGCAATTTTAGTGGCCAGTAGTGTAGCAATTGAGACTATTTTGAATAAAATATTGTTGATCAGTTTCACACAACAGACGTGTAAATGTTGCTACCATCTTCCGGTTTCATAATTCTACATCTGGTATTTAAATGTGTCGAATTATGTAAACAAACTGTTAATACGTTTCTGAACTCTACAATTCTTTTTATGAAGCAGCACACCCTGCTCTGACAGGAAAAAGAAGGGAATCAGCCTAATAATGCTCCTGTCACAGCAGAGAAAAGGCGAATGTGCTCCTCTTTAACAGACTGACAGAAAAGTGGGGAACCAGCTGCCTCAGCTCTCATCCTGCCTCCATCAACAAAAATTTTGGCTTGCGAACGTATTCGCACTTTTTTGTACTGAAAGAAAGAAGCAGAGAAACAGTGTTTAACACTTTTATGTTCGGATAATAAGTTGCTGTCTCTTTAATTTAAGAATAGATTATCAATGTAGCTAGCCGCTATCTCTGTGTAATGTCTTGTCTGTATAGACGTGTATCTGGTGTCCTTAAGATCCCTTCACCTTCACATATAAGTCTATACAGTAAAGCAAAGCCCTCCCAGTTCTTGGCCGATCTGTGATAAGACAGGCGAAAAATTAGACTAATGGAAGATTATTAGTATTATCTCTATTTTCACTCGCTCTCTCTCTCTCTCTCTCTCTCTCTCTCTCTCTCTCTCTCTGTCTCTGTCTCTCCTTTATCTGTGTATAGTTTTTAATGTAAGATTTCATTTCGTGGTATGGTGATAAAAAGAATCAGCCAAATACAATCTTTAGTGGAGTCCTTCGTCTTGGTAATCAGCGGCTGGCTTGCTGTAAGAGATCTTTACATTTATTATTACTGTTAAACACTGCAGTCAGTCGGTAGAATCAATCGTTTGGACAATTTGTTCCTTTTACGAAAGATTGCGAATTCCAGGTGTGTACGAAGCCTTTTTGGACGATTTAACACAGACTCAGTGATTGCAGGCTCTCTTCGACACAGCTGAAACTTCCCCACTAATTACAGGGCCAACGTGATCAAAAAATGATTCAGAAAAAACTCATTCGTTCATTCACTCCAGAACAAAAAAGTCACAAACCTTATTTATGGAGGAAATCGTGTATTAAATCCATCTCCATTACATGTCCAGATCTCCGGTGATTCCGCGCCTTAATTATTTTCCATTTACAATCTATTTCTCTTCAAAACAAACCGCTAGCGGCACCAATGTTAATTGGCTCGCTTTAGCGAGAAGAAAACCAGAATATGTATCTCTCAGAAACACGTCAATCCCTCAACAGATACTCCAGAAGCTGTCCTCGTTACCACTCTAACAACCATGGAGAATGCATATATGCATCTCTGTTATTTCAAAGAATAAACGCACTAGAAAATACTTTGGCGTCGACGAGCTGTCGCCGCATATATTACGAGATAATCAGATCAGATAACTTTTCCAAAGTGAATGAATGTGAATGGCTTGATTGAAAATGATTAATTGGTGCGTGGTAGAGGGTATTACAAGTTGAAGAGAGAGTAGAGAGTGGCAGTGGAAGACAAAGAGAGAGAGAGAGAGATATGGATGAAGCCGTGGAAGCCAAAGAGAAAAGTGATACTGATAGTGAGTGAGACACAGGGGCTGTAGAAAAAGAGAGCTGGATGGAGACAGGACAGTAGAAATGAAAAATACAGGTGGGTGTATAACACTACCGTCTGCTACTGCTGTACCATAACCTTAAAGCTGGAAACAGGTTGTGAAATAAAACTATCTTGTTAAAGCAATTATGGCATAAAGCAACAGAGCAGTGTTACCCTCTGAGAGGAATTTTGTTCTGTTGACCGTGTTGTACCTAACGGAGGTGGCTTATCGGAAGTGAAAGTCAGAATTACGTAAATATTTGAACAATAACAAACGAAATTTTGCCTATCTGCACTGTTTAATGGATAAAAAATACAGTCGCCAGCCTAACTAGGCAAGAGAATGATTAACATTCTCGTTCAAGAAAATAGTTATTAGTAATTTTAATGGATAAACACAACCTATACTTTGTCACACGGGAGATCAGTGAACTCTGACACATACATTTGTTTACGTTAAGATTGAAGCTAGCAGCTAGAGCAGCACAAACTATTTGCAAAATTATAACAGATACCGAAACACACTATTACTTTCAGGGCTTACACAAACTGAATGGTCTTTATAACGTTATTATTACTATTCACTGCAGAATCATTAATTGGATATAGGTTAAGTCTCTCTCAGTTAAATACTTTACTATTTAAAATGAAAGTTAATTGGTATCCACTGAAAGGTTGCCTCTCACCATCATTTGAAGAAAGAAATTGTGATTTTCATAATTAATTGTCTTTCCGTTACTTGTTACCGAGCATTAACACAATAGACAAACTGTGGATCCAGTTATACTATTAATATGCACTTCCAATACACAAGAGAGGCAAACACTTAGCAATCATGAACATATAATTTCCTACTATTGCAGTTTTCCACTTTTCCTACAGCGAAACACAATGTTGACAAAATTGCAAGAAACTGACTCACCTTTTAGAATTTACTACAGATAGCAAGGTGATCATTTGCTAAGCAAAACTTTATAAGCCTCAGTCTTAAGAACTTTTCATTTTGAATTTGGCAACAACACATTCCTAAGCAGATTTAATAGGAAAATTATTTTCAGAAAGCATCATTTACTTTAACTCATCTCTTGCCACATTAACTTTAACTTTCTTTTTACTATGTTCAAGAGCCATTAATTAGCAAAACACTGGACTTTAATGTTCTTTCAGTAGGGATACTCGGTAATCACTTTAGTTCAAACGGAGAGGAACCTGAGAGGTGTTATGATAAGGAAAGAAAAATCAAGGTAGGTACATAAATTCAGTTATAAATTACCTTATATTTGAGCACACTAACACCTCCATTAAGCTGATCATTCACTGTATTTCATTGTAGCATTCCGATGCAATGAATTGCGCAATGTGGTGGCAACTGCATGTTGGTAGGTGGAATTGCAGGTAGAATTGCTGGACTCTGTCAGTTCTTGGTGGCGATGATAGATACAAATTCCAAAATAGTTCCAGCTATTTATCCATCTATCCGAGGCATTGGAAAGTAGCAGAAAAAGCCTCTCTCGGAACCAGCACAATATGCATCTTTTACATGGCAGTGCACAGTTTGGTAGCTCGTCCCCGACTCGTAGCTCGTCCCCGACTGACTCTTGTTCCACCTTTTCTACCCAGGCCAACCACATTTTGCGCGCGCTACACAGTTCCGTTCCCGAGGGGAACCACAACACCTCTTATACACAGAATACTAAGAACCCTAAGTGAGGATCAGCAGTTTACATAACAGCAAAAAACATTATAAATAAAACAGAACATTCGCACATATTGACATTTCTACAAAAAATTATTCACACAGAAATTACAATTATATACAGTAAGTTTTGTTCCCTCCAAATGGGACAAAGAATTTAAATAGCAGATACACTACATTGCATACATCAAATCATGACATCAAAGTTTTTACAAAGAAAGGAGTATACAATTTTGTGTTATCGATCCAAACACATTTACAGAAGCTCAACGATATAACATTAAACCAAAGCGAAAAAGCAAAATAAATCCGTGGAGTATTAGAGCTATGGTGTTACAGGTGGAGTACACACACAGACTGGGGGATTCTCTTCCTAGCCCGCTAACTTTAACATGTGGGTATAGAGGAGAGCGCCTTTTTTAAACATGTGGGTACAGGGGAGAAGTTGGCCCTGCCATAACTTTCGAGCTTTTGAAATGTGGTCAGCACAGTGGCAGTGGGAAACTTTTCCACCACTGTCTTCTAAAGAAGAATACATCCGCCTTTTTTGTGCTTCGACAGGGGTACTTTTTCACTGGTAGTGAAGCGCCAAAGAAACTGACATTGGCAAGCGTATTCAAATACAGAGATGTGTAAACACGCAGCATACGGCGCTGCGGTCAGCAATGCCTGTATTTTTTTTTTTTTTTTTTTTTTTTTTTGGCCATCAGTCTACTGACTGGTTTGATGCCGCGCGCCACGAATTCCTTTCCTGTGCTAACCTCTTCATCTCAGAGTAGCACTTGCAACCTACGTCCTCAATTATTTGCTTGACATATTCCAATCTCTGTCTTCCTCTACAGTTTTTGCCCTCTACCGCTCCCTCTAGTACCATGGAAGCCATTCCCTCATGTCTTAGCAGATGTCCTATCATCCTGTCCCTTCTCCTTATCAGTGTTTTCCACATATTCCTTTCCTCTCCGATTCTGTGTAGAACCTCCTCATTCCTTACCTTATCAGTCCACCTAATTTTCAACATTCGTCTATAGCACCACATCTCAAATGCTTCGATTCTCTTCTCTTCCGGTTTTCCCACAGTCCATATTTCACTACCATACAATGCTGTACTCCAGACGTACATCCTCAGAAATTTCTTCCTCAAATTAAGGCCGGTATTTGATATTAGTAGACTTCTCTTGGCCAGAAATGCTTTTTTTGCCATAGCGAGTATGCTTTTGATGTCCTCCTTGCTTCGTCCGTCATGGTTATTTTACTGCCTAGGTAGCAGAATTCCTTAACTTCATTGACTTCGTGACCATCAATCCTGATGTTAAGTTTCTCGCTGTTCTCGTTTCTACTACTTCTCATTAGCTTCGTCTTTCGCCGATTTACTCTCAAACCATACTGTGTACTCATTAGACTGTTCATTCCGTTCAGCAGATCATTTAATTCTTCTTCACTTTCACTCAGGATAGCAATGTCATCAGTGAATCTTATCATTGATATCCTTTCACCCTGTATTTTAATTCCACTCCTGAACCTTTCTTTTATTTCCAGCGTTGCTTCCTCGATGTACAGATTGAAGAGTAGGGGCGAAAGGCTACAGCCTTATCTTACACCCTTCTTAATACGAGCACTTCGTTCTTGATCGTCCACTCTTATTATTCCCTCTTGGTTGTTGTACATATTGTATATGATCCGTCTCTCCCTATAGCTTACCCCTACTTTTTTCAGAATCTCGAACAGCTTGCACCATTTTATATTGTCGAACGCTTTTTCCAGGTCGACAAATCCTATGAAAGTGTCTTGATTTTTCTTTAGCCTTGCTTCCATTATTAGCCGTAACGTCAGAATTGCCTCTCTCGTCCCTTTACTTTTCCTAAAGCCAAACTGATCGTCACCTAGCGCATTCTCAATTTTCTTTTCCATTCTTCTGTATATTATTCTTGTAAGCAGCTTCGATGCATGAGCTGTTGAGCTGATTGTGTGATAATTCTCGCACTTGTCAGCTCTTGCCGTCTTCGGAATTGCGTGGATGATGCTTTTCCGAAAGTCAGATGGTATATCGCCAGACTCATATATTCTACACACCAACGTGAATAGTCGTTTTGTTGTCACTTTCCCCAATGATTTTAGAAATTCTGATGGAATGTTATCTATCCCTTCTGCCTTATTTGACCGTAAGTTCTCCAAAGCTCTTTTAAATTCCGATTCTAATACTGGATCCCCTATCTCTTCTAAATCGACTCCTGTTTCTTCTTCTATCACATCAGACAAATCTTCACCCTCACAGAGGCTTTCAATGTATTCTTTCCACCTATCTGCTCTCTCCTCTGCATTTAACAGTGGAATTCCCGTTGCACTCTTAATGTTACCACCGTTGCTTTTAATGTCACCAAAGGTTGTTTTGACTTTCCTGTATGCTGAGTCTGTCCTTCCGACAATCATATCTTTTTCGATGTCTTCACATTTTTCCTGCAGCCATTTCGTCTTAGCTTCCCTGGACTTCCTATTTATTTCATGCCTCAGCGACTTGTATTTCTGTATTCCTGATTTTCCCGGAACATGTTTGTAGTTCCTCCTTTCATCAATCAACTGAAGTATTTCTTCTGTTACCCATGGTTTCTTCGCAGCTACCTTTTTTGTACCTATGTTTTCCTTCCCAAACTCTGTGATGGCCCTTTTTAGAGATGTCCATTCCCCTTCAACTGTACTGCCTACTGCGCTATTCCTCATTGCTGTATCTATAGCGTTAGAGAACTTCAAACGTATCTCGTCATTCCTTAGTACTTCCGTATCCCACTTCTTTGCGTATTGATTCTTCCTGACTAATGTCTTGAACTTCAGCCCACTCTTCATCACTACTATATTGTGATCTGAGTCTATATCTGCTCCTGGGTACGCCTTACAATCCAGTATCTGATTTCGGAATCTCTGTCTGACCATGATGTAATCTAATTGAAATCTTCCCGTATCTCCCGGCCTTTTCCAAGTATACCTCCTCCTCTTGTGATTCTTGAACAGGGTTTTCGCTATTACTAGCTGAAACTTGTTACAGAACTCAATTAGTCTTTCTCCTCTTTCATTCCTAGTCCCAAGCCCATATTCTCCTGTAACCTTTTGTTCTACTCCTTCCCCTACAACTGCATTCCAGTCGCCCATGACTATTAGATTTTCGTCCCCCTTTACATACTGCATTACTCTTTCAATATCTTCATACACTTTCTCTATCTGTTCATCTTCAGCTTGCGACGTCGGCATGTTTACCTGAACTATCGTTGTCGGTGTTGGTCAGCTGTCGATTCTGATTAGAACAACCCGGTCACTGAACTGTTCACAGTAACACACCCTCTGCCCTACCTTCCTATTCATAACGAATCCTACACCTGTTATACCATTTTCTGCTGCTGTTGATATTACCCGATACTCATCTGACCAGAAATCCTTGTCTTCCTTCCACTTCACTTCACTGACCCCTACTATATCTAGATTGAGCCTTTGCATTTCCCTTTTCAGATTTTCTAGTTTCCCTACCACGTTCAAGCTTCTGACATTCCACGCCCCGACTCGTAGAACGTTATCCTTTCGTTGATTATTCGATCTTTTTCTCATGGTAACCTCTCCCTTGGCAGTCCCCTCCCGGAGATCCGAATGGGGGACTATTCCGGAACCTTTTGCCAATGGAGAGATCATCATGACACTTCTTCAATTACAGGCCACATGTCCTGTGGATACACGTTACGTGTCTTTAATGCAGTGGTTTCCATTGCCTTATGCATCCTCATGTCGTTGATCATTGCTGATTCTTCCGCCTTTAGGGGCAATTTCCCACCCCTAGGACAAGAGATTGCCCTGAACCTCTATCCGCTCCTCCGCCGTCTTTGACAAGGCCGTTGGCAGAAATGAGGCTGACTTCTTATGCCGGAAGTCTTCGGCCGTCAATGCTGATTATTTATCAAAATTTAGGCAGTGGCGGGGATCGAACCCGGGACCGAAGACGTTTTGATTATGAATCAAAGACGCCTGTATAACAAGTGTCTAGCGCAATTCGTAGATGGCTGTGTACGGGTATGGAGACAATCTCATGAATCCATGGACCCCGCATGTCAGCAGGGGACTGATCAAGTTGGTGGAGGCTCTGTAATGGATTGCGCAATTGGAGTCATATGGGGCCTCCCATACGTCTAGATACCACTCTGACAGGTGACACGTACGTAAGCGTTCTGTCGTATCATCTGCATCAGTTCATGTGCATTCTGCATTCCGACGGACTTGGGCAATTCCAGCAGGACAATGCGACACTCCACCCGACCAGAAATGCTACAGAGTGGCGCCAGGAACACTCTTCAGAGTTTAAACACTTCCGCTGGCCACCAAGCTCCCCAAACATGAACATTATTGAGTATATCTGGTATACCTCGCAACGTGCTGTTCAGAAGAGATCTTCAACCCCTCGTACTCTTACGGATTTATGGAAACCGCTGCAGGATTGATGGCGTCAATTCCCTCCACCAGTACTTCAGATATTTGTCGTGTCTCTACCACGTCGTGTTGCCGCATTTCTCCGGGGTCCCTACACAACGTTAGGCAGGTTTACCAGTTTCTTTTTCTCTTCAGTGTACGTGCAAGACACTCAGTGGTTACGGCTACTACAAGACAACACAAGTTGGGAAACGGGACCCAATTTCTAGTAGTTTACTGTCGAGTTGAGATTATCACAAATGTTTTATTCCTATCTTACAGAAACTAGCAGTACGGCAATAAACAACCTTTTAAAACACGCCGCTAACGGCAATAAAGTAATTTATAGCAATACAACAATTTAAAAAAATTTAAAGAACATTAGTAAACAGGCTACTAAAGTACTAAAGTAAATACAGAACTTTGTTAATAAGGTACGGTGAGGTAGTGAAGATACCAACGTAAATACGGAACTTTGTTAATAAGGTACGGTGAGGTAGTGAAGCTACCAACACCGCCATTAAAAGAAGTTAAACAGGTCTCAGCAAACACACGATTAATGGCTATAAAAGGAATTTACAAACTTGGAGCAATTTAAAAAAAATTTAAACAAAAGTGTCCTGGAATATCATTAGAACATAACAGATATGACGGACCCGTGTAAGGCGGCCACAAATCACCCACTCAGGGATGCTCAGGCTAGGCACAATACTGACCAATTTAAATACGCCCGTAAACACAATTGCCACTCTCAGGCTGGTCACTGCACCGACTTTTAGCCAGCGAAAAACCTGTAATAAGATGGCTTAACTTGCTGACAGAATTAGAGCTAACCTCGTGCAAGGAAACATTACACCATACAGTCCTGAATGAGCGACCACATGATCAACCAACAAGAAGCATTAATTTACTCATAACCCACGACACAATAGCGAAACAATTAAACTGCCTAAACTACACCTCCCATCGGACAGTAACGAGAGGAGGAGGAAAGATCACTGTCTTCTATTACACCGGTGCCGGGGACAGGAAACCCGTTCGCCGGAAGCCACAAGGCAGAAGAGATGTTGGTTACACAAAATTATTACTTAATGATGAAACCTTCCACGAATTTAACTTGCAGTTATGCTCGAACAGGCAGTATACGACCTCCGATGGCAAGGATCCACACATCAGACCGCGCACGCGTCGCCAGTGTACCCAACACGCCACAGTCACGCGACAACACGCTCTGTCACCGGAGTTCACGTCTTCTGTGCAACGTTGATGGGTAGTGACCGCTCCTACATGTTAGGTGTCTCCTTTTTAAACTCCAGTGCTGAAACGGAGGACTTAAAGAAGCTTGTTAACATCCCACCAAGGCGAAATGAACAGCAACTACTCGTGGGGCGATTCTGTATACAACCAACCCGAGGGGAGCTCTTCCGTCAACTCGACCCGCTCGTTACACACAACCGACAT
Organism: Schistocerca piceifrons; assembly: GCF_021461385.2. Classification (NCBI taxonomy): domain Eukaryota; kingdom Metazoa; phylum Arthropoda; class Insecta; order Orthoptera; family Acrididae; genus Schistocerca; species Schistocerca piceifrons. The sequence goes on along the minus strand of NC_060146.1, from coordinate 68,059,524 downwards.
ACATCACATGGCGACTCGGTACAACCGACCACGCCTGCTTCGCGCTGGAGAGCCACACTGCCCTCCCGTGTCCACCACACTCTCCGCACGCAACGCCCCTACTTCCGCGCCACCACACGAGGTTACAACCGGTCAAAGATCTCACTTCCTCCATAGCAGTTTCCCGGAAGCAAAAACGCACATATAGATAGCAGAGAGAAAAGAGAACCAAGCAGTCAATGACAGACAACATATCAAACAAACATGTGAGGGGAAGAAAAGGAAAACCAATGCAATCTAAACACAAGGTGTAGCACGGATCAATACGCGGCTCAGTGCATGTTACTAGTCGAGTGTGCTGAAATGCGAATCATTTGCACAGAGGATCGAAAGGTTAGTGTAGAGGTACTGAATCTAATTCAGCACAAAAGAAATTTACGTCTTAAAATGGCTAAAATGAGCGGTCGGTCCATAGGACATATCCTGAAGCGTCAAGGAATCGTCAATCTCGTAACAGAGGGGAGTGTGGAGAGTAAAAGCTCTGGACGGAGACCACGGCTAGAACAAAGTAAGCAGGCTCAAATGGGGATAGGTTGCAGCAGTTTTTCAGTGATGAAGGGGCTTGCATAGACGGAAAACTGCAACAACAGTACACTTCACGTAATTCGACATTTGTTGCGAGCTGTGCCGTGAGATAGCAGTTTTAATTACCTGCATTGGTAACGCAAGTTAAGCAGTGCCGGGCTTGGCTAGCACTTGGATGGGCGACCATCCGGGTCTGCCATGTGTTCTCGGTAAGTGGGGATCACTCAACCCTTGTGAAGGCGGTTGAGGAGCTACTTGACTGATAAACCTGACAGCGACCGGAAGAGCGGTGTGCTGACCACAAGCCCCTCCATATCCGCATCCGCGGACGACCGCCGTCGGGAAGGATGACACGGCGGTCGGTCGGTACCGTTGGGCTTTGCGAGGCCTGTTCGGAGAGGGAGAGAGTGTATATCAGTACAAATCCTCCTGATATGATAAACCTCCAGTGAAAAAAGATTGTAGGAACAACTGAAAATTTTTGCGATCACGTTTCGACCCTAAATTTGCTGTAGAAAAAGCAAACTGTGGATTAGTTGTGACAGGAAGGACAGAAGAAAGGTTAAAGAGTGAGATTAAAATGATAAAAATTCAGGGTGAAAGGGTGTCAGAGTTAAGATTCTCTGAAGACATTGCTACATTGCTACCCTCAACGTAAGTAAAAGAGGCTAACAGAGACGCTGAACGGAATGGATGATGTAACGAGTACAGAATATGGGGTGGGAATAAACTGAACAGGGATTAATGTAATGAAAAGTAGCAGCAAAGAGATTAGCGATAAACTATGTTCGAGTATAATGACTTTTCTGGTAAACTAGAAATCTACCTTATAGGAATCAGCATGGGTTTCGAAAAAGACGATCGTGTGAAACCCAGCTCGCGCTATTCGTCCACGAGACTCATAGGGCCATAGACACGGGTTCCCAGGTAGATGCCGTGTTTCTTGAATTCAGCAAGGAGTTCGATACAGTTCCCCACAGTCGTTTAATGAACAAAGGAAGAGCATATGGACTATCGGACCAATTGTGTGATTCGATTGAAGAGTTCCTAGATAACAGAACGCAGCACGTCATTCTCAATGGAGAGAAGTCTTCCGAAGTAAGAGTGATTTTCGGGTGTGCCGCAGGGGAATGTCGTAGGACCGTTGCTATTCACTATATACATAAATGACCTTGTGGATGACACCGGAAGTTCACTGAGGCTTTTTGCGGATGATGCTGTGGTATATCGAGAGGTTGTAACAATGGAAAATTGTACTGAAATGCAGGAGGATCTGCAGCGAATTGACGCATGGTGCAGGGAGTGACAATTGAATCTCATTGTAGACAAGTGTAATGTGCTGCGAATACATAGACATAAAGATCCCTTATCATGTAGCTACAATATAGCAGGACGGCAACTGGAAGCAGTTAATTCCATAAATTATCTGGGAGTACGCATTAGGAGTGATTTAAAATGGAATGATCATATAAAGTTGATCGTCGGTAAAGCAGATACCAGACTGAGATTCATTGTAAGAATCCTAAGGCAATGTAATCCGAAAACAAAGGAAGTAGGTTACAGTACGCTTGTTCGCCCACTGCTTGAATACTGCTCAGCAGTGTGGGATCCGTACCAGATAGGGTTGATAGAGAAGATCCAACGGAGAGCAGCGCGCTTCGTTACAGGATCATTTAGTGGAAGACTGTGCAGGAGAGACGCTCAGTAGCTCGGTACGGGCTTTTGTTGAAGTTTCGAGAACATACCTTCACCGTGGAGTCAAGCAGTATATTGCTCCCTCCTACGTATATCTCGCGAAGAGACCATGAGGATAAAATCAGAGCCCACACAGAGGCATACCGACAATCCTTTTTTCCACGAACAATGGAATAGAAGGGAGAACCGATAGAGGTACACAAGGTACCCTCCGCCACACACCGTCAGGTGGCTTGCGGAGTATGTATGTAGATGTAGCAACTTATCGAAACCGATGACGATAAAGTAGATGAGATAGATGAATTCTGCGAACGTAGAAGCAAAATAACACATGACAGACGAAGCAACGAGGACATTAAAAGTTGAGTAGCACAAGCAAAGAGAGCATCCACGGTCAAAATTCAAATGGCTCTAAGCACTATGGGACTTAACATCTGAGATCATCAGTCCCCTAGAACTAGAACTACTTAAACCTAAATAAGGACATCACACACATCCATGCCCGAGGCAGGATTCGAACCTGCGACCGTAGCAGCAGAGCATCCATGGTCAAAAGAAGTCTACTAGGAGATGTGTTAGATGGCGATCAGTTTGGCTTTAGGAAAGGTAAAGGAACCAGAGAAGCAATTCTGACGCTGCGTTTGATAATGGAAGCAAGACGAAAGAAATAGCAAGACATGTTCATAGGATTTGACGACATGGAAAAAGCGTTCGACAGTGTCAAATGGTGCAAGATGTTAAGAAATTCTGAGAAAAATAGAGGTAAGCTATAGGGAGAGACGGGTAATATAGAACAGGTACAAGAACCAAGAAAGAATAATAAGAGTGGATGACCAACAACGAAGTGCTCGGATTAAAAACTGATGTAGTCTTTCGACACTACTATTCAATCTGGTCATCCAAGAAGCAATGATGGAAATAAAAGAAAGGTTCAGGAATGGAATCAAAATTCGAGGTGGAAGGATGTCAATGATACGTTTCGCTGATGACATCACTATACTGAGTGAAAGTGAAGAAGAATTACTTGACATGCTGAGTGGAATGAATAGTCTAATGAATGCTGAATATGGACTGAGAATAAATCGAAGAAAGACGAAAGTAATGAGAAGTAACAGAAATGAGAATAGTGAGGAACTTAGCTTCAGGATTGACGATCTCGAAGTAGATAAAGTCAAGGAATTCTGCTATCTAGGCAGCAAAATAACGATGACGAACGGAGCAAGGAGGGCATCAAAAGCAGACTAACACTGTCAGAAAGGGCATTCCTGCCCAAGAGGAGTCTACTAGTATCAAATATAGGCCTTAATTTGAGGAAGAAATTTCTGAGAATGTACGTTTGTAGCACGGCATTGTATGGTAGTGAAACATGAACTGTGAGAAAAACGGAACAGGAGAGAATCGAGGCATTTAAGATATGGTGCTGCACACGAATGTTGAAAATTATATCGATCCAGAGATAATTTTAAAGCAGAGTTGGATACAATAAAATTTATTGCCGCAGCCAATGGCTACAATCCAGTTCTTATTGACCACATCTTGCACAGGAAACAAAAACGGATAATTATACCCCTCCTCTATGCTCCACCTGCTTCCCCATCCACTGCCTGCAAGAAATGGTGTACATTACCATTTCTAGGTCAGGTATCACAGATTGTAGCCAAGGCACTGAAATCCTGCAAGTATAGGGTTTCCTACTATGTCAGGAACACGACAGCCCAGTATGTTTTTAATAGCAAAGACGAGATCCAGCTATTAGCCAACAGTGGGGTATACAAAATCACCTGTTGTGATCGTGACAAATTTTACATTGGTCAGTCAGGCAGAGACATATCAACTAGGCTGGCTGAACATGAACGCAGCTGGAGGTTGCAGAGTTCTGACTCTGCATTTGCTGAGCATGTACTGAGTGAGGGTCACAACTACCAGGCAGTGTCCCATGTACTTCACTTAGCAGACAAAGGCCATAAACTCAACCTGCTGGAAGCCCTGGAAATTAACAAACATCTTGCTCACAGTCCAGTTCTCATCCTAAATGACCAGACAACTCAACACTTCCCCTCTCCTAAACTTCATATAATCATCTTTGTTGTTCATTACTTCCCACACTCTCTCTTCCTACATATTTCCATTTTCCTGTATTCATTAAGTTGTTTTGTTTAAGTTATCTTTGTATTCCACATAGACTGTAGTTTCAATAGTTAAAGCTTTCTTTTAACTGGTAGTTGTATTATTGTCCATGTTTAACACCCCTTGTAGTTGTCTCATCAAATACTGTTCATATTTTACTTTGCTTTGATTATAATGTTAATGTTAAAATGCAGTACCACCACATTCTTAGACTGTAGGTTCCCGCAAACACCTCCATTTTTCTGCATTTATTTATTTCTGTTTATCTTATTGATATTGCTTAAGTTCCTTATGTATTCTGTATTTACATTGATAACTGTCTCCTTTTAATTTGTTGTGTATCACTCTCCATGTTTCATACCTCTTGATGCAGCCTTGTCTAGTACTAATTTTATTTTATTAGTTTTGTTTATTAATAGAAACTGTTATGTAGGCATGCTATTCCTATTTTGTGCTAAAGGTTTTCCTGTCTACTCCATTGTTATTCATGTACAGTTCAGTTTTTACTTTTTCATTGCAAATATGTTACTTACTGTATGTTCCTACATCAGTCTAGATGTGTTACTTCTCTTCCAGTGTTGTCTGCTAACATTTAACTTCTTTGGTGATAATACTCAGTAAATGTCTGAAGATGGCCTTGCAAGCCGAAAACCGGTTAACAATAAAAGTAATATTGTAGAACAAAAGCAAACTGGTGCATTTCATTTATTATAATGTTGTTCTACCAAGAACCGACGGAAGATTCTGTTAATATGAAATGATAAGGTAAGCAATGAAGAGGTTCTGTACAGAATCTGAGAGCAAAAAGAATATGTGGAAAACACTGACAAGGAGAAGGGACAGGATGATAGGACATCTGTTAAGACATCAGGGAATGACTTCCATGGTACCAGAGGGAGCTGCAGAGGGCAAAAACTGTAGAGGAGGACAGAGATCGGGATAGATCCAGCAAACAGTTGAGGACGTAGGTTGCAAGTGCTACTCTGAGATGAAGAGGTTATCACAGGAAAGGAATTCGTGGCGGGCCGCATCAAACCAGTCAGAAGACTGATAACAAAAAAAAAAGGTATCAAATGTAGGCCTTCATCTGAAGAAAAAATTTCTGAGAACGCGCTTTTGGAATCCGGAATTGTATCGTAGTGAATCACTGACTATGGGAAAACCGAAACAGAAGGTAATCGAAGAGTCTGAAGTGTGGTGCTACAGAAGAAAGTTAAATATTGCATTGGCTGATAAGATAAAAAAAACCTGCACAAGCGCGAGCAACACTCGCGCTTTCGGGTTCCGTACTAACTTATGTCTGGTGAGTGAATTTTTGAGTTAACGGAATAACTGACATTGAAACGTCCCCTTTGAACAATTATACTATAGGGCTTAACCTGACACACAATTTTTTTAGCGCAACGCAATCTGACTTTCAAAAAATCCCTACAAAAGAATGGCCCTGACTAACATTAACCTATACGTTTCACAAATCACTTACCTCACAAAAATCTTCGCTACTCAAGCTACTGCAATACAGCGAGCGCCACTACTGCCAGCTAAATAAAAGAGTCAAACTACTGAAGGCACTAACTACTAATAGGCATAGTTGGCAAATGAAAGATTTTAATAGAGAACAAACAATGTATTTACCTTAATAGTCATAATATATACAGCAGTTCATGACAAATTACAAAACTCCGCCATCTCTCTCCCCACATCCACCACTGCTGGCGGCTCACCTCCAACTGCGCAACGCTACGCGCTGTTCACATCCAGCTGCCGCTGCCCAACACTACAATGGCAGACAACAATGCAAACTACCCACAGACTGCACACAGCACAGCCAGTGATTTTTCATATAGAGCGCTACGTGGCGTTACCAATAAGAACACATAAACAGCCTACTTACAACATAAGTGGCCGTATATTTTGACTTCATTGACTAGGAAGCTTAAACGTTTTACACCGCTAAAAAGAAGGTAAACCCTGGCATTTGATATAAACTTCTACTCGTTGCTGAGAAAAAGAAGTCTTAACAGATATCTGTATCTTTTAATTGCATTGACTTAAAAGCTTCAATTTTTCCACTGGTAAGCGACCGTAGCCCTTAGTGGTGCACCTAAATATCAACTTGATATCTCTACACGTTGCTGAGAAAAGAGGGTTTTAACAGATGGACAACAAAATGAACCTACATACATCAAAAAAAGTTTTGCATCAAACCGGTTCCCAGAACACCTGAAGAGAGACATTGACTGTGGATATTGTATGACGGACACGGTCCCTTTGAGTGTTCAGAGATGTCTCTAAACCCTCCCAAAGATGTAAACAACCATGCATGAGCAGCGCCTATTAGACGGAGGGGTGCTGACAGCCGATCAGTTCCAATCATTCCACCAGGAAGGAGGTACACGGCTCGTTTTGTCTGTAGTTCAACCGTACCTAGACGGTCACTATCGGGTTCGATCGCACCCGCAATGTTACTTTGTGCCAGGAAGGGCTCTCAACAAGGGAAGTGTCCAGGCGTGAACCAAAGCGATGTTGTTCGGATTTGGAGGAGATACAGAGAGGCAGGAACAGTCGATGACATGCCTCGCTCAGGACGCCCAAGGGCTACTACTGCAGTGGATGACCGCCACCTACGGATTATGGCTTGGGGGAACCCTGACAGCAACGCCACCATGTTGAATAATGCTTTTCGTGCAGCCACAGGACGTCGTGTTACGACTCAAACTGTGCAATACAGGCTGCATGATGCGCAACTTCACTTCTGACGTACATCGAGAGGTACGTCTTTGCAACCACCGTGCAGCGTGGTACAGATGGGCCCAACAAAATGCCGGATGAACCGCTCAGGATTGGCATCACGTTCCCTTCACCGATGAGTGTCGCATATGCCTTCAACCAGACAATCGTCGGAGACGTGTTTGGAGGCAACCCGGTCAGGCTGAACACCTTAGACACACTGCCCAGCGAGTGCAGCAAGGTGGAGTTCCCTGCTGTTTTGCGGTGGCACTATATGGAACCTACGTAGGCCACTGGTGGTCATGGAAGGCGCCGTAACGGTTGTACGAGACGTGAATGCCATCCTCCGACCGATTGTGCAACCAGATCGGCAGCATATTGGCGAGGCATTCGTCTTCATGGACGACAATTCGCGCCTCCATCGAGCACATCTTGTGAACGACTTCCTTCAGGATAACGACATCGCTCGACTAGAGTGGCCAGACATGAACTCTATCGAACATGCCTGGGATGGATTGAAAAGGGTTGTTTATGGAGGACGTGACCCACCAACACTCTGGGGGAGCTACGCCGAATCGCCATTGAGGAGTGGGACAATCTGGACCAACAGTGCCTTGATGAACTTGTGGATAGTATGCCACGACGAATACAGGCATGCATCAATGCAAGAGGACGTGCTACTGCGTATTAGAGGTACCGGTGTGTACAGAAATCTGGACCACCACCTGTGAAGATCTCACTGTATGGTGGTACTACACGCAATGTGTGGTTTTCATGAGCGATAAAAACGGCGGAAATGATGTTTATGTTCATCTCTATTCCAGTTTTCTGTACTGGTTCCGGAACTCTCGAAACCGAGGTGATGTAAAGCTTTCCTTGATGTGTGTATACGGGGTTCGTTTCTATCAAGTGAGTTACGAAACCGTGAGAAATGAGGACGGTCTCTGCAGAATCAGCAAGGAGAGAAACATGATAGAAGAGAATCGAAGCGTTTGAGATGTGGCGCTGTAGAAGAATATTGAAAATTAAGTAGGCTTATAAGATAAGGAATAACGTGGTTCTCCGAAGAATCAGCAAAGAAAGGAATTTATGGAAAACACTGACAAGGATGGTGACACAAACAGTGGTTACGGCTACTACAAGACAACACAAGTTGGGAAACGGGGCCAAATTTCTAGTAGTTTAGTGTCGAGTTGAGATTTTCACAAATGTTTTACTCGTATCTTACAGAAACTAGCAGTACGGCAATAAACAGCCTTTTAAAACACGCCGCTAACGCCACTCAAAGTAATTTATAGCAATACAACCATTAAAAAATTTAAAGAACATTAGTAAACAGGCTACTAAAGTAAGTACAGAACTTTGTTAATAAGGTACGGTCTGGTAGTGAAGCTACCAACACCGCCATTAAAAAAATTTAACAGGTCTCAGCAAACAAACGATTAATGGCAATAAAACTTGGAGGAATTTTTAAAAAATTTAAAGAGAAGTCTCCTGGAATATCATTAGAACATAACAGATATGACGGACCCGTGTAAGGCAGCCACAAATCACCCACTCAGGGATGCCCAGGCTAGGCAGAATACTGACCAATTTAAATACGCCCGTAAACACAATTGTCACTCTCAGGCTGGTCACTACACCGACTTTTAGCCAGCGAAAACTTGTTATAAGGTGGCTTAACTTGCTGACAGAATTAGAGCTAAGCTCGTGCAAGGAAACATTACACCACACAGTCCTCAATGAGCGACCACATGATCAACCAACAAGAAGCACGAATTTACTCATAACACACGACAGAATAGCGAACCAAACTGCCAAAACTACACCTACAATCGGACAGCAACGAGAGGAGGAGGAAAGATCACTGTCTTCAATTACACCGGTGCCAGGGACAGGAAACCCGGTCGCCGGAGGCCACAAGGCAGAAGAGACGCTGGTTACACAAAATTATTACTTAATGATTAAACCTTCCACGAACTTAACTTGCAATTATGCTCGAACAGGCAGTACACGACCTCCGACGGAAAGAATCCACACATCCGACCGCGCACGCGTCTCCAGCGTACCCAGCACGCCACGGTCACGCGACAACACGCTCTGTCACCGGAGTTCACGTCTTCTCTGCAACGTCGACGGGTAGTGATCGCTCCTTCATGTTAGGTGTCTCCTTTTAAACTCCAGTGTTGAAACGGCGGATTTAAAGAAGCTTGTTAACGTCCCACCAAGGCGAAATGAACAGCAACTACTCGTGGGGCGATTCTGTATACAACCAACCCGCGGGAAGCTCTTCCGTCAACTCGACCCGCTCGTTACACACAACCGACATACATCACGTGGCGACTCGGTACAACCGACCACGCCTGCTTCGCGCTGGAGAGCCACACTGCCCTCCCGTGTCCACCACACTCTCTGCGCGCAACGCCCCTACTTCCGCTACACCACACGAAGTTACCACTGGTCAAAGATCTCACTTCCTCCATAGCAGTTTCCCGGAAGCAAAAACGCAGGTATCGATAGAGGGAAAAGACAACCAAGCAGCCACTTAATGACAGACAATATATCACACAAACATTTCGGGGGAAGAAAAGGAAAACCAATGCAATCTGAACACAAGGTGTAGCAAGAGTCGATACACGGCTCAGATGGTAGGGCATGTGTTACGACATCAAGGAATAACTTCCATGGTGCTAGACCATTGGTTTCCAACCTTCCTTAGACCACTACCCCAGAGTGCAATCAGATATTATCGAGAAGCCTCTCTACACCACTCCCACCTCCGCCGCCCCCACCCCCGCCATCATCAACTTTAACGCCTAACTAGACTTTTAGGATGAAAAAGAATTTTCTTTGAAAATCTTTGTTTTTTAAAATGATTAAACACACATGACATTTAGTTTGTGTGTCTGCTATGATGAATGATGAAACACTTCCCAGTGAATAGCGAAATGCGTAAAGAAAACTCACTATCCACAGTGAGGGTAGAAACCTGGTACAAAACATGCTTTCTCTGCGCTGCTCCTCACCTTAGCTGCATTTGCTTCACCCACACCATGCATCCCCATTTAAAATCTACATAGTTAAAATCTGTGCACTGTAGTTACTGTTTGTAAATGACTTGACAGCTAGACTCCTGAAGTGGCAGACACTGCAGATTTCAGTCTGTTAACGTTTTGCGGCTGACCACTCTGAAAGCAACAGTAATGATAATAGTTCTGTGTATAGCACTGTAGTATTGTGCTGTTCATATATCTCTTTTAAATTAATTAATGAAGCAACTTCTGGTCTACTGCAGGAACTATCTACAGCTTGCAGAAAACATTTTTATTTTAGCGTGTGTTACGTATGTCTTACTTTTACTTTCGTAGATGTATAGTTCAAAGTAAAAAAGTACATACACCATGTGATCAAAAGTATCCGGACACCTGACTGAAAATGACTTACAAGTTCTTGGCGACCTCCATGGGTAATGCTTCAATTTAATATGGTGTTGGCCCACCCTTAGCCTTGATGACAGTTCCACTCTCGAAGGCATACGTTTAGTCAGGTTCTGGAAGGTTTCTTGGGGAATGGCAGCCCATTCTTCACGGAGTGCTGCACTGAGGAGAAGTATCGATGACGGTCGGTGAGGTCTGGCGTTCCAAAACATCCCAAAGGTTCTATAGGATTCAAGTCGGGACTCTGCGCATGCCAGTCCAATATAGGTTCGCCATTGTCGTGTAACCACTCCGTCACAGGCCGTGTATTATGAACAGGTGCTCGATCGTGTTGAAAGATGCAATAGCCATTCCCGAATTGGTCTTCAACTGTGGGTAGCAAGAAGGTGCTTAAAACATCGATGTAGGCCTGTGTTGTGATAGCGCAACGCAAAACAACAAGGGGTGCAAGTCCCCTCCATGAAGAACACGACGATATCATAACACCACCGCCTCCAAATTTTATTGTTGGCACTACTCGCGCTGGCAGATGAAGTTCACCGGGAATTCGGCGTACCCACACCCTGCCATCGGATCGCCATATCGTGTATCGTGATTCGTCACTCAACACAACATTTTTCCACTGTTCAATCGCCCAGTGTTTATGCTCCTTACACCAAGCGAGGCGTCGTTTCGCATTTACCGGCTTGATATGTGGCTTATGAGCAGCCGCTCGACCATGAAATCCAAGTTTTCTCACATCCCGCCTAACTGTCATAGTACTTGCAGTGGAATCTGATGCAGTTTGGAATTCCTCGTGTGGTGGTCTGGACAGATGTCTGCCTGTTCAGTTGTCGGCGGTCTCTGTCAGTCAACAGACGAGGTCAGCCTATACACTTTTGTGCTGTACGTGTCCCTTCACGTTTCCACTTCACTGTCACTTCGGTAACAGTGGTCCTAGGGATGTTTAGGAGTGTAGAAATCTCGAATACAGAAGTATGACACAAGTGACACCCAATGACCTGACCACATTCGAAGTCCGTGAGTTCAGCAGAACGCCCCATTCTGCTCTCTCACGATGTCTAATGACTACTAAGGTCGTTCATATGGAGTACCTGGCAGTAGGCGGCAGCACAATGCACCTAATATGAAAAACGTATGTTTTTGGGAGTATCCGCATACTTTTTATCACGTAGTGTATATAATTGGTGGTCTATGTTAGGTGCTTGTGACATCCACTGCATGATGTCATGCATTAATGATAGTAACTGTTGTGTACATAGTTCCGCGTAGTCAGCGCGTACACAACTTTCCCACTAGAGCGAGCCCTGCTAAGCACAACAGCGCAGGCGCAGCGCTCGTCTGTCTCCGCACTATGAGATGGCGCTGCCATAGAGATGGACCAAATTCTGCTTCCGCCGATCCTGCTAATGTAGAACGTTTTCTCCTCGCATATCACACTTGCGCAGTGATACATGAACGCATGAGGTATTATAATGCGTGTACAGACCTCCGATTAGTCAGTCTGCATTTGTCTGCACCAGTTTGTACCAGTCTGTATTAGTCTGTACCAGTCTGTACAAGTTCTACATTTGCCTGTACCAGTCTATAGTCACGTTTCAGTCTGCGCCTAATAAGATTACCATATTCCTGTACATAGCCATGAAGATAAATGTATAGACACTTTTGTCAAGTATCAGAGATATATGTGAGAATAAGAATAACGTACCAGTACCAAAGGAACTTCAGATTGTCAATTGTAAATAGCACCCAGATCCAAGTTAAGTAATTTTTATGCTTGTTATTATTTTAATAAACGTGTGTGAAAATTAATCAAGTTCTGTGTAAAGTTGGTCACCATCAATCTGCTACTCTAAGCGTGCAAGTGGCATTTCTATGATCTAATCTAATGGCAGAAGATAAACACGCCACGATAAGACCAGGAGACATATTGCTGACACTCGCCTACTTCGTTAGAGCGACAAGTCAAATAATCTGATGGTGTGTGTACTGAAGGTCTTACAGTACGCACACCACAGTAACTGAGGAAAAAGTAATTCTTGATAACTTATATACGTGCATTGTGATGATAGTAATGATGTAAAAGTAATTTAGTTTCGTTACCGAAACACAATCAATCCTTTTGATTTTTTGTCCCTTACATAATCTCATTTTACTCCTCCGGGGGTAATTACCCCCAGGGTTGAGAACCACTGTACCAGAGGGAGCTCTCCACTGTGAAAACTTGAGCGGAATGCAGAGATTGTAATGCATCCAACAAATAACTGAGGTCGCAGGTTGCAAGTGGTGAAGAGGTTGGCACAAGAGAGAAATTCGTGGCGGGTCGTATGTAACCAGTCAGAAGACAGGTGACTCAAAGAGGAAACAGAAGGAAGAGCAAGTGGCAGAGCGGAACTCGTTGTCTGGGAGGGGGTGGTTGTAGTAGTGGAAACGCACCTGGAAGCTTTAATTACCACTTCGATAAAATCAAGCCGCGACCGTTGAACTTGCGGATTATGTTACACATGTTGTGTGTATTCACCATTCAATGTGATACGTTTTTGCCAATAGTGGATGACTCGGTGGAGACATCGGTTGTAAAGGCCTATTCAAATGGCTCTAAGTACTACGAGACTTAACATCTGAGTTCATCAGTCCCCTAGAACTTACAACTACTTAAAACTAATTAACCTAAGGACATCATACACATCCATGCCCGAGGCAGGATTCGAACCTGCGACCGTAGCAGCAGCTCGGTTCCGGACTGAAGCGCCTAGAACCGATCGGCCACGGCGGCCGGCCAAAGGTCTGCGACGCTTCCTCAAGAGATTTTGGTTGCACACTCGTGTGGCTGCCTGCTCTTTACAAGCCTGACTTCCCTGACAGTGCACAGTCTAGTCACGTTAAGGTGACCAGTTCCTGTGATCGACGAAACGTGCCACAACCATCCACAGACGGAAGTCTGAAGCGTTTGGAAAAAAGCGCAGGTCACTTCTGTATATAAGAAGGGTAATAGAACGAACCCGCAAAATTACAGACCAATACCCTTAACATCGGTTTGCTGCAGTATTCTTGGACATATTCTTAGTTACGAATGTAATAAATTTCTGTCCACGAATCAGCACGGGTTTAGAAAGCATCGCCAGTGCGAAACTCAGCTTGCACTTTTGTCACATGATACGAGGGGGGACCCAAAAGAAACCGGACTCCGAGGGCTAGATGGTGTTGGTAATGACTTTCATGAAACAGCTGTGCAGACGGCGTCATTGTAGAGCTGAACGTGCAAGTGTGGTATTGTGTTTCTCTGACTGTTGGCGGCTTACCTCTGCGAAGTCGTTATGGCAACTTTAAAAGAACAAAGAGTGTGCGTGAAATTTTGTTTGCTGCTTAAAAAAAAACTGCAACGGAGACACGTCAAATGCTTTAGGAAGCTTTCCAGGAGGACGCTATGAGCCGCACACAGGTTTTCGAGTGGTTTGGGCGCTTTAAACGTGGTGAGATGTGTGTTGAAGACCGAGCTCGTTCTGGACGCCCTTCAACATCGCGAAATGAGGAGAACATTGAAAAGGTTCGCCAAAAGATCAACGGGGATCGTCGCCAAACGATCAACCAAATTTCAGCAGAAACAGGAATCAGTTGGAGCTCGTGGCAGCGGATTTTGAGTGAGGATTTCCACATGAGACGTGTTGCTGCTAAATTTGTTCCACGCCTTCTCACACAGGAGCAAACAACTATCCGCATGAATGTGTGTCATGACTTGAAAACAGAGATTGCACGTGATCCAAACTTCTTGAACGAAGTCATTACAGGGGATGAGAGTTGGTGTTACGGGTATGACCCAGAAACCGAGCAAGTGTCAAGCCAGTGGAGGACTCCCAACTCTCCCAGACCAAAAAAAGCGAGGCAAGTGAGGTCGAGTGTGAAGACGATGATCATTGTCTTTTTGATGTTCGTGGAATTGTGCATCGGGAATTCGTACCCCCTGGCCAGACTGTTAACGAGCACTTTTACTTGGATGTTTTAAGGCGTCTGCGAGAGGATGTGAGGAGGAAACGCCCGGAACTTTGGCGATCAGGTGACTGGTTTCTGCATCACGACATCGCTCCAGCACACACGGCCTTACGAGTGACCCACTATTTGGCATCTCAGAGGTGGTCTGTCGTTCCCCACGCTCCGTATTCGCCGGGCCTACTAGCCCCGTGCGACTTTTTCCTGTTTCCACGAACGGAAAAAACGCTAAAAGGGGAGCGTTATGACGATGTGGAGGCGGTAAAAACAGCTTCGCAAAGAGCACTGGACAATATCAAGCTTGAAGAGCTCCAAACATGCTTCCAACAGTGGGAAAAGAGACTTGACAAGTGCATCGCATGTAATGGAGAGTATTTTGAAGGTGGCTGAAGTAATTTTGTAAAAAGGTTCATCAATAAATTTTTTATGACAACAATCCGGTTTCTTTTGGGTCCCCCCTCGTATACCACGAACTACGGACGAAGGACAACAGCAGTCTGCATATTTCTTGATTTCCGAAAAGCATTTGACACGATGCGACACTGAAGACGGAATAGGATCGCAGGTAGGTGAATGGCTCGAAGACTGCTTAAGTAATAGAACCCAGTACAGTGTTCTAGACGGCGCATGTTCATCAGAGCCTAGGATATAGTCATGAGTGCCCCATAGGAGTGTGATAGGACCGCTCTTATTCTCTATGAGGCCGGCCGGTGTGGCCGAGCGGTTATAGGAGCTTCAGTCTGGAACCGCACGACCGCAGCCGCAGAAAGTTGCTCCTCTTGTCCGTCTGATTATTTATGCTCATAGAGAATGGTTCAAATGGCTCTGAGCACTACGGAACTTAACATCTGTGGTCATCAGTCCCCTAGAACTTAGAACTACTTAAACCTAACTAACCTAAGGACATCACACACATCCATGCCCGAGGATGTTAACAAATTTCTCTTCTTCAGAAGCGCTTTCCTTGCCATTGCCAGTCTAGATTTTATATCCTCTCTACTTCGACCATCATCAGTTATTTTCCTCCCGAAATAGCAAAACTCCTTTACTACTTTAGGTGTCTAATTTCCTAATCCAATTCCCTCAGCATCACCCGACTTAATTTGACTACATTCCATTGTCCTCGTTTTGCTTTTGTTGATGTTCATCTTATATCCTCCTTTCAAGACACTGTCCATTCCGTACAGCTGCTCTTCCAACTCCTTTGCTGACAGAATTACAATATCATCGGCGAACCTCAAAGTTTTTATTTCTTCTCCATGGATTTTAATACCTACTCCGAACTTTTCTTATGTTTCCTTTATTGGTTGCTCAATGTACAGATTGAATAACATCTGGGATAGGCTACAACCCTGTCTCACTCCCTTCCCAACCACTGCTTCCCCTTCATACCCCTCGACTCTTATAACTGCCATCTGGTTTCTGTACAAATTGTAAATAGCCTTTCACTCCCTGTATTTTACCCCTGCCACCTTCAGAATTTTAAAGAGAGTATTCCAATCAACATTGTCAAAAACTTTCTCTAAGTCTACAAATGCTAGAAACGTAGGTTTGCCTTTCGTTAATCTTTCTTCTAAGGTAAGTCGTAGTGTCAGTATTGCCTCAAGTGTTCCAACATTTTTGAGGAATCCAAACTGATCTTCCCCGAGGTCGGCTTCTATCAGTTTTTCCATTCGTCTGTAAAGAATTCGCGTTAGTATTTTGCAGCTGTGGCTTATTAAACTGATAGTTCGGTAATTTTAGTCCCCCTCATTCTTATACTATTGCGATTAACCTTTCCTGATGAACGTAAGGCTTCTTTGTTGGTGAATATTAGCTTGGAGGCGAAATGTTCGTCCTCAAGCTTTGTCACCATTTGTCAGCTGATGGGCAAAATGCAAAATCGGTGAGTTTACGGTCCTAATCATGCATCAATCATATTTTTACACGTTATACTTTGGAAAAGACAGAACTCTAAAAGTAAATGAATCATTTATAGCAACCCTGTGTGTTTGGTTCAATGGAAAGAGAACTATATAAATTGAATAAGACAAAACAAATAATGTAGCAGACAGCTTTTTCCAGCGGTACATGTGAGAAAACTTGTAACCGGTATGTAGTGCATTTGAAAACTAAAAAGATAATTCATACTAATCCTTACTAAACTGAGACCTAGTACTTTGTTCCTCCTACCCTGTCAAATTGTTGCTCGCTTTTTGGGAAGTTTTGTGCTACGGAGCAAGCCCATACAGCGGAAGCGCCAGTTTCCTCACAGCCACGAATAGGTCTGTGGTTTCGACGACGGAAGCGGGAATTCGTGGCGGTGGAGGAATCACCAGCGGGAAATGAGATACGACGGTCTTTGTACAGAAAATGGGAGCGCCCGTGACTTCACGTAGCGTTTCGCGGAAGTACGGCAGCGTCTGCTGCGCGTGGACTCAGAAATAGCTGTGAGCTCTCTGTCTGGGAAGACAATGCAACGCGTGGACTACTCCGTCCGGTGCGCGACCGAGTCGTTTAGGTTTCGCGGTCGGCCAAAACGCGGCCACATTTCCTTCTTTAGCACTCGCGGTTCGCCGCAGTGTTATCAGTTATACTGCCACGATTAAATAGTGACGTAGAATTAGCACAAAGGAGTCAGCCCCCGGTAGCTGAGTGGTCACAAGGGTGCCCGATGTCTATGTCACTCTTTGCTATAGCAATCGAGCCATTACTTTTTCGCCTGAGCCACAACCTACAAGGATTCACTACACGCGGCCGTAGGATTGTCTGCAGGGCATATGCCGATGACGTTGCATTTATTGTCAAAGACAACGACGACATAATAAACAAATATGACCAAGCATCTGGTGCGAAACTGAATAGAAATAAGTCTGGCATAATGAATATTGGAAGAGGATTAGGAGTTCCCATTCATCGGGCAATAAAGGAAATTGTCACCATGACATGTCTTGGGGTGGAGTATACAAGGAATATTCGGCAGACCATCGCAGTTAATTACAGAAGAATCCTCACACCATCCGTGCTAGTATACGTCAGCACAATCTCCGTACTCTTGATGACATACAAAGAGTGGCTCTCCTGAACATCTATTTATCCTCTAAATTAAATTACGTGGCGCAAGCCCAGCCAATGCCGAGGGAAGTGGTGAACGGGATTTTGGCTGCTTTTGGCCACTTCGCCAGCCGCGGCCACATCTTCAAATACCAAACGTTGACTCTACCGACTGACAACGGAGGATTGAACCTCACAGACGTGTACAATAAAGCACAAGCGTTGTACGTCTGTAAAACATATAAACTGTGGAAGCGGTCAGTCAACAGTGTCACCGCATTCTTGTTAAATGAAATAGCGCCGGCCAGCCAGGACGCCCCAATAGACGTTCACCACATCCCAAATGAACTTTACCACCTAAAACATTTCTTCGTAGAATATAGCTGCATTAGACTGGGAACACCCGAGAAAGATGTCATCAAAATCAAGAAAATATACCAAGACTTAAAAGAACTTTCAGACCAAGAACATCATAGAACAAAAATACGTCGGCGTGGTACCTGGAAGAATATACACCACCCGCATTTACCAACAAAAGTGCGGTCATTGTGGTACTATTTTGTGAATAGAAAATTTCCAACGAACTCCAGACTACATTCCATTCATCTGGCTGATTCCCCTTTGTGTACCACTTGCAACCTGATTGACACAGATGAACATCAATTTGTCTGTGGAAATACAAATAATATATGGTTGTCAATCAGAAAAAAATTAGCAACTATGCAGAGAAAACCGCCGTATTTGATAACGCCATCGTGCCTTTTATATCCGGAAGAAGAACTGTACCCCACGGGAAGAAAAATGCCGTCAACTGGTTGAAGGGACATGCGGTATTTTACCTGCTGTCCAGTAAAGAATGGAGCGAAGGAGATTTTTGGACGTACATCTCCAACCAGCATCACAAGCTACTTCGCATGAATAATTATTATGATACATACACCAACTTGGTTCAAAATGGTTCAAATGGCTCTGAGCACTATGGGACTTAACATCTGAGGTCATCAGTCCCCTAGAACTTAGAACTACTTAAACATAACTAACCTAAGGACATCACACACATCCATGCCCGAGGCAGGATTCGAACCTGCGACCGTAGCGGTCGCACGGTTCCAGACTGAAGCGCCTTTAACCGCGTGGCCACACTGGCCGGCTACGCCAACTTCCTCAGAAGAACAGTCATGTGAACTCCATTTTCGATGATGCGATTCAGAACACGAAGAAACGAGAGACAATTTGATCTTTGAAAAACAAAAAAAAATACGATCAAGTGACGAACATTACTATCTGGTTTAGACTTGGATTTTTTCTAAAATGTCAAGGAACCTGTAATTAATTTTAGTTTGTTTTATTACTTTTAGATGTCAGTTGAAAATAATGTACTACTGTGGAATGTCATGACCAATAAATTGGGAAAAAAAGTGGTCAGCGCGACAGAATGTCAATCCCAAGGGCCCGAGTTCGATTCCCGGCTGGGTCGGAGATTTTCTCCGCTCAGGGACTGGGTGTTGTGTTGTCCTAATCATCATCATTTCATCCCAATCGACGCGCAAGTCGCCGAAGTGGCGTCAAATCGAAAGACTTGCACCCGGCGAACGGTCTACCCGACGGGAGGCCCTAGTCACATGACATGTATTTTAGCACAAAGAACAGAATATGCATCAAGATTCATTGCTTTTCATTGCGCCCAACAAACTCAGCTCGTTCTATTCGCCCACGAGACCCAGAAGACAGTAGGTATCGAAGTCTGGGTTGATGCTATGTTCTTAGCAATCCGGAAGTTGTTGCACAAAGCTCCTTACTTTCACCTGGACAGAATGAGATCCTTTATATACACTGCTGATGCACCCACAAAAGCTGTCAGATGTCCGCGTTAACACAAACATCACACTGCAGGCTGTTAACGAAGGTACGGGCGTACAGAATAAATTCCCAGATATGTGAGTGGCTCGAATACTTCTTCAGTGGCTCGACGGCGTGAGTTAATCAGAGACAAGGGTATCGTTAGCAGTGCCCCAGGGAAGTGTGATAGGATGTGTATTATTTTCCGTCCACACAAATGATCTGGCGAGCAGAGTGGGCAGCAATTCGAGGTTGTTTGCTGCTGATGATGCGGTTTACGGGAAAGTGTCGAAGTTGAGTGACTCTAGCAGCATAGAAGATGACTTAGATAAAATTTGGCGAGCAGAGTGGGCAGCAATTCGAGGTTGTTTGCTGCTGATGATGCGGTTTACGGGAAAGTGTCGAAGTTGAGTGACTCTAGCAGCATAGAAGATGACTTAGATAAAATTTCTGGTTGGTATGAGGAAAGAAGGGAAAGCAGAAAGATGGAAGGAGTATATAGAGGGTCTATACAAGGGTGATGTACTTGAGGACTATATTATGCAAATGGAAAAGGATGTTGATGAAGATGAAATGGGAGATACGATACTGCGTGAAGAGTTGAACAGAGCACTGAAAGACCTGAGTCGAAACAAGGCCCCAGGAGTAGACAACATTCCATTGGAACTACTGACGGCGTTGGGAGAGCCACTACAAACAAAACTGTCCCATCTGATGAGCAAGATGTATGAGACAGGCGAAATACCTTCAGACTTCAAGAAGAATATAATAATTCCAATACCACAGAAAGCAGGTGTTGAAAGATGTGAAAATTACCGAACTATCAATTTAATAAGTCACAGCTGCAAAATACTAACGCGAATTCTTTACAGACGAATGGAAAAACTGGTAGAAGCGGACCTCGGGGAAGATCAGTTTGGATTCCGTAGAAATGTTGGAAAACGTGAGGCAATACTGACCCTACGACTTATCTTAGAAGAAAGAGTAAGGAAAGGCAAACCTACGTTTCTAGCATATTTAGACATAGAGAAAGCTTTTGACAATGTTGACTGGAATACTCTCTTTCAAATTCTAGAGGTGCCAGGGATAAACTACAGGGAGCGAAAGGCTATTTACAATTTGTACAGAAGCCAGATGGCAGTTATAAGAGTCGAGGGACATGAAACGGAAGCAGTGATTGGGAAGGGAGTGAGACAGGGTTGTAGCCTCTCCCCGATGTTATTCAATCTGTATATTGAGCAAGCAGTAAAGGAAACAAAAGAAAAATTCGGAGTAGGTATTAAAATCCATGGAGAAGAAATAAAAACTTTGAGATTCGCCGATGACATTGTAATTCTGTCAGGACTTGGATAGCAGTTGAACGGAATGGACAGTGTCTTGAAAGGAGAATATATGATGAACATCAACAAAAGCAAAACGAGGATAATGGAATGTAGTCGAATTAAATCGGGTGATGCTGAGGGAATTAGATTAGGAAATGAGACACTTAAAGTAGCAAAGGAGTTTTGCTATGTGGGGAGGAAAATAACTGATGACAGTCGAAGTAGAGAGGATATAAAATGTAAACCGGCAATGGCAAGGAAAGCGTTTCTGAAGAAGAGAAATTTGTTAACATCCAGTATAGATTCAAGTGTCAGGAAGTCGTTTCTGAAAGTATTTGTATGGAGTGTAGCCATGTATGGAAGTGAAACATGGACGATAAATAGTTTGGACAAGAAGAGAATAGAAGCTTTCGAAATGTGGTTCTACAGTAAAATGCCGAAGATTAGATGGGTACATCACATAACTAATGAGGAGGTATTGAATAGAATTGGGGAGAAGAGGAGCTTGTGGCACAACTTGACTAGAAGAAGGGATTGGTTGGTAGGACATGTTTTGAGACATCGAGGGGTCACCAATTTAGTATTGGAGGGCAGCGTGGAGGGTAAAAATCATAGAGGGAGACCAAGAGATGAATACACTAAGCAGATTCAGGTTGCAGTAAGTACTGGGAGATGAAGAAGCTTGCACAGGATAGGGTAGCATGGAGAGCTGCATCAAACCAGTCTCAGGACTGAAGACCACAACAACAACAATGAAGAAAGGCACGCAGCTCTAGCTGTAAAAGAATGTAAATGCGCATGACTGAGCGAGGTGGCGCAGTGGTTAGCACACTGGACTCGCATTCGGGAGAACGACGGTTCAAACCCGCCTCTGGCCATCCTGATTTAGGTTCTCCGTGATTTGCCTAAATAGCTTCAGGCATTGAAAGGACACGGTCGTCATCCTTTCCCCAACCTTTCCTACTCCGATGGGACCGATGACCTCGCTGTTTGGCCGTCTCCCCCAAAACAACCAACCTTAATGCAGATGAGAAGAAAAAAAAGCAAACCTTTAACTTTCGGATGCGGTATTATCAGTGTCCTGATTGACCCAGTCACGTAATTTAAATATCTGGGCGTAATGTTGTAAAACGATATGAAATGGAAGGAGCATGAGAGGACTGTGGCAGGGAAGGTGAATGGCCGACTACCGTTTATTGGGAGAATTTTGCGAAAGTGTGGTTAATCTGTCGCTTGTGCGATCTATTCTTGTCTACTGTTCTAGTATGTGGGAACCGCAAAAGACCAGGTAAAGGAAGACATCAAACGAAATCATATACGGGCTCCTACGCAAGTATTGCGGGGATGCTTCAGGAACTCAAATGGGGATCTCTAGAGGAAAGGTGACAGTATTGAGAAAATTTAGAGAATCTGTTTTTGAAGACGACTGCAGAACGATTCGACTGCCGCCAACATATATTTCGCGTAACGACCACGAAGACAAGATGGAAGAAATAAGGGCTCATACGGAGGCAGGGTTGTTCTTATCAGAATCGTCAGCATAGTTCACCTATACATGCCGACGTCGCAAGCTGAAGATGAAGAGATAGAGAAAGTGTATGAGGATAGTGAAAGGGAAATACAGTATGTAAAGGGGAATGAAAATCTAATGGTCATGGTGGACTGGAATGCAGCTGTAGGGGAAGGAGTAGAAGAAAAGGTTACAGGAGAATATGGGCTTCGGATAAGGAATGAGAGGGGAGAAAGACTAACTGAGTTCTGCAACAAGTTTCAGCTAGTAATAGCGAATACCCTGTTCAAGAATCACAAGAGGAAGAGGTAAACTTGGAAAAGGCCAGGTGACACGTGAAGATTTCAGTTAGATTACATGATGGTCAGACAGAGATTCCGAAATCAGATACTAGATTGTAAGGCGTACCCAGGAGCAGATATAGACTCAGATCACAATATAGTAGTAATGAAGAGTAGGCTGAAGTTCAAGACACTAGTCAGGAAGAATCAATACGCAAAGAAGTGGGATACGGAAGTAGCCGGCCGTTGTGGCCGAGCGGTTCTAGGCGCTACAGTCTGGAAACGCGCGGCCACTACGGTCGCAGGTTCGAATCCTACTTCGGGCATGGATGTGTGTGATGTTCTTAGGTTAGTTAGGTTTAAGTAGTTCTAGGAGACTATGACCTCAAAAGTTAAGTCCCATAGTGCTCAGAGCCATTTGAACCATTTTGATACGGAAGTACTAAGGAATGACGAGATACGCTTGAAGTTCTCTGAGGCTGTAGATACAGCAGTAAGGAATAGGTCAGTAGGCAGTACAGTTGAAGAGGAATGGACGTCTCAAAAAAAGGACCATCACAGAAGATGTGAAGGAAAACACAGGTACAAAGAAGGTAACTGCGAAGAAACCATGGGTAACAGAAGAAATAATTCAATTGATTGACGAAAGGAGGAAATACAAAAACGTTCCGGGAAACTCAGGAATACAGAAATTCAAGTCGCTGAGCAATGAAATAAATAGGAAGTGCAGGGAAGCTAAGATGAAATGGCTGCAGGAAAAATGTAAAGACATCGAAAAAGAAATGATTACCGGAAGGACAGACTCCGCATACCGGAAAGTCAAAACAACCTTTGGTGACATTAAAAGCAACGGTAGTAACATAAAGAGTGCACCGGGAAATCCACTGTTAAATTCAGACGAGAGAACGGATAGGTGGAAAGAATACATTGAAAGCCTCTATGAGGGTGAAGATTTCTCTGATGTGATAGAAGAAGAAACAGGAGTCGATTTAGAAGAAAAAATGGTTCAAATGGCTCTGAGCACTATGGGACTTAACATCTTAGGTCATCAGTCCACTAGAACTTAGAACTACTTAAACCTAGCTAACCTAAGGACATCACACACATCCATGCCCGAGGCAGGATTCGAACCTGAGACCGTAGTAGTCTCGCGGTTCCCGACTGCAGCACCTAGAACCGCACGGGCACCGCGGCCAGCGATTTAGAAGAGATAGGGAATCCAGTATTAGAATCAGAATTTAAAAGAGCTTTGGAGGACTTAAGGTCAAATAAGGCATCAGGGATAGAAAACATTCTATCAGGATTTCTAAAATCGTTTGGGAAAGTGGCAACAAAACGATTATTCACGTTGGTATGTAGAATGTATGAGTCCAGTGACATACCGTCTCACTTTTGGAAAAGTATCATGCACACATTTCCGAAGGCTGCAAGAGCTGACAAGTACGGGAATTATCGCACAATCAACTTAACAGCTGTTACATCCAAGTTGCTTACAAGAACAATATACAGAAGAATGGAAAAGAAAATTGATGCACTAGATGACGATCAGTTTAGCTTTAGGAAAAGCTCTACAATGTGGCGCATTTTTCATTGTCATATCTAATGTGGGTTTTTTTTTCCTTGGTCTTTGAAATCAGGGAGGTTTGAGTGGAACACCCTGTATTTCTATTTTTGCTTGTTCTTACTATGATATGCACTTTTTTTGTATGGAGTCTAATGATTTGCACATTCTCACACTTAACTCGATTTTCCGACACACGAATATTTTTGTAAATGTAATCGCTTTTGCTTCGAAAGCGAATGTATTGAAAATTCTTGCCGTTTGCGGCTCAGATGCAGCAGCAATTCTGAAACAGGTTTCTTGTGTGTTAGGAAACAGTTTTAATGCTTTTGAAGGTTTATTATCGTGTCTGTGTGGTTTTATCTTTAGCTACAGTTGTGATGGCTTATATGGCACGTTAAATAATCTAGGTATTTTGTTAAGTACAGGTATCTTATGTATCACATTTTCTGGTTTGATTGGATGTGTAGTGTTGAAAATTTTACATTACTGAGCATATACGAGACAACGCCCATCTGCATAAAGTCAGATCCCCTACAGTTTATTGGCAATTTTTTTCTTAAAGGAAAACGACATTCTTCAGTAATATCTCTACGTTACAAAAGAATTGTAAACAAACTGTACTGAGGTTTACCATGTCATACCTGCGAGGATCCTTAGGAAACAAGAGAAAGTCAAATGTGGCGTAATTTTTTTAGTTAGTGACGATTTTTGTTGTACTATGTACGCTCCCTTCTGTAAAAATCAATGTAAACGTTACTATTTGCACTCATCCAATATTGTATTCAAAAGTGTAGCGTTTTGCCTGCTTGGAGCGTGTTGTTGCCGTCTATAACAGACATGAACAGGAGCATCGTGAATGAATGTGGTAGATTGTGGCTGTTCAACATCTCCTGTAGCGATTATGATCTTCAGTGATGAATCAAAATTGTATGTTACGTATGTCTTTAAAAATTGCTTTCAGTCTACTGGCCACACTAGAGTGAAGTTCAGTTTGTATTAAATTCGTTGATATTTTTAATACTTGGCATATACTGGTACAACTCTCGTGAAAATAAACGTATTTGAAGCGTTTTTGAGAATAATTAATAATCTTTGCCATGCCTAAGAAAAATGGGCCTATTGTAGAAATTTTACTCAACTGATTAATTATACTGAAAAAGTCATGAATCTGCACGAAGAACTAAAGATTACACAGAAAACCTTTGGTTTTATAATACTTCGTCGAGATGCATTTAGAAAAACGTGTTTTGGTGTTTGAAAGAACGGAATAAGGCATAAATTGAATGTGGATGATATATCCCAGTTATCTGAAAATAACCGTAGGGTATATACATGTCGAAAACTTTTAATTTGAAGTGTAACTGCTGGTGCAGAAACCACCGATTCACAGTTTTGGTTGAGTTTCTGATTAAATATCGTTGGTTGGCTGAGCAACGAATAGAGTCAACAAGAAAATTACAAATGCTTGTGGTATAGACTATAAAAAAGATTTTAATTTTTCTCCATTTTCTTGTTCCAGTGAGGTGAACCAGCAGCTTACCTCATTAACAATGGACAGTGAGAAAGTATTAAATATCGGAACAAGTTGTGGTGGAGGTGGGGCAGCACACAGTCAGCTCTTCAACTATAATCTTTAGCAACGTTTGATACTTTCATGAGGGATTCAGTGCTCAGCATAGGTCAACCAAAGATATACATTGATACAAAGATATACATTGATCGCGACCGGGCCGAATATCTCACGAAATAAGCGTCAAACGAAAAAACTACAAAGAACGAAACTTGTCTAGCTTGAAGGGGAAAGCCAGATGGCGCTATGGTTGGCCCGTTAGATGGCGCTGCCATAGGTCAAACGTATATCAACTGCGTTTCTTTAAATAGGAACTCCCATTTTTTATTACATATTCGTGTAGTGCCCTACGTAAAGAAATATGGATGTTTTAGTTGGACCACTTTTTTCGCTTTGTGATAGATGGCGCTGTAATACTCACAAACATATGGATCACTATTTTAGAGAACAGTTGGTAACAGGTATGTTTTTTTACATTAAAATACAGAACGTAGGTACGTTTGAAAATTTTATTTCGGTTGTTCCAATGTGATATACATGTACCTTTGTGATCATTTCTGTTACAGCGTGATTACCTGTAAATACCACATCAATGCAATAAATGCTCAAAATGATGTTCACCAACCTCAATGCATTTGGCAATACGTGTAACGACATTCCTCTCAACAGCGAGTAGTCCGCCTTCCGTAACGTTCGCACATGCATTGACAATGCCCTGACGCATGTTGTCAGGCGTTGTCGGTGGATCACGATAGCAAATATCCTTCAACTTTCCCCACAGAAAGAAATCCGTGAACGTCAGATCCGGTGAACGTGCGGGCCATAATATGGTGCTTCGACGACCAGTCCACCTGTCATGAAATATGCTGTTCAATACCGTTTCATCCGCACTCGAGCTATGCTGGTCATCCATCATGTTGGAAGTACATCGCCATTCTGTCATGCAGTGAAACATCTTGGAGTAACATCGGTAGAACATTACGTAGGAAATCAGCATACATTGCACCATTTAGATTGCCATCGACAAAATGGGGACTAATTATCCTTTCTCCCATAATGCCGCACCATACATTAACCCGCCAAGGTCGCTGATGTTCCACTTGTCGCAGCCATCGTGGATTTTTCCGTTGCCCAATAGTGCATATTATGCCGGTTTACGTTACCGCTGTTGGTGAATAACGCTTCGTCCCTAAATAGAAAGCGTGCATAAAATCTGTCATCGTCCCGTAATTTCTCTTGTGCCCAGTGGAAGAACTGTACAAGACATTCAAAGTTGTCGCCATGCAGAACCTGATGCATAGAAATATGGTACGCGTGCAATCGATGTTGGTGTAACATTCCCAACACTTACGTTTTTGAAATTTCCGATTCTCGCGCAATTTGTCTGCTACTGACGTGCGGATTAGCCGCAACAGCAGCTAAAACACCTACTTGGGCATCATCATTTGTTGCAGGTCGTGGTTGACGTTTCACATGTGGCTGAACACTTCCTGTTTCCTTAAATAACGTAACCATCCGGCGAACGGTCCGGACACTTGGATGATGTCGTCCAGGATACCGAGCAGCATACATAGCACACGCCCGTTGCGCATTTTGATCACAATAGCCATACATAAACACGATATCGACCTTTTCCGCAGTTGGTAAATGGTCCATTTGAACACGGGTAATGTATCACGAAGCAAATACCGTCCGCACTGGCGGAATATTACGTGATACCACGTACTTACGCGTTTGTGACTATTACACCGCCATCTATCACAAAGCGAAAAAAGTGGTCCAACTAAAACATTCAGATTTCTTTACGTAGGGTACTACAGGAATATGTAATAAAAAATGGGGGTACCTATTTAAAAAAAACGCTGTTGATGTCCGTTTGACCTATGGCAGCGCCATCTAGCGGGCCGACCATAGCGCCATCTGGTTTCCCCCTTCAAGCTAGACAAGTTCGTTCTTTGTAGTTTTTTCGTTTGATGCTTATTTCGTGAGATATTTGGCACGGTCACTATCAATGGACCACCCTGTATATATGGACTACAATATGCAGAAAAGACATATCTAACAAAGTGAAAATTTTCAGTAAACACAAAAAACTTCATAGATATTTTTGAGACACGAAGTTTCTGTGGATTTGCTGTCACATTTAGTCACAATGATGAATGGGAAATTACTCTGATAAGTGACGTATGACTAATGCGATTGCAATAATGACAGAGGAAATGTTACGAAGGACTTGGCAAGAAATTGAATATAAACTCGATATTCTTCGTGCTAGAAATGGTTCACATGTAGAGGTGTATTGATAATAAATAAATAAATTCTTTGAGATGCTCTACAATGAGGTGAATTTTTCATTGTCGTATCAAGGAATTAGTGTGCATTGTATATACACTATATATGCCTTATTTGAAAAGTTTGACTGTTACAGTCATAGGGTTTTTAAAAATTGTGATGAAATAAACAATACATTGTAAGAAAAGCTTTGATAATATTATTTCAAAGATGGATATAGATAATAATCAAAACTTCAGAAAAACATATCAGTTGAATAATTCACTTTTTTTCTCTGTCTTTGTCTTCTTCTGTGTATGTCACGGTCAAGTTGAAAAGTGTCTTATAAAATTTCCTGTGTCCTCCAGGAATATGTTGTGTAAGTATTTCCAGATCGTTTACTTTTTCTGTGATTACTGGAACATTCAACCAGAGGTAGATTCAGAGGTATACTGTGGCATTTAAGAGAAAATGTGTGCTTGCGTAGTCCATCATTACACTCAAAAGCAACGATCTTCCCTTTCCTATCTGATTTACGTTCAATATGAGTCAATTTAGACGCTAAAAAGTAATTTTGTTTTCCTTAGGAATACCTCTTCCAACCTTTCATCTGATAGACACACCTTTCTATAGTGCTTGCGCCACCATTTCTTGAAAGCTAGAATATTATCCGAGTTCACCTCTTTGATGGAGAAACGCTTCCCCTGTGGTTCTCCTCAACAAACTCTTCTTAGCATTGTAGCAGTATGAGCGGTGAGTCGGGAATGCAACTCGACTACAGTTCGCAGAAAGAACATATTTACTTTGTGGAATGAGAACAGTTAGGTTACATATTTCCGTTCTGTAGCTTTCATAATAATGAACAGCTTGCGAAATATATATGTGTGACCTTCTGTGCAAAAAAAAAAAAAAAAAAAAAAAAAGTTTCAAATGGCTCTGAGCACTATGGGCCTTAACTTCTGAGATCATCAGTCCTCTAGAACTTAGACCTACTTAAATCTAACTAACGTAAGGACATCACACACATACATGCCCGAGGCAGGATTCGAACCTTCGACCATAGCGGTCGCGCGGTTCCAGACTGTAGCGCCTAGAACCGCTCGGCCACCCCGGCCGGCCTTCTGCGCACAATGCAGTGATTTACACTCCAGTTATTGGCTGATGCAAAGAAAAAATGTTAGATATGCCCTTTTTCTGTATCTTGCAGTTTATATATGTTCTATCTTTGACAAGGCTGTAAACGTATGACAGGATATTTAACAAATTTAATACTATTGTTGACAGTAGTGAGTCTCTAGGACATTACAGTTTTACTTGAAATATAATCGATAAAACGTATATACAAGAAGAGCGGTACAAACACTAACTTCTGCGTCTTAAAGTTACAGGTCGTGTATGAAATTGCTTGTTTCATGTGAAAGTATAGTACTGAGAGCCTTTTGTAGTCCACTCTTACATGTTAAATTTGCAATGGCGAACACAATGTTCAGTTCTTCCTTCACATTTAATTAAAATAAAACTTATATAGGAACTAATCTAGTGATATAGCCTCTCGGCTCACGAGTACACTTTTGGTTCTGAAATCGCAGAATCTCTATCGGTGGCTCTACATGTAAACAGACATCAGCTGATTTAATCGTCAAGATAGCGGTACCTGGGCAGTGATATCAAGCGCCTGTTGATTGTAATGTCGGATGCAAGCAGCGGTGTCAACACACACACACACACCGTTGCTACAAGTGGCAAGTTTTCTCAAAGCAATGTACTGGTAAGATTTTTTTGTCTTCTGGTTCCAAGGATTTTGTTTTGTAAGCTTCTATGCTAAAATAAAACTTCGCGAATATAGATGATAATGACAGCCTGTTTGATAAAACTTTCTGGTTGTGTTAATTTTCATGTATTCTGCGTGTATATACGCATTCTATGTAAATATTCTGTGCATCAACAGGTCAAGTGAGTACGATCATATGACTGAACCCACTTTTGATAATAATAAACTTTTCGCAGAAAACAATGGTGTCTTGTACACAACTGCAGTATTCAACATCAGTTTTAACCTGCTTAAAAATTCCGGTCAGTCTCCTTCTACAGTTTTTACCTCTCACACTCTTCTGAATTGCCAAACTGACTATTTCTTGACGCCTCAGTATGTGTCCTGTTAACCTTTTTTACCTTTCCCTTCTTTTAGTCATGTTGTGCAATAAACCTCTTCTCTCCCCAAACTGATTCAGAACCGCTTTGCTATTTGTTGATAAAAACGTAGGAATAAGTAGTAGTAGCAACAGATCTCTTACTGAAAACAGACGACTTGTAAAACATTTAAAAATATCAACAAGTGGTTTAAGGAAACAGGTCATCATTAAAATCTGACGAGTCTTAGGGACTTCTCATGGAACTTAACAAGCTTCACAAGGAATGACCGGCTCAAATACAAGAAGAAGATGTGTATAGTTTCTCGAATATCGATAGATGATAACCTTAGTTGTGAAACACACAGTCTAGAATTAACAAAGTGAGTTTAACACATTGACTGCCACGTGAGTTAAATATAACTCACAGGAGGTGTTCTCTTCGGGTCACGTGAACTAAATACAACTCACGGACATTTTCCCATTTAAACATCCGTGGTGCAGATGTAACTCACAGGAGCGTGCTGTGACTCGCTGTTATGGTAGGTTACGGCCCCAGTAACAAATCATGTTCGTGGCCTACGGTTTTCAAAAGCTCAAGAGTAATTATTGATATATGAATTCGTGAGTTATATGTAACTCACGTGGCTCAGTCGTATTGGACTTTTCCCCTTTTATTTATTATTTAGTTTGACATATCACTTACACAGTCGATTGCAAATTACGTACAGATTTATTTACATTCTTCAATTCTAATTGCACCAACAATGAAACTGAAAAATTTGGGTCATTCCACTTTGTATCTCTAGCACTTGTACGCACTGTGCTTTATGAAAAAACACTCTACGCAAAAATATGAGTCACAATTCTTACATTCCCATGCAGTTTGCTTGCATTTCTTGAGAACTTGCTCTGGTCGAAATTCATTCTTCATTTTTTTCGTAGCACACTGTACACTTACATCTGGTTGCTCCCATGTTCACAAGTGCACAATCTGCAGGTAATGCGGTGGCTTTGGTGAGAGATGTTTCAGGCTCATCGGCTCTTCTGCATGGAGCAGTCTCGAAGTCACTTCCTCTTTGAATTCTGTGATTGAGATCTTCTTGTTGTTGATGTATCGGTAAATCACATGAGGAGCATTTACCAGCGCTGACCCTGTCAACAATTCAATTGCAAGTTTCCTACACCATTTCCCCGCCTTAGACAATGCGAGTACGACTTCATTTGGTCAGAAAGATCTACAAAAGACTTTGACGGATTATAGTCAATCATCACTGCTGGTTTTCTCTTTGTGCCCTTCCTGGTTTGAACATCTGTTCCTTCTCCATGAACAGTGCTCAGCACCAGAACATCCATCTTATCTTTCCATTTCAGTACTACTGTGGTACTTCCCTTTGCTTTGTGTTCCCCCTTCTTCAGTTTTGGATGTACAACATCTTGAGGATTCTGTTTTATGTTTGATTTTATAGTATCAACTAAATGTGTTGATTGTTCAAGAAGCTGTTGTGCTAGATGAACACTTGTGTAAAAATTGTCTGTAGATAAGATTCTCCTCTCATTTAGTAATCCATTCATAAGGCTCATAACAACATAAGTGCCAAGAGGAACACCAGGATTCGCGTTCTTCACACGGTAAACTTTCATATTCCAGGTGTAGCCACCCTTTAGACAAAGTTTGAACAATTTCATTCCGAATTTATGGCGTTTATTCTTTATATACTGAATGAAACTTAGTCTTCCTCGAAATGGCACAAGTGTTTCGTCAATGTAAACTTCTTTCTCCGGCACAACTACACTTTGAAATCTCTGCAGTAATTTGTCAATAAGAGGTTGAATTTTGAATAAGCGGTCCCAATTGGCACTGGTTGGTATCGGAAAAATGCCACATACGTAAAAGAAGTTCAAAGCGATTGAGTGACATAACATTTTTTACGTTGTTGTGATAGAGCATATTTCTTGACCAATGATTTGGAATCCTCAGTTTTACATTTAGTGACATCCATAACGAAAATCCTACAAATTGTTCAATTTCAGTTTTGCTGACATCAGTCCACGTTTTCAGTCGTGAATTAACAATTACTGAATGACTTTCTAAGACTTATTTTGCGTACAAATTAGTTTGTTGCGTCACATATTCTAAAAGTTCGTCAGTTACAAAATATTTGAAGAAATCGTATGGTGTCTTGCGCTTGCAGCTGTTGCAGCTAAATACACACCAAAAAACTGGTTTCCACAACACTACCACAGCCTCAAGCATGTGCTGCTGACATACGAAGTTCACCTTTGAATATTTGATTACTAACAGCCGCTCACATGATTGCAGACGACATGATGTTCGCTAAGTAAAAAGAAGGCAACAGAAGCAACAGCACAGAAAATATGTCACAAACAGGGCCAATAACTGCTTAAAACATGCTGTAGCCTACCATAAATAAGGTAGTATGAAAGTAACAATATAAAACTATATTTCAAAAGACGATTTGTAAAAATGTAATGATTTTTTTACTGTGTTTGTACAACCATACCATTTTCTGCATGTTTTAGATTTAGAAAACCCCACTGATGATGGTGATATTTGTCGCCGAAACTAGTTTTGGATAATAAAGAAATAAACGAATAACAAGGTGTTTTGCATCAAGGCGGACTCAATTTCTGATATTACTGTTTTTCTACGCAAACACGGACCAAATGGAAGAGTTCCAAGATATTATTATTGTTATTATTACCACCTTTTTTGTTTGCAAATAAGCCCCATCTAATTTACAAACACGAAATCGTTGACCCGTGGTCCTCGGTAGTATAGTGGTTAGTATCCCCGCCTGTCACGCGGGAGACCCGGGTTCGATTCCCGGCCGGGGAGAAAATTTTAATATTCTTGGTTAGACGCTGGATTAAGAGGTTGCTGCGTATAGATGATGAAAATTCGTGTTGGTTCAAGTTCCAACGTGCAGCTATAATGACGACACGATTTATGACGCAACGCTTTTAATTACATTGCCGACGTAAACTACTGTTTTTGTCCCATACCGGTACGGGAATAATACTTTAATGGCACGTACTACGATATGGCGCCAATCGAAATGATTTTAGTGGAGCAAGTCTGAACCAGATTAGAATATACACGTGGCAATACCCTTGACATGTTCAGTAATAAAATCCGGCAAGATGCGACAATAAACTTCTTTCAAAATATCGCCCTTCCATTTCTTTTTTATGGCAGGGAAAACAAAGTGCATAAAAAAGAGCATTAATTCGAATTCAGAGCGCCGAAATGAAATTTATAGAAAGGAGGTTACTCCACAGACGAAAGCCTAGGACAAAATGAACAAATAACGCAACTCGTATGAACATTAACAAAGGACAGACAGTAAAAGCCTTTGTACATTATATTACCAGCGCAAAAATGCCCCCGTCGGAGCACAAAATTGGCGAATATGTTACCCTTTAAAAGACTGCAGAAATGTATGGAATCAGCTGCCTTCAACCATCAGTCCGCCTTACTCACCATAAATTTTGGAATGCGAACATATTCGCGTTCTTTTAACACAGAGCCTTCTAAATATTTATACCCAATCTCTGTTTGTAGTTAAGCCTTCATACTTAACATCTATCTCTCACTGTCGCTGTCTATATACACTCCTGGAAATTGAAATAAGAACACCGTGAATTCATTGTCCCAGGAAGGGGAAACTTTATTGACACATTCCTGGGGTCAGATACATCACATGATCACACTGACGGAACCACAGGCACATAGACACAGGCAACAGAGCATGCACAATGTCGGCACTAGTACAGTGTATATCCACCTTTCGCAGCAATGCAGGCTGCTATTCTCCCATGGAGACGATCGTAGAGATGCTGGATGTAGTCCTGTGGAACGGCTTGCCATGCCATTTCCACCTGGCGCCTCAGTTGGACCAGTGTTCGTGCTGGACGTGCAGACCGCGTGAGACGACGCTTCATCCAGTCCCAAACATGCTCAATGGGGGACAGATCCGGAGATCTTGCTGGCCAGGGTAGTTGACTTACACCTTCTAGAGCACGTTGGGTGGCACTGGATACATGCGGACGTGCATTGTCCTGTTGGAACAGCAAGTTCCCTTGCCGGTCTAGGAATGGTAGAACGATGGGTTCGATGACGGTTTGGATGTACCGTGCACTATTCAGTGTCCCCTCGACGATCACCAGTGGTGTACGGCCAGTGTAGGACATCGCTCCCCACACCATGATGCCGGGTGTTGGCCCTGTGTGCCTCGGTCGTATGCAGTCCTGATTGTGGCGCTCACCTGCACGGTGCCAAACACGCATACGACCATCATTGGCACCAAGGCAGAAGCGACTCTCATCGCTGAAGACGACACGTCTCCATTCGTCCCTCCATTCACGCCTGTCGCGACACCACTGGAGGCGGGCTGCACGATGTTGGGGCGTGAGCGGAAGACGGCCTAACGGTGTGCGAGACCGTAGCCCAGCTTCATGGAGACGGTTGCGAATGGTCCTCGCCGATACCCCAGGAGCAACAGTGTCCCTAATCTGCTGGGAAGTGGCGGTGCGGTCCCCTACGGCACTGCGTAGGATCCTACGGTCTTGGCGTGCATCCGTGCGTCGCTGCGGTCCGGTCCCAGGTCGACGGGCACGTGCACCTTCCGCCGACCACTGGCGACAACATCGATGTACTGTGGAGACCTCACGCCCCACGTGTTGAGCAATTCGGCGGTATGTCCACCCGGCCTCCCGCACGCCCACTATACGCCCTCGCTCAAAGCCCGTCAACTGCACATACGGTTCACGTCCAAGCTGTCGCGGCATGCTACCAGTGTTAAAGACTGCGATGGAGCTCCGTATGCCACGGCAAACTGGCTGACACTGACGGCGGCGGTGCACAAATGCTGCGCAGCTAGCGCCATTCGACGGCCAACACCGCGGTTCCTGGTGTGTCCGCTGTGCCGTGCGTGTGATCATTGCTTGTACAGCCCTCTCGCAGTGTCCGGAGCAAGTATGGTGGGTCTGACACACCGGTGTCAATGTGTTCTTTTTTCCATTTCCAGGAGTGTATATCTCTCTCCCAGTGTCTCTTTTTCTCGCATTGATTTGACGTACATCCCACTGCCACTGTGTTCGCTGTCGCTTACACCGTCTTCTTCCGTCTTTCTTTCTCACTGCCGCTGCGTCCATCATACATCGAAAGCTAAAAAATTCCTTGGGCTCCAACTAATGTTTCCCCTTATACGCACGAGTTTAAAATGTCGGTCCATAATGCACCCTTACTTATGCCACGTGCTTAAAATACGCCGGGGTTGAACGTCCAGACACCTGTGTGTGAGGTCTGTTTAAAAAATTCCGTAACGTTCGTAATTTCGCACCAACGGCGTGTTCGAGCGAAATGCGGTTGGAGTCACTGCACACGCCTGTGTTTAATGTGTTACTGCCGGAAGCTTCATTGTTGCATGTCTGTCAGTTATTGTTCAGTGCTGTAATGCTTAGAACGCTGTGTCGCATAGTTTACGAATTTCGAGATGACATAGTTAGAGGAGCATCATGTCTGCATTTAATTTTGCGTTAAATTCAAACAAAACTTTTACAGAGACACGTAAAATGATACAGGAAGCTTACTGTGGCAAGTGCTTAAGCCGTACTCGGTGTTACGAATGGTTCACACGGTTTAAAAATGGCTGGACGCAAGATAAGGATGACCCACGTTCAGAACGCCCTTGGACGTCCATTGACGACGCTATGGTCAGGAACGGCAACAAAATTGTGCATGGCAATTGAAGATTGACTGTCCTAGAGATAGCATTTCTGTTGGATCATGTCATGAAATCCTGACACAGCATCTTGGAATGCATCGCGTTGCCATCAAATTCGTCCCACGGGTCATGAGTCAAGGCCAGAAAGACCTTCGCTTTGAAATCTGAAACATTTTTGGATCGCGCAGATGGGAACGAGATGGCCCTTGCGGACTTCTTTTATTTCCAGAGTTGAAAACCTCGTTGAAAGGACGAAGAACTGCAACCAGCAGACGAGATAAAAGAAAATTTGCAGGCGACGCTTCGCGGATTCCAGCAAGGGCGTACCAAGACTGCTTCTGGAAATGGAAATGGCGTTGGGAGCGGTGTATCTATTGTGGAGGAGAGTACACTCAGTCGCAAAAGTATTCGGACAGCACGTAATGGCGCATAATTTTGCAGTTTGCCGCATGAACAAATGCAGAAATTGCACTTTGCAATGTATTTGGGACTCTGGGTACGATGTCGCAACGTGAAATACGCGTCAAATACGAAGAATTGTTGTTGGACATGTGTCTGTTACGTAATATTTCCTGAAAACGGCATGGGAAGATGCAACAAAAGTATTCGGACAAAGGCGGACAACGTGAGAGAATAGTTCATTCCGAGACGCACACAGAGGGTGAAGCGACTGCAGTGTGTCCGGCATTTCCCCGAGACGATAGCGATGATTAGTAAACACGTATCGCGAGCCGGTGCAGGTCGACGATGGGACGCAGAGGGAAGTGTTCCACGTTCGAGCAAAGGCAACTTGTCGTTTATCATCACGTGAAGGGGAAAACCTGCAGGGAAATTGTCGCAATAGTGAACATGAAGAAAAGTACAGTTCACGACATTATTAAACGGTTCGAGAAAGAAGACCGATTGGAATTCCGTTGCAGTACAGGACGGCCACGGACATTTTCACAGAGAGATGAACGTGTGAGTGTGCGAAAGGTACAACAGAATCCGAAAATATCTGCCACACGAATTGCAAGGGAGGTGGAGGGAGACCTTGGTATAAAAGTTAATCCCGAAACCGTGCGCAGCGTACTACGACGATCGCAGTACCATGGTCGAGTGGCACGCCGAAAGCCATTCATAAATGCAGTGAACCAGAAGAAACGTATGCAGTTTGCGAGGGAATACGCCGAATACGATCAGGCTTGATGGAATCGGGTGATATTTTGCGACGAATGTAAATTTACATTATGGCAAAGCGACAGAAAGGCAAACGTGTAGCGAAAGACCAATGAAGAGCTGAATCCCAGGAACATCAAACCAACAGTACAGTTCGGAGGTGGGAGCATCATGGTGTGGGGATGCATGTCCGGCAATGGTGTGGGTGATTTAGTGTTCATTGATGATACGATGAACAAGGAAGCGTATTTGAATATCCTGCGAGGACATTTGAAACAGAGTGCACGACATCTAGGTATTGCGAACAACTTTCATTTTTATCAGGACAATGATCCCATGCATACCGCGCATATTGTACAAATGTGGTTGCTCTTCAATTGCTCGAAAGTATTGCACCCCCTCCCCAATCACCAGACCTTAACCCAATCGAACATTTGTGGGATAAATTGAAACGGACCCTCCGTCGCAGACAACATCTATACGAAGGAGACCTTGAAAGAGGAACTGCGCCTAGAATGGGCAAATATAGGCCCAGATTTCACGAAAAAACTCGTGGGAAGTATGCCTAGTACATTGGAGGAGGTATTGAAAATGAAAGGTGGACCCACAAGGTATTGACATTTTCGTCGTACAACTTATGAACATTTAATGGACAGTGTCCGAATACTTTTGTAGCAGCAGGGTGTGCAGGATGTTTCATTTTTGTTGTTAATTTTTCTGTTATTTATGTTTTGGAAACGAAATAATGCAATAATTCTCTTGTAATTAATGTTGTTACGCATATATATTGCTAATAAATATGTTTGGGTTTCATAGTCAGTGTTTCTCGAGTACTTATTGTGAAACTTCCCACTGTCCGAGTACTTTTGCGACTGAGAGTATTTCGAAGGAGACCATACACGATAAGTAGAAGGTAAGGGCAGAAAAATTTTGCGGACAATGTTCCGGAATTTTTTGAACAGACCTCATATAATCTCGATTCATCCGCACTTTCCACTGTCACCTTTCTCTTATGCTCCCATTGGCTCTTTCTCCATCCATCTTTTACTGCCACTGTCTCTCACTGGCCATAGCTATCTCTTCTCTCTTTGGGTTCCATTTCGTCTTCACCCCTCTCTCTTCCTCTTTCACTGGCACTTTCTCTCTGTCCCACCATCACTGCCTTCTTTCCGTTCCTCTTTCACTGGCCCTGTCTTCTCTCTCTTCCACCGTCGCAGTCTCTCTGCTACTCTCTTTCAGCAAAAAAAACGAGATTGTTTCGCATGTCGAAATCTTTGGTGAGGAAGGTGGAATTAGGATTCAGACAGAGCTTTCTTATCAGAGTCTTTTAAAGATGAATATATTCGCCTTTTTTGTGCTCAGACACGAGCATTTTTCCACTGGTTTTCTTCTTTCCCCTGCTACGCTTCTTATAGAAAACGAATTCGGTAGGTCAGAAAAGTTTTGACAATTCATTTACATACATTCTTACATTTGTACACTTTAACAAACAAACATCAAATACGTACGCTTAATATAAGGTTTATACAAAATCGTCTGCTTTACATTTTTTCTGGATGCTTTCCTCATCGATCGCAGTTCATAGAAAACGTCCAGCTCATGATTTGTATCTTAAAAGAGTATAAACGCTATTGGCAATATTTTACTCAATTTGCAGTCTTCCCAGTTTTACATAATTTTTGCCAGTCAGATTATCTTCAGGTATTTTATGACTCTTTGTAGCCCATTTTTTGTCACTGAAGGAACACATTGGCCATATTTGTATAGGCGTGAATTTGTTTACGTGTGAGCTACCCATTACATAGAGACAGTTCATCACAAAATATTCTAGGTACAAACTGCTGACTAAAAAACTCTTGCGATGTGTTCGCTGCGCCTGTAGAAACTACATTTACGCCACAGACCGG
Source organism: Schistocerca piceifrons (assembly GCF_021461385.2). NCBI lineage: Eukaryota > Metazoa > Arthropoda > Insecta > Orthoptera > Acrididae > Schistocerca > Schistocerca piceifrons. The sequence continues at coordinate 68,020,650 of NC_060146.1, read as the reverse complement.
TTATTACGTGTACATTTTACGTGCAGACCTTTGAATCTCGGTGACGGATAAAGATATCGAGAAAGCTTTCGACGTTCTCCGAGAATATCATCTTTAGGACATACAGCAAAAATTACGACGATCTACCACGAACAGAAATTATCGAAGTGCTGCAAGCTTTACGCAGCTGCATAAATATTCAGTCAGATCTTGATAAGATTTCAACATAGATGATTGGCTATTCGCGCTAAATGGTCATGACTGTACAATTCTGAACTTCAAAAAACAAAAAATAGTAGCATTCTGTGAGTACAACATCAATAAGCCACTGTTGGAATCGGCCAGCTCATACAAATACCTGGGTGTAAAACTTTGTCGGGGTGTGAAATGGAATGATCACATACGTTCAGTCGTGAGTAAAGCAGTTGTTAGACTTCGGTTTATTGGTAGAATACTGGATAAGTGCAATTAGACTACGAAAGAGATTCCTTACAGATCATTCGTGCGACGGTTATAGAATATTGCTCAAGTGTGTGGGATACGTACCAGATAAGACAACAGGTGATATTGAACGTATACAGAGAAGGGCGGCAGGGATGGTCACACGTTTGATTAATCCGTGGGAGAGTGTCAGAGAGGTGTGGAAGGAACTCAACTGATAGACTCTCGAAGGCAGATGTAAGCTGTCCCGAGAAAGTCTATTAACATATTTTCAAGAACTCGCTTTAAATGATTACTCTAGGGATATGCTACAACCCCCTACGCAAAGCTCACATGGGGATCGTGTGGATAAGATCAAAATAATTAACTGCGCGCATAGAGGCATTCAGTCAATCATTCTTCCCGCGCTTTATACGCGAATGGAACAGGAGGAAACCCTAATAAATGTGATCAAAATCCGTTCAAATGGCTCTGAGCACTATGGGACTTAACATCAGTCACCTAGAACTTAGAACTACTTAAACCTAACTAACCTAAGGACATCACACACATCCATACCCGAGGCAGCATTCGAACCTGCGATCGTAGCGGCCGCGCGGTTCCAGACTGAAGCGCCTAGAACCGCTCGGCCACACCGGCCGGCTAAATGTGATCAATTGAACTGTAATATCAGCGGGGACCTTTTGGAACATGTATCGTGCACTGTTGTGCACGGACCAATACACCATATGGGAAGAGACACATCGGAAGACCTGAGAAGAGACAGCACGAATTTGCGCAGATGGAACACGCTTAAAAGCCTAAACCATGAAGTGAAGAAAGAGAAGAAGTTTATCACCGTACGGGCTACTGCATTAAAACAGAGCGGAAAACTAAATAACAGAGGCGCTATAAATGTTTCAATATAGACGCCAATTATTCCGCAAAAGCTTACTTAAAAAGTTTCATAGAACTGGTGAAGTGAGGAATCTAGGGATATACTACAACTCCCTAAGAAGCGTCCCGTAGGTTCGTGAAGACAAGATTGGATTAGGCTTACATCGCACACAAAACAGTTTTAAGGTATCATTTTTCGCGCACTCCATACTACTAGGGTTGACTCAAAAGTGATGCCTCCACCTTCGTAACTCTTCAACAGTTGGCAGCATTGGTATGCGGCAGTAACTGGCTTGTTCCGCAGCCTCTTCTCTACAGCTCCAGTTGGTGGGAAGCCTTAGCACTGAACGGTTGTGTTGTTACAGTATAAGTATGGAACCCTGCGCAGACGGTCGGTCAATGCGATTTAAGCAACATGCAGTCATTGAATTCTTGACAGCTGAAGGTGTCACCCGAATGGAGATTCATCAGAGACTGGAAGCAGTTTATGGTGATTGTGTTGATGGGAGTACGGTGCGTCGTTGGGAGGGTAAGTTTAAGGATGTTGAGGCGGGAACTACCGAGTTTCACAAGCAAAATCTTGACAGATTGATTCAGGAAGATCGTCGCATCACTCAGAGAGAAATTGCAAGCACAATCGGCGTTTCACAAGAACGTGTGGTTCACATTATTGGTTTGCTTGGCTATCAGAAGATCTGTGCACGATGGGTACCCCAGATGCTGACTCCTCAATTGAAAGCGCACAGATTTGAAATCTGCCGGGAGGTCCTCTCGCATTACCAGAATGAAGGTGACGCCTTACTCCATTCAATTGTGACAGGAGACGAAATTGGGTACACCGTTACGAGAGAACTGTGAGACTGTGGTTGCGGAAATAGAGTGTCGACTTCTTCCATGACGGCTTCAGAAAACTCGTTCAGCGTTGGCATAAATGTGTCCTATTGGCTGATGATTATGTGGAAAAGTGAATATTGATAATTAAAGATCACATTCTAAGGATTATTTCTCCGTTTGGTTTATTAAAATATTCCCATCCAAACCCAATTATCGAAGGTGGTGGCATTACTTTTATTCCACCCTCGTAGAAAGGAGGAGGAGGAAACGGTAACGAGCAGCTCGGGGAAGTACCCTGTCCCACGTACTTCATGGTGGTCCAATGTATATAGATGCTGATGAGGGTTCAAAAATGTTCAAATGTGTGTGAATTCCAAAGGGACCAAACTGCTGAGGTCATCGGTCCCTAGATTTACACAGTATTTAAACTAACTTAAACTAACTTATGCTAAGAAGAACAGAAACACACCCAACTCCGAGGGAGGGCTCCAACCTCCGGTGGGAGGGGCCGCACGATTCGTAACATGACGCCTCTAACCACGCGGACACTCCGCGCGGCGACAAGAGGGTTCGCCAATGGAAACTAAACTAGTGATCCACGAAAAACTATTAATATGATGGCGCTATTTTCGACATTTTGGTAATACTAATTTCTTTTAAAATTTTATTATGATTTCTGTGTTATTAGCTATTATTTAAAATTGAAGTACTTGCAAAATAAAACAAGTTTTTCTCATTTTTGTAAAATTATATTAACCTTGAAAATATGCAAGGTGTTTTGTAAGTAGGCTGTTTAGGTTTTTTTATTGGTAACGCCACCTCTGTATAAAAATCACTGGCTGTGTTGTGTGCAGTCTGTGTCTAGTTTGCATTGTTGCCTGCCATTGTAGTTTGTTATTGTATTTTTATGTTATCAAATTGTAATTGTTACCAGTTCTTCAAATTAAGTATCATTTCACTGCACACGTTTCTGTTGGCCATAATATATGCACAGTATGTGAGAAGTTGGGACTGTTAGTGTTTGCACGTGTGTTAAAAAATGCAGCAAGGGACTGGATAACAGCATTGCTGGTTCTAAGGACATTTCAAAAAAAATTTTTTTGTGAGTGGACAAGTGGTGGTTTATGGACTTGCTATATTCTCCGCAAGACTCTTCGATGGTGATTGTGCACCTGCACAGTCGCAACAGATGGCTGCTGGCCGTCTCTACATGGACTACAGTGGGTCTGCACCTTCGATGGCCCACCAATACCGTAATCTCTACAAGGACTGCAGTGGGTCTACTCTGTGATGACCTACCTACCAATATTCTTCCAAACTTCGACTGACTCTGCTGTGGGTTTGCTCTGTTGTGGCCCATTACTTGTCTGCATGTCAAGAGTCAGCACTGTCTTTCCGTTGGAAGGACAACACTACTTCTTCAAGACTGCATGGAAATCCACTACTTCTGTGTGAAATTTCTTTTACTAATGAGACTTTGTGAAAAAAACTGTAATTACTATTATGATGAATGATCAGGACTATCTTCGTGGACTGTGAGAAAATTTTAGCTTTTGACCAACAATGTATCAATAAGTGTGTGCATTTGATATCTTTGATATTGTAATTATGAAAAATTTAATCAAATCATTTATTGGCCACTGCCCAAAATAATTTGTAAAATTTTTTGTGGGGAGCATGGGGGCTATGTAAGTAGGCTGTTTTAGGTTTTTTTATTGGTAACGCCACCTCTGTATAAAAATCACTGGCTGTGCTGTGTGCAGTCTGTGTCTAGTTTGCATTGTTGTCTGCCATTGTAGAGTTGGGCAGCGGCAGCTGGATGTGAACAGCGCGTAGCGTTGCGCAGTTGGAGGTGAGCCGCCAGCAGTGGTGGATGTGGGGAGAGAGATGGCGGAGTTTTGTAATTTGTCATGAACTGCTATATATATTACGACTATTAAGGTAAATACATTGTTTGTTCTCTATTAATATCTTTCATTTGCTAACTATCCCTATCAGTAGTTAGTGCCTTCCGTAGTTTGAATCTTTTATTTAGCTGGCAGTAGTGGCACTCGCTGTATTGCAGTAGTTCGAGTAATGAAGATTTTTGTGTGGTAAGTGATTTCTGAAAGGTATAGTTTAATGTTAGTCAGGGCTATTCTTTTGTATGGATTTTTGAAAGTCAGATTGCGTTGCGCTAAAAATATTGTGTGTCAGTTTAAGGACAGTCGTGTATAATTTTTCAAAAAGGGGACGTTTCAGTTTCATCAAAGAACCAGGATTCTCAACATGTTCCGCCAGAGGAAAAGTTTGCGAACCGCTGATGTAGATGAAGGAAGGCACCAAGCACTCCTCGGCTTGCGCACTACAAGTTACACAGCCGGTGTTATTAATATAAAAATAACTCGTATTGTTATCAGCGGTTACTGAGTTCGCTGGTCCGCTGTTGACCTGAAAATTCTGCCTAAGGCCGGTATTACACTATCAAATTTCTTTGTCAAATATCTGTGTCCAAAATCTTTGTCAAAGATATTTGATGGTGTAATAGGGAACTTTGTCAAATGTCGTCCAATATTTGATCAAATCTAGGGCCTCGCTGTAGATTTGATCAAAGAAGTCGCTTGTCTTCTGTTCACTGCAATGTGACATGTTACCACATGGAGCGCTAGCATCGCTGCAGCGTTCTGTCGCCTGTAGTGTTTTTACAAACATTGCCGGCAAATACAATTGGTTTGTGCCGACAACTACAAAATTAATAGAGATGTCTGAAGCTGATGAGGCGCTTTACAATGTGAGGCACGCTGAATACAAAAATAGATTACGAAGGTTGGAGAGCTGACCTAACCTAACCTAACCTAACCCTCTCCTGTAGCAAGGAATCTGAGTGTTATAGTGAGCCTGTCTTCTGCAGATGTAGCAATTCATAAGTGAATATTGTGCTTTGTGATATGACGATACACGTCATTGAGCACATACAGAAATGTATGCTCTTCCATTCTTAAGTAATTGATGTACGACTTGACGTCCTCCACTATAAGCTCACATAACAAGTTTTGTTGAATGCTTTTATCGTGTCGTTGTAAAACCCACGGCTTCACCCACGTATGTTTCCTTTTTTTCCCCCGCTTCTCTTCCGCATATGCACACAGTGCAATTATGGTGCATGTAACTGCTGCGGTCAATAACAATTTGTTGTCAGCCATCTTGCACTTTGACGAAAAATATGATGTCAGTGTAATTCCCCTTCTAGCGCTACGTCGAAGATCTTTGTCAAATATATTTGACGGAATATATGATCACATCTTTGATCAAATCTTTGACAAAGAAATTTGATAGTGTAATACCGGCCTAAGCAACATTAATGGCCTCCCACATGATTACACATGATTGGGCGCATCGTACCGCTCGGTCGGTGATCGCTAGTCGCATGTAAATTCCAGGCAGTCTGATGGATCGAATGAAGTTCGTGCTTGCAACGTGGTGCCTGGCTGGTTAGCAGCGGTGTAGGGCAACATGGCAGCGATCCATTTATTATACAGGTTTGTGCAGTTTGTTTCCTTTCGCTTTGCCCACGTTAAGTAAGAATTTACTTTACAGTGTGAAGTTATCCAGGGACCACGAAATACTCTGAGAAGCGAAGTGGAAGCCGGAGTTATCATTTATATCAAGATGTAGTATAAATATGTCCTCCGATTTTGCAGTAACTAGCATTTTGAAGCTTCTGCTACAAAGTAGAATTGATGGGAAGTTCATAGTCGTAACATAATGGGCTCCCTCTTACGATTTTGAGGTATTTATGAAATAAGCTTAGAAGCTAGATTCAGGAGAGGCAAACCTACGTTTCCAGCATTTGTAGACTTAGAGAAAGCTTTTGACAATGTTGACTGGAATACTCTCTTTCAAATTCTGAAGGTGGCAGGGGTAAAATACAGGGAGCGAATGGCTATTTACAATTTGTACAGAAACCAGATGGCAGTCATAAGAGTCGAGGGGTATGAAAGGGAAACAGTTCTTGGGAAGGGAGTGAGACAGGGTTGTAGCCTCTCCCCGATGTTATTCAGTCTGTATATTGAGCAAGTAATAGAGGAAACAAAAGAAAAGTTCGGACTAGGTATTAAAATCTATGGAGAAGAAATAAAAACTTTGAGGTTCGATGATGACATTGTAATTCTGTCAGAGACAGCAAAGGACTTGGAAGAGCAGTTGAACGGAATGGACAGTGTCTTGAAAGGAGGATATAAGATGAACATCAACAAAAGCAAAACAATGATAATGGAATTTAGTAGAATTAAATCGGGTGATGCTGAGGGAATTAGATTAGGAAATGAGACACTTAAGTTAGTAAAGGAACTTTGCTATCTGGGGAGGAAAATGACTGATGATGGTGGAAGTAGAGAGGATATAAAACGTAGACTGGCAATGGCAAGGAAAGCGTTTCTAAAGAAGAGAAATTTGTTAACATCGAGTATAGATTTAAGTGTCAGGAAGTCGTTTTTGAAAGTATTTTTATGGAGTGTAGCCATGTATGGAAGTGAAACATGGACGATAAATAGTTTGGACAAGAAGACAATAGAAGCTTTCGGAATGTGGTGGTACAGAAGAATGCTGACGATTAGATGGGTAGATCACATAACTAATGAGGAGATATTGAATAGAATTGGGGAGGAGTTTGTGGCACAACTTGACTAGAAGAAGGGATCGGTTGGTAGGACATGTTCTGAGGCATCAAGGGATCACCAATTTAGTGTTAGAGGGCAGCGTGGAGGGTAAAAATTGTAGAGGGAGACCAAGAGATGAATACACTAGGCAGATTTCAGAGGGATGTAGGTTGCAGTAGGTACTGGGAGATGAAGAAGCTTGCACAGGATAGAGTAGCATGGAGAGCTGCATCAAACCAGTCTCAGGACTGAAGACCACAACAACAAAAACAACAACATGAAATAATTATACGTATCATTAAAGTTCTTAACTTTTAAAGAGGTTAATATGCTGCCTTCTGCATTAATAAGAGGACATTTTAATTTAAATGTTCAGGACAAATCTATTACCTCTTGTCATTTCATACAATCTAAATCTCCTTTAATAATTTATCACAAGAGTTCCGGTAATTAGTACTGCTTCTGTTGACATTTCAGGTAGGCACGTCGAGTAAATTGTGCAGTTAAGTTATAAGGCTAATGAATAAAAAGGAACTGAGAACTAATTAGTGTAATACGAATTTATTGGCTCAGTGGAAAGATGTTTACGCCCTTTGCCGTCAGTGAAAAATGTAATATATTCTGTAAAGTAACCTACAGCCCCTAAGAAAAGCTTTTCAAAACAAGTTTAATACATTTATTTTAATTTATGTTTTCTAGGTATTCCTGGGAGGCGGGAGGGGCTTGTTTGATCGGTCTCATCGGATTAGGGAAGGACGGGGAAGGAAGTCGGCCGCGCCCTTTCAGAGCAACCATTCCGGCATTTGCCTGGAGCGATTTAGCGAAATCACGGAAAACCTAAATCAGGATGGTCGGACGCGGGATTGAACCGTCGTCCTCCCGACTGCGAGTCCAGTGTGCTAACCACCGCGCCACCTCGCTCGGTAGATATTCCTGGGGATACGGAAATCGTCTACAACTGCTCCTAAACAGCAGTTTATTTTCTGTAGCAGAACTTGTCGATAAAGTGACGTTCATAATCCTGATTGAAATTGCTTGGCAAATCGCTCGTGTGCGTGATGTCGAGACGAGCGACCGTTTACAGGCGATATCGCATTCGACGGATGCTCGTGTGTTAGGCCCATTAACGAGGGTACAGCAATTACTTTAAAAAATAATTCGAGACAATAAAAAAATGCTATCGTGAACAATGGATGTTCACAACCTGCAGTGTAACAAAGGCTCAGGACCATGGTGCAACTAGTCATTTTTATACGTGTACCATTTTTGAACTACACAGTCGCTTTGTAGTTAATTTCATTACATTGCGAATGACGAACTATAACTGCGATTAAGATTGATAGCGTATGAAGATATGATATGCAACCAGTCGCTTTTTGAATCTGATTTGGTTATTTGTACCATTAATTAGGTTTTAGGCACTGCAGCTTTATCGTCAAATGGAGGTGTTACAGGAATTTATTTTCCGAACCATGTGCAACTAGACGCTACGATCGTGGCAATTTGAGTATCAGTTAACGAAGTGTATACGAAACCAAAAGACCGTTATGTTGTAACATGGTTGCATTGCATCAAGTCTTGGTCTCTATGAGAAATTCATTTCGATAATGTACATCTTAATCATCCTACACACACACGCGCGTGCACACAGACTATTTAGCTGCATTTGGTTTTAACAGTAAACAGACACTGGACATAAATACAAAGACAACGGGAACGCTACATTATTACATTTCGCCGCAACACAGTCTTTCACGTGAGGTGCATTAAAATGGAGAGTAAAATTATTTACAAGTATAGAAAAAGAACGCAAGTTGTACGTGCGTCCATACGTTGGCGATACATATACTATGTGATCAAAAGTATAAGGACACCCCCAAAAACGTACGTTTTTCATATTAGGTACATTGTGCGGCACGTACTGCCAGGTACTCCATATCAACGACCTTAGTAGTCATTGGACATCGTGAGAGATCAGAATGAGGCGTTCTGCGGAACTCACGGACTTCGAACGTGGTCAGGTTATTGGGTGTCACCTGTGTCATACGTCTGTATGCGAGATTTCCACACTCCTAAACCTCACTCCGTCCACTGTTAACCGAAGTAACAGTGAAGTGGAAACGTGAAGGGACACGTACAGCACAAAAGTGTATACGACGACCTCATCTGTTGACTGACAAAGACCGTCGACAACTGAACAGGGTCGTAATGTGTTATAGGCAGACATCTATCCATACCATCACACAGGAATTCCAAACTTCATCAGGATTTCATGTTCGAACGGCTGCTCATAAGCCACACATCACGCTGCTAAATGGCAAACGACGCCTTGCTTGGTGTAAGGAGCGTAAACATTGCACGACTGAACAGCGAAAAACGTTGTATAGTGACAAATCACGGTACACAATGTGACGATCCGATGGCAGGGTGTGGGTACGGGGAATGCCCTGTGAACGTCATCTACCGGCGTGTGTAGTGCCAACAGTAAAATTCGAAGGAGGTGGTGTTATGGTGTCGTCGTGTTTTTTATGGAGGAGACTTGCACCCCTTATTGTTTTCCATGGCACTATCACAGCACAGGCCTACATTGATGTTTTTAGCACCTTCTTGCTTCCCATTGTTCAAGAGCAATTCGGGGATGGCGATTGCATCTTTCAACACGATCGAGCACCTGTTCATAATGCGCGGCCTGTGGCGGAGTGGTTAGACGACAATAACATCCCTGTAATGGACTGGCCTGCACAGAGTCCTGACCTGAATCGTATAGAACACGTTTAGGATGTTTTGGAACGCCGACTTCGTGCCAGGCCTCACCGACGGATATCGATACCTCTCCTCAGTGCAGCACCGCGAAGAATGGGCTGCCATTCCCCAAGAAACCTTCTAGCACCTAACTGAACGTATGTTTGCGGGAGTGGAAGCTATCATCGAGGCTAAGGGTGGACCAACACCATATTGAATTGAAGCATTACCGATGGAGGGCGCCACGAACTTGTTAAGTCATTTTCAGCCAGGTGTCCGGATATTTTTGATCACATAGTGTATGTCGCTTTTTTCGTTTTTGCTAATGCTAGTACCCTAATTTTTCAGTTCACCTATATAGGTTAACGGAAGTATGGGATACAAATTTTTTGTATGTCGGTGTTTTCGCCTTCGACTGAAAAATATCGTAATACTAGTGGTAGCGAAAGTGAAAGCAAGCGACAGCTGTAAAATGTGTATTCGCACTGCAGTTGACGAACCTTGGTTCAAGTCTTCCATATTCATAGGAATAGATAAATTAGGTGAACTGAAGAATACCATACTACGACTAAAAGAAGCGATATACTTAACAATACGTTCGTAACACGAATGTACGTGCTATATGTCTGCCATCTGATTTCTCTGTCCTACATTCCTTTGTTTCTCAATACTCGTCTTAGCTGTTAGATCAGTGAAATATGTCATCTCTGGTAACTTCTGACGTTATTGGTCAAAGCCGATGGGTTGCATCCCATTCTTCAATAATCCCTCAATATGGCATCCGCTTGTGGCGTATAAAAGTGGCGCCCCCCGTCCGAGAACTTCAGCGATGCAAGAGCGAATTCGCCCGGCGGCAAACTGTCGGGAGATTTAAATGTGCATCTGTTACGTAGCTGTATGCGGCCCGCAGCGTACCAGATGCGCTCCACGAAGATTCCCTCGACACCGCAGCTTATGTCATTGTTTTGTACTGTACAGTAATAGAGAATCATAACCGGAAGTTTGTGTCTGTTGTTTACAGACTTAAGGTCACCTCAAACAAAAAATGGATCCGTGGACTGCAACCTTGGACACCGAACGACCACAAGCTTAATATATTGGTAGGAGTCGTGAATCTGCGGTTCTGCCCGTATTAATATCATCTCAAATAAACATATGTAGATCACAGCACCCTGCTTTGATTCCTATAGTGGTTCAGTACGGTAACGTGATATGTGAATTGTTCACCATTACTACAGACATGTCTACATTTACATCTACATCTACATCAACATGATTACCCTGCAATTCACATTTAAGTGCTTGGCAGAGGGTTCATCGAACCACAATCATACTATCTCCCTACCATTCCACTCCCGAACAGCGGTCGGCCGGAGTGGCCGTGCGGTTCTAGGCGCTACAGTCTGGAGCCGAGCGACCGCTACGGTCGCAGGTTCGAATCCTGCCTTGGGCATGGATGTGTGTGATGTCCTTAGGTTAGTTAGGTTTAATTAGTTCTAAGTTCTAGGCGACTAATGACCTCAGAAGTTAAGTCGCATAGTGCTCAGAGCCATTTGAACCGAACAGCGCGCGGGAAAAACGAACACCTAAACCTTTCTGTTCGAGCTCTGATTTATTTTATTTTGATAATCATTCCTACCTATGTAGGTTGGGCTCAACAAAATATTTTCGCATTCGGAAGAGAAAGTTGGTGACTGAAATTTCGTAAATAGATCTCGCCGCGACGAAAAACGTCTTTGCTTTAATGACTTCCATCCCAACTCGCGTATCATATCTGCCACACTCTCTCCCCTATTACGTGATAATACAAAACGAGCTGCCCTTTTTTGCACCCTTTCGATGTCCTCCGTCAATCCCACCTGGTAAGGATCCCACACCGCGCAGCAATATTCTAACAGAGGACGAACGAGTGTAGTGTAAGCTGTCTCTTTAGTGGAATTGTTGCATCTTCTAAGTGTCCTGCCAATGAAACGCAACCTTTGGCTCGCCTCCCCCACAATATTACCTGTGTGGTCTTTGCAACTGAAGTTGTTCGTAATTTTGTCAGGTACTTAGTTGAATTGACAGCCTTGAGAATTGTACTATTTATCGAGTAATCGAATTCCAACGGATATCTTTTGGAACTCATGTGGATCACCTCACACTTTTCGTTATTTAGCGACAACTGCCACCTGCCACACCATACAGCAATCTTTTCTAAATCGCTTTGTAACTGATACTGGTCCTCGGATGACCTTACTACCCGGTAAATTACAGCATCATCTGCGAACAGCCAGATTGTCACCCAGGTCATTTATATAGATCAGGAACAGCGGAGGTCCCAGGACGCTTCCCTGGGGAACACCTGATATCACTTCAATTTTACTCGATGATTTGCCGTCTATTACTACGAACTGCGACCTTCCTGACAGGAAATCTCGAATCCAGTCGCACAACTGAGACGATACCCCATAGGCCCGCAGCTTGATTAGAAGTCGCTTGTGAGGAACGGTGTCAAAAGCTTTCCGGAAATCTAGAAATACGGAATCAACTTGAGATCCCCTGTCGATAGCGGCCATTACTTCGTGCGAATAAAGAGCTAGCTGCGTTGCACAAGAACGATGTTTTCTGAAACCAATAGATCGTTCCCTTCGAGGTGATTCATAATTGTTTGAATACAGTATATGCTCCAAAACCCTACTGCAAACCGATGTCAATGACATAGGTCTGTAGTTCGATGGATTACTCCTACTACCCTTCTTAAACACTGGTGCGACCTGCGCAATTTTCCAGTCTGTAGGTACAGATCAATCGGTGAGCGAGCGGTTGTATATGATTGCTAAGTAGGAAGCTATTGTATCAGCGTAATGTGAAAGGAACGTAATCGGTATACAATCTGGACCTGAAGACGTGCCCGTACCAAGCGATTTGAGTTGCAAATAAACAAAAAATAAATAAAATAAAATAATAGCGTGGATTTATTTTTTCGAGGCGATGATTAAAACTTTATGACTGCCTGCTTAAAGCAGGATATTATTCCTACTGTAAGATTTTCCTGTGTTTTCTGGCACTGTAAATAATTCGCCTTTACTGTACTGGAACAAACACGAATGAGCACACTGCACGAGCACTGTATGAGGCCTTTAATTCTGCGTTTAACTTCATCTGTCGTTCGTTCGCTCGCTCGTCAGTTGTACAACGCTGTGGTACTCGTATTTGAAGCGCAGTAGCGACCAGTTGTATTTTTAGAGACGGAAAGTTGACCTTTATGAACTGAGATAAATTATCCGGAATATTTTATTTCGGAGATGAAAAGAAAAAAATTGTTTGAAACATATATTATTGTTCTATTGATGGAGAAGATTTTTTTGGAGGAATTTACAAGGTAACCAATGCATGCACAAGAATGAACTGTTTGTTTGTCAGAATTATAAACCGAAGGAAATCTTTGTCTCTCGGATAACTAACAACATTCATGAATAGTGTTAATTTCATCTCTTTGTTTTCATTATGTCACAAATAAGGCAATTGGTAGGAATATCTGAAATTTTTGTACTGAGAGAATTTCGTAACTGTTAGAGTCTGCTTACGTTGTACAGTTTTTTTGGGCAATAATCAGAGTTTAATTTTTCAAGAATGACTTTCTTTAAAGTAAAATACTCCTCCATTATTCTTAGAAAAGTTATGAATATTTTCCCACATCTGCATTGTACCATACCCCTCACGAACCCACAGAGTATTTCTGACAAAAAAAAAATTTGTAGTGAGTAGTTTATTTTTTCTTTGTCTGCAGCATCTGCTGATTTTTATTTGCTTTCGAGAACGTTAGTACACCACACACAAAACAACATACTGAGCATGAGGTAAGTTACTTTTCCTTCAGGGCAGATCTCGTTTTGCATTCTTATGAGGAAACAGTTCGTAGACAAAATTATCAGGTGTGTTACACAAGCAGATTAATTTACAGTGAGCAATGTAACTAACCGCAAAAAATTACTTTTCTTCTGAGTAGAGGGGTATTTTGTTTTTGTGGACATTTCAAGTCAAAAATTGCTGTTCGTGTCAAGCAACTTTCGTAATATACTTAGTATTGTTTTTCAGTTAAACAGTTTTCACTAAGTACACAGTCACAAACTTTTGGCATTTAATTAGATTACTTTTCATGATTTCAAATACAGTATTTCACTATGTTTAAAGTTTTGTTTCACGACACTGTTCACAAGCGTAACAGTCAGTACTACTCAGCAACTGAACACGATATCTACAGCAAAAAGGTGAAAGTTTTTAAAAAAACAATATTCAGTATTCTCATTCATAGATAAATTTTCATAAAAACTTGAATTATATTCAAGATTAATTGTTTAATTGTGTTGTGACCAAATACTAAAAGCACTATAATGTTTACATGTGAAATATTGTTTACTTAATAAAGAATACACGAGGGTCACTCCAAAAGAAATGCACACTATTTTTTTTAAATCCATCTTTTATTCTACATGTTCGAAAGTTTTACAGTGCGTAGATAGGAACAATATTTTCATTTCTCCACATAATTTCCATCCCTCTCGCTTTACGCCATCTTGGAACCAGCGCCTGTATACCCGCACGGTAAAATTCTGGACCAACCTGTTGGAACCACTGTTTGGCAACGTGCACAAAGGAGTCATCATCTTCAAACCTTGTTCCACGAAGAAAGGCTTTCAGTTTCCCAAAGAGATGATAGTCTCATGGAGTCAGGTCAGGACTGTAAGGCGGGTGTTTCAGTGTTGTTCATCCGAGTTTTGTGATCGCTTCCATGGTTTTATGACTGACATGTGGCCGTGCATTGTCGTGCAACAGCAAAACATCCTGCTTTTGCCGATGTGGTCGAACACGACTCAGTCGAGCTTGAAGTTTCTTCAGTGTCGTCACATATGCACCAGAGTTTATTGTGGTTCCACTTGGCACGATGTCCACAAGCAAGAGTCCTTCGAAATTGAAAAACACCGTAGCCATAACTTTTCCAGCAAAAGGTGTGGTTTTGAATTTTTTTTTTCTTGGGCGAATTTTCATGATGCCAGTCCACTGATGGCCTCTTCGTCTCTGGTGAAAAATGGTGGAGTCATGTTTCATCACCTGTCACAGTTCTTCCAAGAAATTCATCTCCACCATTCTCGTATTGTTCTAAAAGTTCGCTGCATACCGTTTTTGTTGTTTCTTTGTGAGCCACTGTCAACATCCTGGGAACCAATCTGGCACAAACCTTTTTTAACGCCAACACTTTCAGTATTCTGCAAACTCTTCCTTCCCCTATCCCAACGTAGCGTCACAATTCGTTCACTGTGATGCGTCTGTCAGCAGTCACCAATTCGTTAGCTCTCTGCACATTGTCTGGAGTGTGTGGAGCACGAGGCCTGCCGCTGCGAGGACAATCGTCAATACTGCCGTGCCCGCTTTCATCACGTAACCTGCTTGCCCACCGCCTAACTGTACTGCGATCGACAGCAGCATCTCCATACACCTTTTACAACCTCTTGTAGATGTTACCCACTGTCTCGTTTCCACAGCACAGGAATTCTATGACAGCACGTTGCTTCTGACGAACGTCAAGTGTAGCAGCCATCTTGAAGACATGCTGTGACGGTGCCACTCACGGGAACAGGTTGAACTAAGTTTGAAAACAAGCGGGAAGGATGTATCTACACACTGGAAAACTTTCACACATGCAGAATGAAAACTGTATTTTTACAAAAATAGTGTCCATTTCTTTTGGAGTGACCATCGTACCATGATTTACATTTATCAAGAAGATGCGTTTTACATTTACCGAAATTTAACTTGTTTGTTAAAGCGATAAGTAATATAAATAACATATTTCAGGATACAGTGAAGACGTAAAATATACCGGGTGATCAAAAAGTCAGTATAAATTTGAAAACTGAATAAATCACGGAATAATGTAGATAGAGAGATACAAATTGGCACACATGCTTGGAATGACATGGGGTTTTATTAGAATCAAAAAAACACAAACGTTCAAAAAATGTCCGACAGATGGCGCTTCATCTGATCAGAATAGCAATAATTAGCATAACAAAGCAAGACAAAGCAAAGATGACGTTCTTTACAGGAAATGCTCAATATGTACACCATCATTCCTCAACAATAGCCATGTGTAAAGCATTTCCGGAGTTATGGTGAGGCACTGGCGTCGAATGTTGTCTTTCAGTATCCCTAGAGATGTCGGTCGATCACGATCCACTTGCGACTTCAGGTAACCCCAAAGCCAATAATCGCACGGACTGAGGCCTGGGGACCTGGGAGGCCAAGCATGACGAAAGTGACGGCTGAGCACACGATCATCACCAAACGACGCACGCAAGAGATCTTTCACGCGTCTAGCAATACGGGGTGGAGCGCCATCCTGCGTAAACATCGTACGATCCAGCAGGTGTTTATCAGCCAGGCTCACGCGTCACGGTAGCGGTTTTGCTGTCCAGCGCCATCTGTCAGACATTTTATGAACTTTTCTTTTGTTCTAATAAAACCCCATGACATTCCAAGCATGTGTGTCAATTTTTACCTCTCTATCTACATTATTCCGTGGTTTATTCAGTTTTCAAATTTATACTGACTTTTTGATCGCCCTGTAAATGAGTGCCTCTGTACATTGATCCTTAGAAAGCATACAGCACTGCCTTAATGTGTAAGGTTGAACTTGAGTGTCATCAGTCATGCGACTGCTTTGATGGACCTGTCACGAATTGCTCTCTTGCGTCAAGCTCTTCATCTCAGAGTAGTACTTGCACCCGGCTTGCACAATTATTTGTTGTACGTATACCGGTCTCTGTCTTCCACTGCAGTCTTTACCCTCTGCAGCTCACATGGAGGTTATTCCTGATATTTTAGCACATGTACAGTCACCGTTGTCAGTGCTTTCCACATATCCCTCTCTTCGATGATTCTGCGCAGAAACTCCTCATTCATTACCTTATCAGTCCAACTAATTCTTAGCATCCTTTTATACCACCACATCTCAAACGCTTTGGTACTCATCTGTTCCCGTTTTCCCACAGTTTGTGATTCATTTCCATACAATTCTCTGCCCCAAATGTACATTGTCAAAAGTGGCTCCCTAAAATTAACGCCGATGGAACACCAAGTGGGCTGAGGCATGAATGCAAATCTGGACTGCGGAGTAGGCGTGCTAGCGGTTAGTGTATCTGCCTAGAGAACAGGAGACGCGGGTTCAAATCCTGGCAGTGGTACAAATTCTTATTTGTCGCTCCAGTCTGCATATGTACATCATAGATATTTGGGACTTGAAAAGGCCTCTGGAATCATATTGTTTCATTAGACTTCGTACTTGTTTTTCCATCCTCATTTTTCCCATGATAATCATAAAGTGAGAATGTTGTTGTGGTCTTCAGTCCTGAGACTGGTTTGATGCAGCTCTCAATTGCTACTCTATCCTGTGCAAGCTTCTTCATCTCCCAGTACTTACTGCAACCTACATCCTTCTGAATCTGTTTAGTGTATTCATCTCTTGGTCTCCCTCTACGATTTTTACCCTCCACACTTCCCTCCAATACTAAATTGGTGATCCCTTGATGCCTCAGAACATGTCCTACCAACCGATCCCTTCTTCTTGTCAAGTTGTGCCACAAACTCCTCTTCTCCCCAGTTCTATTCAGTACCTCTTCTTTAGTTATATGATCTACCCATCCAATCTTCAGCATTCTTCTGTAGCACCACATTTCGAAAGCTTCTTGTCCAAACTAGTTATCGTCCATGTTTGACTTCCATGTTTGACTCCACACAAATACTTTCAGAAACGACTTCCTCACATTTATATCTATACCCGATGTTAACAAACTTCTCTTCTTCAAAAACGCTTTCCTTGCCATTGCCAGTCTACGTTTTATATCCATTCTACTTCGACCATCATCAGTTATTTTGCTCCCCAAATAGCGAAACTCCTTCTTGAAGTGTCTCATTTCCTAATGTAATTCGCCCAGCATCACCCGATTTAATTCGACTACATTCCATTATCCTCGTTTTGCTTTTGTTGATGTTCATCTTATATCCCCCATTCAAGACACTGTCCATTCCGTTCAACTGCTCTTCCAAGTCCTTTGCTGTCTCTGACAGAATTACAATGTCATCGGCGAATCTCAAAGTTTTAGCCTCTTCTCCATGGATTTTAATACCTACTCGAATTTTTCTTTTGTTTCCTTTACTGCTTGGTCAATATAAAGATTGAATAACATCGGGTAGAGGCTACAACCCTGTCTCACTCCCTTCCCAACCACTGCTTCCCTTTCATGTCCCTCGATTCTTATAGCTGCCATCTGGTTTCTGTACAAACTGTAAATAGCCTTTCGCTCCCTTTATTTTACCCCTGGCACCTTTAGAATTTGAAAGGGTGTATTCCAGTCAACATTGTCAAAAGCTTTCTCTAAGTCTACAAATGCTGGAAATGTAGGTTTGCCTTCCCTTAATCTAGCATCTAAGATAAGTCGTAGGGTCAGTTTGGCCTCACGTGTTCCAATATTTCTACGGAATCCAAACTGATCTTCCCCAAGGTCGCTTCTACCAGTTTTTCCAATTGTCTGCAAAGAATTCGCGTTAGTATTTTGCATCCGTGACTTATTATACTGACTGTTCGGTAATTTTCACATCTGTCAGCACCTGCTTTCTTTGGGATTGGAATTATAGTATTCTTCTTGAAGTGAGAATATGTTGTCGAATTTCTAGGTGTTTACCTCAGCATGTCAGCAGCTCAAAGGGGGTGTAACAGGAATCGTTTATTCGAAATAAGAACTTAGTTTGTTCCTGAACGGCGACATGAATCTCAACGAAGATTTCCTGAGTCACAACACACGCAGAATTCATAGACGCAGAATTCACAGAAGTGAACAATAGTTTATACAGTTGCCTAAGCTATTGCAAAACAGCCATTGAATCAGTGAATTTTAATTGTTGCGATGTTGAACGATGATACAACTCGCGCAAATAAGGAAGGAAAACTAGAAGCAATTCTCTGCAAGCCGTTTTTCTTGCGGCCTCGTTGCGAAAGTGCACTCGTTTAATAGATGTGACAATATTTCCACTAGACATGTTATTCTCTGCATCTTCTGTGGCAAACAGCCAGACCTACCTTTCAACAGACTGTTCCTTTTTTTACTGACCTTTGTAAACACCTCACACATCCATTCACGTAAATAAGTCGGACATGTATCAAATTAAAAAAGAACAAAGAAATTCATACAGAGACACTAATTTATGCAATTTTTTTTCTGTTAAGGTTCTATAATCACGTGACAGTGACATGATAAATGAGACACACCTGCTGCCGATATGGTAAGAATCATGCAACAAATAGAAATAACATACTGGAATTAAAGATTCTTTGGTTCACACCTGCTGGTTCATTTACCAGCTAATTTTATCTTCTACTGTATTTACTAAATGATTTAAATTACATTTTACATCTTTCACAATGACAATTTTGCAATACGCCAGTAGAAAAATAAAGGAATGACATTCCATATTTTGCCACAGATGAATGATATACACTGCCAGAAAAAGAATGCAACACCCTACAGTGATAAAGCATTTTGATGAATTGTGTCAGGATGAATTGCTAATGGTTAAACATATGTACAAAGAGGGTATTTCATAACCACTGTTCTTAATGGCTGTTGTAGCCCAGTTAAAAATCAGATTTGAGAGTATGCAAAATTTAACCATTTCTTCAAAACTATTTTCAAAAAATTTCTAAATTCTGATTCTGAGGAAGAGATTCACAGCGCAGCAGTAATTCTTAAAATGAATATGAGGAGGATTTATCCAGTGAATTCCCTGACGAAGTAATAGTTTGCAAAAACGCTGTGAAATAGCCTCATTAACTTCTGTAGTCGACTTAACAAAACTATTACTAAGAGAGGATTCAATCGTAGCTACTAGTATTACAGATTTATTGTTTTTTAAAGATATAACAGCCATTTCACTGCATAACAAGTTTTATTCCACCATCTAGATTATGCCATAGGCCATAGGCCATATGGCCATACACTTCAGTACAACACAAGCCATTCTCAAAATGTATATCTTTGTTTATTTAAGCCAATTTTGTCAAAAGTAAGTGCGAGAATATTTGAGTAATATGCTAATTTACTGGCAGATAGTATGGCTTCTTCACTTCATATGGTTACAGAATAAAACAGATGACCAACCCACAGGTTTTAAACTTTGGTACACTGTGTAACTTACGTCAGTGGCTGCTTAGACACAGTGTATTCCACTACCATATCGAGTGAAGAATTCCCATTTCGAGTGAAGACGTCATGCTAATTGCCAGTAAATTAGCATATTACACAAATGTTCTCGCACTTACTTTTGACAAAATTGGTTTATATAACCGAAGATGCTTGGTTTTCTTCTCTCCCATATCTACTGTACACCGCTGATGTGCCGAAACCACCCCCACCTGTTAATCTCCTTCAATATGCCGATGACACTGTCTTCCTTGCTCTCTATCATATCCTTCACCTGTCCCACTGCTCCTGTCAGCCCCTCCTACACTAGTTTACCGCTTGGTGCAACCAATGGCTTCTTTGAATCAATCCTTCCCAAAATACCAGGCAATCATTACAGGATGTGCCACACCCTCCTTCCGCCTCCATGATTTCTAACTCACCATTTATGACCACCCTATCCAACTTACCCCATCTTGAAATACCTCGGCCTCACCCTTGATCGTCACCTCATCTGGGCTCCCCGCCTCCTTACCACTCAATACAAAACCCACAGTACTCTCTGCCTCCTGAAATTCTTGCTGGACATGCACCATCCTTCACACCTGCAAATCCTTGATCCATCCCATCCTTAGTTATGCCAGTGTTGCATGGATCTCTCCCCCTCCTAAATTCTATAAAGCCCTCCAAATCCTTGAACACCAAGCACTTTGCCTCACTTTCCATACCCATCTCCTGGCCCTCATCTGTGACCTCATCCCCTTCCACATCTACCCCTTTCCCTTGAACACATTTTTATCCTCTACATCAACTGTCACCTCGATCCCCCTCATCCCCTGGTGTCTCCATTCTTCTCCACTGCCATACCCTCCACACCTTCTACCTCCTCTCCCGAAGGACCTTCCACCGTCTCCCCATCCAAGATGGAGTGCTTTGCCCCTATATTAATCCTTCCTTCCAATTCTAACCATCCCCTTCCCCTCCCCCCTCCCTTAGGCTCTGTCTCCTTCTCCTCTGCTCCTCTGCTGTTTCCTCCCTCCTCCCCCCTGTCTCCTTTCCTAGTCCTTGCGCTCCCCATCTCCCGCCCCTTTTTGTACTACCGACTCCACCCCTTCCCCTCTTCCTACCTCCCTCTTCTGACAACCCCCCCCTCTCTCTTCCTGCTCTCTGACCTCAAGTTCCTTGGCAGGCCCTTCAAATTATAATGCAGTTACTTTATCATGTTTTGGAGATTGTCGCCGGCCGAAGTGGCCGTGCGGTTAAAGGCGCTGCAGTCCGGAACCGCAAGACCGCTACGGTCGCAGGTTCGAATCCTGCCTCGGGCATGGATGTTTGTGATGTCCTTAGGTTAGTTAGGTTTAACTAGTTCTAAGTTCTAGGGGACTAATGACCTCAGCAGTTGAGTCCCATAGTGTTCAGAGCCATTGGCGATTGTCATGTATGTACCATCAGTGCAGTGTGTGTTCAGCATTGTCGCCCCGTACAGTGTTGTCGTCCCGTACTGTGAATGCCGTTTTTCATTGTGTTATTTGTGCCATCATTGTTTACGTGAAACGTCTTCATCGAGTGCTATTTTAACTTTACGTGGATTTTATGTAAAAGTGCCTCGTCCAACTAACCCTTTTTTTGTATATTTCAACTCCAATTGCTTCTTCCTTCTCATGTGTACATTCCCATATTATATACGTAATGCTCTCCTGTGGTGTTTTATGTAATCTCTTGACTGAAGAGAGGCAAATTGTGCTGCTACCAGCCCACCCCTACCCCCATGGGCAGGGGAATAAAATGACAATAAAGACGAAAAAAATTTGGACGAAGTCTTGTGCTCTGCTCATAAGTAATGAATTTTTAATATTTATAACACTTGATGTAATGGCAAAACGAAGATTAACCTTTTTTCGACATCTCTACCGAATGGATGGAAATAGACAAACAAAACAAATACTCCTGTATTTCTGGAAGAAGAAATCGACAATTGCATGGATTACAGAAGTAAGAAAAGATCTTGAAAGAAACAACATCAAAGAATCAGAAATAGCAGAAAGAAACCGTTCTAAAAACAAGCTACCAAATTTGGAAGGCTTTCAAAGCAGATGAAATAAAAAATCGGGAACAACATGGACAGAAGAAGGGAAGAGACTTCATGGGGAGAAAATGAGGGAATACTGGAAAAATAGGAAACAACAACAAAGGAAGAAGAGGAACTGAAGTTGTTAACGTGATCCTAGTTGGTCAATACAACAACAACAACACTTGATTATGGCCTAAGGCCAAAATTTAGATAGTGGAATAAAACATGTTTTACAGTTAAATAGCGGTTACATTTTTCAAGAAGATCTATATGCTTGGGCTCTACACGAATGTAAAGTCATTATGCTCAACATTTTAACTGCAGTGCCCAGTGTTGATGTTCATCTTATATCCCCCATTCAAGACACTGTCCATTCCGTTCAACTGCTCTTCCAAGTCCTTTGCTGTCTCTGACAGAATTACAATGTCATCGGCGAATCTCAAAGTTTTAGCCTCTTCTCCATGGATTTTAATACCTACTCGAATTTTTCTTTTGTTTCCTTTACTGCTTGGTCAATATAAAGATTGAATAACATCGGGTAGAGGCTACAACCCTGTCTCACTCCCTTCCCAACCACTGCTTCCCTTTCATGTCCCTCGATTCTTATAGCTGCCATCTGGTTTCTGTACAAACTGTAAATAGCCTTTCGCTCCCTTTATTTTACCCCTGGCACCTTTAGAATTTGAAAGGGTGTATTCCAGTCAACATTGTCAAAAGCTTTCTCTAAGTCTACAAATGCTGGAAATGTAGGTTTGCCTTCCCTTAATCTAGCATCTAAGATAAGTCGTAGGGTCAGTTTGGCCTCACGTGTTCCAATATTTCTACGGAATCCAAACTGATCTTCCCCAAGGTCGCTTCTACCAGTTTTTCCAATTGTCTGCAAAGAATTCGCGTTAGTATTTTGCATCCGTGACTTATTATACTGACTGTTCGGTAATTTTCACATCTGTCAGCACCTGCTTTCTTTGGGATTGGAATTATAGTATTCTTCTTGAAGTGAGAATATGTTGTCGAATTTCTAGGTGTTTACCTCAGCATGTCAGCAGCTCAAAGGGGGTGTAACAGGAATCGTTTATTCGAAATAAGAACTTAGTTTGTTCCTGAACGGCGACATGAATCTCAACGAAGATTTCCTGAGTCACAACACACGCAGAATTCATAGACGCAGAATTCACAGAAGTGAACAATAGTTTATACAGTTGCCTAAGCTATTGCAAAACAGCCATTGAATCAGTGAATTTTAATTGTTGCGATGCTGAACGATGATACAACTCGCGCAAATAAGGAAGGAAAACTAGAAGCAATTCTCTGCAAGCCGTTTTTCTTGCGGCCTCGTTGCGAAAGTGCACTCGTTTAATAGATGTGACAATATTTCCACTAGACATGTTATTCTCTGCATCTTCTGTGGCAAACAGCCAGACCTACCTTTCAACAGACTGTTCCTTTTTTTACTGACCTTTGTAAACACCTCACACATCCATTCACGTAAATAAGTCGGACATGTATCAAATTAAAAAAGAACAAAGAAATTCATACAGAGACACTAATTTATGCAATTTTTTTTCTGTTAAGGTTCTATAATCACGTGACAGTGACATGATAAATGAGACACACCTGCTGCCGATATGATAAGAATCATGCAACAAATAGAAATAACATACTGGAATTAAAGATTCTTTGGTTCACACCTGCTGGTTCATTTACCAGCTAATTTTATCTTCTACTGTATTTACTAAATGATTTAAATTACATTTTACATCTTTCACAATGACAATTTTGCAATACGCCAGTAGAAAAATAAAGGAATGACATTCCATATTTTGCCACAGATGAATGATATACACTGCCAGAAAAAGAATGCAACACCCTACAGTGATAAAGCATTTTGATGAATTGTGTCAGGATGAATTGCTAATGGTTAAACATATGTACAAAGAGGGTATTTCATAACCACTGTTCTTAATGGCTGTTGTAGCCCAGTTAAAAATCAGATTTGAGAGTATGCAAAATTTAACCATTTCTTCAAAACTATTTTCAAAAAATTTCTAAATTCTGATTCTGAGGAAGAGATTCACAGTGCAGCAGTAATTCTTAAAATGAATATGAGGAGGATTTATCCAGTGAATTCCCTGACGAAGTAATAGTTTGCAAAAACGCTGTGAAATAGCCTCATTAACTTCTGTAGTCGACTTAACAAAACTATTACTAAGAGAGGATTCAATCGTAGCTACTAGTATTACAGATTTATTGTTTTTTAAAGATATAACAGCCATTTCACTGCATAACAAGTTTTATTCCACCATCTAGATTATGCCATAGGCCATAGGCCATATGGCCATACACTTCAGTACAACAC
This sequence comes from Schistocerca piceifrons, assembly GCF_021461385.2. NCBI lineage: Eukaryota > Metazoa > Arthropoda > Insecta > Orthoptera > Acrididae > Schistocerca > Schistocerca piceifrons. The sequence goes on along the minus strand of NC_060146.1, from coordinate 67,996,497 downwards.
AAGCCATTCTCAAAATGTATATCTTTGTTTATTTAAGCCAATTTTGTCAAAAGTAAGTGCGAGAATATTTGAGTAATATGCTAATTTACTGGCAGATAGTATGGCTTCTTCACTTCATATGGTTACAGAATAAAACAGATGACCAACCCACAGGTTTTAAACTTTGGTACACTGTGTAACTTACGTCAGTGGCTGCTTAGACACAGTGTATTCCACTACCATATCGAGTGAAGAATTCCCATTTCGAGTGAAGACGTCATGCTAATTGCCAGTAAATTAGCATATTACACAAATGTTCTCGCACTTACTTTTGACAAAATTGGTTTATATAACCGAAGATGCTTGGTTTTCTTCTCTCCCATATCTACTGTACACCGCTGATGTGCCGAAACCACCCCCACCTGTTAATCTCCTTCAATATGCCGATGACACTGTCTTCCTTGCTCTCTATCATATCCTTCACCTGTCCCACTGCTCCTGTCAGCCCCTCCTACACTAGTTTACCGCTTGGTGCAACCAATGGCTTCTTTGAATCAATCCTTCCCAAAATACCAGGCAATCATTACAGGATGTGCCACACCCTCCTTCCGCCTCCATGATTTCTAACTCACCATTTATGACCACCCTATCCAACTTACCCCATCTTGAAATACCTCGGCCTCACCCTTGATCGTCACCTCATCTGGGCTCCCCGCCTCCTTACCACTCAATACAAAACCCACAGTACTCTCTGCCTCCTGAAATTCTTGCTGGACATGCACCATCCTTCACACCTGCAAATCCTTGATCCATCCCATCCTTAGTTATGCCAGTGTTGCATGGATCTCTCCCCCTCCTAAATTCTATAAAGCCCTCCAAATCCTTGAACACCAAGCACTTTGCCTCACTTTCCATACCCATCTCCTGGCCCTCATCTGTGACCTCATCCCCTTCCACATCTACCCCTTTCCCTTGAACACATTTTTATCCTCTACATCAACTGTCACCTCGATCCCCCTCATCCCCTGGTGTCTCCATTCTTCTCCACTGCCATACCCTCCACACCTTCTACCTCCTCTCCCGAAGGACCTTCCACCGTCTCCCCATCCAAGATGGAGTGCTTTGCCCCTATATTAATCCTTCCTTCCAATTCTAACCATCCCCTTCCCCTCCCCCCTCCCTTAGGCTCTGTCTCCTTCTCCTCTGCTCCTCTGCTGTTTCCTCCCTCCTCCCCCCTGTCTCCTTTCCTAGTCCTTGCGCTCCCCATCTCCCGCCCCTTTTTGTACTACCGACTCCACCCCTTCCCCTCTTCCTACCTCCCTCTTCTGACAACCCCCCCCCTCTCTCTTCCTGCTCTCTGACCTCAAGTTCCTTGGCAGGCCCTTCAAATTATAATGCAGTTACTTTATCATGTTTTGGAGATTGTCGCCGGCCGAAGTGGCCGTGCGGTTAAAGGCGCTGCAGTCCGGAACCGCAAGACCGCTACGGTCGCAGGTTCGAATCCTGCCTCGGGCATGGATGTTTGTGATGTCCTTAGGTTAGTTAGGTTTAACTAGTTCTAAGTTCTAGGGGACTAATGACCTCAGCAGTTGAGTCCCATAGTGCTCAGAGCCATTGGAGATTGTCATGTATGTACCATCAGTGCAGTGTGTGTTCAGCATTGTCGCCCCGTACAGTGTTGTCGTCCCGTACTGTGAATGCCGTTTTTCATTGTGTTATTTGTGCCATCATTGTTTACGTGAAACGTCTTCATCGAGTGCTATTTTAACTTTACGTGGATTTTATGTAAAAGTGCCTCGTCCAACTAACCCTTTTTTTGTATATTTCAACTCCAATTGCTTCTTCCTTCTCATGTGTACATTCCCATATTATATACGTAATGCTCTCCTGTGGTGTTTTATGTAATCTCTTGACTGAAGAGAGGCAAATTGTGCTGCTACCAGCCCACCCCTACCCCCATGGGCAGGGGAATAAAATGACAATAAAGACGAAAAAAATTTGGACGAAGTCTTGTGCTCTGCTCATAAGTAATGAATTTTTAATATTTATAACACTTGATGTAATGGCAAAACGAAGATTAACCTTTTTTCGACATCTCTACCGAATGGATGGAAATAGACAAACAAAACAAATACTCCTGTATTTCTGGAAGAAGAAATCGACAATTGCATGGATTACAGAAGTAAGAAAAGATCTTGAAAGAAACAACATCAAAGAATCAGAAATAGCAGAAAGAAACCGTTCTAAAAACAAGCTACCAAATTTGGAAGGCTTTCAAAGCAGATGAAATAAAAAATCGGGAACAACATGGACAGAAGAAGGGAAGAGACTTCATGGGGAGAAAATGAGGGAATACTGGAAAAATAGGAAACAACAACAAAGGAAGAAGAGGAACTGAAGTTGTTAACGTGATCCTAGTTGGTCAATACAACAACAACAACACTTGATTATGGCCTAAGGCCAAAATTTAGATAGTGGAATAAAACATGTTTTACAGTTAAATAGCGGTTACATTTTTCAAGAAGATCTATATGCTTGGGCTCTACACGAATGTAAAGTCATTATGCTCAACATTTTAACTGCAGTGCCCAGAGTCGTCCGTGATGTTTCACATCTGCCGCGCAAAGTGACTGGACATGTGTCTTGGTACCCATAGCGAACAGTGATGCAACGATCATGTTGCAAACAAAGACTCACACGTCATAATCTTACAGCGTGCAGGAAGCCCAAAACTAGAACACAGCATGCAATTCATTAGCAGAACGCAGTACGATTGTGTGCTGTGTTCTAGTTTTGGGCTTTCTGCACGCTGTAAGGTTACGACGTGTGAGTCTTTGTTTGCAACATGATCGCTGCATCACTGTAGGACGCAATTCAAGAGTATATGGTATCTTTCATTCCGATACAGTTTTCATCTACACTGCATTAAGGTGTGAAATGATGGATTAACCAAAAATTGTCATGACGTCTGCTGATCCGTTTCTGCTGCCTTTGCTTCAGTTTACTGGTTTTAGAGTGTTTTTCGTAATATTTGAAAGAAGTGTGGTTGCAGTTACTAGCGCAGTTTTCCAGGTTTCTGAATACATTTGAAAATGACGACTCAGTACGTTTAAACTTCTAATGTACCTTCCAGATTCTCATTGTTTCAGTGACTGTGTCTTGACGACCGTTTGTAGTGTCAAACAAAGAGTTTAAATTTCATTCAGCCACACTGCTCGATCACATTTATGTCGAAATACAAAATCTCTCTTATTTGTCTTGTTCATCGGAGGTGAGGGTATCATCTGGAGTGCCCCAGGGAAGTGTGGTAGGTCCCCTGTTGTTTTCTATCTACATAAATGATCTTTTGGATAGGGTGGATAGCAATGTGTGGCTGTTTGCTGATGATGCTGTGGTGTACGGGAAGGTGTCGTCGTTGAGTGACTGTAGGAGAATACAAGATGACTTGGGCAGGATTTGTGATTGGTGTAAAGAATGGCAGCTAACTCTAAATATAGATAAATGTAAATTAATGCAGATGAATAGGAAAAAGAATCCTGTAATGTTTGAATACTCCATTAGTAGTGTAGTGCTTGACTCGAATAAATATTTGGGCGTAACATTGCAGAGCGATATGAAGTGGGACAAGCATGTAATGGCAGTTGTGGGGAAGGCAGATAGTCGTCTTCGGTCCGTTGGTAGAATTTTGGGAACATGTGGTTCATCTGTAAAGGAGACCGCTTATAAAACACTAATACGACCTATTCTTGAGTACTGCTCGAGCGTTTTGGATCCCTATCAGGTCGGATTGAGGGAGGACATAGAAGCAATTCAGAGGCGGGCTGCTAGATTTGTTACTGGTAGGTTTGATCATCACGCGAGTGTTACGGAAATGCTTCAGGAACTCGGGTGGGAGTCTCTAGAGGAAAGGAGACGTTCTTTTCGTGAATCGCTACTGAGGAAATTTAGAGAACCAGCATTTGAGGCTGACTGCAGTACAATTTTACTGCCGCCAACTTACATTTCGCGGGAAGACCACAAAGATAAGGTAAGAGAGATTAGGGCTCGTACAGAGGCATATAGGCAGTCATTTTTCCCTCGTTCTGTTTGGGAGTGGAACAGGGAGAGAAGATGCTAGTTGTGGTACGAGGTACCCTCCGCCACGGACCGTATGGTGGATTGTGGAGTATGTATGTAGATGTCTTCACAGAACCTTTTGTTTTCAACAATTCTCTCTGTCGCATCATAGATTACTGCTACGTATTCTAAATCATTTTCTGACTCAGGGACCCGAGTTTGGAACAATCTTCCTTAAAATCTCGGAGAAACTAAATTCCTTTCAAAACTGAAAAGATGGCTTATAGTGCGCCTCGTATCACAATACCTATCTATCCTATATATTATGCAGCCCAAGCTCGCAACCCCGCTCGCCAACACACTTTTCCTTTTCCTTATCCCTTGTTGGAAGAGTTCTCTGTTTACATTCCGGTTTTTCCTAACAGCAACTGTCGCTGTCATTTCAATCTTCTCCTCTTCATTTATACATCCCGCCTCTCATAATACTAAATATGGCCTCATATGTGCTAAGCTAGACTGTATCATTACGAAACTGCCTTCCACGGAGTGCATCTTTCGTTGGGTCAAACAGATGGAAGTCGAAAGGTGCGGGATCCAGGCTGAGGGTGGATGAAGAGGTACAGTCGAGTGAAGATGTAAAAGCTGCTCGTGGGTGCACACACCTATGCGAGGCATTGCGTTGTTACGGAGAAGGAGAAGTTCGTTTGTACTTTTGTGATTTGCTGAAGTCGTTTCTTCAATCTTCTGAATGTATCACAATACACTTCAGGGTCGATCCATGAGCGAGGACATCAATCCGTGAGAATGAGCATTAATCAAAACACAGCGTCATAGTCCCAGAACACTTTCACTATGTGTTTACTGTCCGCCCCTGGTAGCTGAGTAGTCAGCGTGACAGACTGTCGATCCTAAGGGTCCGGGTTCGATTCCCGGCTGGATCGGAGATTTTCTACGCTCAGGGGCTGGGTGTTGTGTTGTCCTAATCATCATCATTTCATCCCCATCGACGCGCAGGTCGCCGAAGTGGCGTCAAATCGAAAGACCTGCACCAGGCGAACGGTCTATCCGACGGGAGGCCCTAGCCACACGACATTTCATTTCATGTCTTTACTGACTAAGGATGCGCCTTTGAAACCTTTCTTCAGAGGAGAGGTAGTGTGGCCCCACTGTGTGGATTATCGTTTTGTTTGCGGCTCGAAGTGATAAACCATGTTTCATGCCCCGAGAGGATGTTCGACAAAAACTTGTCACGGTCAGCCTCGTAAGGCATAAGAAACTTGGTCCAGATGGTCCTTCGTTGCTCTTTATGACCTTCTGCTAGGCGGCGAGAAATCCAGCAGGCACATACCTTTCAGCATCCCAACTGGTGGACAAGTATGTCAGCACTGCCAGCAGAGACGTCAAGTTGTGTAGCGACAAGTTTAATTGTGATCCGTCGATCATCTCGGATAAGAGTGTCCGCACGTTCCAACATTGCAATAGTCACTGCTGTGGGCGAGCGTGACATTGTTGCAGTGATTGTAGAAGCCTCGCCCAACGACTCACCGTGCTTTTGTTCAATGCCAGGTCTCGGCGTAGACTCTCTGCAAGCGCCTATGAGTATCTGCGATGCTCAGATTTTCCGCCAAAAGAAAGTCAATGGCATCTCCCTGCTTGGAACGCACCTCCACTAGAGGTACCTTTTTGAGGACTACGATAGCGGCGCCACCTATCGGGGCTTCATGAAAGTATGGGGGCTGAACCAGAAACAGTCCGCAATGTCCCACAACAAACTCCGCGTTTATTCAACAGAAATTGGCATTACGTATTGAACGCCCCTCTTATAATTACATGCCTCGGTCAGTGGACCTTTCGTAAAAACGTCCGGTGTACTGGAGTTTACGAGGCTCGAGAACGCATAGCAATACTGGACACCACATTCCTGGAATGGAGCCATTCCCAGAGCACGTTATTTGCCGTGTTTGCTTGTTCTGAACCCGGCTGAGGTTGCAACAGCACACTCGCGTGCAGGATACGAACTGGTGCTAACTCGGCCTCTCACCAAAGCCGCCTCTGTCACGCGACCGGCGCCACATTCGACTTTCATTTACATGGCGTGGTGCGCATGTTTTTATACAGGGACGTACGCGCATGGATTGCTTCACTTTTCCTTGTTGTTTTCCGCCAGAGGTTTTTGCAGTTCTCTCCTGTTTTTCAGTGTGGTTTTCTTTGTTGTTTGTCGACCTTCGCGTAAATAGTCAATCCGTCCGCAATGCCAACCAAGAAGCCTTCGGCATGCGCCTGTATTAGTCCAACAATCTCAGCTATAAAAGCGACGTAAAAATGAAGAACAACAATATTTTTAAAAAATCGTATAGGGAACTTGTAACAACAACGACGCTTTCTCGTGGAGGCTGTGAAGATTTTACGAAAAAGGTGAAACGCTCGAGTGGAAAAATAGTACAAGGTGTCCCAGAAGTCTATCCCTAATCACAAACATACATAAGGCGGAAAATATGACACAAAGCCACATATCTTTTATCTTGAAATGCAAGTAACATATTCAAGTTTTTGTGTAGACACACACAATTAATAAATTTTGACGTGTGCTACTTTCGTTGCCCAAAAGATGTCCAGACTGTGTTCCAATTTCACCCATGCGCTTGTCAACATTTGGAGAGGGATGAATGTTAAATGTCGTGTGGCACCATGGCCTGGTGCAAGTCTTTCAACTGGACGCCACTTCGGCTATTTGCGTGTCCTGAAAGCCAACGGTACCACGTGTTCATCGAACGGTCACCCATCCAAGTACTTGTCGTGCCCTACTTTCCTCAACTTCGGTGATCAGGCGGGATCCAGTGTCACCAACGTGGCAAAGCCGTTGGCCAAATGGATGTCATGGCATCAGTCATGCCGTAACGCTGCGATGTCTTTCACTGGCGTCTGGCAAACACGTTTGTTTTTTTTTATTTTTTATTTACACTTCAAGTTCCGTAGGACCAAATTGAGGAGCAAATCTCCAAGGTCATGGAATGTGTCAGTACATGAACTTACAACATAAAAGTAATAACAGGTAAAAATAAATGTTCATGGACCTGAAAAAAAAGTCAGTCCATAAGTTTACGTAAACGCTATCAGCAATACAATAAGAATCAGCTTCATTTTTCAAGGAACTTCTCGACAGAATAGAATGAGTGACCCATGAGGAAACTCTTCAGTTTCGATTTGAAACCGAGTGGATTACTGCTAAGATTTTTGAATTCGAGTGGCAGCTTATTGAAAATGGATGCAGCAATATACTGCACACCTTTTTGCACAAGAGTTAAGGAAGTCCGATCCAAATGCAGGTTTGATTTCTGCCGAGTATTAACCGAGTGAATGCTGCTTATTCTTGGGAATAAACTAATATTGGTAACAAGAAACGACAATAATGAATATACATATTGAGAGGCCAATGTCAACAGACCCAGACTCGTGAACAGGGGTCGACAAGAGGTTCGTGAACTCACACCACTTATTACCCGAACCGCCCGTTTCTGAGCCAAAAATATCGTTCTAGAATGGGAAGAGTTACCCCAAAATATAATACCATACGACATAAGTGAATGAAAATAAGCAAAGTAGACTAATTTACGTGTCGAAGTAGCACTCACTTTTGATACCGTTCGAATAGTAAAAAGGGCAGTATTAATTCTTTGAACAAGATCCTGAACGTGGGCTTTCCACGACAGCTTACTATCTATCTGAACACCTAGAAATTTGAACTTTTCAGTTTCACTAATCATATGCCCGTTCGGTAAGATTAAAACGTCATGTCTTATTGGATTGTGTGTCAGAAACTGTATAAACTGAGTCTTAGCGTGATTTTAACGTTAGTTTATTTTCTACAAGCCATTGAGGTCATGACCTGAGCCCAAAGGAAATAATCCAACGGTGCTATGACCGGTGATCGCGGAGGCCAGTTGATGGGACCACCATGTCTGAGTCATCACCCTGGAAACGCTGTACCTAAATAAGCAAGAATGACTAACCCACAATAAGGTGATGCACTATCTTGTTGGAAAAGTATGTCCAGATGTCCTGAATTGCTGACGCAACTAATAACTGCAATATATCAAGATAGGTGTTGGCTGTGATTGTCACTGAAGGAAAAAAGTCCTATGATTTTATTGTACCGGGTGATCAAAAAGTCAGTATAAATTTGAAAACTGAATAAATCACGGAATAATGTAGATAGAGAGGTACAAATTGACACACGTGCTTGGAGTAACATGGGGTTTTATTAGAACCAAAAAAATTCGAAAGTTCAAAAAATGTGCGACAGATGGCGCTTCATCTGATCAGAATAGCAATAATTAGCATAACAAAGTAAGACAAAGCAAAGATGATGTTCTTTACAGGAAATGCTCAATATGTCCACCATCATTCCTCAACAATACCTGTAGTCGAGGAATAATATTGTGAACAGCAATGTAAAGCATGTCCGGAGTTATGGTGAGGCATTGGCGTCGGATGCTTTCTTACAGCATCCCTAGAAATGTCGGTCGATCACGATACACTTGCGACTTCAGGTAACCCCAAAGCCAATAATCGCACGGACTGAGGTCTGGGGACCTGGGAGGCTAAGCATGACGAAAGTGGCGGCTGAGCAGACGATCATCACCAAACGACGCGTGCAAGAGATCTTTCACGCGTCTAGCAATATGGGGTGGTGCTAATAAAACCCCATGTCATTCCAAGCATGCGCGTCAATTTTTACCTCTCTATCTACATTATTCCGTGGTTTATTAAGTTTTCAAATTTATAATGACTTTTTGATCACCCGGTGCATAAGACTGCTCCACATGTGCAGCTTAGGGCTGTCTCTGACGGTCTCAAACACAACATGGGGATTCTTGGACCCCCAGATTCTAGAATTGCATAGGTTGAGAACACTGTTCAAATGACGTATGGCCTCATCTTAGAAGAGGACACGTTTCATATAGTCAGCATCTTCCTCTGTCTCAGACAGAATGGCAACAACAAAGTCATAACGAGCGCTACAATCCTTTGGTTGGAGGGACTGCCCAATCTGGACCCAGTATGTACGGACAAGAAATTGCGGTGCACTGATGACTTCGGATTGTGCAGCTCACGTGAGGCTCTGCGGACTGACTTCTTGGGACTTTACCCACGAAAGCGTCTCTCCCTGTCTGAATTGTCTGGTCTCTAAGTCCAGGACTGCCTGTTCTAGGGAGATCACAGACGCTCCCTGTTTCCTTGAACTTCGCTTACCACATCTTGATGCTTTTAACGTCATGCAGCTGTCTGTGGTATGCCGTGTGGAATTTTTTTTGGACTGCTTTTGGTGATTTTGCCTCGTGATGTCAGAGGACAGACACATTGGGCTTTCTCCTGGTTTGAGTTTGTGGTGTGCATACTGTAAAACCTTCAGTACACACACCATCAGATTATCTGACTTGTCGCTCTAACGAAGTAGGCGAGCGTCAGCAACACATCTCGTGGTACTATCGTGGCGCGTTTATCTTCTGCCGTTAGGTCAGACGATAGAAATGCCACTTGCCCACTTAGAGTAGGAGATTGACGGTGACGAAATTTAAACAGAACTTGATTAATTTTCACACACATTTATTAAAATAATAACAAGCATAAAAATTACTTAACTTGGTTCTGGATGCTATTTACAATTGACAATCTGAAGTTCCTTTGGTATTGGTACGTTAATCTTATTCTCACATATATCTCTGATACTTGACAAAAGTGTCTATACATTTATCTTCATGGCTATGTACGGGAATATGGTAATCTTATTGGGCGCAGACTGAAACTTGACAGTAGACTGGTACAGACAAAGGTAGAACTCGTACAGACTGGTACAGACTGGTGCAGACAAAGGCAGACTGGCTAATCGTAGGTCTGTACACTCATTATAATACCTCGTGCATCATGTATCACTGCACAAATGTGATCTGGGAGGAGAAAAGGTTCTACGTTAGCAGCAATCTCATTGGCTGCGTTACATATTAACACGCGGATCGGCGGAAGCAGAATTTGGTCTGTCTCTATGGCAGCACCATCTCGTAGTACGGAGACGGACGAGCACTGCGCCTGCGCTGTTGTGCTTAGCGGGGCGCGCTCTAGTGGGAAAGTTGTGTACGCTCTGACTATGTGGAACTATGTACACAACAGAGTGCATGATGTTTGCAAATGGTGTCCAATTTCGCTGTCGTTACGTTATTGGATCCTGTAACAAACCAACTGACACAAAGTACTGATGTTCTCAAAAACTTGAATATGACTCGTGCAATTCAAAAATTTTTCTCTGGTCTCGTCTCCTGAGGAAGAAAGGGCTGATTTCTCCACAGCCATTTCGACAGCTCATCGAATGTGTCCGCAGCTGAGTTAAAGCTGTCATAAAGGCGAAAGGTGGACACGCCATATATTGATGTCCAGTAACTGATGTGTGGAGACTTTTGATCGGATAGCGTATGCAGGGTGAAAGAAAATTCGCGAACTTGGGCTTCGCAGAGCGATTCCTCACGTACCAGTGACACAAAAACGTCTGCTACAAAATTTCGCCCTACGCATATTTCCGGCAGCAAATGGACGTCAAACATTAGGAATCCGACAGCACTGTAATTACATGTATGGGAAATATCTCTGTCTTCAGGTAGTACTAGCGTGGTGCAGTTGGTGCAGGGGGTAGCGCTTTGGATTAGCACGCACGAGGTGGAGGGTTCGATTCTGGGTCGAGGTGTACCTGTTCTTATTTGCCAATTTCGTTTTGCCATATTGTACTGTAGTATACACCATTTCTTCAGCCACACGTATCTGACATTTACATGGTATAGTGTTTTCCAACTGCGTACATAAAAAACTGTGATCAAACAATTCACATTCGGGACGACGATGGTTCAAAACCGCGCCCTACCATCGTGATTTTGGTTTACCGAGTTTCTCTAAATCACTCCAGGCAAATGCTGGGATGGTCCCTTTCAAAGGACACAGCGGACTTCCTTCCCAAATCCTATGGGACCGATGATCTCTCTGTTTGATCCCCTCCTTCGAATCAACCAACCAACGACGTCAGAAATAGACAACTGAAAAAACTACCTGTCATATGTCAGAATAACTACTAAAACAATGTCAGTTTCGAGACACTAAAGATGACTGCACAGTTAAGTAACACGGCATCTACTAGTCGTTTATACTGCATGCAGTACGTCCGCTCATATGTAACACATTAGCAACCAGTGACAATAGTAATTTTCGTACTGATGAAAGCATGAGGTTTACAAAAGAATACGTTGTCCTCAGAGCAGATTTTCAAAACGACCCTCCTGCACCTACAAAGATTGTGCTAACTTCTCGATCTTACAGCTCTGGACTCTTCGCAACATGACTGCCTCCACATATACAAGAGCAACATGAAAACACCCTATCAGTTCTTCCACGTTTGTCGGCGGAGTAGAGTCACGTGCTCCTTCAAGTGTCCCCACTGGAAAAACCCAGGGGATTTAGGTCAGGTGAATACGAAGACCATACAACTGGACCACCTAGTCTGAGTCACTTTCCTGGAAATGTTCTGTCTAATATCATTCCATACTAACAATAACAAGCCCCCGGGAGTAGACAACATTCCATTAGACCTACTGACAGCCTTGGGAGAGCCAGTCCTGAAAAAACTCTACCATCTGGTGAGCAAGATGTATGAGACAGGCGAAATTCCCTCAGACTTCAAGAATAATATAATAAATCCAATCTCAAAGAAAGCAGGTGTTGACAGATGTGAAAATTACCGAACTATCAGTTTAATAAGTCACAGCTGCAAAATACTAACGCGCATTCTTTACAGACGAATGGAAAAACTAGTAGAAGCCGGTCTAGGGGAAGATCAGTTTGAATTCCGTAGAAATGTTGGAACACGTGAGGCAATACTGACCTTACGACTTATCTTAGAAGAAAGATTGAGGAAAGGCAAACCTACGTTTCTAGCATTTGTAGACTTACAGAAAGCTTTTGACAATGTTGAGTGGAATACTCTCTTTCAAATTCTGAAGGTGGCAGGGGTAAAATACAGGGAGCGAAAGGCTATTTACAATTTGTACAGAAAGCAGATGGCAGTTATAAGAGTCGAGGGACATGAAAGGGAAGCAGTGGTTATGAAGGGAGTGAGACGGGGTTGTAGCCTATCCCCGATGTTATTCAATCTGTATATTGAAAAAGCAGTAAAGGAAACAAAAGAAAAGTTCGGAGTAGGTATTAAAATCCATGGAGAAGAAATAAAAACTATGAGGTTTGCCGATGACATTGTAATTCTCTCAGAGACAACAAAGGACTTGGAAGAGCAGTTGAACGGAATGTACAGAGTCTTCAAAAGAGGGTATAGGATGAACATCAACAAAAGCAAAACGAGGATAATGGAATGTAGTCGAATTAAGTCGGGTGATGCTGAGGGAATTAGATTAGGAAATTAGACAAAGTAGTAAAGAAGTTTTGCTATTTGGGGAGCAAAATAACTGATGATAGTCGAAGTAGAGAGGATATAAAATGTAGACTGGCAACGGCAAGGAAAGCGTTTCTGAAGAAGAGAAATTTGTTAACATCGAGTATAGATTTAAGCGTCAGGAAGTCGCTTCTGAAAGTATTTGTATGGAGTGTAGCCATGCATAGAAGTGAAACCTGGACGATAAATAGCTAAGACAAGAAGAGAATAGAAGCTTTCGAAATGTGGTGCTACAGAAGAATGCTGAAGATTAGATGGGTAGATCACATAACTAATGAGGAGGTATAGAACAGAATTGGGGAGAAGAGGAGTTTGTGGCGCAACTCGACTATAAGAAGGGATCGGTTGGTAGGACATGTTCTGACGCATCAAGGGATCACCAATTTAGTACTAGAGGACAGCGTGGTGAGTAAAAATCGTAGAGGGAGACCAAGAGATGAATACACTAAGCAGATTCAGAAGGATGTAGGCTGCAGTAGGTACTGGGAGATGAAGAAGAATGCAGAGGGTAGAGCAGCGTGGAGAGCTGTGTCAAACCAGTGTCAGGACTGAAGACCACAACAACAACATTAATGCTAAAGCGTGGAGGTGTACAGTCATATTGAAACCATACCTTCTGCCGTACAGAAACTGGAAGATTTTCCAGTGTGTCCGGCAAATAGTTAGAGAAGAATGCATGATACCTTCGTGCAGTCAACCGGTTAGGCAACAAGTAGGGACCAAAACTGTTGTCTCCTAATGTTCCGGTTCAGATGTTGATTCCAAAGCGAACTTGGAATCCACGGTCGCAGGTGACGAGTTAACGTCACACCCTGGTGGACATTGTGCATATTGAAGACACCTTCACCAATGAACATTGCTTCATCCGACCATATTACAGTGTTTGTGAAGTCGTCGTTGGCTTCCGTTTTTGCCGGGACCATTCACAGAGCATCCGCAGGTGCGTTGTTACGCTACGTGTACTTCGCTGGGGTTCTTGGTGAATAACCTTCAGAGTAACTTCCGCAGTAGCTGGAACAGGGCGAGTCTGTGGCCGATCTCTGTCACGCGATGGTGGTGGGAGGGAACTTCTCTCCCGAAGGTGAAGTTGCAAGCGACGAAACTCGTTTTTATCTGGACTAGGTCGACCAGGATATGTAGCAGCAAAATGGTTCAAATGGCTCTGAGCAGTATGGGACTTAACGTCGGAGGTCATCAGTCCCCTGGAACTTAGAACTAACCTAAGGACATCACACACACCCATGCCCGAGGCAGGATTCGAACCTGCGACCGTAGTGGTCGCGTGGTTCCAGACTGTAGCGCCTAGAACCGCTCGGCCACACTGGCCGGCATATGTAGCAGCATATTGACGAGTGGCAACACCAGCGCGGTTATCATATGCACCGAGGACCAGAAGCATATCCACATACTCATCGTTTAAGCATGCCGTACATTGCATTAGAACAACACAAGAAGAAAATACGATATGTGTACGATATGTGCATGGAGTCTGTCACGGGAGCCATACTCAGCTAGCAACTAGTCGTTGCCTGGCGAATACCGCATAAACACGTCGTTAGTTCGTAACGGGCTCTTCCATCTAACGCGCATCACCTCTCTTGCAGCTTTTGTTGCGCACGATCAAATTCTGGACACTGCTAACTTTGAAATGTTCGCTTTCGAATTACACCGTTTCCCTAACAGTAATGGGCGTGATGTTTCCACGTTTCCATCGATTGTAATAATAATAAGAAGAAGAAAAGAAGAATGCCGCGCGGAGTGGCCGCACGGTTTGAGGCGCCTTCTCCCGCCGGAGGTTCGAGTCCTCCCTGGGTCGTTCGTGCGTGTGTTGTTCTTAGCGTAAGTTAGTGTAAGTAGCGTGTAAGTCTAGGGACCGATGACCTCAGCAGTTTGGTCCCTTAGGAATTCACTCAGATTTGAATATTTTGAACAATAATAATAGTCGGCCGGAGTGGCCGTGCGGTTCTAGGCGTTACAGTCTGGAACCGAGCGACCGCTACGGTCGCAGGTTCGAATCCTGCCTCGGGCATTGATGTGTGTGATGTCCTTAGGTCAGTTAGATTTAATTAGTTCTGTTCTAGGCGACTGATGACCTCAAAAGTTAAGTCGCATAGTGCTCAGAGCCATTTGAACTATTTTTGTAGCACCACATTTCGAAAGCGTTTATTCTCTTCTTGTCTAAACTATTTATCGTCGATGTTTCACTTCCATGCATGGCTACACTCCATACAAATACTTTCAGAAACTACTTCCTCACACTTAAATCTACACTCGATGTTAACAAATTTCTCTTCTTCAGAAACGCTTTCCTTGCCATTGCCAGTCTACATTTTATATACTCTCTACTTCGACCATCATCAGTTATTTTGCTCCCCTAATAGTAAAACTCCTTTACTACTTTAAGTGTCTCATTTCCTAATCTAATTCCCTCAGCACCACCCGATTTAATTCGACTAAATTCCATTATCCTCGTTTTGCTTTTGTTGATGTTCATCTTATATCCTCCTTTCAAGACATTGTCCATTCCATTCAACTTCTCTTCGAAGTCTTTTGCTGTCTCTGACAGAATTACAATATCATCGGCAAATCTCAAAGTTTTTATTTCTTCTCCATGGATTTTAATACCCACCCCGAATTTTTCTTTTGTTTCCTTCACTGCTTGCTCAATATACAGATTGAATGACATCGGGGAGAGGGTACAACCCTGTCTCACTTCCTTCCCAACCACTGCTTCCCTTTCATGCCTCTCAACTCTTATAACTGCCATCTGGTTTCTGTACAAATTGTAAATATCCTTTCACTCCCTGTATTTTACCTTTGACACCTTAAGAATTTTAAAGAGAGTATTCCAGTCAACATTGTGAAAAGCTTTCTCTAAGTCTACAAATGCTAGAAATGTACGTTTGCTTTTCCTTAATCTTTCTTCTAAGATAAGTCGCGGGGTCAGTATTGCCTCACGTGTTCCAATATTTCTACGGAATCCAAACTGATCTTCCCCGAGGTCGGCTTCTACTAGTTTTTCCATTCGTCTGTAAAGAATTCGCGTTAGTATTTTGCAGCCGTGACTTATTAAACTGATAGTTCGGTAATTTTCACGCCTGTGAACACCTGCTTTCTTTGGGACTGGAATTATTATATTCTTCTTGAAGTCTGAGGGTATTTCGCCTGTCTCATACATCTTGCTCACCAGATGGTAGAGTTTTGTCAGGACTGGCTCTCCCAAGGCCGTCAGTAGTTCTAATGGAATGTTGTCTACTCCCGGGGCCTTGTTTCGACTCAGGTCTTTCAGTGCTCTGTCAAACTCTTCACGCAGTATCATATCTCCCATTTCATCTTCATCTACATCCTCCTCCATTTCCATAATATTGTCCCCAAGTACATCGACCTTGTATAGACCCTCTATATACTCCTTCCACCTTTCTGCTTTCCTTCTTTGCTTAGAACTGGGTTTCCATCTGAGCTCTTAATATTCATACAAGTGGTTCTCTTTTCTCAGGTCTCTTATTTTCCTGTAGGCAGTATCTGTCTTACCCCTAGTGAGATAAGCCTCTACATCCTTACATTTATCCTCTAGCCATCCCTGCTTAGCCATTTTGCACTTCCTGTCGATCTCATTTTTGAGACGTTTGTATTTCTTTCTGCCTGCTTCATTTACTGCATTTTTATATTTTCTCCTTTCATCAATTAAATTCAATATTTCTTCAGTTACCCAAGGATTTCTACTAGCCCTCGTCTGTTTACCTACTTCATCCTCTGCTGTCTTCATCCCTCAAAGCTACCCATTCTTCTTCTACTGTATTTCTTTCCCCCATTCTTGTCAATTGTTCCCTTATGCTCTCCCTGAAACTCTGTACAGCCTTTGATTTAGTCAGTTTATCTAGGTCCCATCTCCTTAAATTCCCATCTTTTTGCAGTTTCTTCAGTTTTAATCTACAGTTCATAACCAATAGATTGTGGTCAGAGTCCTGGAAATGTCTTACAATTTAAAACCTGGTTTCTTAATATCTGTCTTACCATTATATAATCTATATGAAATCTGTCAGTATCTCCAGGCTTCTTCCATGTATAGAACTTTATTTTATGATTCTTGAACCAAGTGTTAGCTATGATTAATTTGTGCTCTGTGCAAAATTCTACCAGGCGGCTTCCTCTTTCATTTCTTAGCCCCAATCCATATTCACCTACTACGTTTCCTTCTCTCCCTTTTCCTACTACCGAATTCCAGTCACCCATGACTATTAAATTTTCGTCTCCATTCACATTTTGATAAAGAACAAACAATTTATTTACCTTAATAGGGTTCGAAAGTCATAATATATATATATATCAGTTCATGATATCCAGTATTACAAATTTACTCTTTCTGGCGGACACACGTCCAGATCGTCCGCTCTTAAAATTCTGCCATCTCTCTCCCCACATCCACCTCTGCTGGCGGCTCACCTCCAACTGCGCAACGCTACGCGCTGTTCACATCCAACTGCCCAACACTACAATAGAGAATATTTCAACAATGGCAAGCAGCCGCAGACTGCACACAGCACAACCAGTGATTTTCATACAGAGCGCTACGTGGCGTTACCAATATAAAAACACCTAAACAGCCTACTTACAACTGGACTCGCATTCGGGAGGACGACGGTTCAATCCCGCGTCCGGCTATCCAGAGTTAGGTTTCCGTGATTTCTCTAAATCGCTTCAGGTAAATGCCGGCATGGTTCCTTTGAAATGGCACGGCCGACTTCCTTCCCTATCCTTCCCTAATCCGATGAGACCGATGACCTCGCTGTCTGGTATCCTTCCCCAAACAACCCTACCCCCCAACATTCTGTTCTGTTCTAAACGATGACCAATGGAAACTGTTTTACTTCCATTTCTGTGTTCGAAATATGTAACTGCAAATGTTTTGTAGAAGCCCCATTGTATGCGCTGTATGATAAGACGCCAGATACGTACCACACAGACTACTTTTGGCAAATAAGAACAAATACACCCTCGACCCAGAATCGAACCTTCGACATCCTGCATGCTAACTCAAAACATTATCCACTGCACCGACTGCACGGCACTGTTCCAACATGCTGTCTGAGGTAGTCACTGTACATATGGTTACGGTTGCCAGCTTGTCTGTGTTTAACGTCCATTTACAACGGAAATATGCAGCGGACCAAATTTTGCCCCCGACAGACTTGTATCGTTAGTACATGAGGACTGCGAAGTCCGAGTGCGCGAATTTTTCTTCACCCTGCATATTTAACTGCTTTTTTTTGTTGTCTTTTACCGTCGTTGGGAGCGTACTGTCTGGGAAGGACTGTCCTTCGGCGGACCTGTGTTGCTGGTTGCTGTTGTCGTCACGTGATCGTGATGGCGGCAGTCCCACGCCGCAGTGGCAGTGAGTCGGGTTCCCCAACCGGCTGCAGCAGGAAACGTGGCGTGATATTCGAAGCGACGGCGGGCGCCGCGCACTGACTGCGTAGGCAACTGACAGCGCCCGGCTGGCAACAACACTGTACGTGGTGTAAAACTGGTGACGCTGGCAGAGACAGCACTGCGCAGTGGCGGATCGAGCCCGACTAACAAGCGGAGGCCACGACGTTTGGAACGCGGATTTGCTGCAGACCTCGTACACTCATAGAACTCCAATAAGGACAACAAACTGTATAAGCTGTAGCGCGTACTTCTTAAGCGTTACTGAGAAAATCGCAAGATAATTTCGGTCGTCGAACAAATATCTGTGCGTGGCCATTTTAACCATGAAGCGGCTACAGCCGAGTGGTGGCGGCACGGTAGCTCAGCGTGTTCTGTCAGAGGGTTAGCTGTCCTCTGTAATAAAAAAAAGTGGGTTAATAGAACAACAACAAACTTAAACGGATGTCTTGCGACGTCCGGCCCGAGCAGATGCAACGAAAAAAGCGAACAAAATGAGATTAAAAAAAGTGTGTTTGGTCAGAGCGATAGTTACCCTTCATAATAAAAAAAAAACTGAGCGAACAGATCATCGAACAAACTGAACAGATAGCATCGGACGTCCGCCCTGAAGAAATACAACGAACGATATAGAACAAAATTATTTCTTTTTTAAGTGTTTAAAGTTCAAGCCGCTGTATCGCTGGATCGAGTTCTATTTGTCAGTTTATATTTTTATTTTCAACACAGTCATTGTCTTTATTATTTATGTTACAATTGATATAATGGGGAAAATACGTGTTATCGGATGAAATTTTATAAATTTACAATGTTATTTGGCAGTCTACTAATTTTTATCATCGCAAATAAAGTAATAATCATAACTATCGACTAGTAAACGACCCAATGCATAAAGTAATTGTTGTGTACATAGTTCCGGGTAGTCAGCGCGTACACAACTTTCCCACTAGAGCGCGCCCCGCTAAGCACAACAGCGCAGGCGCAGCGCTCGTCCGTCTCCACACTACGAGATGGCGCCGCCATAGAGATGGACCAAATTCTGTTTCCGCCGATCCGCGATCCGCGTATTAATATGTAACGCAGCCAATGAGATTGCTGCTAACGTAGAACCTTTTCTCCACGCGGATCACACTCGCGCAGTGATACATGAACACGCGAGGTATTATAACGAGTGTACAGACCTCCGATTAGTCAGTCTGCATTAGTCTGTACCAGTCTACAGTCCTGTTTCAGTCTACGCCTAATAAGATTACCGTATTCCTGTACATAGCCATGAAGATAAATGAATAGACACTTTGTCAAGTATCAGAGATATGTGAGAATAAGATTAACGTACAAAGACCAAAGGAACTTCAGATTGTCAATTGTAAATAGCATCTAGAATCAAGTTACGTAATGTTTATGCTTTTTATTATTTTAATAAATGTGTGTGAAAATTAATCAAGTTCTGTTTAAAGTTGGTCACCATCAAGCACATACTCTAAGCGTGCAAGTGGCATTTCTATCGTCTGACCTAACAGCAGAAGATAAACGCGCCACGATAAGACCACGAAACATACTGATGACACTCGCCTACTTCGTTACAGCGACAAGTCAAATAATCTGATGGTGTGTGTACCGATGGTCTCACAGTACGCACACCACAGTCATACTGAAAATGTATGCTTGTCCGTGATTTGAGAAATCCCTTACTCCTGGAAGGAGCCCGAAACGACTTGTTACCTCCAAGTTTTGACGGGCACAGACGGCTTTCGAAAGATGTACAACTAACCGTCGCTTTCGACATTAGGAGTACAAGTTGCAAGATGGTATTATTCGTAAAAACATGGAAAACGGCACCACATACGCAAGGTCTTTTGACGTTTTCTGTGGAAAAACAGACCTTGTTAACATTTTCAAAAACCTCTCTTTCAGACGATAGATTGGAAGCAAACCATGCATAACGCAGTATTTCCTTAAAAATATGCGCTGATAATTGGTTATGCAGCATCGAGTGTATTTTAATAGGATCTTCCGAGAAGCAATTTCAAGTTCTCTTTCGATTAAATACGAACAGTCCTGAAGACACGGACAAACATACACTTTCAGTATCACTTTATGCGTTTGGTCGTTTACTAGTCTATAGTCATGAATATTATATTATTTTTGATAATAAAAATTAGTAGACTGCCAAACAACACTGTAAATTTAATAAAAGTTCATCTGATCACACGTATTTTTCCCATTATATCAATTGTAATATAAATAGTAAAGAAAATTGTGTTGAAAATAAAAAAAAAAAACTGACGAACGGAACTCGATCCAGCGATCCAGCGGCTTGAACGTCAAACACTTAAAAAAAATACATTTTGTTTCATATTGATCGCTGATTTTGTTCAGGGCGCAGTCCGATGACACCCGTTCAGTTTGTTCGTTCATCCATGTGCTCAGTTTTTTTTTTTTTAATTAGAAAGGGAAGCTAACGCTCTGACCGAAGACGCTGATCTACCGTGCATTCACCACTGGGCTGCAGCCGCTTCATGGTTAAAATGGCCACGCACAGATATGTCTGACGACCGAAATTATCTTGCGATTTTCTCAGTAACGCTTGAGAAGTACGCGCTACTGCTCACACATTTTGTTGTCCTCGTGGAGTACTACGAGTGTACGAAGTTTACAGTAAAGCCTCGCTCCAAACGTCGTGGCCTCCCCTTGTAAGAAGTGAGAGGGCGCAGGCAGACGCGACTGGAATCACCCCACTGAGCACGTGGAGCACACGTGTCAGCATCTGCTGTCATACCGTACAAGCCCACCTGTTTGTACGACGAAACAACACTCATAGAAGCGAAACAAACGTCCGGCAGCGGACTAAAATTCACATATAATGGATATCAGTGGATATCAGTTCGCTGATGACATCGCTGCCCTCTGCTAAAGACGAGGTGTAAACTGCGCTGCCGGAAAAACTTTCGAGGACAAGCTCGGTTTATTGACAAGTGATGTGACAGGGAGTTCGTCATTGAAGGAGTATACAGGGTTAAAAGTATTTAAACCAACAAACTCTGGGAGGTTGTAGGGGGCATCAAAACAAATATTTTCCCTAATATCATTTCTTCCTATGAGGATTATTTAAACCGATGGAGGCCGTATTACGCTCTTCAGTTGCAGGCAACTGCTGTCCACCAGTGTAGTAGTGCATTGTCTCTGTTGACTAATGGATACACCTGGAGTGAGTACACTGAATGGACCGGGCGAGGTGGCGCAGTGGTTACACACAGGACTCTCATTCTGGAGGACGACGGTTCAATCCCGCGTCCGGCCATCCTGATTTAGGTTTTCCGTGATTTCCCTAAATCGCTCCAGACAAATGCCGGGATGGTTCCTTTCAATGGGCACGGCCGACTTCCTTCCCCATCCTTCCCTAATCCGATGAGACCGATGACCTCGCTGTCTGGTCTCCTTCCCCAAACAACCCAACCCAACACTGAATGGTTGGTGCGTAGTACGTAGCACACCACAACAGACGAGCTCCACAGCGCGTTTATCAACGATATCCTAATCGCCGTATCCCGCATCATACGACATTTTCTGCTATGTACCAACGTCTGCGTGAGACCGGGTGATTTAGCAGATCACGTGGATAGGGGCGCTGTCGCACGGTAAGAACGCTACAATTTGAGGAAGCTGTATTGCAGCATGTGTAGCGGGATCCTTCAATCATCACTCGCGCAATTGCACGTAACATGGGGACAAATCAGACGAATGTAAGAACAGTCCTTCGAGACCAACTGTTACGTCCATTTCACTTACGCCGGCCGCGGTGGCCGTGCGGTTCTAGGCGCTTCAGTCCGGAACTGCGGGACTGCTACGGTCGCAGGTTCGAATCCTGCCTCGGGCATGGATGTGTGTGATGTCCTTAGGTCAGTTAGGTTTAAGTAGTTCTAAGTTCAAGGGGACTAATGACGTAAGATGTTAAGTCCCATAGTGCTCAGAGCCATTTGAACCATTTCACTTACAGCGTGTCCACAACCTGGAACCAGTTGATTATCCACCCAGCACAGTTTTCGCAGTGGTACCTGGAACAGTGTGAAATGCATCCTACATTTCCATCCTCTGTGTTGTTTACCGATGAAGCAACGTTCGGGCGTGATTGAGTCTTCAACATGCACAATTCGCATGTTTGGAGTGAGGATAACCCACATGCCACAGTTACTAGCGCTCATCAAGTGCGGTTCTTCGTTAATGTGTGGGTCGTTGTTGTTGGGGGCTGTTTAATTGGGCCGTATCTGCAACCTAGGCCATTAAATGGCAGGCACTATTACAATTTTCTCACCAGAGCATTGCCAGAATTGCTGGAAGACGTCCCGCTCCCTAGAAGACAACGCATGTATTTCCAACATGACTTGGCGCCGGCACATTTCAGTCGTCGTGCGCGTCGATTCCTGGACCGACGGTTCTCACAAGGGAACCTCCCCATCGCACCCCCCTCAGATTTAGTTATAAGTTGGCACAGTGGATAGGCCTTGAAAAACTGAACACAGATTAATCGAGAAAAGAGGAAGAAGTTGTGTGGAACTGTGAAAAAAATAAGCAAAATATACAAACTGAGTAGTCCATGTGCAAGATAGGCAACATCAAGGAGAATGTGAGCCCAGGAGCGCTGTGGTCCCGTGGGTAGCATGAGCACCTGGGGAACGAGAGGTCCTTGATTCAAGTCTTCCTTCGAGTGAAAATTTTAATTTCTTTATTTTCGCAAAGTTATGATCTGTCCGTTCGTTCATTGACGTCTCTGTTCACTGTAATAAGTTTAGTGTCTCTGTTTTGCGACTGCACTGCAAAACCGTGCGATTAGTAGACGAAAGGACGTGCCTCTCCAATGGGAACCGAAAACATTTGACCGCAAGGTCATAGGTCAACCGATTCCTCCACAGGAAAACACGTCTGATATATTCTATACGACACTGGTGACGGCATGTGCTTCACATGACAGGAATATGTTGTCGTCCCACCTAACTTGTACACTTGGCGAACGGGTAAAAAGATTCTTCTACCTTGCCCGATTTAGGTTTTCTAGTGGATGTGATAATTACTTCCAAAAAAGTGATGAAAACATAAGAGTTTGTCATATAAACTGCAACAAATGAATGCAACAGTTTCACAGACGCACAGTTTTGCCTGTGCTCTATCAAAACATATGTTTTTAACGTTTTCAAATTTTTCCGTGTGTAGACCGTCAAATCCTGCATATGTCCAAGCAAATCTGAACATGTCCTGGAATTTTGGAGAGCGAAGTTGATTATGTGTGAGTGCCTGAACTTTGATAATTGTCTGAAAACAAAAAATTAAAATTTTCACTCGAGGGTAGACTTGAATCAAGGACCTCTCATTCCGCAGGTGCTCACGCTGACCACGGGACCACAGCGCTCCTGAGCTCACACTCTCGTTGATGTTGCATATCCTGCGCATGGACTACTCAGTTTGTATATTTTGCTTATTTTTTTCATAGTTCCACACAACTTCTTCCTGTTTTCTCGATTGATCTGTGTTCAGTTTTTCAAGGCCTATCCACTGTGCCCACGTATAACTAAATCTGAGGGGGGTGCAATGGGGAGGTTCCCTTGTCAGAAACGTGGATTGGCAGAGGTGGTCCTGTACCATGGCCTGCTCGATCCCCAGACATGTCCCCTCTGGAATTTTTTGTGTGGGGAGAGATGCGCAACCTTGCGTACGGAACTCTTTTTGCATCAGAAGAGCATCTGGTTGCCCGGATAGTAGCAGTAGCAGGAACAATTCAGGATAATCCTGAGGTTTTTGCCTGTGTCAAACAGAACATGATCCGACGGTGTAACCTTTGTTTACGTGTCAGTGGAGGCATTTTTGAAAATCTACTGTGATTGAAATTGGGTTTTGTTAATGTGTTGTCTCTTGGTCATAAAAAAATGGAAAAGTGTTTGTTGGTTTAATTAATTTGCTGCCAGAGAAATCTTCCTCTACCGGTTTAAATACTCCTCATAGGAAAAAATATTTTTTTTGATGTCCCCTACAACCTCCTAGAGTTTGTCGGTTTAAATACTTTTCACCCTGTCTGATAACAATCTCAGGCCAAATGAAACATACACCTCACAGTAGAGGGTGACCACACAGTGGAATCAGTTGCACAGTATACCTCCCTTCAGGCGGCAGTATTCTCGCATGCAAACGATCAACGAGGTTTGAGTCACAAAAGAATTACAGACATTGGCTGCTAGTGGATAGTGATTTAAATCAAAGGGAAAGTTGTAAGTTTGTGCGACCGGGATTCGAAACTGGATCTCGTGCTTACTAGCCAGATGCTCGCAGTGCCCTACACAATATTAAGTAGATGTATCTGTTTCTTCGGCTCTTCAGTGTAGCAGCGGCAGCAGCAGCAGCAGCACTGCGTCTTCAGGCCATAAGTGGCCCATCGGGACCATCCGACCGCCGTGTCATCCTCAGTTGATGATGCGGAGAGGCGGCGCGTGTGGTCAGCACACCGTTCTCCCGGTCGTTATGATGATTTTCTTTGACCGGAGCCGCTACTATTCGGTCCACTAGCTCCTCAATTGGCATCACGAGGCTGAGTGCACCCCGAAAAATAGCAACAGCGCATGGCGGCGGGATGGTCACCCATCCAAGTGCCGGCCACACCCCACAGCGCTTAACTTCGGTGATCTCACGGAAACCGGTTCTTCAGTGTACATATATAAAAATTAAGGCTAGGCAGCCAATGATTTCTTCAGTGCATACGCACACAAGGCTCGATGTCTTACGGGAATCGGCAGAACGCCGCGAATAATGAGGATAATGATCAAGGAACACGAAGGCACTACATTGTTTTAGCAGTGTGTGGTTAAGTTGAGAATTTGAGTCTGACGGGAGGCGTGCTATGGTAGTTCGTACAGCTGCACATACCACTGTGTCTGGATGGCTCAGATCCCGGTCTGGTACAAATTTTCAACTTTCCCCATTGATTTCAATTAATGCTCACTCGCAGCCAATGTTTGTAACTCCTTTGCGTCTTAATTCATAATGCCTACTGGATCAAAAAAGATGTCTGTTCTTTGGGATAAGCGTGTTGTCCCAAGCGTGTTGCACCTTCTGTTGAAATTCGACGAGTAAGTTCCCGCTTCAGCTCGTCCCATAAGTGACTCTTCTATCGAGATGATAACCGAAACTTTACGAGTAACCCTGTTACATACCTGTTGATGATATAATCGACTACCGAGCTGCGCCATCAGACTACTCCTTAATCGTGCCTAACTTCTGTTCTCAGTGACGGGATACCAATTCGATTCTACACAGAGTACGCGAAAGAACTTGCCCCCCTTCTAACAGCCGTGTACCGCAAGTCTCTAGAGGAACGGAAGGTTCCAAATGATTGGAAAAGAGCACAGGTAGTCCCAGTCTTCAAGAAGGGTCGTCGAGCAGTCGATACTGTTCCGCACTGTCGCCTGGTAAACAAAGTAAGAGCCTACGGAATATCAGACCCGCTGTGTGGCTGGATTGAAGAGTTTTTAGCAACCAGAACACAGCATGTTGTTATCAATGGAGAGACGTCTACAGACGTTAAAGTAACCTCTGGCGTGGCACAGGGGAATGTTATTGGACCATTGCATTTCACAATATATATAAATGACCTAGTAGATAGTGTCGGAAGTTCCATGCGGCTTTTCGCGGATGATGCTGTAGTATACAGAGAAGTTGCAGCATTAGAAAATTGTAGCGAAATGTAGGAAGGTCTGCAGCGGATAGGCACTTGGTGTAGGGAGTGGCAACTGACCCTTAACATAGACAGATGTAATGTATTGCGAATACATAGAAAGAAGGATCCTTTATTGTATGATTATATGATAGCGGAACAAACACTGGTAGCAGTTACTTCTGTAAAATATATGGGAGTATACGTGCGGAACGATTTGAAGTGGAATGATCATATAAAATTAATGGTTGGTAAGGCGGGTGCCAGGTTGAGATTCATTGGGGGAGTCCTTAGAAAATGTAATCCATCAACAAAGGAGGTGGCTTACAAAACTCTCGTTCGACCTATACTTGAGTATTGCTCATCAGTGTGGGA
The DNA here is from genome assembly GCF_021461385.2 of Schistocerca piceifrons. Classification (NCBI taxonomy): domain Eukaryota; kingdom Metazoa; phylum Arthropoda; class Insecta; order Orthoptera; family Acrididae; genus Schistocerca; species Schistocerca piceifrons. Next base: position 67,970,479 of record NC_060146.1, on the reverse strand, counting down.
TCCGTACCAGATCGGGTTGACGGAGGAGATAGAGAAGATCCAAAGAAGGGCGGCGCGTTTCGTCACAGGGTTATTTGGTAAGCGTGATAGCGTTGCGGAGATGTTTAGCAAACTCAAGTGGCAGACTCTGCAAGAGAGGCGCTCTGCATCGCGGTGTAGTTTGCTCGCCAGGTTTCGATAGGGTGCGTTTCTGGATGAGGTATCGAATATATTGCTTCCCCCTACTTATACCTCCCGAGGAGATCACGAACGTAAAATTAGAGATATTCGAGCGCGCACGGAGGCTTTCCGGCAGTCGTTCTTCCCGCGAACCATACGCGACTGGAACAGGAAAGGGAGGTAATGACAGTGGCACGTGAAGTGCCCTTCGCGACACACCGTTGGGTGGCTTGCGGAGTATAAATGTAGATGTAGCTGTAGATGTAATTTGAACGCCTGGTGCTAAACTGCCGGCGTTCAGCCTCCACGGTTGGAATGTCGAGAACTTAACGTGGATGCCGGGCTATGCAGGCAGCGGCTGGCAAATATTTACTCGGCGGCGGCTGCGTGAAGGCACGCAATGCGTATTCCGCGTAGCGCCTGACCGAGCCCGGGCGCAGTTTCAAGATACTGTCTAAATGGAGTGTCACATAATAAGCCGGTGTAAGTGATGGCAGAGGAATTTCTCCATCTTGCGCTCTGCCCGTCGGAAAATTAATTATTATTTCCTGTGTCACTGCAATGAAGATTGCAAAGGCAATTGAACTCAACCCTGTTTGCAGGCGTTTCTATATTCATTAACTATGATGTACAAGAGATCGACAGTGTTTAGAATACACAGTGGAAATGGTTGTTATTGAAGCAGTCATACTGCGTGTCCGAAAACTCTTTCCCTGATTACATAAATTGATAACTCAGGCTGGAAGTAAGATACAAATATGAAACTTGTGTCGAATTGTTTACAACTATCAAAGTTTTTTTTTCTGTTTTAGGTTCGCAGTACGTAAGTAGTGGATGAGGTGCAGTGCCCAAGAAGCCATGTTAACCAATCAGGAGAAGGCACAGTGTGTCCTGTGGTACCATGAGACACGCGCACCAACCACAGTGCAGAGACACTTCCAGACAACATTTGGAAGGAATCCACCTGATGTCAAGAGCATTAAAGCCTGGTATGAGAAGTTCAGGAACACAGGATCGGTTGCTGACCTTCCGAGGTCTGGACAACCAAGAACTTCAGCAGACTGGGTGGAAGCTGTAAGGCAGTCTTTTCTGTGAAGTCCGAAGAAATCGGTGCGCAGGGCCTCACGTGAATTACAGATGCCAAAAAGCTCTCTCCATGACATTTTACACAAACTTTTATTGTTTCGTGCATACAAAGTGCAAATCGTTCAGGCCTTGTTGCGCAATGACAGTATACGTCGATATGACTGCGGTCGAAATCAGACGAATTGCCTTTTCCAACGAAGCGACCTTTTTTGTCAGTGGAGTAGTGAATCGCCATAATGTGCACATTTGGGGTTCACAGCCCCCTGGCGAGGTCATGGAGTGCACCAGAGGCAGTCCAAAGGCGAACGTTTGGTGCGCGCTATTGCACGATCGAATTATCGGGCCATTCTTCTTCATTGAGGCTACCATCACATCTGCAGTGTATCTGGACATGTTGCAACTGTATGCTGTTCCTCGGCTGCTTCAGTATCACCCCGATGTCTTGTTTCAGCAAGACCGTGCACCGCCTCATTGGGGTTTGGACGACCGTGCCTATCTCGATATGACCTTTCCTGAGCGATGGATTGGTCGTGATGGGCCAACGGTTTGGCCTCCACGCTCTCCTGACATAACCCCATTTGACATCTTTTTATGGGGTTATGTCAATGACGAGGTCCACCGAGCACGTGTACGACATCTTGAGAGAGTGTGGCAGATATGATACGCGAATTGGGATGGAAGTCATTAAAGCAAAGACGTTTTTCGTCGCGGCGAGATCTATTTACGAAATTTCAGTCACCAACTTTCTCTTCCGAATGCGAAAGTATTTTGTTGAGCCCAACCTACATAGGTAGGAATGATCATCAAAATAAAATAAGAGAAATCAGAGCTCGAACAGAAAGGTTTAGGTGTTCGTTTTTCCCGCGCGCTGTTCGGGAGTGGAATGGTAGAGAGATAGTATGATTGTGGTTCGATGAACCCTCTGCCAAGCACTTAAGTGTGAAATGCAGAGTAATCATCTAGATGTAGATGTAGAAACCCCGCGGCAACGGTCGTTGAATCGATCCCTCCAGTGATGTTGGCTAATGTGTGGACGCAAATTGAATATCGCCTACATATGCTACGTGCTACCAAGGGTGCTCATGTGGAAGTTTACTGATGTGTGAAAAAAGCTTTGATAGTTTCTAAGCAATTAAGACACCAGATTCGTATTTGTATCTTACTTTTACTCGTGGTCTCACGGTAGCGTTCTCGCTTCCAGAGCATGGGATCCCGGGTTCGATTCCCGGCGCGGTCAGGGATTTTTCCTGCCACGAGATGACTGGGTGTTGTTGTGTCGTCTGCATCATCATCATTCATCCCCATTACGGCCGGAGGAAGGCAATGGCAAACCACCTCCTCTAGGACCTTGCCTAGTACGGCGATGCGGGTCTCCCGCATCGTTCCCCTACGCTCTGTCACGGAGTATGGGACTTCATCATCATCTTACTTCTAGCCTGAGTTATCAATTTATGTAATCAGGGAAAGACTTTTCGGACACCCTGTACGTTGAAGGTACATATCACAACAGATAATTCAGTTGGAGAGGAATGGATCTATCCAGAAAGGGAATTCACAAAAGCTGCAGAGATCAGTATACTCTGATGTAACAAGAGCCATGCAGTAGCGATACGCACATATCAAGATTGCGGTAGCATCGTGTGTACAAGGTATGAAAGGGCAGTGCATTGACGGAGCTGACATCTGTAAGCAGGTGAATCCCGTGAATAAGTTCCAAAGTGATTAGTCCGCAACTATGGAATTAACAGACCTTGAACACATGGGACATTCCATTTCGGAAATCGAGACCAAAAGTGTGGCGAAAATACCATGTTTCAATCATTACCTCGTACCATGGGCAATGCTATGGCCTTCACTTAACAACCGAGAGCAGCAGTGTTGCATTGTCAGTGCTAACAGACAAGCAACACTACCTGAAATAACCGCACAAATCAACGTGGGACGTACGACGAACGGACCCGTTGGGACAGTGCGGCGAAATCTGGCGTTAATGGGGTATGGTAGCAGACGACTGACGCGAGTGCCTTCGCTAAGAGCACGACATCGCATGCAGCGCCTGCCCTGGCCTTGCGACCACATCAGTTGGATCCAAGATGATCCGAAAACCAAAGCCTGGTCAGACGAGTCCCGATTTCAGGTGGTAAGAACTGGTGTCAAGGTTCGAGTGTAGCGAAGACCTCACGAAGCCATGGAACCACGTTGTCAACTAGGCACTGTCCAAGTTGCAGGTGGTTCCATAACGATGTGTGCTATGTTTACGTGGAATGGACTGGATTCTCTGAGCCAAATGAACCGATCATGGCTGGGAGTGGTTATTTTCGGCTACTTGGAGACCATTTGCAGCCATTCATGAGTAGGGTGACCGGATTAATCCGGACATGTCCTGGTTTTCAGCTCTTTGTCCGGGGTGCGGGCGGATTTTTACATTTTCCGGATTTTTCGCATAGTTGTGCGTAATACAATTAAATTAACATTTCGTCCCGTTCTATTGCTCTTTTCTTAAATACTTTAACTATTGGCACAGCCTTCGTGATACACACGCATGAAGTCGGTGCTAGTAGGTGGCACCAGGATCGTCGATGTTATCGTTGATCGACCTATAAGCAAATGCAAATATCGATTATTTACACTGTTCGTTTCGCATCTTCGCTTTGTATTGGCTTGTATTCCTGTACTGCACGTGTGATTTGTGAGTGTAATTTTTAACGGTTACGTAAAATATTTGGCTATGCCTAAACGAACATTTTCTGATGTCCTTTCCTGCAAATATCCGGCTTTCAAGAAAGGGACAAATGAATTTGAAGCGGAATGTGAGATATGTGGAGCTGGAACGTACGTCTCAGTGGCCAATAAAGGTAAGAAAGAACTCGACAGATTAGCTGTCATGGTTTTATTTCGTTGTTTCATAGTCATTCAGTTTATTTGTAGAAGTATCAATAATTGGTAAGGAATGTATGTATGTTATGTCTATAAATAACAAAGGCATTTATTGAAATTGAACGTATGTTTGATGGGGAATACAGCAGATGAGGGTACCACCCGTTAGCTTTGGACAAGCCACATGAAAGTAGCCAATCAGGAGTGGCATTTAGGCAGCTGCTTTTGTTAAATCTTAAAACTACGCGTAAATATAAAAACAATTGATTCCATACTGTCACCACAATCAATGTTTTTAATTTTTATTATATTGCTCAGTTAACCACCACCTGATCATCAGTAACAATTAACTACTAGTCTTACCGGTAATTCCCAGCGGTCACGTGACTTGTCCAAAGCTGACGGGTGGTATCCTCATCCACAGTTGACCCGTTTGATGTGTCCTCTTTTTTTTCTTCCTTTCTCCTTCTTTTAGAAGCTGTTTGTCCACCTTTTTAAACAATTGTATCTGGTCACCCTAAGCATGCAGTATGTCGAGGGTTCGATTCTGGGTCGAGGCGTGTTTATTTTTATTTGCCAAAAGTGTCCTGTGTGGTATGTATCTGGCGTCTTATCATACAGTGCTTACAATGGGGCTTCTACAAAACATTTGCAGTTACATATTTCGAACACAGAAAAGAAAGCAAAACCGTTTTCATTGGTCAGCGTTTAAAGAAGCCTTTTGCATGTCGTGGGCTCGAATATTTTCGCACAGCTGCATCTACAACATTCTAAACTTTTTTTCTGTGCACCCTCCCCCAATAATCCCATCGATTAGTACCTACTATTATTCTTGCCACGTTCAGGTCCATTAAATTTTTTTAGGGCCTTATGTCACCAGTAAGGCTAGCGATGTGCTTTGCAAATACTTTCCAAACTCGGATTACCATATGTATGCATTATCACCATGGAACCACTAATTGCCGGCCGCGATGGCCGAGCGGTTCTAGGCTCTTCAGTCCGGAACCGCGCGACCGCTACGGTCGCAGGTTCGATTCCTGCCTCGGGCATCTATGTGTGTGATGTCCTTAGGTTAGTTAGGTTTAAGTAGTTCTAAGTTCTAGGGGACTGATGACATCAGAAGTTAAGTCCCATAGTGCTCAGAGCCAGTTTAACCATTTTGCTGCTACATATCCTGGTCCACGTAATCCAGATAAAAACGAGTTTCGTCGCTTGCAACTTCGCCTCCGGGAGACAAGTTTCCTCCTCCCACCATCACGTGACAGAGATCGGCCACAGACTCGCCCTGTTCCAGCTACTGCGGAAGCTATTCTGGAGGTTATACACCAAGAACCCCAGCGAAGTACACGTAGCGTAGCAATGCAGCTGCGGATGCTATGTGAATGGTTCCAGAAAAAACGAAAGCCAACGACGACATATCCTTTTTAAACAATTGCATCTGGTCACCCTATTCATGAGTTCCCAAAGAACGATGGAATTTTTATGGATGCCAGTGCACCACGTCGCCGGGCCACAATTGTTCGTCATCGGTTTGAAGAATGTTCTGGAAAATCCGAGAGAATGATTTGGCCACCCATACCGTCCGACGTGAATCCTATCGAACTCTAATTTTATGGGGCATAATCGAAAGGTCCGTTCGTGCCCAAAACGCGGCACTGGCAACACTTTCGCAATTATGGACGGCTTTAGAGCCAGTATGGCTCAATATTTCTGCAGGGGACTTCCAACGACTTCTCGAGTCCCTGCCACGTCGAGTTGGTGCTCTATGCAAAAGGAGATCCGACACGATATTACAAGTTGTCGCATGAATTTTGTCACCTCAGTGTAGGTACAAGGAAGGCAACTGCGAAGAAATCTTGGAAAACAGAATGGATACAGATGATTGTCAAAAATGTGGGGAAGGAAAGAGTTTGGCATTGAAAACAGCTTCCAGTCATCTCGGACTTCGTAAGTACAGGTCCTGTATGGGTTTCCATGAAATCTTATGTTATGCTTCCTGAAGTTCAGAAACGATGACGGAGGTGAACAGTGCTCGCGCAGCCTTCTCTCCAGAGTAGACCGAAGAGGCTCAGTAGTACTGAGATCTGGAGCCTGAGGCGGCCTGACGAGATGTCACTGTTTATCCTCATGTCCACAAAGCCAATCCTGGACAGGGCCCAGCCGCCCTGGATCACAAATTCACCGTCGAGGAACAAGTACTGTACGATCAGATGGATCTGATCAGCCAAAATAGTCGTATAATTCTTGGAAGTGAGGCGCAACCTTACAGGGTAACCAAGAGGCCCTTGTTGTTGTTGTGGTCTTCAGTCCTGAAACTGGTTTGATGTAGCTCTCCATGCTGCTCTATCCTGTGCAAGCTTCTTCATCTCCCAGTACCTACTGCAGCCTACATCCTTCTGAATCTGCTTAGTGTATTCATCTCTTGGTCTCCCTCTACGATTTTTACCCTCCACGCTGCCCTCCAATACTAAATTGGTGATCCCTTGATGACTCAGAACATGTCCTACCAACCGATCCCTTCTTCTAGTCAAGTTGTGCCACAAGAGCCTCTTCTCCCCAATTCTATTCAATATCTCCTCATTAGTTACGTGATCTACCCTTCTAATCTTCAGTATTCTTCTGTAGCACCACATTTCGAAAGATTCTATTCTCTTCTAATCCAAACTATGTATCGTCCATCTTTCACTTCCATACATCGCTACACTCCATACAAATACATTCAGAAACGACTTCCTGACACTTAAATCAATACTGGATGTTAACAAATATCTCTTCTTCAGAAACGCTTTCCTTGCCATTGGCAGTCTACATTTTATATCCTCTCTACTTCGACCATCATCAGTTATTTTGCTCCCCAAATAGCAAAACTCCCTTACTACTTTAAGTGTCTCATTTCAAAATCTAACTCCCTCAGTATCACCCGACTTAATTCGACTACATTCCATTATTCTCGTTTTGCTTTTGTTGATGTTCATCTTATATCCGCCTTTCAAGACACTCTCCATTCCGTTCAACTGCTCTTCCAAGTCCTTTGCTGTCTCTCACACAATTACAATGTCATCGGCGAACCTCAAACTTTTTATTTCTTCTCCATGGATTCTAATACCTACTCCGAATTTTTCTTTTGTTTCCTTTACTGCTTGCTCATTAGAACTACTGACGGCCTTGGGAGAGCCAGTACTGACAAAACTCTACCATCTGGTGAGCAAGATGTATGAGACAGGCGAAATGCCCTCAGACTTCAAGAAGAATATAATAATTCCAATCCCAAAGAAAGCAGGTGTTGACAAACGTGAAAATTACCGAACAATCAGTTTAATAAGTCACAGCTGCAAAATACTAACGCGAATTCTTTACAGATAACTGGAAAAACTGGTAGAAGCCGACCTCGGAGAAGATCAGTTTGGGTTCCGTAGAAATATTGGAACACGTGAGGCAATACTGACCTCACAACTTATCTTAGAAGAAAGATTAAGGAAAGGCAAACCTACGTTTCTAGCATTTGTAGACCTAGAGAAAGCTTTTGACAATGTTGACTGGAATACTCTCTTTCAAATTCTTAAGATGGCAGGGGTAAAATACAGGGAGCGAAAGGATATTTACAGTTTGTACAGAAACCAGATGGCAGTTATAAGAGTTGAGGCACATGAAACGGAAGCAGTGGTTGGGAATGGAGTGAGGCAGGGTTGTAGCCTCTCCCCGATGTTATTCAATCTGTATATTGAGCAAGCAGTGAAGGAAACAAAAGAAAAATTTGGAGTAGGTATTAAAATCCATGGAGAAGAAATAAAAACTTTGAGGTTCGCCGATGACATTGTAATTCCGTCAGAGACAGCAAAGGACTTGGAAGAGCAGTTGAAAGAAATGGACAGTGTCTTGAAACGAGGGTATAAGATGAACATCAACAAAAGCAAAACGAGGATAATGGAATGTAGTCGAATTAAGTCGGGTGACGCTGAGGGAATTAGATTAGGAAATGAGACACTTAAAGTAGTAAAGGAGTTTTGCTATTTGTCGAGCAAGATAACTGATGATGGTCGAAGTAGAGAGGATATAAAATGTAGACTGGCAACGGCAAGGAAAGCGTTTCTGAAGAAGAGAAATTTGTTAACATCCAGTATTGATTTAAGTGTCAGGAAGTCGTTTCTGAAAGTATTTGTATGGAGTGTAGCCATGTATGGAAGTGAAACATGGACGATAAATACACTCCTGGAAATGGAAAAAAGAACACATTGACACCGGTGTGTCAGACCCACCATACTTGCTCCGGACACTGCGAGAGGGCTGTACAAGCAATAATCACACGCACGGCACAGCGGACACACCAGGTACCGCGGTGTTGGCCGTCGAATGGCGCTAGCTGCGCAGCACTTGTGCACCGCCGCCGTCAGTGTCAGCCAGTTTGCCGTGGCATACGGAGCTCCATCGCAGTCTTTAACACTGGTAGCAAGCCGCGACAGTGTGGACGTGAACCGTATGTGCAGTTGACGGACTTTGAGCGAGGGCGTATAGTGGGCATGCGGGAGGCCGGGTGGACGTACTGCCGATGTGCTCAACACGTGGGGCGTGAGGTCTCCACAGTACATCGATGTTGTCGCCAGTGGTCGGCGGAAGGTGCACGTGCCCGTCGACCTGGGACCGGACCGCAGCGACGCACGGATGCACGCCAAGACCGTAGGATCCTACGCAGTGCCGTAGGGGATCGCACCGCCACTTCCCAGCAAATTAGGGACACTGTTGCTCCTGGGGTATCGGCGAGGACCATTCGCAACCGTCTCCATGAAGCTGGGCTACGGTCCCGCACACCGTTAGGCCGTCTTCCGCTCACGCCCCAACATCGTGCAGCCCGCCTCCAGTGGTGTCGCGACAGGCGTGAATGGAGGGACGAATGGAGACGTGTCGTCTTCAGCGATGAGAGTCGCTTCTGCCTTGGTGCCAGTGATGGTCGTATGCGTGTTTGGCGCCGTGCAGGTGAGCGCCACAATCAGGACTGCATACGACCGAGGCACACAGGGCCAACACCCGGCATCATGGTGTGGGGAGCGATCTCCTACACTGGCCGTACACCACTGGTGATCGTCGAGGGGACACTGAATAGTGCACGGTACATCCAAACCGTCATCGAACCCATCGTTGTACCATTCCTAGACTGGCAAGGGAACTTGCTGTTCCAACAGGACAATGCACGTCCGCATGTATCCCGTGCCACCCAACGTGCTCTAGAAGGTGTAAGTCAACTACCCTGGCCAGCAAGATCTCCGGATCTGTCCCCCATTGAGCATGTTTGGGACTGGATGAAGCGTCGTCTCACGCGGTCTGCACGTCCAGCACGAACGCTGGTCCAACTGAGGCGCCAGGTGGAAATGGCATGGCAAGCCGTTCCACAGGACTACATCCAGCATCTCTACGATCGTCTCCATGGGAGAATAGCAGCCTGCATTGCTGCGAAAGGTGGATATACACTGTACTAGTGCCGACATTGTGCATGCTCTGTTGCCTGTGTCTATGTGCCTGTGGTTCTGTCAGTGTGATCATGTGATGTATCTGACCCCAGGAATGTGTCAATAAAGTTTCCCCTTCCTGGGACAATTAATTCACGGTGTTCTTATTTCAATTTCCAGGAGTTTAGTTTGGACAAGAAGAGAATAGAAGCTTTCGAAATGTGGTGCTAGAGAAGAATGCCGAGGATTAGATGGGTAGATTGCATAACTAATGAGGAGGTATTGAGAAGTTTGTGGCACAACTTGACTAGAAGAAGGGATCGGTTGATAGGACATGTTCTGAGGCATCAAGGGATCACCAATTTAGTATTGGAGGGCAGCGTGGAGGGTAAAAATCGTAGAGGGAGACCAAGAGATGAATACACTGAGCAGATTCAGAAGGATGTAGTTTGCAGTAGTTACTGGGAGATAAAGAAGCTTGCACAGGATAGAGTAGCATGGAGAGCTGCATCAAACCAGTCTCAGGACTGAAGACCACATAACAACAGCAAACGTGTTTGAGAACTATAACAAATACCGAGGATATAGTTAGCAAATTTATGGATAGTGTTGACGGTTCAAGACACCGTTTAGAGCCTGGAAACACCCCGTAATTTTACACATCGGAAATGATGAAGAATTTATTGACGGCGCACAGCTTTTGTTTATTGGGAAGAAAGTAATCTGTAGTTACCACAAAGAAGTGTACTCGGCTCATTATGACGAAGAGTTCACGGAAGTCCTCAGTTCATTACCTCAAAGGTCAACCGTTATTATAGATCAATCGCCGTATCATACGATGGTCTGTAGTTCAACTAAAAACCCTAGCATGTCATGGCTGAAAGGTGAAATCATATCTTGGATAACATGAAAGAAAATTTCACTGCCACCTGGAGTTGACAGTTTTAGCAAGTTGACTAAGACAGAGCTGGTACTCTTGCCCAGGCCTTATTTTCAAACACCGCTAAAGAAACTGGAACAGGTAGCTAAACTGCTTCGATCAGACGTAAAACTTGTTTGCTTGCGAGCGTAATTCAGTCGAGCTCATATCGGCTTACGTAAAGGCAAAAGTAGCAAAAATAAATACGGCTAACAAATGAGGAGACCGAGCGAGGTGGCGCAGTGGTTAGACACTGGACTCGCATTCGGGAGGACGACGGTTCAATCCCGCGTCCGGCCATCCTTATTTAGGTTTTCCGTGATTTCCCTAAATCGCTCCAGGCAAATGCCAGGATGGTTCCTTTGAAAGGGCACGGCCGACTTCCTTCTCCATCCTTCCCTAATCCGATGAGACCGATGACCTCGCTGTCTGGCCTCCTTCCCCAAACCAACCAACCAACCAACAAATGAGGGAACGTTAGAAGTATGGAAGCATTTAACGGTTTATGCCGAGGAGCCTCAATGTAGTCTAACGCAAGAACTCTGGAAAAATTAAATTAAACATGCCCTGAAAACTGAAGACAACTACTAGGAGGAGGTCGAAAGTCTGAAAGTGTCCCTCACATCGTAATCAGTTCCTATTCATCAGAACATTGTCATTTTTCTTTTCAAATGGAGACTGTTGGCAGGTATAATTATTTTACAAATTGTTCTTCTAACAATTATACAGTATGATAATTTTTAAACCTGGCAATGGAGGTCCAGAGCCTTCATGAGAAAAGGTGATCGAAATGGATATTTTATGCGACAAAACAGAATACAGTTCTGAAAGCGAAAACATTGCTGCGTTCCTTCCACGCCACAATTCATATACGTGACCGTGGTAACGTTCGAACTACCCTACCACAACAAAGGTCAAAATTTTAATAACGATTGTGGTGTTGCTCACGCTGCTAAATATTGCATTTTCGGGCAACAACTAAGTTATTATGTGGCAGGTGTCATTAGAGCACAGTTAATAGTCATTTCATGTAATAATGAAAAAACTAGGCACTCATCTTTTTGTGTTTCGCACGCTGGTCTCGTCATAAAATCATGGCTCAATCGTTGAAAATCTAGGTGGTTATGATTCCAAGCTCGGATGCAAAGAGGCCTAGGTTTTATTCTGCTATATTCAAAAGTTATGTAGATGCGCTTCTCAGCCGGCCGGAGTGGCCGAGCGGTTAAAGGCGCTACAGTCTGGAACCGCACGACCGCTACGGTCGCAGGTTCGAATCCTGCCTCGGGCATGGATGTGTGTGATGTCCTTAGGTTAGTTAGGTTTAAGTAGTTCTAAGTTCTAGGGGACTTATGACCACAGCAGTTGAGTCCCATAGTGCTCAGAGCCATTTGAACCATTTGCGCTTCTCAAACCATTCTTGGAGATTAAACCTTTCAAAGTTAGCACATTGGTGATGTAAAAAAATAATTAGCACTCCGAAATTAAGTTACACTTCCTTTTAATTGCTTTTATTGCAATATCAGGTGACACACAAACATCACTTCACAATACAAAACAAACTTGAAAACATCTTCCACACATTTTATAAGCCAACTACAATATGCATCTTTCCAACATGACGTCCAAGACTTGACCTTTTCAAGGTCCGACTCTCTAACAACTAACTAATAATCGCTTACACGCCCAAAAATCAGAGTTACAAGTACGTCAAAGATCATAGGGACAAAAGAAAGAATACACATAAGAATAATATCATTGCAATATAAACATATCGATGTATCAAAAGTGAAATCAAATCTGAATGTTGTCTCATAATTATGTTAAGTAGTTAAGAGAAATACAGTAGAATATTACTGGTATCGAGAGGTTCAGATGAGGTGCCATAATGGTTACGTAATTCAAGTACCATTACAACGTGGCATCTGATTCCACTACCACGTCCACCGCTAACCGCACTATCCAACAGATATACAACTACTATTACTCTTATAAGTAGACTGTTTAGGTTTTTATGTTGGTAACGCCACGTGGCCACCGCTAACCGCACTATCGAACAGATATACAACTACTATTACTCTTATAAGTAGACTGTTTAGGTTTTTATGTTGGTAACGCTACGTAGCGCTCTCTAGTAAAATCGCTGACTGCGCTGTGTGCAATCTGTGGCTGGTTGGACTCTTTGTTGGAAGTAATTCGCCAGTGCAACGTTGGGCAGTGAATGTGAGCAGCCAGTAGAGTTGCGCAGTTGGAGGTGAGCCGCCAGCAGTGGTGGATGTGGGGAGAGAGATGCCAGAGTTCTGAGATGTTAATATGAGTGGACGATCTGGACGTGTGTCCGTCAGAAAAAGAAAATTTGTTAAATTGGATGTTTCGAATTTATATATAATGACTTTTGAACATATTCGGGTAAATACATTGATTGTTTGTTCTCTATCAAAATATTTCATTTGGTAACTATACGCCTATAGGTAGTTAGTGCCTTCAGTAGCTAGAATCTTTTATTTAGTTGGTAGTATTGGCGCTCGCTGTATTGCAAAAGTTCGAGTAACGAATATTTTTGTGAGGTAAGTGATTCATAAAGGATTTAGGTTATTGTTAGTCAGGGCTATTCTTTTGTAGGGATTAGTGAAAGATTGCGATGCGCTAAAATAATGTGTCAGTTTAGAAATGATCTGAATAAGTAAAGAGAAAACAGTCTCTGTACGTTCAGTTTCACTCTGGAGTTTGAAAATAAACTAACGTAGAAGTTTACCAGCAGTCATTCTGTTCATTCAAAGGTAGAAGTTTTACCAGCAGTCATTCGTTCCATTCAAAGGGGAAGTTTCACTCTTTATAAAAATCCGTATCGCACTGTACGCTCACAGGGGTTTCGGCTGCTTACAGCCACGAAAGTGACCTTCAAAGCAGATCCATGCTTTCTGTCATGTTTTTATCCTGGCCGGAGAAAAAAATACTTTATAAAAATTACAAGATTTCTTTTCGGTGATTGAAAAATTCTGTAACTTGAGATTTCCACTACCAATAAACCGAGGGGTTCAGAAAAATGTAGACACCCTTTGATAGTGAATATTAATGGAACAAAATGACATACCGTTACAGTTCTTGCACGGGTGTTGGGGGAGGGAGATTATTTTATGAGTTTAAAGTGATCCCCATTAGCAGCCAGACAAAGGGAATGCCGCTGAACTGTTGACCGAAATGCGGCTGGCAGAAAAATGGCGCCAAACGTCTCTCGCGCTTCCTATATTCGCGATCCTTTTGAGTTGAAGTTCAGAGGACTTTTGGAAACGATTAAAAGGTATCTGAATTATTGAGAAACGTGTTATACGTTGTGCATGCATGTTCGATTTAGTTGTATATCGTTTTTAGTATGTAATTATCGTTTGCGATCTTAAATATGAGTTGAAATAATGAAGCGCTTTGTAATGAAGTCGGTAGGCCTGCATGTTTGAAGTAAACACGTTAGTAATTGCACAGTATTGTTTTTGACATCTGTAATTCGTTCTGCAGACGTTCGTAAACGATGCCAGGTTGTGCCACATTTGGTTGTTCCAATAGAGGCGAAGGTGGATTTCGCATGTGAGCATTACCACGCAACGAAGAAAAACGAAAGCAGTGGGCAGTCCCAGTCAACAGGGCTGACATAAATCAAACAGGAGCCTTGTGGAAACCAACCAACTACTCTTATCTATGCGAAGAAAGTCGTTTTTGTTTTTTACTACATATAAAACAACTTGCAGTATACATAGTTAAATTTAAAAACAGACCTGTAAAAGTGGCTGTGTGTAAATTATTATAACACATTATTCTTATAAACATAGAATTAAAATGGGATTGTGTATCTAATGTGTAAGAATTTTACTAAGCTGCAGACGTCATAATTACGCCCTTCAGTGTCACAAGGGATTTTTTTTTTTTTTTACGGTACTGTATAGAAGATATCCCCGAGTGTCATTTGATTTCTAGGCCACTGTTAGTAATTCTAGGTAATCTGATTGTAGTTTTATAACTATTTCATTAATGCTGTTAGGGCAGGAAGTTTCCCAGATTTCTGTCTTCACTTTTGTCGTGGTTGCTGAAACATTATTCGTAGTAAATAATTGTAGGTACTCTTGAAGACAGTTTTTAATAGGCCTACTTACTGTGGGGTAGAAGGGATACGGTACTTTTCTTGTTATATTTGGTCGTTATTACAGTAGCCTACATTTAACATTACTTGATTTTTGTATCTTTTTCGTTTGTTATCTACGAGAGGTAGTTGTTTATTTGTGACATGCAGAAAGTTTGAAGACGTGACAAGAAGTACTAATACGTCTCACACTTTTTACATGTCACAAGTAAACAACTGCTTACGAGTTTCATTCATCTGACGTAATACAGGTACGTTAAATCTTTAGCGTTATGCACTTCCGATACAAAACAAATGCTATACACTATGTTTTTTTATTTACGTTACTTTCATTGCAATATGTCTAGTAAACGAACTTTAAAGGAGATAAATGCAAGTAACGAATAATTCTTACAGCCACTGTATCAAATTTTCCTGTGCTGTACGTAGTAGGCTACTATGAGTATATTATAGCTGTAAAGAAAGGCATTTAACGAATGGTTTCGCCATATTGTCTTGTGCTTTTGATTCGGTGTGTACTCCCCTACCCCACTACTGGCCATTCAAAAGTCCCGCCCGCAATTTGGCAGAAAAATGGCCGCCGTATCGTCCGGTTGGCCACTCTCTCCCTATACAGGCTCTCTATGTGGTAGTGAGGCAGGGCGCCATCTTGTTGTAGGCAAAATCTTTCATTTTGAAACACCTCTCAAATGGCAGGTAAAATCGATGTTTGCAGCATATGAAGATACACCTCACCAGTTACGGTATCTTCAAAGAAGAATCGGCCAATCAAAGCGCGCGATGACAGATCACACCACACGATAACACCCAGTAGGTTAACGCCTTTGTCCATGGGGAACGTTCATCCTGGAGAGGCACGCCTTAATACCACTCGCAGTACTGCATCCTTCGATCCAGTTCGTCCTCTTTCACAGCGTGCAGCGATCTTTGAATGTATGCGTTCCACTTTGCAGCCTTCAGAATTCGTCGTAGGCTTCATTGGCCTATCCCGCTTTCGCGTGCATCCTGCTCCACAGAATGTGAGGTGACCTAGGGAGCGTGGAGTGGCCGCGCGGTTTGAGGCGCCATGTCACGGATTGCGCGGCCGCTCCCGCCGTAGGTTCGAGTCCTCCCTCGGGCATGGGTGTGTGTGTTGTTCTTAGCATAAGTTAAAGTAGTGTGTAAGTTTAGGGACCGATGACCACAGCAGTTTGGTCCCTTAGGAATTCAGACACATTTGAACATTTGAGGTGACCTAGTAAACTGTTAGAACACACCACCGCTGGAAGCTGCACTAGTCCACATCCTGAACAGTACAACCGACTCCAAACTTGTCGCGGATACGATAATTTGTTGAACAGGAAGTTTGTAAACTACCTCCTGACGCTGCAGAGGAGGCTAGGAGTGAGACATGCCGTGTTTTGACCAGGGCTCGTCCACTCAAGAGTAATGTAACAGCAGCAGAGAGGGCTGCTTTACGCTCTCTCAAAGTTGATCCTGATATTGTTATTTTACCTGCGGACAAGGGCAATGCCACCGTTGTTTTAAATAAACATGATTATGTACAAAAGATGCAACGTTTACTATCTGATTCAGCGTATCGCAGAATCGATGCTGACCCCACAAAAAGTGTTGAAAGAAAGACCAACAGCCTCCTGAAGAAAAGTGGTTTGTCGCAGGACACTATCAAGAGTCTGAAAACCTATAGTGCTGTTCCCCCTAGGTTACATGGCCTTCCGAAGGTTCACAAGGAAGGGGTTACTTTCCGTCCTATAGTGAGTAACATCGGCGCTCCAACATATCGTGTATCCAAGCATCTTGCTTCTCTGTTGAGTCCACAAGTAGGTCGGTGTGAACATCATATCAGGAACTCAGCTGATTTTTTACGTCGTTTGGGGGACTGCGGTTGAATGACTGATATTTTAGTGAGTTTCGATGTGGTCTCTCTCTTCACTCGTGTTCCTCTGACTGATTCGTTGCAGTTAATTGAGGCGAGGTTTGGTGCTGAATTAACTAATCTCTTTCGGCATGTGTTGACATCCACTTACTTTTCATTTAATGACCAGTATTACGAGCAGACAGATGGCGTTGCGATGGGTAGTCCGTTGTCTCCTGTGATCGCAAATTTGTTTATGGAAGACATCGAGAAGCGTGCATTGGAGTCGGCGCCTTTGACACCCGCCTGTTTCTTTAGATACGTTGACGATACCTTCGTTGTTTGGCCTCACGGTAGGAAGAATTTGAATGTCTTTCTAGAACATCTGAACTCGATCCACCCGAACATTCGTTTTACGATGGAGGTGGAAGAGGATGGTTGCCTTCCCTTTCTCGACGTGTTGGTTAGGAGGAAGGATGATGGATCATTGGGACATGCAGTCTACAGGAAACGTACTCACACCGACTTGTACTTACAAGCTAATAGTTGTCACCATTCGGCTCAGCGTGAAGGGGTACTTCGTACCTTGGTACACAGGGCACATGTCGTTTCTGACGCTGAGACTTTGCCAGCTGAGCTGTCCCATCTTGAAGTTACATTTCGTCAAAATGGTTATAGTGATAGACAGATTGAACGTGCGTTGCGCTATCGACCAACTGTACATCGGGTGATGGATGATAATTCTGAGTCGATACCTAAGTCTACTGCCTTGTTGCCTTACGTAGGAAACAAGTCCAACAAGATCGGTCGTATTTTACGGAAATACGATGTGAAACGTGTTTTCCGACCTCCATCTAAAATTAGAGCACTTTTCAGTTCCGTTAAGGATGATCTTGGACTGCGTAAGGCTGGTGTATATCGTATTCCTTGTAGCTGCGGCATGGCATATATTGGTCAAACTATCAGCACCGTGGAGGACCGACGTATTGAGCATAAACGGCACACACGATTACAGCAGCCAAATACATCTGCTATTGCCGAACATTGCTTGGATACTGGTCACCCCATGTTATATAATAACACCGAGATATTGGCATGCACGTCCAGCTACTGGGACAGTGTTATTAGGGAGGCAGTTGAGATTAAATTAGCGAGCAACCTCGTTAACAGGGATGGAGGTTTCTGTTTAAACTCTGTTTGGAAGTGTTACCTGGCTGAATACCCGGAAGTTATTTGAATGTTGTATGTGTTGGTGGCTGAGTTCTGTACACGTTACGCCATTGCCGTTGTACCTCAATCACGATTTCGTATTTCCAGTACCACTTCAATATACGGACTTGCATTGCTTAAACGGCAGTCTTACTTCATTAATTGCTGCTCCGTCATCTGCTGGGAAACGTGCTCTAAAAACATGTTAGGAAAACAATGCACTACGCTGCCGCGCAAAATTGCAACGATATCTCATTTCATTACAAAGATATTAACTATCAAACATAGTCTACGATTTCTTTGGGCCCCTCTGTACGCGCCTATAACATATCAGAATTTCATTGAGATCGGACAAATACATTTCAAGCTATATAGCGTCGAAGTGCACAGTTCCTAGAATAAAAGTCCGAATCAGGTACTCGTACAATCTAAATTAAAAAAGTATACTGAACTTATTAAAACCTAAAATAAAAATATGTATATTGAACTTAAAAACCAATTTCTTCCGCATAAACCAGCATAGAACAAAACAAGTATTGGTATAACTCATTTTTCGATAGGCCTATTGGTTCGCATGTGCACTGAAGAGCCAAAGAAACTCGTACACCTACGTAATATCGTGTAGAGCCCTCCCGAGCACGCAGAAGTGCTGCAACACGACGTGGCACGGACTCGACTGATATCTGAAGTAGTGCTGGAGGGAACTGACACCATGAACCCTGCAGGGCTGTCCATAAATCCGTAACAGTATCAAGGGTTGGAGTTCTCTTCCGAACAGCACGTTGCAAAGTATCCCACATATGCTCAATAATGTTCGTCTGGGGAGTGTTTAAACTGAGAAGAGTACTCCTGGAGGCAGTTTATACACTCCTGGAAATGGAAAAAAGAACACATTGACACCGGTGTGTCAGACCCACCATACTTGCTCCGGACACTGCGAGAGGGCTGTACAAGCAATGATCACACGCACGGCACAGCGGACACACCAGGAACCGCGGTGTTGGCTGTCGAATGGCGCTAGCTGCGCAGCATTTGTGCACCGCCGCCGTCAGTGTCAGCCAGTTTGCCGTGGCATACGGAGCTCCATCGCAGTCTTTAACACTGGTAGCATGCCGCGACAGCGTGGACGTGAACCGTATGTGCAGTTGACGGACTTTGAGCGAGGGCGTATAGTGGGCATGCGGGAGGCCGGGTGGACGTACCGCCGAATTGCTCAACACGTGGGGCGTGAGGTCTCCACAGTACATCGATGTTGTCGCCAGTGGTCGGCGGAAGGTGCACGTGCCCGTCGACCTGGGACCGGACCGCAGCGACGCACGGATGCACGCCAAGACCGTAGGATCCTAGGGGACCGCACCGCCACTTCCCAGCAAATTAGGGACACTGTTGCTCCTGGGGTATCGGCGAGGACCATTCGCAATCGTCTCCATGAAGCTGGGCTACGGTCCCGCACACCGTTAGGCCGTCTTCCGCTCACGCCCCAACATCGTGCAGCCCGCCTCCAGTGGTGTCGCGACAGGCGTGAATGGAGGGACGAATGGAGACGTGTCGTCTTCAGCGATGAGAGTCGCTTCTGCCTTGGTGCCAATGATGGTCGTATGCGTGTTTGGCGGCGTGCAAGTGAGCGCCACAATCAGGACTGCATACGACCGAGGCACACAGGGCCAACACCCGGCATCATGGTGTGGGGAGCGATCTCCTACACTGGCCGTACACCACTGGTGATCGTCGAGGGGACACTGAATAGTGCACGGTACATCCAAACCGTCATCGAACCCATCGTTCTACCATTCCTAGACCGGCAAGGGAACTTGCTGTTCCAACAGGACAATGCGCGTCCGCATCTATCCCGTGCCACCCAACGTGCTCTAGAAGGTGTAAGTCAACTACCCTGGCCAGCAAGATCTCCGGATCTGTCCCCCATTGAGCATGTTTGGGACTGGATGAAGCGTCGTCTCACGCGGTCTGCACGTCCAGCACGAACGCTGGTCCAACTGAGGCGCCAGGTGGAAATGGCATGGCAAGCCGTTCCACAGGACTACATCCAGCATCTCTACGATCGTCTCCATGGGAGAATAGCAGCCTGCATTGCTGCGAAAGGTGGATATACACTGTACTAGTGCCGACATTGTGCATGCTCTGTTGCCTGTGTCTATGTGCCTGTGGTTCTGTCAGTGTGATCATGTGATGTATCTGACCCCAGGAATGTGTCAATAAAGTTTCCCCTTCCTGGGACAATTAATTCACGGTGTTCTTATTTCAATTTCCAGGAGTGTAGAAATCCTGGACGTGTGGGATGTCGCATGTCCTGCTGGAATTTCCCAACTCCGTCGATATGCTCAATGGACATGAATGGATGTAGGCGTTCAGACAGGACGCTTACGTACGTGTCACCTATGAGGGTCCTATCTAGACGTATCAGGGGTCCCATATCACTCCAACTGCACACGTCCCACACCGTTACAGAAACTCCACCAGCTTGAACAGTCCCCTGCTGACATGCAGGGTCCATGGATTCATGAGGTTGTCTTTCAACCCATACATGTCCACCCGTTCGATATAATTTGAAAAGAGGCTCGTCTGACCAGGAAACATGTTTCCAGTCATCAATAGTCCAATGTCGATGGTGACGGGCCCAGGCGAGGCATAAATCTTCGCGTCGTGCAATCATCAAGGGCACACGAGTGACCCTTCGTCCCCCAAAGCCCATATCGATTATGATTCGTTGAATGGATCGCACGCTGACACTTGTTGACGGCCCAGCATTGAAATCTGTAGCAATTCGCGATTGCACTTTTGTCATGTTAAACGATTCTCTTCAGTCGTCGTTGGTCCGTTCTTGCAGGATATTTTTCCAGCTCCAGCGATGTCGGAGATTTGATGTTTTATCGGATTCCTGATATTCACGGCACACTCGTGAAATGGTCGTACGGGAAAATCCCCACTTCATCGCTACCTCGGTGACCATGTTCCCATCGCTCGTGCGCTGACTGTAACACCACGTTGAAACTCACGTAAATCTTGATAACCTGCCACTATAGCATCAGTAGCGGATCTAACAACTGTTGCAGACACTTGTTGTGTTATATAGGCGTTGCCGACAGCAGCGCCGTATTCTGCCTTTTTACATTTCTATGTATTTGAATACACATGCCTATACCAGCTTCTTTGGCGCTTTAGTATAATTAAAGCCTAACTGGAGTTTCTGTAACAAAAAATCTGGTAGTAGAGTCTGAAGAGTTGCGAGAAAATAAGATGTAAAGCATAGATTGCATCTTCCAGCACGATAACTGTCGATGCCACGAGGCCAGAATCGGGCTGTAGTGGTTTAGGGAGCATACAGCGAACTCACTATGATGCCTTGGACATCAAATTCGGCTCATCTGAATCCGACGAAACCCAACTGGGACACTATTGAGCGCCAGCTCCGCGCACAGAAACGAAACGCCTGTAGATTATGGGAAGTGTGTGACTTTTGTGCAGGTATCTGGTGCCATAAACCTCTGGAAACCTATCAAGTACTTGTCGCATCCATGGCACGGAAAACCGCTGATGAACTGCGTTCCAGAAGTGGACCAAAACGCTTTTAAATACACTACTGGCCATTAAAATTCCTACACCATGAAGAAATGCAGATGATAAACGGGTATTCGATGGACAAATATATTATACTAGAACTGACATGTCATTACATTTTCACGCAATTTGGGTGCATAGATCCTGAGAAATCAGTACCCAGACAACCACCTCTGGCCGTAATAGCGGCCATGATACGCCTGGGCATGGCGTGTACAGGTACATCTGCCCGTGCAATTCGCGCACCCAGGTTCGACGTTGAGTACACCATCGCAGGCGCTCCTGTCTGTGATGCAGCGTCAAGGGTAGCTGCAGCCATGGTCTCCGATCTGATAGTCCATGCTGCTGCAAACTTCGTCGAACTGTTCGTTACTATGGTTGTTGTCTTGCAAACGTCCACATCTGTTGACTCGGGGATCGAGACGTGGCTACACAATCCGTTACAACCATGCGGATAAGATGCCTGTCATCTCGACTGCTAGTGATACGAGGCCGTTGGGATGGAGCACGGCGTTCCGTATTACCCTCCTGAATCCACCGATTCCATATTCTGCTAACAGTCATTGGATCTCGACCAACGCGAGCAGCAATGTCGCGATACGATAAACCGCAATCGCGATAGGCTACAATCCGACCTTTATCAAAGTCGGAAACGTGATGGTACGCATTTCTCCTCCTTACACGAGGCATCACAACAACGTTTCACCAGGCAATGCCGGTCATCTGCTGTTTGTGTATGAGAAATCGGGTGGAAACTTTCCTCATGTCAGCACGTTGTAGGTGTCGCCACCGGCGCCAATTTTGTGTGAATGCTCTGAAAAGCTAATCATTTGCATATCACAGCATCTTCTTCCTGTCGGTTAAATTTCGCGTCTGTAGCACGTCATCTTCGTGGTGTAGCAATTTTAATGGCCAGTAGTGTAGATCGTCATAATCTTTTGGCTCATCAGCGTATGTTACTAATGTTGTTTTTGGTGCACTGGAAATTAACCACAAACATGTCATCCTTGGTGCTATTTCTTATAGTGAAATGTCAATTAATGACGCATCTGTGGTAAAAAAAACCTGTGTTTATCGTGTCCACGTGGTTAGCGGCGACCGGCTACAGAGCCGTAGGAACTATGTTTGCATCCTGTTGTACGCTAATATTTCTTTCCTTCTTCGCATTTATAACAGATTCTGGGATCAGCGGCGACGTTTATATTATTCCTTATCACAAATATTTGGCCGTTTTGCTCGAATACGTCGTGATTTACGAGGACGTGGTTAGGCAGAAGAGTACAATAACCAACGTTGGGGTTTCAACTCCAAAGATAGAGATAAGTTTTGCACCACAAAAAACAGCGACGTATGGACTTATTTTCTGTCACTGAGTGAGTACTGCTTTTCATTTTAAAATATTTATATGGCTTTGATCTCTGTTTATTTTTTAAATATTGCAGCACATTGGCAAAAGTTCCCACATTCCGTCACCGCATTACAACGTGGCCATTTGTTGACGAACTGCCCGTTGGATTTCGTCTCGGGACCTTCTGTAGATGTTTGTTTAGTAATTTTTCTACCGTTCAGTCTGCCACGAACTAAGGAAGCTGAACCTTAGACAGTGCCAGCGACTCATTCTGGCGAAATGTTAGAAAAATAATTTAAAAATAACACCGATCAAAGATCCTGAGATAAAAGCCAAAAGGCACATACGTTGAACTCTGTCATTCAAAATGTTACTCGAGGTGTTGACACTGACTCTAAACAATGGCTGGGAATGCAGGCTTTCTCGGCGAACTTTGCTGATGAAATCTTCTCGAGTTATCAGCTGCGTCGTGGCGTCATTTTGTCGCAACGTTTCGGCGAATTTCGTATTCGTCATCTCCAGGCAAAGTGAAGGCACCTGATGAAACTTTCATAGAAGAACGCAGACCGATTTTTAATTTTTTTCACTATCTCCTCGAGTTTTATAGAAGCCGTGTTCAGAAAGCAAGTGTACTAGATTTTTATATTTTTTTGGAAAAAGTTATTTGAAAATAATTGCAGGATATTGTTGATACACTTGTTTATTTTACCACATAATCGCTATCCCGTTAATGCATATGGTGAGCCATGTCAAAGCTTCTTTATGCCCTGTGCAGAAAACTCTCTCACCGGCTGCTTCCTCCACTTCAGAACGTCTTTCTTCAATTGCTCGTCGCACAGTAGAGTATTTGTATCTAAATCCTGGCCAAAATTCTTTCAGTACTTTTTTAAAGTTTAAATCACTACTGTTGACTTTTAATGCAATTTATTTATTTTTATTTAAAAAGTAAATGCAACACATGGATTTGCGCTAAAACTTTTTTAATGTGGAATTGATGATGGATTTACATATACTTTCAAATGATATGCAATTAAGATAGAAATACGCCAAACTTCATTCGTTTGTGCAGTCTCGATAGTTCGAGGTTAACGGGACCGGAACCACCTCGAACTATCGAAATTTAAATGGTAAAAAGAAATATTATGATATTGTAAGTAATACAGGTCAAAATATGAACTTTATTAAAATAAAAGTGACAAATTTCCTCTTTTTTGTTACAGCACTCATCTTTGTAAGGTGTACAACGGAACACACAGTCAACAAACAAAACGACACACGACACTGTACAGTACAGGTTCTGGTAACTACAGCAGCGTATGAACTCCCCAGTTTTGATCGTAGCAGCCAGCAGCAGTCGGGGTATTTCGTGCCGTACTGAAAACACATGTTCATGCAACAGGGCAGCGAGCTAATCGTTGGTGTTGATTGCATTGTTGTCTGCTTTGTCACTGAGCTGTACTCTCCATATTTATCTTTTGCGATGATGTTTTCAATATTTATCATGTCAGTAAAAAAAAGAAAGTAGATCGTAGCAACTTTTTCTAAAAAAAAAGAGGTTCGGATTATTGGAAACTCGAACTATCGAGACTATATAATTTTAGTCTGATTCTTCAGAACTAAAGTCTCTGTCGTCTTCTTCAGATTCTTCTTGGTTCATATCACTCTTCTTGTTCATTATCAGGGCAGCCATCAGAATTTTCTGGAAGAAGAAGTTGTAAGGTCTCGCTACAATAATGCTTGCTTCTTTTTACTGACCGTTTTCTGGAGCAGCTGATGTAAGGATCGCTGCTAAGGAGTAGCCTGTTTAAAACATCTCTATTGCAATGTTCTCTACTGCACTTTCTAGAGTAATTTGTGTGGTATATTCGAAAGTGCTTATTTCTAACTTCAGCAGCTGATCAATTGGTACTATCGTCTCTTTTATTACAGTGGCCCCATGAATCAAAAGTTTATGCATTTTTGGCGTCATGGATTGCCAACTATAAAGTTCGATATACAGTTTTGCTATTCATATGCATATGCTTGGAATTTGCTCTCATCAATATGACACCCACTGATCACTACTTCCGATATTACTTCCAACTTTTTAATTAGTTGTAAATCTACTCCAGTAATTTTTGAGGCAGTTTCTGCATCTGAAAAGAAGCATCTAGCGGTTTTTCCGTCATTCGTATTTCCAAAGCCTGGCTTTAGAACATCGACATGCAGTCCTAATTCTTCTTTGAATTTTCTTTGAATGTTTTTCTTTGTGGTTAATGCCATTCTTTTGTCTTCTTCACTTCTTGCTTGCCACTTTCGAACTGGAAGTCTGAATGATAAGTGAAGTACTGTCTCAAATAATGGTATGCTTGTGTGCAAATTCGACAAACCAGACTTCAAAATATCACGTTTCTCCGATAAACTTTTATCTAGCTTACTGAAATCTTTCAAAGTGAGCCCTCAGTGTTGATGTAGTGCCTGTTGCAGCATTGCAGATTTTTCTGTCAACCATCGTCAGGAACGAAGTGTGTTTAACCTTTAGCAGTCCTACTTCTGTTTTGTTCAACAGGTTTATTTGTCCCTGTATGTATTTTATTTCCTCATTAGTAACGTCTGATGTTTCATGCACAAAGCGGATGCGCATTGGTCTACAGCATCTTGTGGAGGAAGAGTTTGGATTTTGCCACAACGTTCTCTATTTTTCATTAATACTGGTAAGTAATTTAATGGGTACAGAGGAGCTCTGAAATATATTAGCATCACTGTCACTTAAATTTTGAAAATTTTGTTGAAATTGTGATTGCTGAGACCCATCACGATCCTATTTCGATAGTAACTCTAAGCTGTGCTTTTCTTCTAAATCTATAACCTACAACACTTCTTCTAAATACTTGCACAATGTTAATGTGGTGTGATCTAACAATCCTTGCAGCTTTACTTCTGCCGATGTTTCAGTGACAGTAATTGAGTCTTCTTTAGGACAGCATTGCGTTGTCGCTTTTCTTAGTAATGAATAGCACGGATATACAGCCCTGTTTGCACAATGGATGACTTCATAATGCTTCCTTGCCAGCTGTGCACTAATAAAAATTGCCAATGCTTCCTCAGGATTATGTTTTATTGTCTTCTTCTCTTCAGACGTTGAAAGCTTTTGCTTTATTTTTGTTGCCCTTGTTGGAGTTTCTGCTATTTTTTAATCGTATCAGCCACACCAGGGTTTCCAGCAGTTCTGTGACTCATAGTTGCAGGAAACGTGAGCTCTTCATGGGTTGAATATTGCCGTAGGACTTCAGTTTTCCTGCGTTTGCTCCTTTCACTTGACTCACTGAGATCTGGGCCTACAGCAGTGAAAGAAAACACAAGTACCCTTTTGTTTATTGCCAACCAATCACGATTCTTCTGCAGAAACCTCTCCTCTTTTCTGTTAGCAGGCATCCATTTCTTTTTAAAATTCGTTTCGAAATACCGGAGTGACAGACTCAGTGAAGTTCTCTCAGCTTCCCGGCACTTCGTTATATCAGCGTCTCTGTTTTCCATAAACAGAAGTTTCTGAACAATTGATGTGCCTGGAGATTCCAGTTTCAAAGGTTGAAAAACGAAACAATGCTCACCTGCAAAACGTAAGTAAAAATCTAACTTATATTTTGCACAAAGGATGGCTAAAAAATGAAACGTTTAACTACTGCTAAGGCCACCTCAGATACGAGATTATCAAAATAAAATCCAGATTGGTTATCGACAAAAATGAACTTTAATAGGCTCAAATGGCTCTGAGCACTATGGGACTTAACTGCTGAGGTCATCAGTCCCCTAGAACTCGGAACTACTTAAACCTAGCTAACCTAAGGACATCACACACATCCATGCCCGAGGCAGGATTCGAACGTGCGACCGTAGCGGTCGCGCGGCTCCAGACTGTAGCGCCTAGAACCGCTCGGCCACCCCAACTGGCAATTTTAATAGGGTTCTGTTATAGTCTACACACAACACAAAAATAATTTTGAAAATATTAAGAATGTGTTAACTTCCCAAAGCTTACACTCCCAAAAAAAAAAAAAAAAAAAAAAAAAAAAAAAAAAAAAAAAAAAAAAAAAAAAAAAAAAAAGCTGAAACGCTCGTATTAAATCCGTTTCTCAGTGGCAGTCGTCACAGCACACTCAACAGTAACGTAATGGTAGTAAAATTAAAAAGAATCTCTTGTGCAGCTAAAAAGGTTGTAATATTTCTGTGTTGCCATCAGATATGCAGATTAGATGTTTAATAGCAAGCTCATTTTTAACACAAACACACGTGCAAGTACTGGGAAAATAAAAAAAAGTTTCGTGGCATTTAAAAAATTATAAATAAAAATGGCGCAAGTTTGTGGAATTTATTATTTCTTAAATGGACTCGCAATGCTACAAAAATTGCGACTGTAATTTAGAAATGGTGCGACAAGACGCGACACACCTTTAAAAACGCTAATCAAAATGGCAGACGATCCAAAATCTTGTTTAACTGAACTTTGAAATGTTGTTGTAAGGTTGTGATAAAAGTATTTAAATTAATACAAAAGTTTAAAAAGAAGTTTTTATCTTCCTCTAACACGAAAACCTGTTTCAAATTCGAATCTTCATTCAGTAAAGTCGCAAAAAATTGAGATTCAAACTGACAACTCAAGAAACGCGTCGTCTGACAGAAACAGCCGATCCTCAAACGAGGCTACTAGCGCCTACATATGTGTGAGGCTCCTGGAAAGTTATCCATCGACCCACCAATTAGACACTTACTACAAAATGCTTTTTCTAACATTTTTGGGCAAACTTATATAATTTTTGCCTTTTTGGACAGGATTTCGGGGCAAATACTCCACTGTGCGTCGGTTAAAATTTAACTCACGTGTGCCTTCAGAGGTGTGAAAAGATCTAATCTGAAGACGCCAAGTCGGGGGAATACGGAGGGGAGGGGGGGGGGGGGGCTGGGGGGCTGGTGGTTCAGAACATCCCACCCATCCAGATGAGTCCAAGAGGGTCTTCGTGACTAAGGTTGTGCGAGGAAGGGCTTTGCCTTGCAACAAGAAAACTTCTCTCGTCAGCAGAATCACACTCCTTTCCATAGCGTTGCCTGGTCCCGGCAGAGGTTCGAGTCCTCCCTCGGGCATGGATGTGTGTGTTCGTCCTTAGGATAATTTAGGTTAAATAGTGTGTATGCTTTCACCTACAGTGAAAGCTCAATTCATTAAATAACAAGTTACAAGCAGCAGGTATTTTCTGTGATTTGTCAAAGGCATTTGATTGTGTGAACCACAACATCCTTTTAAATTATTTAGAATTCTATGGTGTCACAGGCAGTGCTGTAAAATGGTTCAAGTCATACCTCACTAACAGGAAACAAAGGGTGTCAGTGCAAGGGACTATTGAATTAAGTCATAAGTCATCATCAGAATAGGAAGAAATTGCATGTGGTGTCCCACAAGGATCCATCTTAGGGTCATTGCTTTTTCTTGTGTACATTAATGATCTCTCATGAGTTACACTGCCAGAAGCTGAGTTCGTTTTGTTTGCAGATGACTCAAGTATTGCAATAAATAGTATGTAGAGTGTAGTTCTAGAAAGATCTGCTAATGATATTTTCATGGATATTAATAAATGGCTTAAAGCCAACTCACTGACACTAAACTTCGAAAAGACTCACTATATGCAATTCAGTACCTGTAAGAGGTTTCCACCCAGCATTTGCACAAAGCATGAAGAAGAGCAGACAGAAGAGGTTGACAGTCTTAAATTCCTGGGATTACAACTTGATAATAAATTCAGTCGGGAGGAGCACAGCACAGAACTCCAGAGACACCTTAACAAATCTGTATTTGCAATTCGAGTGTTAGCAGACACAGGCGACATAAAAATTAAAAAGCTTGCATACTTTGCCTACTTTCATTCCATAATGTCATATGGTATAATATTTTGGGGTAACTCTTCAAGTCAAACAAAAGTTTTCAGAGTCCAAAAGTGCGTAATACGTATTATTTGTGGAGTAAATTCACGGACGTCCTGTAAAAACCTCTTCAAAGAAGTGGGTATACTAACTACTGCCTCTCAGTATATTTACTCCTTAATGAAATTTGTCCTAAATAATATATCTCTTTTTCCAACAAACAACTCAGTTCATATATACAATACCAGGAACAAAAATGATCTGCACAAGGACTTAAAAGCACTTACTTTAGTCCACTACTCAGGAACACTCATCTTCAATAATTTACCATCAAACATAAAAAATTTAGTTACAAATAAAGATTAGTTTAAAAGAAGCCTGAAAGACTTACTAGTGGCCAACTCCTTCTACTCCATTGACGAACTTTTTAATAGAAACAAATGATGTACTGTATATATTCATACTATTAGTATTGTTATTTAAGCTTTAAAAAAATGACATGTTCCACATCCACGAGGATCTCCTCACCACGGATCTATGGAACGAAAAAATAATATAATCTAGTCTGATGACCTTAGCAGTTAACTCCCATAAGATTTCACACACATTTGAACATTTTTTTCCATAGCGTTCTCCTCCTCCTATTGTTTTGAATGCTCCTTCGGAGTTTTTTAGGGTCTCACGAAAGAGTTGTGCATTGGTACTCTCCCCTGAATACGAGTTTCGACTACATCTACACGGATACGCTGCAAAACACATTTCAGTGCCTCGCAGTGGATTCATCGAACCACCAGCACAATTCTCTACTATTCCAGTCTCATACAGCGCGCGGAAAGAACGAAAACCTCTATCTTGCCGTGCGAGCTCTGATTTCCCTTATTTTACCATGGTGACCGTCTCTCCCTATGTAGTCTAACAACCCTACCACAACAAAGGTCAAAAATTTATTATGATTGTGGTGTTGCTCACGCTGCTAAATATTGCATTTTCGGGCAACAACAAGTTATATTATGTGGCAGGTATCACTAGAGCACAGTTAATAAAGTCATTTCTTGAAATAATGGATAAACTAGGCACTCATCTTTTCGTGTTTCCCACGCTGGTCTCGTTGTGAACTCATGGCTCAATCGTCGAAAATCTAGGTAGTGATGATTCCAAGCTCGGATGCAAAGAGGCCTAGGTGTTATTCTGCGATATTCAAAAGTTTTATAGATGTGTTTCATAAACAATTCTTCAAGATTAAACTTTTGCAAGTTAGCATAATGGTGATGTAAAAAAGTAATCAGCACTACGAATTTAAGTTACACTTCTTCTTTATTACTTTTGTTGCAATATAACTTAACTCACAAAACATCACTTCAAAATATAAAACATACTTGAAAATATCTTCCTTACTGTTAAAGTTCACATTTTATAAACTGCCTACAATTTCCGTCTTTTCAACATGACGACCAAGGCTTGATACTCTAATAACCGCTTACGCGCCCAAAAATCAGAGTTACAAGTACGACAAAGATCATAGTGACAAAAGAAAGAATACACATAAGATTAATATCATTGCAATATAAACATATCGATGTATCGAAGTACCTCTACATTAATGAAATCAAATCTGAATGTTGTCTCAGAAATATGTTAACTACTTTACAGAATCACAGTAGAATTGACTCTCTAATAACCGCTTACGCGCCCAAAAATCAGAGTTACAAGTACGACAAAGATCCTAGTGACAAAAGAAAGAATACACATAATAATAATATCATTGAAATATAAACTTATCGATGTATCACAGTACCTCTACATTAATGAAAGCAAATCTGAATGTTGTCTCAGAAATATGTTAACTACTTTACAGAATCACAATAGAATATTTCTGGTATCGAGAGGTTGAGGTGAGGTGCTGTAATGGTTACGTAATTCAAGTACCATTACAGTAGGTCGCCGTCAATAAAATATTTTCGCATTCGGAGAAGAAAGTTGGTGAAGATTCCTCCGCAACGAAAAACGCCTTTGTTTCAGTTATGTCCATCACAAATCCTGTATCATTTCAGTGACACTCTCTCCTCTATTTCGCGATAATACAAAACGTGCTGTTCTCCTTTGAACTTTTTCGATGTAATCCGTCAGTCCTATCCCATGAGGATCCCACACCGCGCAGCAGTACTCCAAAAGAGGATGGACAAGCATAATGTAGGCAGTCCCTTTAGTAGATCCGTTAGATTTTCCAAGTATTCTGCCAATAAACCAAATTCTTTGGTTTGCCATCCTTACAAAATTTTCTGTCTTCCTTCAAAAAAATGGTTTAAATTTCTCTGAGCACTATGGGACTTAACTCCTGAGGTCATCAGTCCCCTAGAACTTAGAATTACTTAAACTTAACTGACCTAAGGACATCACACACATCCATGCCCGAGGCAGGATTCGAACGTGCGACCGTAGCGGTAGCGCGATTCCAGACTGTAGCGCCTAGAACCTCTCGGCCACTCCGGCCGGCTGTCTTCCTTCCAATTTCAGTTGTTCGAAATAGTAATTCCTAGGTATTTAGTTGAATTTACAGCCTATAGATTCGACTGATTTATAGCGTAACCCAAACGTAACGGATTCCTTTCAGCAATGTGGATGACCTCACACCCTGACACTTTTCGTTATTTAGGGTCAATTGCCAATTTTCACACCATACAAATATCTTTTCTAAATAGTTTTGCAATCTTTTTTACCTTCTGATGACTTAACAAGTCGATAAACGTCAGTGTCATCTGAAAACAACCTAAGACGGCTGCTCAGATTGTCTCCCAAATCATCTATATAGATAAGAAACAGCAAAGGGCCTGTAACACTACCTTCTGGAACACCAAAAGGCACTTCTGTTTTACTCGATGACTTCCCGCCAGTTACTACGAACTGTGACCTCTCTGACAGGAAATCACGAATCCAGTCACATAACTGAGACAATATTCCAAACTCACGCAATTTCACTAAAAGCCGCTTGGGTGTATAGTGTCACAAGCCTTTCGGAAATCCAGAAACACGGGATCCACTTGAAATCCCTTGTCTCAAAGATGAAATTACACAATTCGTTCCTGGTTAGTCTAACAACCCTCTCACAACAAAGGTCAAAAATTAATTATGATTGTAGTGTTGCTCACGCTGCTAAATATTACATTTTCGGGCAACAACAAAATCATATTATGTGGCAGGTGTCATTAGAGCACAGTTAATAAAGTCATTTCTTGAAATAATGGATAAACTAGGCACTCATCTTTTCGTGTTTCCCACGCTGGTCTCGTTGTGAACTCATGGCTCAATCGTCGAAAATCTAGGTGGTGATGATTCCAAGCTCGGATGCAATTCCACAGGCCTTCACAGACAGAGGGTCCATCACTTCGTTCTTCACATTCAGATTTGTTTGAGCATACATGAAGTATCCGCAGCAGATAAGCATTGGGTCATATGGTGGCGCGCTTTTGCTGTACACTTCCATAAATTCAGCACTGATTTTACAATCTACATCTACATCTACATCCATACTCCGCAAGCCACCTGACGGTGAGTGGCGGAGGGTACCTTGACTACCTCTATCGGTTTTCCCTTCTATTCCAGTATCGTATTGTTCGTGGAAAGGAAGATTGTCGGTATGCCTCTGTGTGGGCTCTAATCTCTCTGATTTTATCCTCATGGCCTCTTCGTGAGATATACGTAGGAGGGAGCAATATACTGCTTGACTCCTCGGTGAAGGTATATTCTCGAAACTTCAA
The DNA here is from genome assembly GCF_021461385.2 of Schistocerca piceifrons. NCBI lineage: Eukaryota > Metazoa > Arthropoda > Insecta > Orthoptera > Acrididae > Schistocerca > Schistocerca piceifrons. Next base: position 67,938,233 of record NC_060146.1, on the reverse strand, counting down.
CAAAAGCCCGTACCGAGCTACTGATCGTCTCTCCTGCCGAGTCTTCTACTATCATCTCCGTAACGCTTTCGCGATTACTAAATGATTCTGTAACGAAGCGCGCTGCTCTCCGATGGATCTTCTCTATCTCTCCTATCAACTCTATCTGGTACGGATCCCACACTGCTGAGTAGTATTCAAGCAGTGGGCGAACAAGTGTACTATAACGTACTTCCTTTGCATTTCCTTAGGATTCTTCCAATGAATCTCAGTCTGGCATCTGCTTTACCGACGATCAACTTTATATGATCATTCCATTTTAAATCACACATAATGCGTACTCCCAGATAATTTATGGAATTAACTGCTTCCAGTTGCTGACCTGCTATACTGTAGCTAAATGATAAGGGATCTGTCTTTCTATGTATTCTCAGCACATTACACTAGTCTTCATTGAGATTCAATTGCCATTCCCTGCACCATGCGTCAATTGGTTGCAGATACTCCTGCATTTCAGTACAATTTTCCATTGTTACAACCTCTTGATATACCACAGCATCATCCGCAAAAAGCCTCAGTGAACTTGCGATGTCATCCACAAGGTCATTTATATAGATTAGGAATAGCAACGGTGCTACGGGACTCCCCTGCGGCACACCTTAAATCACTTACTTCGGAAGACTTCTCTCCATTGAGAATGACATGCTGCGTTCTGTTATCTAGGAACTCTTCAATCCAATCACACAATTGGTCTGATAGTCCATATGCTCCTGCTTTGTTCATTAAACAACTATGGGCAACTGTATCGAATGCCTTGCGGAAGTCTACAAACACGGCATCTACCTGGGAACCCGTGTCTATGGCCCTCTGAGTCTCGTGGACGAATAGCGCGAGCTGGGTTTCACACGACCGTCTTTTTCGAAACCCATGCTGATTCCTACAGAATAGATTTCTAGTCTCCAGAAAAGTCATTATACTCGAACATAATACGTGTTCCAAAATTCTACAACTGATCGACGTTAGAGATATAGGTCTATAGTTCTGCACATCTGTTCGATTTCCCTTCTTGTAAACGGGGATGACCTGTGCCCTTTTCCAATCCTTTGGAACGCTACGATCTTCTAGCGACCTACGGTACACCGCTGCAAGAAGGGGGCAAGTTCCTTCGCGTACTCTCTGTAAAATCGAACTGGTATCCCGTCAGGTACAGCGGCCTTTCCTCTTTTGAGCGATTTTAATTGTTTCTCTATCCCTCTGTCGTCTATTTCGATATCTACCATTTTGTCATCTGTGCGACAATCTAGAGAAGGAACTGCAGTGCAGTCTTCCTCTGTGAAACAGCCTGGGAAAAAGACATTTAGTATTTCGGCCCTTAGTCTGTTATCCTCTGTTTGAGTACCATTTTGGTCACAGAGTGTCTAGACCTTTTGTTTTGATCCACCTACCGCTTTGACATAAGACCAAAATTTCTTAGGATTTTCTGCCAAGTCAGTACGTAGAACTTTACTTTCGAATTCATGTTGTTCTCCTTCAAATGCAGAACGAATTACCGCATGATACTCCATTAGTGGGCTCCACCATTTTGTTTTTGCTACTCAAGAGGTGAGCTGCGGCATGGGGACTTTAGTAAGTCGCAGGACTGCAGGTGTGTACCTGCGAACAAATGTGTCACTGACAACATAATTTTTCGACATGATAGGTAAAGTAAGTTAGCGTGAACAGTTCGGTCATAGGGTTGTTCTCATCAGAATCGACAGCAAACCATTACCGGCAACTATAGTCCACGTATACAGGGTGAAAAGTATTTAAACCGACAAACTCTGGGAGGTTGTAGGGGACATCAAAACAAATATTTTTCCCTAATGTCATTTTTTCCTATGAGGATTATTTAAACCGGTGGAGGACGTATTACGCTCTTCAGTTGTTAGAGGCCGTATTACGATCTGCAGTTGTTAGTGGGCATATTACGCTCTTCAGTTGTAGGCAACTGCTGTCCACCAGTGTAGTAGTGCATTGTCTCTGTTTACTAATGGAGCGATACACCTGGAGTGAGTACACTGATATGGTTGGTGCGTACTACGTAGCGCACCACAACGGACGAGCTGCACAGTAGGTTTATCAACAACAAAATCCTAATCGCCGTATCCCGCATCATACGACCTTTGCTGCTGTGTACCAACGTCTGCGTGAGACCGGGTCATTTAGCAGATTACCTGGACAGGGACGCCGCCGCACGGTAAGAACGCTGCAATTTGAGAAAGCTGTCTTGCAGCATGTGGAGCAGGATCCTTCAATCAGCTCTAGTGCAATTGCGCGTAACATGGGGACGAATCACACGAATGTAAGAACAGTCTTTCCAGAGAAACTGTTACGTCCATTTCACTTACAGCGTGTCCACAACCTGGAACCAGTTGATTATCCACTCAGAGCACAGTTTTCGCACTGGTTCCGGGAACAGTGTGAAATGCATCCTACATTTCCATCCTCTGTGTTGTTTACCGTTGAAGCAACCTTCAACATGCACAATTCGCACTTTTGGAGTGAGGATAACCCACATGCCACAGTTACTAGCGCTCATCAAGTGCGGTTCTTCGTTAATGTGTGGGTCGGTGTCATTAGGGACTGTTTAACTGGGCCGTATCTCCTACCTAGGCCATTAAATGGCAAGCACTATTACAATTTTCCCGCCAGAGCATTGCCAGAATTGCTGGAAGACGTCCCGCTCCCTAAAAGACAACGTATGTGGTTCCAAAATGACGGGGCGCCTTCACATTTCAGTCGTCGTGTGCGTCCATTCCTGGACCGACGGTTCCCAGAAACGTGGATTGGCAGAGGTGGTCCTCTACCATAGCCTGCTCGATTCCCAGATATGTCCCCTCTGGACTTTTTTGTGTCGGGAGAGATGCGCAATCTTGTTTACGCAACCCCTGTTGCATCAGAAGAGGATCTGGTTGCCCGGATTGTAGCAGCAGCGGGAACAATTCAGGATACTCCTGGGGTTTCTGCCCGTATCAGACAGAACATGATCCGACGGTGTAACCTTTGTTGTGTCAATGGAGGCATTTCTGAAAATCTACTGTAAATGAAATTGGGTTGTGTTAATGTGTTGTCTCTTGGTCATAAAAGTGTTTGTTGGTTTAATTAATCTGCCGCCAGAGAAATCTTCCTCTACCGGCTTAAATACTCCTCATAGGAGAAAATGACAGCCGCGCAGGGTTAGCCGAGTGGTCTGAGGCTGCAGTCATGGTCTATGCGGCTGGTCCCGGCGGAGGTTCGAGTCCTCCCTCGGGCATGGGTGTATGTGTTTGTCCTTAGGATTATTTAGGTTTAGTGTATAAGCTTAGGGACTGATGACCTTAGCAGTTATGTCCCATAAGATTTCACACACATTTGAACATTTGAACAGAAAATGACATCAGGGAATAATATTTGTTTTGATGTCCCGTACAACCTCCCAGAGTTTGTCGGTTTAAATACTTTTCACCCTGTATATGCCAACGTTGCGAACAGAAATGAGGACATAGACAAAGTATATGAGGATAGTGAGCTTGTGATTCAGTACGTAAAGAGAGACGAAAATCTAATATTCGTGACGGATTGATATGCAGTTATAAGGGAAGGAGTAGAAGAAAGGGCTGCGGGAGAATATGGGCTTGATACTAGGTACGAGAGGAGACACAGACTGATTCTGCATCAAATTTCGGCTAGCAATAGGCAGAGAATCCGAAATCAGATATAGACCTAGGTCACAATTTAGTAATGATGAAAAGTAGGCTGAAGTTTAAGAGATCTGTCAGAAAGAATCAATACGCAAAGAAGTGGGATACGGAAGTACCAAGGAATGACGAGGCACGCTTGAAGTTCTCTAACGCTATAGATACAGCAATAAGGAATAGCGCAGTAGGCAGTACAGTTGAAGAGGAATGGACATCTCTAAAAATGGCAATAATAGAAGTAATAAAGAAAAACATAGGTACAAACAAGGTAACTGAGAAGAAACCATGGGTAACAGAAGGAATACTTCAGTTGATCGATGAAAGATGGAAGTACAAAAATGTTCAAGGACATTCGGGAGTACAGAAATACAAGTCACTTGCTAATGAAATAAACAGAAGTGCAGGAAAGCTAAGGCGAAATGGCTGCATTAAAAATGTGAAGAAATCGGAAGGAAATGATTGTCGGAAGGACTGATTCAGCATATGGATAAATCAAAACAGCGTTCGGCGAAATTAAAATCAAGGGTGCAGAGCAGACAGCGGGTAGGTGAAAATAGTACAAAGGGCATTCAAAAAGTTTTTCACAGTCGTCTCAAATTTTTTTTTTTTTTTTTTCAGGAGGAGAATGGCTCTTAAAGACAGGCGATGCCTCTGCCACATCGATTCACAGGAAGTTGCTCCCTGTTTACGAGGAGGACACAGTGGATCGCAGCAGTATCCAGCGGTGACTGTAGAGGTTTAAAGAAGGTGATTTCTCTCTACTGGACAATCCACGACGCGGTAGACCATCGACGGCAGTGAGTGATGTGAATAAGGAGAGCATTGATCAAATCATCCAAAATGACAGACGTGTGACGACACGAAAGCTTGCTGAAATGACTCGTTTGTCATTGGGTAGTGTGGCATCACTGGTACAGTGTCAGCTCACCAGACTACGCCATGACAATGCCAAACCCCATACAGCCCTTATGACGCAGGAGAAAATCAGGAAAATGGGTTGGAAAATTATTCCTCATCCTCCCTACAGCCCGGACTTGGCTCTGTCTGATTTTTACCTCCTTGGTCATCTGAAGGCTCATTTGAACGATAAAACATTTCATAGTGAGAAAAACCTTATTTCATGTGTCAAGCGATGGTGCAAAAGTTGAAACGTCCCCTTAGAAAAAATTACGAATTACTGTGCTGAAAAAACTCTTACGCTATTTGATTTTCAAACAGCTGCGCAAAACTGAACGTACTCAGACATTTCGCTCTTTACCTATTCTGATCAACACTAAATTGACACACAATATTTTTATCCCAACGCAATCTGACTTTCAATAATCCCTACAAAAGAATGGCCCTGACTAACATTAACCTATACCTTTCACAAATCACTTACCTCACAAAAATCTTCGTTACTCGAACTACTGCAATACAGCGAGCGCCACTACTGCCAGCTAAATAAAAGATTCAAATTACTGAAGGCACTAACTACTGATAGGCATAGTTAGCAAATGAAAGATTTTGATAGAGAACAAGCAATGTATTTACCTTAATAGTGTTCAAAAGTCATTTTATATATATATATATATATATATATATATATATATATATATATATATATATATGTGTGTGTGTGTGTGTGTGTGTGTGTGTGTGTGTCAGTTCATGACATCCAGTATTACAAATTTACTATTTCTGGCGGACACACGTCCAGATCGACCGCTCTTAAAATTCTGCCATCTCTCTCCCCACATCCACCACTGCTGGAGGCTCACTTCCAGCTGCACAACGCTACACGCTGTTAACAGCTAACTGCCCAACACTACAATAGCGAATTCCAACAATGCAAACCAGCCACAGACTGCACACAGCACAGTCAGTGATTTTCATATAGAGCGCTACATGGTGTTACCAACATAAAAACCTAAACAACCTACTTACAAAGTCAATCCCCAGAATTTTACGAAAGTGCATTTGCATCATGGAAAGAACGTTGTGCCAGATGCGTCACAGCCGATGGAGGCTACATTGAGTAGGCTCAGTGGATAACGAAATGTTCCAAGCGTGTTTACAAAAAATTTCATTTTCCTCCTGCAAAAAATAAAAAAATTAGAGACGACTGTGCAAAACTTTTTGAACGGTCTTTGTACATGAGGGGGAAAATTTGTATGACGTGATAGAAAGAGAAAAAGGAATCGACAGGGAGGAGATAGGGGAGCCAATATTAGAATCAGAATTTAAAGGACATTTGGGCAGCTTAAGATCAATAAAGCGGAAGCGATAAGTAACATTCCAACGGACTTTCTGAAATCATTGGGGGATTTGGCAACAAAACGACTATTCATGTTGGTGTGTAGAATGTATAATACTGGAGATATACCACCAGATTTTTTTGAAAAACAATATACATACATTTCCGAAGATAGCAAGAGCCGACAAGTGCGAAAATTATCGCACAATCAGCTTAATAGTTCATGCATCCCTGCTACTTACAAGAATAATATGTACAAGAATGGAAAAGAAAATTGGATGTGTTATATGACCATCAGTTTCGCTTCAGGAACGGTAAAGGTGCCAGAAAGGCAATTCTGACGTTGCGGTTGATAATGGAAGCAAGAATAAAGAAAATTCAAGACACTTGAAGAGTGGAAGATCAAGAGAGAATTACTCGGAATAATAATGGTGTGAGACAAGGATGTAGTCTTTCGCCCCTACTGTTCACACTCTGCATCGAAGAAGCAATGATAGGAATAAAAGAAAGGTTCAGGAGCGGGATTAAAATTCAAAGTGAAAGGATATCAGAGGTAAGATTCGCTGATGACATTGCTAGCATGAGTGAAAGTAAAGAAGAATTAGAGGAACTGAATGAGCAGTCTAATGAGAACAGAATATGAAGTGAGAACAAATCGAAGAAAGACGAAAGTAATGAAAAGTAACAGAAACTTAACTTGAGAATTGGGTCTGCAGAAGTAGACGAAGTAAAGGAATTCTGCTACGTACGTAGAAAAATAGCCCATGATGGATGGAGCACGGAGGACGTAAACAGCAGTTTAGGAGTGGCGTTTCTGGCCTGCTTTAATTTGAGGAAGAAATTTCTGAGGATGTAAGTTTGGAGCACAGTATGGTAGTGAAAAATGGAGTGACGGAAAACCGGAAAAAAAGAGAATCGAAGAATTTGAGATGTGATGCTACACACGAATGTTGATTGATAAGGTAAGGAATGAGGAAGTTGTCCTTAGAGCGGGCGAAGAAAAGAATATATGGAAAACATTGACAAGAAGACGTGACAGAGTAGCAACACCTCTGTTAAGACATTAGAGAATATCTTCCATGGTACTAGAGGGAGCTGTAGAGGGTATAAACTGTTGAGGAATACATACAGCAAATAACGATAACTCAGTTTGGAACCGCTACTCTGAAGTGGAAAATGTTGGCACAGGAGGGGAATTCGTGGAGGGCCGCATAAAACTAATCAGAAGATTGATGACTCGAAAAAAAAGGTAAAAGTTCTGCAGTAGTCCCTGTTCACTATCTCATCAAAATTATCTGAACACTTATTATTGGACATTAATATTGGGTGTGCTGACCCACCGCCTCTTTGAATCTGCTAGGTACAGATTCAATGAGGATGTCTGTGGTGGAATAGCATACATTTTGCCTCAAGAGTGGAAACCAGAGAAGGCAGTGCAGTTGCACGCTAGGGTTCGGAGTGAAGTCGACTTTCTAACTCATCCCAAAGGCGTTCCACTGGGTTTACATTGGGACTCTGGGCAGGCCAGACCATTTGAGGAATTTTACCATCGACAAACTGTTGGCTCATCAACACCTAACTCTTCTTCTACAGTATACAGTACACTATGCTGCAAAATGGAGCGAAGTCGACTTTCTAACTCATCCCAGAGGCATTCCACTGGGTTTAAGTTGGGACTCTGGGCAGGCCAGACCATTTGAGGAATTTTACAGTCGACAAACTGTTGGCTCATCAACACCGAACTCTTCTTCTACAGTATACAGTACACTATGCTGCAAAATGGAGTGAAGTCGACTTTCTAACTCATCCCAAAGGCGTTCCACTGGGTTTACATTGGGACTCTGGGCAGGCCAGACCATTTGAGGAATTTTACGGTCGACAAACTGTTGGCTCATCAACACAGAACTCTTCTTCTACAATATACAGTTCACTATGCTGCAAAATGTGTTCATATCCTTCCGCATTTAGCGTTTTCTTAAGCGCAATGAAGGGAGCAGAACCTAAATCAGAAAACACGTCACACCGTAACACCACGTCCTCCGTGCTTCACCATTGATATACCACATGATGTCTGGTACGGCTCTCCAGTCGTTCGCCGAACTCAAAACCTTCCATCGAAGTGCCACAGGGTAGGGCGTCATTCGTCACTCCAAATCACTAGCTTCCAGTCGTTCACTGTCCAGTGGCCCCTCTCCATATACCGCCTCGACCGTTGTTAACCACTGACTTCAGAGGAACTGCTCGACGATTGTAATCCATTGTTTTTAACTGACTGTGCACAGTCAATGTGCTGGCTGGATTACTGGCACCACTCTGGAACTCAAGACTGATTCCTTCTGCTGACGTCATGCAATTCTTTACAACAGCCGCTGTCCATCAGTACATGAGGTCACAACCACATCAGCAACTGTCGACCTGGTCAGCTTTAGAAGGATTGAAGTCCCCAATGCATTTGTTGCTCAGTGACATCCGATAACTGGTGAAAGTACAAAGTCACTGCATTTTCCTGATCGACCCATTCCGCCATTACTCTTACTGCTTTTACACTGACAACACAATGCTCCCTTTAGACTGGCGACTCCGCTTCTCGTGAAATCTGGTGACCAGTTTCGCGGTGCGTAAGGGTGTCCGGATACTTTTGATCAGACCAGAACGGCCAACATATTCCATTAACGTCGTCACCACCTTACCAAACCATCAGCCCTGACAGGATCAAACGCTGTCTTCGAATACTTCGAACATCTTTGCAAAGCCTACACAGTCCCTAAACTCAAAGACAGAAGTGACAGTGTGTCCCCAAACCTGGACTGCTGCCACACCTGTCCCAGGTCGACTTACTCTCCCTCCAACTCCACATCCTTCATATTCCATCGCTGGCCGCTGTGGTCGAGCGGTTCTAGGCGCTTCAGTTCGGAACCGCGCGCCTGCTACGGTCGCAGGTTCTAATCCTGCCTCGGGCATGAATGTGTGTGGTATCCTTACGTTAGCTAGGTTTAAGTAGTTCTAAGTCTAGGAACAACTGCAGCAGGCTCATTGTTGATGATCCAGAAGCTGTGCTGGCATCTACCATTTCCCCTATATCATTTCTTTAGGTCAACGCTACGGTGCCTCTCCCAGTTTTCTTACGACCCCACAGCCTAAGGCTGGCACGAAGTTCGCAAACTGACACCATATAACTCTATGACCATCCTTTTTCAGAGCTAAAAATAGCCCCTTAGCAAAAAAAAAAAAAAAAAAAAAAAAAAAAAAAAAAAAAAAAAAAAAAAAGTACGCACCACGAAGGAATTATCCGAATGCGAAGGAAATCAGTGGATGTACTTGTACGGAGAAGTAAATGATAACAGTTTCAAAAAAATTGGATGGCATATCAAGAGAAAGGCAATGGCCTTGCTGCAGTAGATACACCGGTTCCCATGAGATCACCGAAGTTAAGCGCTGTCGGGCGTGGCCACCACTTGGATGGGTGACCATCCAGCCGCCATGCCCTGTTGCCATTTTTCGGGGTGTACTCAGCCTCGTGATACCAAATGAGGAGCTACTCGACGAAATAGTAGTGGCTCAGGTCAAAGAAAACCATCATAACGACCGGGAGAACGGTGTGCTGACCACATGCCACACCAGTCCGCATCCTCAACTGAGGCTCACTGTTGCTGATCCAGAAACTGTGCTGACATCTACCAGGCGTTCGATACAGTTCCGCACAGTCGTTTAATGAACAAAGTAAGAGCATATGGACTATCAGACCAATTGTGTGATTGGATTGAAGAGTTCCTAGGTAACAGAACGCATCATGTCATTCTCAATGGAGAGAAGTCTTCCGAAGAGTGATTTCAGGTTTGCCGCATGGGAGTCCCGTAGGACCGTTCCTATTCACAATATACATAAATGACCTTGTGGATGACATCGGAAGTTCACTGAGGCTTTTTGCAGATGATGCTGTGGTGTATCGAGAGGTTGTAACAATGGACAATTGTACTGAAATGCAGGAAGATCTGCAACCAATTGACGCATGGTGCAGGGAATGGCAATTGAATCTCAATGTAGACAAGTGTAATGTGCTGCGAATACATACAAAGATAGTTCCCTTTTCATTTAGCTACAAAATAGCAGGTCAGCAACTGGAAGCAGTTAATTCCATAAATTATCTGAGAGTACGCATTAGGAGTGATTTAAAATGGAATGATCATATAAAGTTGATCGTCGGTAAAGCAGATGCCAGACTGAGATTCATAAGAAGAATTCTAAGGAAATGCAATCCGAAAACAAAGGAAGTAGGTTACAGTACGCTTGTTCGCCCACTGCTTGAATACTGCTCAACAGTGTGTGATCCGTACCAGATAGGGTTGATAGAAGAGATAGAGAAGATCCGACGGAGAGCAGCGCGCTTCGTTACAGGATCATTTAGTAATCGCGAAAGCGTTACGGAGATGATAGATAAACTCCAGTGGAACACTCTGCAGGAGAGACGCTCAGTAGCTTGGTACGGGCTTTTGTTAAAGTTTCGAGAACATACCTTCACCGAAGAGTCAAACAGTATATTGCTCCCTGCTACGTATATCTCGCGAAGAGACCATGAGGATGAAATCAGAGAGATTAGAGCCCTCACAGAAGCATACCGACAATCCTTCTTTCCACGAACAACACGGGACTGGAATAGAAGGGAGAACCGATAGAGGTACTCAGGTACCCTCCGCCACACACCGTCAGGTGGCTTGCGGATTATGGATGTAGATGTAGACGTAGGATGACACGGCGGTCGGATGGTCCCGATGGGTCACTTATGGCCTGAAGACGGAGTGCTATACCAAGAGAAAGAACTTCACAGACTGAGAAAGTCAATAGCAATTTGGTCCATCTTTGTGCCTTATACAAGCAGACCACCAGAATCCCGAGCTGGTTACAGGGCCCAGCCCATAATTTTCCAAACGTTCTCAATTGGGAAGAGATCCAGCTATTTTGCTAACTAAGGCAGGGTTTCGCAAGCATGAAGACAGGCAGTAGAAACTTTCTCCTTTTGCGGGCGTGTATTGCTGAAGTTTGTCCGAGATGGCTCGCCATGAAAGGCAACAAGACTGGACATATCCTGACATGTCTTCGCTGACCATCGGGGCTCAGTACGAAGCTGGACCCGTCGCTGAAGACAGTTCTACTCCGGTCAATCAGATTTCGTGCCGGAGACATGGCTGGAGACGCCCCAGATAGAAGAGGGATACCGATCTGACTACCGCTCACCATACGGTTCGACAACCAGTAGTGATTGTCTCAGGTGCTATTTCATTTCATTGCAGGACCTCCAAGTGTGGGTTTAGGCCTCTTTGAGGTTGTCAGGACCAGATCTTTAGCTTACGGCAAATAATGGAGAAGTGTTACGAGTGGAACAGGGAATTGTATCTATGTTTTATAGATGTAGAAAAGGCATATGACCGGGTTCCTAGGAGGAAGTTATTTTCTGTTCTACGTGATTATGGAATAGGAGGCAAACTTTTGCAAGCAATTAAAGGTCTTTACATAGATAGTCAGGCAGCAGTTAGAGTTGACGGTAAATCGAGTTAATGGTTCAGAGTTGTTTCAGGGGTAAGACAAGGCTGCAACCTGTCTCCACTGTTGTTCATATTATTTATGGATCATATGTTGAAAACAATAGACTGGCTGGGTGAGATTAAGATAGGCGAACACAAAATAAGCAGTCTCGCATATGCGGATGACTTAGTTGTGATGGCAGATTCTACTGAAAGTTTGCAAAGTAATATTTCAGAGCTCGATCAGAAATGTAAGGACTATGGTATGAAGATTAGCCTCTCTAAAACGAAAGTAATGTCAGTGGGAAAGAGATATAAACGGATTGAGTGCCAAATAGGAGGAGCAAAGTTAGAACAGGTGGACGGTTTCGAGTACTTAGGATGCATATTCTCACAGGATGGCAACATAGTGAAAGAACTGGAAGCGAGGTGTAGCAAAGCTAATGCAGTGAGCGCTCAGCTACGATCTACTCTCTTCTGCAAGAAGGAAGTCAGTACCAAAACTAAGTTATCTGTGCACCGTTCTATCTTTCGACCGACTTTGTTCTATGGGAGCGAAAGTTGGGTGGATTCAGGTTACCTTATCAATAAGGTTGAGGTTACGGATATGAAAGTAGCTAGGATGATTGCAGGTATTAGTAGATGGGAACAATGGCAGGATGGTGCCCACAATGAGGAAATCAAACTGGGAATGAACTCTATAGATGTAGCAGTCAGGGCGAACAGGCTTAGATGGTGGGGTCATGTTACACGCATGGGAGAAGCAAGGTTACCCAAGAGACTCATGGGTTCAGCAGTAGAGGGTAGGAGGAGTCGGGGTAGACCAAGGAGAAGGTACCTGGATTCGGTTAAGAACGATTATGAAGTAATAGGCTTAACATCAGAAGAGGCACCAATGTTAGCACTGAATAGGGGATCATGGAGGAGTGTTATAAGGGGGACTGTGCTCCAGACTGAACGCTGAAAGGCATAATCAGTCTTATATGATGATGATGATGATGATGATGATGATGATGCAGGACTCTTCTGGTTGCCACCTGCTTCACCCTTCAGCACACCGGTACATCAGCGATATTCTCCATTTCATCAAGGTAATGCCCATTCATATAAGATGAGAGTTTCTACTGCTTGTCTTCGTGCTTACCAAACCCTACCTTGGCCAGCAAGATTGCCTGACCTCTCCCCAGTTGAGCATTATGGACAGAGCGCTCCTATCAGCTCGGAATTTTGACGGTCTAAAGCGCCAGTTGGACATAATTTGGAACGTTATCCCACTCGAGGACATCCAACAGCTCTATCAATCAATGCCAAGCCGAGTAATTGCTTTCATAAGGGCCAGATCTGGCACAACCTGTTATTGCCTTGCTCAGTTTTGAGAAGCTCTCGAATATATCATTCAACTTTTCTGAAATTGTAATTATTTGTTTGTCTGTACATGTACATCACATCTACCAATTTCCATCCCATTTGGGTAATTCATAATATGAATAATATGTTTCCATACGACATAATACAGTAAAAGTAAACAAAGCTTGGCGTTTCGGTGTAAGAGGAGGAGGAGGAGGAAATTTGTGTTTAACGGCCCCTCAGCAACGAGGTCATTAGAGACGGAGCACAAGCTCGGATTGGGGAAGGATGGGGAAGGAAATCGGCCGTGCCCTTTCAAAGGAACCATCCCGGCATTTGCCTGAAGTGAGGTAGGGAAATCACGGAAAACCTAAATCAGGATGGCCGGACGTGGGATTGAACCGTCGTCCTCCCGAATGCGAGTCCAGTGTACTAACCACTGCACCACCTAACTCGGTCGGTGTAAGAGACAGTGGAAAATATTCTTCAGGTAGAATCAGCAGCGTTCATACTCTGTGCAACAATTTGAAAGCGATATTTCCGGAAAAGCTTTCTTTGTGTACCAAGAGTACCAAGTATTTCAAATGGTCATCTTTTGAGCCGGCAGGTGAGGCCGAGCGGTTCTAGGCGCTTCAGTCCCGCACCGTGAGGCTGCTACTGTTACAGGATCGAATCCTGCCTCGGGCATGGATGTGTGTGATGTCCTTAAGTTACTTAGGTTTATGTAGTTCTGCGTGTAGGGGATGATGAAATGGTTCAAATGGCTCTGAGCACAATGGGACTTAACTTCTAAGGTCATTAGTCTCCTACAACTTAGAACTACTTAAACCTAACTAACCTAAGGACATCACACACATCCTTGCCCGAGGCAGGATTCGAACCTGCGACCGAAGGGGTCTCGCGGCTCCGGATTGTAGCGCCTAGAACCGCTCGGCCACCCCGCCCGGCGGGGATGATGACCTCAGATGTTAAGTCCCACAGTGCTTAGAGCCATCAACTTTTGATGATAACGGTATCCTTTTCAAGCTTTCTATCTCAGTAACTGTATCCATTGCATTATGTTGCAGTTGACCGTTAATCGGTTCTCTCAAAGCTACGTGCTGATGTTGTCGGCTACCCTATTAGCTAGATCATTTACATTACGTCCACGCCTTTCACAATAACACTATGTTATCTGCAAGAACAAAATTTCTTGAATCATCCCACGTTTTTAGTTGAAGACCAATGATACATACAAGAGTGCGCGGACCCAGGACAGAACCCTGTTGAACACCTCCATTCCCCCCTCGCCACGCCCCCTTTTGCATTACACCAGTCAGATTCCGTCAGGTGAGTGTGTTCTGATCAATAACTCAACTATGAAGGCTCTTTATATATGCGTTGATGTGAACTCATTTTGTTTCTTTTGTATGTGGTATTTGCCGTCCAAATTTCTGATAGTGATTCTGTATCGATAGTACTAATGAGAGATCATCGGAAAGTATATTGAACGGAAAAGAGAACATTTTCTGAAAATCAACGACATTCAGTAGAAAGTGCTTATGTCTTTACGTAACTATCACGACGGTCACTGCAACAAAGTCTAGTTTATCTGAATTCACACCTCACTGTATCGATTTCCAATCAATAACACTCTGTTCAAAATAAGCCACGGAAAACTTCAACCGGAAATGCTAGGCGTAAGTTTTTGATACTCTCTTTCCCACACTTCGTATATTTCGTTCTCTAAGACGGGAGCAGAGTCAAGGAAACGTCAATAAAATAACGATGTGTTAGATATGCTCCGATTACTCCCGAACATTTTTCCCAAGACACCGCAGGCTTCGCCCTTTGTTCGCCTTACATCAGTATGGGCTAACTAGGCTCAGTTACTGTAAATGCAGTGTGGTACCGAGATGTTCAGCTCCAAAGAAACAGACATTTCATAAGAGTGGGCTTTCGTAAGCGACCTAAGAATACTCGGAGATGCGGAGCGGCTGCCCTATCTAACAGCGCGATAACCGTATGATCAGTTACATAGATTAACTGTGTGATAATGAACGTTCAGCAACCTTTTTCCACCATTATCTAAGCCACAGTCCAAAAGTTACGTATTATCAGAGAGATGAGACCGTATTTCCCGAACAGAATGTCGCAAGGCGTGTAGATAAAGCTAAAGCTTACAGTAGTAGCTATACCATATGAAAAATAAAATGATCGTATGGCATCGTACAGGGAGCTAAATACTATTTACAATTTGCACAGAAAGCAGATGGCAGTTATAAGAGTCGAGGGGCATGAAAGGGAAGCAGAGGTTGGGAAGGGAGTGAGACAGGGTTGTAGCCTCTCCCCCATGTTATTCAATCTGTATATTGAACAAGTAGTAAAGGAAACAAAAGAAAAATTCGGAGTAGGTATTAAAATCCATGGACAAGAAATAAAAACTTTGAGGTTCGCCGATGACATTGTAATTCTATCAGAGACAGCAAAGGACTTGGAAGAGCAGTTGAAAGAAATGGACAGTGTCTTGAAACGAGGGTATAAGATGAACATCAACAAAAGCAAAACAAGGATAATGGAATGTAGTCTAATTAAGTCGAGTGATGTTGAGGGAATTAGATTAGGAAATGAGACACTTAAAATAGTAAAGGACTTTTGCTATTTGGGGAGCAAGATAACTGATGATGGTCGAAGTAGAGAGGATATAAAATTTAGACTGGCAATGGCAAGGAAAGCGTTTCTGAAAAAGAGAAATTTGTTAACATTGAGTATTGATTTTAGTGTCAGGAAGTCGTTTCTGAAAGTATTTGTATGGAGTGTAGCCATGTATGGAAGTGAAACATGGACGATAAATAGTTTCGACAAGAAGAGAATAGAAGCTTTCGTAATGTGGTGTTACAGAAGAATGCTGAAGATTATATGGGTAGATCACGTAACTAATGAGAAGGTATTGAATAGGACTGCGAAGAAGAGAAGCTTGTGGCACAACCTGACTAGAAGAAGGGATCGGTTGGTAGGACATGTTCTGAGGCATCAAGGGATCACCAATTTAGAACTGGAGGGCAGCGTGGAGGGAGACCAAGAGATGAATATACTAAGCAGATTCAGAAGGATGTGGTTTGCAGTAAGTAATGGTAAGTAATGGGAGATGAAGAAGCTTGCATAGGATAGCGTAGCATGGAGAGCTGCATCAAACCAGTCTCAGGACTGAAGACCACAACAACAACATGGCATTGTTGGCAGGTAGGTCCCATCCGGGGAATTTCGGCCGCCGAGGGCCAGTCTTATTTCAGTCGACGCCACATTGGGCGACTTGGGCGCCGGGGATGACGATGAAATGATGATGAGGACAACACAACACCCAGACCCCGAGCGGAGAAAATCTCCAACCTGGCCGGGAATCGAACCCGATCTCGCTTGCGTGGGAGGCGAGCACGTTACCACCCAGCTAAGGAGGCGGACGCTGTGCTTCATGCTTCGCAGCTACGGAATAGATTGCGTACAAGAAAAAGAAAGAACAGGTTTAAGTCTTTATTACAAACAATGAAAGATAGAAACGCGAGATATGTCACTGGACAGAGTAAGTTTCAAAGTTCTGTGTTCAATCAGACACTTTACTATACACTCAACATGAACACCATCAGCTCGAGAAACATCGAAACGACAGGCCATTGCATTCCACACACGAATGAAGATGCTCCTGTTTATTTAATACACAGTGAAACCTTCCCGTCTCCTCCATATCTCTTTTGTTACGCTACCTTCCCTTTTACAGTAGCCTATGAAACCTTCCCTTTGGATTTCTATCTCTTTCTTAATAATGACAAATGAAATCTTCCCTTTGAAACTGATTCTCTTTCTCAATCTTTGCATACAAATTTAAATGCTGCTTATCAAAAGTTATTTTCTGAATATTTGACGAAACATAGAATGTGTCGTCGTCGTGGCTTGTCAAGTTGTGCCACAAACTCCTCTTTTCCCCAATTCTATTCAATACTTCCTCATTAGTTATGTGATCTACCCATCTAATCTTCAGCATTCTTCTGTAGCACCACATTTCGAAGCTTCTATTCTCTTCTTGTAGAAACTATTTATTGTCCATGTTTCACTTCCATACATGGCTACACTCCATACAAATACTTTCAGAAACGACTTCCCGACACTTAAATCTATACTCGATGTTAACAAATTTCTCTTATTCAGAAACGCTTTCCTTGCCATTGCCAGTCTACATTTTATATCCTCTCTACCGCGACCATCATCAGTTATTTTGCTCCCCTAATAGTAAAACTCCTTTACTACTTTAAGTGTCTCATTTCCTAATCTAATTCCCTCAGCATCACCCGAGTTAACTCTACTACATTCCATTATCCTCGTTTTGCTTTTGTTGATGTTCATCTTATATCCTCCTTTCAAGACACTGTCCATTTCGTTCAACTGCTCTTCCAAGTCCTTTGCTGTCTCTGACAGAATTACAATGTCATCGGCGAACCTCAAAGTTTTTATTTCTTGTCCATGGATTTTAATACCTATTCCGAATTTTTCTTTTGTTTCCTTTACTACTTGTTCAATATACAGATTGAATAACATGGGGGAGAGGCTACAACCCTGTCTCACTCCCTTGCCAAACACTGCTTCCCTTTCATGCCCCTCGACTCTTACAACTGCCATCTGGTTTCTGTACAAATTGTAAATAGGCATTTGCTCCCTGTATTTTACCCCTGCCACCTTCAGAATTTGAAAGAGAGTATTCTAGTCAACATTGTCAGAAGCTTTCTCTAAGTCTACAAATGCTAGAAATGTAGGTTTGCCTTTTCTTAATCTAGCTTTTAATATAAGCCGTAGTGTCAGTATTGCGTCAGGTGTTCCAAATCACTATAGTAGTCCTTATATAGGTGCTGCTGTGTCATGCTGTCAAGTAATTTCTTGATCTGTTTCGAAGTGAGTAATGAAGCCTTCCCTGGACTATTGCAGGTACTATCTACAACTTGGAAACGAGATTTTTTTGAGATGTTTAGCATTTGATACGTATATGTCTCACTTTTATCATCGGCAATGTACGGGACAAAGCACAACATATCTGTGTAGCGGGTAGACCATGTGAGGAACCTGTAATTTCCACCGCAATAATGCTACTAACTGAGAGAAAGTATATATTGATAACTTATACGATCAATATTAACATATTAATTGTGATAATAGTAAGAATCTTTTGAAAATACACTGAAGAACGAAATAAACTGGTACACCAGCCTAATATCGTGTAGGGCCCCGTGAGCCCGCAGAAGTGCCGCTGCACGATGTGTTATGGACTCCACTAATGTCTCAAGGGAACTGACACCATGAAGGCTGCAGGGTTGTCGATAAATCCGTGACAGTACTATGGGGCGGAGGTCTCTTCTGAACAGCACGTTGCAAGGCATCCCAGATATGCTCAAGAATAAACGTCTGGAGAGTTTGGTGGACAGCGAAAGTGTAAACTCGGAAGAGTGTAAAATGCTTTATTATTCCAGTCTCTGATCACAAATAAATTCTTTAGACGATGACCGGTTACAGTCTGTAATGACCATCTTCAGATCTAAAATATATAAATATATACATCTAGTGAGCAGTGTATCTTTTAACATAAAGCAGCAATATGTGTCACAATATACGGTCATACACCAGGGAAATGTACAGATAAAATCGACAATGTTGACTGAAATACTCTCTTTCAAATTCTGAAGGTGGCAGGGGTAAAATACAGGGAGCGAATGCCTATTTACAATTTGTACAGAAACCAGATGGCAGTGATAAGAGTCGAAGAGCATGAAAGGGAAGCAGTGGTTGGGAAGGGAGTGAGACAGGGTTGTAGCCTCTCCCCGATGTTATTCAATCTGTATATTGAGCAAGCAGTAAAGGAAACAAAAGAAAAATTCGGAGTAGGTATTAAAATCCATGGAGTAGAAATAAAAACTTTGAGGTTCGCCGACGACATTGTAATTCTGTCAGAGACAGCAAAGGACCTGCAAGAGCGGCTGAACGGAATGGGCAGTGTCTTGAAAGGAAGATATAAGATGAACATCAACAAAAGCAAAACGAGGATAATGGAATGTACTAGAATTAAGTCGGGTGACGCTGAGGGAATTAGATTAGGAAATGAGACACTTAAAGTAGTAAAGGAGTTTTGCTATTTGGGGAGCAAAATAACTGATTATGGTCGAAGTGGAGAGGATATGAAATGTAGACTGGAAATGGCAAGGAAAGCGTTTCTAACGAAGAGAAATTTGTTAACACCGAGTATAGATTTAAGTGTCAGGCAGTCGTTTCTGAAAGTATTTGTATGGAGTGTAGCCATGTATGGAAGTGAAACATGGATGATAAATAGTTTGGACAAGAAGAGAATAGAAGCTTTCGAAATGTGCTGCTACAGAAGAATGCTGAAGATTAGATGGGTAGATCACATAACTAATTATGAGGAATTGTATAGAATTGGGGAGAAGAGGAGTTGGTGGCACAACTTGACAAGAAGAAGGGACCGGTTAGTAGGATATGTTCTTTGACATCAAGGTATCGCAAATTTAGCATTGGAGGGCAGCGTGAAGGGTAAAAATCGTAGAGGGAGACCAAGAGTTGAATAGACTAAGCAGATTCAGAAGGATGTAGGTTGCAGTAAGTACTGGGAGGTGAAGAACCTTGCACAGGATAGGGTAGCATGGAGAGCTGCATCAAACCTGTCTCAGGACTGAAGACCACAACAACAACAACAGAGGATTCTTGATATTCGCGGTCCATTCGTGAAATGGTCGTACCGGAAAATCCCCACTTCATCGCTACCTCGGAAATACTGGGTCTAATCGCTCGTGCGCCGACTATAACACCACGTTCTAACTAACTTAAATCTTGATAACCTGCCATTGTAGCACCAGTAACCGATCTAACAACTGCGCCAGACACTTGTTGTCTTACATAGGCGTTGCCGACCGCAGTAGCGTATTCTGCCTGTTTACATGTGTCTGTATTTGAATACGTATGCCAATACCAGTTTCTTTGGCGCTTTAGTGTAATTCAGTTTTGTGACTGTAGCATAACAGAGTCGTTTGCTTTTAACCCTGAGAAAATTTCATTTTACCCCTCAGGCGGTAATTACCGCCAGATTGGGAACCACTGGTTTAGATCTCGTCACCAAAAAGTGCGATTACAATGAAATGAACGCCCTTAGCTGCTTGCAGGCGTTGTCTTACGTCAACGGGGACAGATGAAAATGTGTGCTCCGACCGGGACTCGAACCCGGGATCTCCTGCTTACATGGCAGACGCTCTATCCATCACGTTTTTTTGTTTTTTTTTTAAATAACATAATATTTATTTACATATAATGCACTTGCTTTAGGTCTGCTGTCCTTACACCACAGGAAAGAAAATAGCCACTGACTGAAGCAGCTACTACATACACTTCCCACAGTTTCAATTTAATACGTGCTATTTTGATACTCATTCTTAGAAAGAAGTTCTGTTGAATTATTAAAATTTCTGACCCTGCTAGGATTCGAACCTGGAATCTTCTGATCCGTAGTCAGACGCGTTATCTTTTTTTTCCCCTCCAATTTATTAGTCATAACATTCCACAGTAGTACATAATTTTCAACTGACATTTAAAAGTAATAAAACAAACTAAAATCAATTACAGGTTCCTTGGAATTTTAGAAAAAATCAAAGTCTAAACCAGATAGTTATGTTCGTCACTTGATCGTATTTGTTTTTGTTTTTCGAAGATCAAATTGTCTCTCGTTTCTTCGTGTTCTGAATCGCATTCTCGAAAATGGAGTTCACATGACTGCGTAGTAGCTTGTGATGCTGGTCGGAAATGTACGTCCAAAAATCTCCTTCGCTCCTTTCTTTACTGGACAGCAGGTAAAATACCGCGTGTCCCTTCAACCAGTTGACGGCATTTTTCTTCCAGGGGGGTACAGTTCTTCTTCCGGGTACAAAAGGCACGCTGGCGTTATCAAATAGGGCGGTTCTCTCTGCACAGTTGCTAATTTTTTCTGATTGACAACCATATATTATTCGCAATTCCACAGACAAATTGATGTTCTTCTGTATTAATCAGGTTGCAAGTGGTACAGAAAGGGGAATCAGCCAGGTGAATGGAATGTAGTCTGGAGTTCGTTGGAAATTTCCTATTCACAAAATAGTACCACAATGACCGCACTTTTGTTCTGAGCCACCGAGGACACAGAGGATAGCGCGACTGCAGGGATTTGTCTCTGGCACGCCTCCCGCGAAACCCACATTCTCAATGTATTGTCCCGCGCTACATTCGTAGTGCCCCCGCCCATTATACTCATTACTCGCGGCGCGTTGCCGATTCCCGTAAGAGTTCGGGCACTGTTTGTGCATTAGCACAGAAGAAGAAGATGGTCAAGTGGCCAGTGAGCCTTAATTATATATATACTAAGATGGTACCTGTTCTTTCTGACATGTCCGAAAGAACAGATACCATCTTAGTATATAAAAAGTGCGAGTTGAGATACGCGCGGAATCTGTGTTGATTGTTTGGAGCAGCCCTCTTCTCGTTACTGAGTTTTGCTGGAATACGATCTTTGCTATGTGCTCATGCATCCAGAGGATTTGACATTCATCCCTGGCTTTACACAGATAAGCGGATTTCTGAAAACAGTGCGCCAGGAGATATCTTCAACCTTGTGTCACGAGGATTACTCTGTCAAAGAATCGGCACCGCCTTTCCAAGATTCGAAGCTTTTCGCAACCTTCGTAAACAATAATATAACAGACTGTATATACAAGGCGTGCCTTTCTCTTACAGAAAAACCAAACTACAAACAGTTTGCAACGGAGAGAGAGAGAGACATGGGTGAGTCATAAAGGCAGAGAAGTTTATCTCCAACGAGTTTACTTAACAGCTGTGCGAAGAAAACTACGTAGCGTCTATTTCGTTGTTTTTAGGGTTCGTACCTCTGTTGGTAAAAACGGAATCCTTAAAGGATCACTTTTTTATCCACCTGTCTCTCTGTCCGACTCTTAAGGTCCCTTTTACTCAGCAATGAGTAGAGGTATGTTCAATACAGTACTACGGTCTCCGGTCCCTTGGTTATTAAGTTAGTTTCATGGACCATTTTTCACGACACACCGTAATGATATAGTTCGAGGCTTTTACATACCATCCCAATTCATTTGTGAATATGGTTACATAAGGAAAATTTATAAGTTTATTTAATTATTTTTTTAATATTCGGACGTGAGTTAGTAATTCCTAACCACCATATTTTACACATTACAGCTATAGAAATTCTTCTACGGTGTAGAAGAAGTCGTTAAGTAGAAACTTATTCAGTTTGTTTCAAACTTTGCCATCTGCCAGATATTTTGTTTTACTAGGTAAGTGATCAAAAACTTTTGTTGCAACATTATCCACTTCTTTTTATGCTAAAGTCAACCTTAACGTGGAGTAATGAATGTCATTTCTCGTTCTTGTATTGTAATTGTATACACCACTGTCCTTTCTGAACTAACTTCATAAAGGAATAAAAATACTCTGAAGTAGTAGTCCGAATGTCTCCTTAAATAGATGTCTACAAGATGATTGTGGGTGAGCACGTAATATTATTCTTACAGCACGTTATTACTGCATATGACATTACTGAATGAAACTAAACAAAGTATGTCAAATTACTGATTTCTCTCTTCCCAATATTTGCAATGATTCTAAGCGAAAATGTGGATGAGCAAAGTTGTTTTAACAGTTCCAAAGTGTATTTGTTCTAGTTTAAATTCTCATCAGAATGAACACTTAAGAATTTCGAAGTTTGCACTCTAACTATTATTTCCTCAACATGTTTGCACTTATCGTTACCGTAAAACCTCTAGATGTACAGAACTCAGTATGTTGTGTCCTTTTAAAATTGAAGGTGAGAGCATTCGCAGGAAACCAGTCAGTGATACTTTTAAGAATGTGGCTTACCATTCCTTCTATTTGTGTATGTGGGCTTGGATTGCTTGCAATCTACATCTACATCTACATTGATACTCCGCAAGCCACCCAACGGTGTGTGGCGGAGGGCACTTTACGTGCCACTGTCATTACCTCCCTTTCCTGTTCCAGTCGCGTATGGTTCGCGGGAAGAACGACTGTCTGAAAGCCTCCGTGCGCGCTCTAATCTCTCTAATTTTACATTCGTGATCTCCTCGGGAAGTATAAGTAGGGGGAAGCAATATATTCGATACCTCATCCAGAAACGCACCCTCTCGAAACCTGGCGAGCAAGCTACACCGCGATGCAGAGCGCCTCTCTTGCAGAGTCTGCCACTTGAGTTTATTAAACATCTCCGTAACGCTATCACGGTTACCAAATAACCCAGTGACGAAACGCGCCGCTCTTCTTTGGATCTTCTCTATCTCCTCCGTCAACCCGACCTGGTACGGATCCCACACTGATGAGCAATACTCAAGTATAGGTCGAACGAGTGTTTTGTAAGCCACCTCCTTTGTTGATGGACTACATTTTCTAAGCACTCTCCCAATGAATCTCAACCTGGTACCCGCCTTACCAACAATTAGTTTTATATGATCATTCCACTTCAAATCGTTCCGTACGCATACTCCCAGATATTTTACAGAAGTAACTGCTACCAGTGTTTGTTCCGCTATCATATAATCATACAGTAAAGGATCCTTCTTTCTATGTATTCGCAATACATTACATTTGTCTATGTTAAGGGTCAGTTGCCACTCCCTGCACCAAGTGCCTATCCGCTGCAGATCTTCCTGTATTTCGCTACAATTTTCTAATGCAGCAACTTCTCTGTATACTACAGCATCATCCGCGAAAAGCCGCATGGAACTTCCGACACTATCTACTAAGTCATTTATATATATTGTGAAAAGCAATGGTCCCATAACACTCCCCTGTGGCACGCCAGAGGTTACTTTAACGTCTGTAGACGTCTCTCCATTGATAACAACATGCTGTGTTCTGTTTGCTAAAAACTCTTCAATCCAGCCACACAGCTGGTCTGATATTCCGTAGGCTCTTACTTTGTTTATCAGGCGACAGTGCGGAACTGTATCGAACGCCTTCCGGAAGTCAAGAAAAATAGCATCTACCTGGGAGCCTGTATCTAATATTTTCTGGGTCTCATGAACAAATAAGGCGAGTTGGGTCTCACACGATCGCTGTTTCCGGAATCCATGTTGATTCCTACATAGTAGATTCTGGGTTTCCAGAAATGACATGATACGCGAGCAAAAAACATGTTCTAAAATTCTACAAGAGATCGACGTAAGAGATATAGGTCTATAGTTTTGCGCATCTGCTCGACGACCCTTCTTGAAGACTGGGACTATCTCTGCTCTTTTCCAATCATTTGGAACCCTCCGTTCCTCTAGAGACTTGCGGTACACGGCTGTTAGAAGGGGGGCAAGTTCTTTCGCGTACTCTGTGTAGAATCGAATTGGTATCCCGTCAGGTCCAGTGGACTTTCCTCTATTGAGTGATTCCAGTTGCTTTTCTATTCCTTGGACACTTATTTCGATGTCAGCCATTTTTTCGTTTGTGCGAGGATTTAGAGAAGGAACTGCAGTGCGGTCTTCCTCTGTGAAACAGCTTTGGAAAAAGGTGTTTAGTATTTCAGCTTTACGCGAGTCATCCTCTGTTTCAATGCCATCATCATCCCGTAGTGTCTGGATATGCTGTTTCGAGCCACTTACTGATTTAACGTAAGACCAGAACTTCCTAGGATTTTCTGTCAAGTCGGTACATAGAATTTTACTTTCGAATTCAATGAACGCTTCACGCATAGCCCTCCTTACGCTAACTTTGACATCGTTTAGCTTCTGTTTGTCTGAGAGGTTTTGGCTGCGTTTAAACTTGGAGTGGAGCTCTCTTTGCTTTCGCAGTAGTTTCCTAACTTTGTTGTTGTACCACGGTGGGTTTTTCCCGTCCCTCACAGTTTTACTCGGCACGTACCTGTCTAAAACGCATTTTACGATTGCCTTGAACTTTTTCCATAAACACTCAACATTGTCAACTAGTGTCATCTAAAAAATGTCCTGCTTGCTGTATATTAGGCGGAATATTTACATATATGAGGAAGAGTAGTGGACCAAAGATTGGGCCTCGGGGAACGCCATACGTCACTACCCACCCACTCAGTATTACAGGAGAACTTGGATAACTATCGAAAAGTATTGGATATTGGTTATAAAATTTGTCCTTGC
This sequence comes from Schistocerca piceifrons, assembly GCF_021461385.2. NCBI lineage: Eukaryota > Metazoa > Arthropoda > Insecta > Orthoptera > Acrididae > Schistocerca > Schistocerca piceifrons. The sequence continues at coordinate 67,913,239 of NC_060146.1, read as the reverse complement.
GCATATTTGGCATTTATAGTGGAAAATTATATAGCAATTTGTATAGTTTAACACTGCATGTAAACTTAAGTTTTAGGAAATGTTGCTGAAAATATGCCTCGAGTGTAGCCTTTTTTTCAGTCATTTAAGTCCTCTGCCTGGTTCCTCTCGTTTGTTAAACACTTCATCAGAGTAGTACTTGCCGCCTACGTCCTCAGTTATCTGCTGTGTGTATTCCAATCCCTGTCTTTATCTATAGTTTTTACTCTCTTCAATTCCCCTTAGTACAATGGAAATTATTCCCTGATGGCTTAGTGGATGCCCTACCATCATTTTCCTTCTTATATTTTCAGTGTTATTCAAATATTCCTTTCCTTGCCGATTCTGTAGAGAACTTTCCATTTCTTACCTTAGCAGTCCACCTAATTTTCAATTTCGTTCTGTAGCACCACATCTCAAATGCTTAGATTCTCTTCTTTTCCTGTTTTTCTCGCAGAATATATTTCATACAATGCTGTCATCCAAACGTACGTTCTCAGAAATTTCTTCCTCAAATTTAGGTATATGTTTGGTAGTAAGTTTGCCTTGAACAGGAATGCCCTTTTTGCCAGAGCCAGTCTGCTTTTTATGTCCTCCTTGTTCTGCCAACCGAGGGTTATTTTGCTGTCTAGATAGTAAAATTCCCTAACTTTGTCTGCTTCGTAATCCCCAATAAGTTCCTCGCTGTTCTGGTTTCCCCTACTTCTCATTACCTTTCGTCTTTCTTCGATTTACTCTCAATTCATTCTCTATACTCATTAGAAGGTTCATTCAATTCAGTAGATCATGTAGTCCTTCTTCACTTCCACAGAGGATAGCAATGTCATCAATGAATCTGACCGCCGGTATCCTTGCAACCTCACTCTTGAACCTTTTCTTTCCGTCTTTGCTTCTTCGATGTATAGATTGAACACTACGGGCGAAAGACTACATTCCTGTCTTACACTCTTTTTAATCCGAACCCGCCGTTCTTGATCTACCACCCTGATTCCTCCTTCTCGGATCTTGTACATATTGCATTTTACCGTCTTTCCCTATGAATGCCGGACATTTGCCCCGCCGGACATTTACCTTTTCCAGGTAGCGATCCCTCAGGTAAGGTACGCCCTTCCTCGTACTTCTTCTGTCCGCTTTCAAACCGCCGTCTACAGATCTTACTCGATACAACCAGTACGTAAAGGACCTTCTTCTTCGACATCTTCGCCAAATACAGAGCTTCTTTTCCGATATCGAAATATTTACAACTTTTGGGAAACGAAAGCAATACCGACGATTATGTCAGCATGTAATTAGTTCTACCAAATATAAATATAGATTCCTCTGTCTGTACGGTAGCTTCCTTTCACGCTTACTGATTACGATAGAAACAGTCCATCGCCATGGGAGCAACAAGAAAGGAACGATGTAAACAGAATGCGAATGTACGCTAACCATTTCTTTTTTGATCGCTGCATTTGTGCCTACTTTAATTACTACAACTGCATGCCCAAAAGACAATAAGGAAAGAAGAAATGGGTATGTGAATGTTTGAAAAGGAGGAGGACGACATGCTCCATATTAATTCACTCTCTAAAATGCGATATCCCTTGCGGCGAAACATTACTTAATAAAGCGTAACGGGACAATGTTCAAAACATGACTGAAAATACGTTCACTAAATATAAGAACATCTATGACTGACATGTCATCTAAAGTCGACGTACAATTTTAAAATGTTAGAAATAAGGAAATGAAGTAATACAGAATGCTGTGCTTGTAACGTACTTTGTTGTTCTACATTGTTTAGCTCTGGTATTTGCAGGGTAACAGAGAAAGCATCCTAGGCTTTGGAGGGAAAAGCCGTAATTGTAATGATCTGCACTACAACAGAAACAAGAAGCACAACTTAATGAAAAATAATCTAATGTGTGTTTCAGCTCGCAAGCGACATACAAGCAGATAGTTCCTGTGACTTAGTATGGGCAGAGGTTATATTCGACAACCGGAATAAATTAATAACTGGCTCCTTTTACCGACCCCCAGTCTCAGATGAAACAGTTGCTGAACAGTTCAAAGAAGGCTTGAGTCTCATCACAAATAGGTACCCTACTCATACAATCATAGTTGGCAGTGACTTCAATCTACCTTCTGTATGTTGACAAAAATACATTTCCAGACCCTGTTGTAGATAGAAAACAACTTCCGTAATTGTTCTAAAGGCTTTTTTTAAATTATTTTGAACAATTAGTTCATGAGGGCATTCAAATTTTAAACGGTTACGAAAACACACTTGACGCCTTAGCCACAAATATCACGACGTATACAGGGTTTAGTGAATACACAGTCGTAACGAGGCTCAATTCCGTAACAAAGAAATTCACCAAAACTAAACGCGAAATATATCTATTTATAAAAACAGCTAAAAATTCGTTTGACGTCTTTCTAAGAGACAGTCTCCAATCCTTCCAAACTATGTAAGTGAAGACCATATGTGGTTTAAGTTCAAAGAAATAGTATCAACAGTACTCGAGAGATTCATACCAAATAAATTAATAAGAGACGGAACTGATCCCGCATGGTACACAAAACACGACACAAAGCTGCTGCAGGAGCACCGAACAAGGCACGTATAATTTAGACGAGCGCAAAATCAAGATTGGCGAAGTTTTACTGAGGCTCGAAATTTGGGACGGATTTCAATGCGGAAAATCCAAAGAGATTCTGGTTCTATGTTAAGTAAACCAGCGGAAAGGCTCAGTAAGCGATGAGGAGGAGGAGGGGGAGACGAGGGACCCAACCCTCCGGAGCACGTAAAATCGTGGCAAATGTCCGGCGTGGCAAATGTCCGCACACCTTCCCTATGGCCTACTCATTATACGGAAGTGATCCGTGGACGATATATCAGTTTAGACAAGATGCTTTTGAAGTGTGGTGCTAAAGAAGAACGCTGATAGCTAGTTTGGTAAACTGGAAATATAATGAAACGACTCGATGAGAAACGATTTTTGTGGCACAACTCGATGACAAGGATACATTAAATGTATTCGCAGTTGCGAATATGGACAGCCATCAGCTTTATGACGGCATGACGACAGTGAAGATTTTCACCCAACCGGGAGTCGAACCCATATTTCCCGCTTACAGGGAGCGTTCGCCTTACCATTTGGCTACCCATACTCTACTGCCGGCCAGACCCAAACTTCCATATGTCGCCAACAACACTGTTTTGTAAGTCGGAATAACGCAGGCACTGCAGTATCGTACACTACTGGTCATTAAAATTGCTACACCACGACGATGACGTGCTACAGACGCGAAATTTAACCGACAGCAAGAACGTGCTGTCATATACAAATGATTAGCTTTTCAGAGATTTACACAGGGTTGGCGCCGGTGGCGACACCTACAACGCGCTGACATGAGGAAAGTTTCCAACCTACTTCTCATACACAACCAGCAGTTGACCGGCGTTGCCTGGTGAAACGTTGTTGTGATGCCTCGTGTGAGGAGAAGAAATGCGTACCATCACGTTTCCGACTTTGATAAAGGTCGGATTGTAGCCTATCGCGATTGCGGTTTATCGTATCGCGGCATTGCTGCTCGCGTTGGTCGAGATCCAATGACTGTTGGCAGAATATGGAATCGGTGGGTTCAGGAGAGTAATACGGAACGCCGTGCTGGATCCCAACGGCCTCGTATCACTAGCAGTCGAGATGACAGGCATCTTATCCACATGCCTGTAACGGATCGTGCAGCCACGCCTCGATCCCTGAATCAACAGATGGGGACATTTGCAAGACTACAACCATCTGCACGACGACGTTTGCAGCAGCATGGACTATCAGCTCGGAGACCATGGCTGCGGCTACCCTTGACGCTGCATCGCAGACAGGAGCGCCTGCGATGGTATACTCGACGACGAACCTGGGTGCACGAATGGCAAAACGTCATTTTTTTTTCGGATGAATCCAGGTTCTGTTTACAGCATCATGGTGGTCGCATCCGTGTTTGGCGACATCGCAGTGAACGCACATTGGAAGCGAGTATTCGTCATCGCGATACTGGCGTACCACACGGAATGATGGTATGGGGTGCCATTGGTTACACGTCTCGGTCACCTCTTGTTCGCATTGCCCGCACTTTGGATAGTGGACGTTACATTTCAGATGTGTTACGACCCGTGGCTCTACCCTTCATTCGATCCCTGCGAAGCCCTACATTTCAGCGGGATAATGCACGACCGCATGTTGCAGGTCCTGTACGGGTCTTTCTGGATACAGAAAATGTTCGACTGCTGCCCTGGCCAGCACATTGTCCAGATCTCTCACCAATTGAAAACGTCTGGTCAATGGTGGCCGAGCAACTAGCTCGTCACAATACGCCAGTCAGTACTCTTGATGAACTATGGTATCGTGTTGAAGTTGCAGGGGCAGCTGTACCTGTACACGCCATCCAAGCTTGGTTTGACTCAATGCCCAGGCGTATCAAGGCCATTATTACGGCCAGAGGTGGTTGTTCTGGGTACTGATTTCTCAGGATCTATGCACCACAACTGCGTGAAAATGTAACCACATGTCAATTCTAGTATAATATATTTGTCCAATGAATACCCGGTTATCATCTGCATTTCTTCTTGGTGTAGCAATTTTAATGGCCAGTAGTGTATTTATCCGCCGACATCGGCAAGCGACTTTCAAGGAAATTGTCTCGCCTGTACAGGAGTATACGAGTACATAATGGACGTACGAGTACAAGTTGTAGCGAGTTGGCTGACGACGTGTGAAAGTTTGGGTCCGACCTTGAGACGTTTTCGGGAGGCCAAACTGTAAGGCGAGAGCTCGCGATAAACGGGAATCTGAGTTCGAGGCCTGGTCTGGCACAGATTTTCATTGTCGTCATTCTAATATTCAGCCGAAGACGGCTCATATTCGCTGCTGCGAATACATTTCGTGTATTGCACAGGATAGATTAGCGTGGCGAGCTGCGTCAAAACTGCCTTTGGAGTGAAGACCTCGATGACAGTGAAAACAACAACAACAACCACAGTATTTGTAGCTACAAATTCTATTGCGTAAGTGTCTCGAAGTCCCATTCATCTTGGTGACACATTGGTTTCTTTGCAGGTTTAAGCAGCTTTCACTGGTGCAAGATAGAAGAAATTTATCGTATCAACGTATGTATGTTGTTTTCTCCGTGCGATGGAAATGGAGCGACGATTAATGGCAGGGAGATCTGAGAGCCTTTGCAGCACTTTGAGAACAATGTGTCCTCTGATAAGATCTATAATTTAATTCGCCGATAGGCGCTATGGAGAGTTTGTTTCTGGCAGAGCGTTATTACTGATAACGGCTCTGTCGAGATATCATAAAACGTCGCAGTCGTCCCCTATCTTAATCTAAGATACATGTAAGATAGCTGGAAAGCCTTGTCACTTTTAAGTCACGACGTTGTGCAATATGTACGGATTACTTTGTCTTATTTCTCCGCTGGTGCGAGGAAAAAAACAGGACAGTGATAACATCATTTCTCCAGATAAGGGCATGCACTCTCGACTGCAGACTCTCCCGTATCTCGCTCTGCCTGCTGCCTGGGTTTTGCATTTTGTAGAAAGCTTGCCATAACCTGAAAAAAGAAACCACAAGGAGTGTCGTACTGCACAATCACACATCTTCATCCGTACTTCGCAAACCATCGTATGGTACGTATGCTACGTGATCAAAAGTATCCGGACACCTGGCTGAAAATTACTTACAAGTTCGTGGCGCCCTCAGTCGGTAACGCTGGAATTCAGTATGGTGTCGGCCCACCCTTAGCCTTGATGACAGCTTCCATTCCCCCCAGCATACGTTCAATCACGTGCTGGAAGGTTTCTTGGGGAATGGCAGCCCATTCTTCACGGAGTGCTTCACTGAGCTGAGGAATCGATGTCGGTCGGTGATACCTGGCACCAATTCGGCGTTCCAAAACATCCCAAAGGTGTTCTTTTGCATTCAGGTCAGGGCTGTGTGCAGGTCAGTCCATTACAAGGATGGTATTGCCGTGCAACCACTCCGCCACAGGCCGTGCATTATGAACAGGTGCTTGATCGTGTTGAGAGATGCAATCAACATCCCCGAATTGCTCTTCAATAGTGGGAAGCAAGAAGGTGCTCAAAACATCAATATAGGCCTGCGCTGTGATAATGCCACGCAAAACAACAAGTGGAGCAATCCTCTTCCTTGAAAAACACGACCACACTCTAACACCACCGCCTCCGAATTTTACTGTTGGTACTACACACGCCGGCAGATGTTCACCGGGCCATCGGATCGGCACATTGTGTACCGTGAGTCATCATTCCACACAACGTTTTTACACTGTTCAGTCACCCAATGTTACTAAGCGAGGCGTCGTTTGGCATTTGCCAGCGTGATGTGTGGCTTATGAGCAGCTGCTCGACCATGAAATCAAAGTTTTCTCACCTCCCGCCCAACTGTCATAGTACTTGCAGTGGGTCCTGATACAGTTTGTAATTCCTGTATGATGTTCTGGATAGATGTCTGCCTACCACACATTATGACTCTCTTCAACTGTCGGCGGTCTCTTTCAGTCTACAGACGAGGTCGGCCTGTCCCTTTTTGTGCTGTACATGTCGCTTCACGTTTCCACTTCACTTTCACAACGACGTTGTGTGGAGTGATGACTCACGGTCGTAGGGATGTTTAGGAGTGTGGAAATCTCGCGTACAGACGTATGACAAAAGTGACACCCAACCACCTGACCACGTTCGAAGTCCGTGAGTTCTGCGGAGCGCCCCATTCTATTCTCTCACGACGTCTAATGACTACTGAGGTCGCTGATATGGAGTACCTGGCAGTACGTGGCAGCACAATGTAAGTAATATGAAAAACGTGTGATTTCGGGAGTGTCTGGACACTTTTGATCACATAGTGAAGGGTCTCTGTTGGATTCCTTTCATGTTAATTTCTTAAATCTGTTGTCATTTACGGCATACATTCTACTTCTAAATTTACTGTGGTGTTTCTGACTCTTTCTGGGAGGAGACTGAGCAGTGGAACGTGTTACTTTCACACATAATCAAGATCGATCTGTCGCCGGCCGCAGTGGCCAAGCGGTTCTAGGCGCTTCAGTCTGGAACCGCGCGACACCTATGGTCACAGGTTCGAATCCTGCCTCTGGCATGGATGTGTGTGATGTCCTTTGGTTAGTTAGGTTTAAGTAGTTCTCAGTTCTAGGGGACTGATGACCTCAGATGTTAAGTCCCATAGTGCTCAGAGCCATTTGAACCATTTTTGAACGATCTGTCACACTACTACACTTGAAAACACAGTTTATATGTAATTCATGTCATACAGTCTCATACGGAATCTACATCCGCTTTGTTTTATATACTGTATATAACAAGATACTGTCATCCCCCTTCCCTTCTGTGTGAAAGAATGAATGAGCAAATGTATTTCTAATTGCATGCTTGATGGTAGCAGACAAGCCTGTCTGCTAGAGAACAGTAGGACCAACGTCGGAACAGGTAGCTACGCTTTCTAAAAGCAAAGAGGTTTCTATTCTTAGTATGGTCCTGTCCGTCCTTTGTCATGTCGATATAGGAAGCTGCCTTCCCTTTGTATCTGTGAGGCACCCTCGGTAGGGACCCACGCCAGTCTGTCCGTGGCGAGCGTCTGAAGTGGTAAGATCTCCAGCTAGGCGCGTCTCTGCTAAGTCCGTAGGACAATGTATTTCTCAATTTCAGCCTAACTGAAAACTAATCACCTTTATTTAAGGTTTATATCTAAAATATCTTATGTTATCTTAAATTGCAACGCAGTGTAATTCGAGTGTGAAGTTCAGAATATCTTCCAGTAGTTGCTTTGTCACTATTTTGTGCGTAAAGTGGAGCCACATGTTGATGATCCGTAACTCTAAGATCATCAATCTTAAATGCAAATGTGCGTGAGATTATAACGTCTCGACAATATTTTTCAACATAGCAACTTTTCTTTATGTTCAACCAACATGGGGTGTACTTTGTGAGACCAGCACCACGTGCTTATATAATTGTTTGACCCATCAGGTTAATAGTCAGACGATAGTAACCAGTTCGAGATTTTTCTTTTGTAAATTGCGTTTCGATGTTATTTATTTTAATTATCAAAATTATTGTGGAGTTACACTCTTTGTGTAAACCAAGTTGACCACGTGAAGCATGTAGTGTAATCATCAAAGCAGTCCTCAGCTGTTCTTTTCGGGAAGATTTCACAGAGTTAGTATGAATTTAGTATACCAGTGTGTGGTAATTTCATGACGGACAGGATTGCGCTACGAACGTAACTTCTTTGGCTGAAAATGGAATCGGTTGGTTGTGGTTAACTTCCTCTTGCACATGTTTCAACATTCTTCGTGTGTTATTTTATGAATGCAGTGTTGTATGCAGTCTCCCAATCTTGGCTCCATATTTGATGTGTTCCATAAGATTGCAATCTCACGTATTCACAATCCTAAATAAGGGACCAGTTTAGTTATGACTCAAGTTTAATATGCTGAAATTTTAACGGTACAATGATCAATGTTAAAATAAATGTCTAAGTATAAACTGATTTATTTCTTTTTATTTAAATTCTATTTTGATATATATATCACCAGTTGTCGTAAGATGACTATTACAATATTATAATTAATGCTGGTCTGGTTGGCAGTTTGGTAAGCTAGACTGGATACCTGGTGAAACAATTGCTCAGTAATGCAAGGATAACTTCCCCAGATAGCTCACAGCTTTTAACCCGCTTTTATTATCTTGAATATCAGCACTGCTTTCAGAACAACTTAATGCATCAACTTTACATATGGCGATCCTGCCAGTATGACAGTATCTTATCATATACAGTATGTAAAAGAAAGCGGATGTAGGTTCTGTATGAGACTGTGTGACATGAATTACATATAAACTGTGTTTTAAAGTGTAGTAGTGTGACAGATCGTTCTTGATTATGTGTAAAAGTAACACGTTCCACTGCTCAGTCTCCTCCCAGATACCGCGGTAAATTTAGAAGTGGAACGTATGCCGTAAATGACAACAGTTTTAAAAAATTAACATGAAAGGAATCCAACAGAGACCTTTCAATAGTGTATCTCGGATTGCCGCGTTTCTGATCCATTCGCGCGTGGTACGAGGGATACGTTCGAACACGGAAGGACGTTACTAGGCATGGGCGCACTGGAAGCTGACTGATACTATGAGGGGCGCTCGATAAGTAATGAAAACTTTTTTTTTCTCGGCGAGTTTCGGATGAAAAATGCTGAATTTGTTGTGAGACATGGAGTAATATTCTCGCTACAGCCCCTATCGTTTCATGAATTCTGAGAGGCGCTATATGTAACGTTCAAAATATCGTCTCTAACGAAGTGCCTTCCAAGCAGTGAGTTGTAATACCTGAGCATCATAGTTATTCATAGGCTTTGGAGAATGGCTGCGAAGACCTGGCAGTGAACAAAAGCGCGGTGAGTCGTTGGGCGAGGCGTCTGTCACCATCGCCACGGTCTACAGCTACATCTACATCCATACTCCGCAAGCCACCTGACGGTGTGTGGCGGAGGGTACCTTGAGTACCTCTATCGGTTCTCCCTTCTATTCCAGTCTCGTATTGTTCGTGGAAAGAAGGATTGTCGGTATACCTCTGTGTGGGCTGTAATCTCTTTGATTTTATCCTCATGGTCTCTTAGCGAGATATACATAGGAGGGAGCAATATACTGCTTGACTCCTCGGTGAGGGTATGTTCTCGAAACTTCAACAAAAGCCCGTACCGAGCTACTGAGCGTCTCTCCTGCAGAGTCTTCCATTGGAGTTTATCTATCATCTCCGTAACGCTTTCGCGATTACTAAATGATCCCGTAAGGAGGCGCGCTGCTCTCTGTTGGATCTCCTGTATCTCTTCTATCAGCCCTATTTGGTACGGATCCTACACTGCTGAGCAGTATTCAAGCAGTGGGTGAACAAGCGTACTGTAACCTACTTGCTTTGTTTTCCGATTGTATTTCCTTAGAATTCTTCCAATGAATCTCAGTCTGGCATCTGCTTTACCGACGATCAATTTTATATGATCATTCCATTTTAAATCACTCCTAATGCGTACTCCCAGACAATTTATGGAATTAACTGCTTCCAGTTGCTGACCTGCTATATTGTAGCTAAATGATATGGGATCTTTCTTTCTATGTATTCGCAGCACGTTACACTTGTCTACATTGAGATTCAATTGCCATTCCCTGCACCATGCGTCAATTCGCTGCAGATCCTCCTGCATTTCAGTACAATTTTACATTGTTACAACCTCTCGATATACCACAGAATCATTCGCAAAAAGCCTCAGTGAACTTCCGATGTCATCCACAAGGTCATTTATGTTTATTGTGAATAGCAATGGTCCTACGACACTCCCCTGCGGCACACCTGAAATCATTCTTACTTACTCTCCATTGAGAATGACATGCTGCGTTCTGTTATCTAGGAACTCTTCAATCCAATCACACAATTGGTCTGATAGTCCATATGCTCTTACTTTGTTCATCAAACGACTGTGGGGAACTGTATCGAAAGCCTTGCGGATGACAACAAACACGGCATCTACCTGGGAACCCGTGTCTATGGCCCTCTGAGTCTCGTGGACGAATAGCGCGAGCTGCGTTTCACACGATCGTCTTTCTCAAAACCCATGCTGATTCCTACAGAGTAGGTTTCTAGTCTCCAGAAAAGTCATTATACTCAAATGTAATGCGTGTTCCAAAATTCTACAACTGGTCGACGTTAGAGATGTAGGTCTATAGTTCTGCACATCTGTTCGACGTCGCCACAGGGTCGCGAAAACCTCTCCGGCCAGTCACACACACACAGCTTCGACCTCTGCAATGTTGGAACGACCGGACACTCTCATTCGAGGTGAGAGACGGATCGCAATCAAAGAACTCGCTGCTCAAACGGTCGTCTCTGTTGGTAGTGTCGACACACATGTCCACCATTTGGGGAACTCAGAGTGTGTGACCACTTGGTTCCTCACTGCCATAAAGAGTATAGCATTGGAGGATCATCTGTGCGAAATTTCTTGCGCGTTAGGAGGCTAATTGTGACAAGTTTTTGTGGAATATCGTCACAGGCGATGAATAATGGGTTCATTACTTCGAACTATAAACATAGCGGCAATTCATGCAATGGCACCACACCGTCTCTCCTCCGAGGAAACAGTTCAAACCTGCAACCTTCAGCCAGTAAAGTCGTGGTGACGGTCTTCTGTGTCTCTGAAGGATTATTCTGATGTCCTCCCTAATGGTGCAATGATCAACAGTAGGGTTTTGGAGCATATGCTGTATTCAAACATTATGAATCTCCTCGAAGGGAACGATCTATTAAGACGTAATCAGCATGGTTTCAGAACACATCGTACTTGTGCAACGCAGCTAGCTCTTTATTCGCACGAATTAATGGCCGCTATCGACATGGGATTCCGTATTTCTAGATTTCCGGAAAGCTTTTGACACCGTTCCTCACAAGCGACTTCTAATCAAGCTGCGGGCCTGTGGGGTATCGTCTCAGTTGTGCGACTGGATTCGTGATTTCCTGTCAGGAAGGTCGCAGTTCGTAGTAATAGACGGCAAATCATCGAGTAAAACTGAAGTGATATCAGGTGTTCCCCAGGGAAGCGTCCTGGGACCTCTGCTGTTCCTGATCTATATAAATGACTTCGGTCACAATCTGAGCAGTTATCTTAGGTTGTTCGCAGATGATGCTGTAATTTACTGTCTAGTAAGGTCATCCGAAGACCAGTATCAGTTGCAGAGCGATTTAGAAAAGATTGCTGTATGGTGTGGCGGGTGGCAGTTGACGCTAAATAACGAAAAGTGTGAGGTGATCCACATGAGTTCCAAAAGAAATCCGTTGGAATTCGATTACTCGATAAATAGTACAATTCTCAAGGCTGTCAATTCAACTAAGTACCTGGGTGTTAAAATTACGAACAACTTCAGTTGGAAAGACCACATAGATAAAATTGTGGGGAAGGAAAGCCAAAGGTTGCGTTTCATTGGCAGGACACTTAGAAGATGCAACAAGTCCACTAAAGAGACAGCTTAACTACACTCGTTTGTCCTCTGTTAGAATATTGCTGCGCGGTGTGGGATCCTTACCAGGTGGGATTGACGGAAGACATCGGAAGGGTGCAAAAAAGGGCAGCTCGTTTTGTATTATCACGTAATAGGGGAGAGAGTGTGGCAGATATGATACGCGAGTTGGGATGGAAGTAAAGACGTTTTTCGTCGCGGCGAGATCTATTTACGAAATTTCAGTCACCAACTTTCTCCTCCGAATGCGAAAATATTTTGTTGAGCCCACCCTACATAGGTAGGAATGATCGTCAAAATAAAGTAAGAGAAATCAGAGCTCGAACAGAAAGGTTTAGGTGTTCGTTTTTCCCGCGCGCTGTTCGGGAGTGGAATGGTAGAGAGATAGAATGATTGTGGTTCGATGAACCCTCTGCCAAGCACTTAAATGTGAATTGCAGAGTAATCATGTAGATGTTGATGTAGATGTACGTTTGTTGTGGTACCCTCAGAAAATTGAAGTCACGGCTTCAGCGTGTTGGTCGCCACAAAAATGAAAACGAAATTCTGCTTCTCCGAGAGAACGCAACAGCTAACACACGTCTGCGGATCCGAAAAGAGCTCACAAGACTTCATTGGACTCCTTGCGGCAGTACATTCTCACGACCGCCGCTGCCAGCAATAACATACAGTGGCTACACTCATGCCAAGCCTTTCTGCAGTATCGCACAAGGACCATCCAGCTTGTCGTAGCCCTTTTACACCACCTTGTTCAAATTCAGTCAGGTGTTAATAATGGTGTCTTTATCGCCTTAAAGGTATTCTTGGCTAACATCAATTCACCTATTCCAGTCTCAAAAGTAACTAACGATCATTACAGCGTGTATTTAAAGCAAACCTCACGTGCATCCTCATAGTTGTTCTGCTAGCCCCACTCTTACGCGACTGGCGCCAATCTGAACATACATCATGTTTCAGATGTAGAAATACGCCTACCGACTTTCGTTTATGTCGCATAACTCCTTCTTGGTGTTGCAATTTTTTTCCGTCAGTGTCATTTTGTAGGTGCATTTAGCGCTGCATATGTGGATACTATTTACGAAATCTACCGTGAATAAAGTTAGTACCACACAGGTAATAAATTGAAACATGCATACGGCATTTCACATATCTAATTTTTTATGGCGTGATACCACCTGAACTACGATAGATAGATGGTTCTTACTCCGACAGCGTTTGTTGCCTGGCAGTAAGGGATATACGTACCATGTTTGGTTGAAATCGGTCCAGTGGTTAGGAGGAGATGTGTAGCACTATCTCTCTCTCTCTCTCTCTCTCTCTCTCTCTCTCTCTCAAACACACACACACACACACACACACACACACACACACACACACACACACACACATACACATACACACATATTTTTTTACAATATATATGGATATGTCTCACTTGTATTTATTTATTTTGTATGTGACTGAAGTGTATTTGTATCCGGTATCCAATATCTCAGTTACTCTTTCTTAAAGATAGACGCTATCTGTCAGATAATATCAGAGACACGTTAGTTCAGCGTAGAAACAGACTGCCCAAGGTTTGAATTAAATGGTCAAATGTGTGGCGCTTTAGTCTCAACAGTTTATGACATGTTTTGCTGAACGTTTTGCTACAGAATCCTTGTATGTTACGTGCAAGAGAGCACTTTCAAATTTTACAAGCTAACTGACAAGGTGGACGAAGCTATCAGCTGCGTATTTGCTTATAGGACAGTATTTAAATCATTATAGGATACATAGCCGAATGACAGCCCCTGCAACTTTTTCATAAAGATTGTTCAACCAACAGCATTAGTAAATCGGAATCAAAGTAAAAAAGAAAAAAATTCGTTTTGTAAAACAAATCTGCCTTTTCTTACTGCAATATATTTTGTTCGTTCCAGGCGCTTTTCTCCTTTTACTTTCAGACACTGGAATCTAGAATCATACAGTTTTGTTTTGATGTATGATATTTGTATTTATAAAAGAATTCACGTCTTTTTTTTTTTTACTTACATAAGCGATTACTTACAGTTATTCGAGTTTTTTGCTGGTATCTGCTTTTCCTCTCATGTGGTCACATGCTCGCTGTTATACTATAACTGCAGGGAAATCCTGTTTCGAGTCCTGGTTCGGTACCAACTTTCAATGTCGTCATTCCATTATACAATTCACAACTGTAAATACATTTCACGTATTTCAAGACGGCTGTAGTCGCCACAGTGCCAGTTGCTTAAGACATGCATGCATGTCCAAAGAAACATTCGTCGTTCTTCTTCGCTACACCTTTACTGCAACATCACTTCCGTTAGTAACTTACATGATCGAGAGTTATAGATGTCTTAATTGCATATCTCCTCTTTATTATTGCGTTTGAACGTCGTACTTTATGCACATTTTTTGCAATAAATCCTATCGTCGCAATAACCTTTCTCACTTCAATAGATGGTATACTTTGCTCATTTGATAATTTCTTTTCTGAGGTATATTTGACGTCATTTATTATTTTATTGCGAATTTGCCTACTTAGGATTCGCCAGTATGGCCACCTATTATTAATATTTCTTTTGTACAGCCCATTTGCACAGATTACAGTAGTATGATCAGGGTCATTAGAGTGCAGAAATTAATCACAGGCAATTCCCACATTACCATACCACCGTGGTATTTCGTATAAACTGCCAACTCTGAACAGGATAGGACTGTGTTTGGTAGATGTTGATGCATAATCAGTAAAGTTAAGTGTGATTTCCAGTATTTCATCTCATGTCAAGGATGTGAACATTTAGATCCATTATAGTCATAGTTTCTGGCACGAATTTACTAACCCATGCATTCACGTTTCAGTCCCTTGTTTTATTTTACGTATGTTTAGTGATTTCTGCACCATGTATTGTTATGTTTTTCAGCATAAATATTGTTCGCCACGGCAGATAAGTGGACAGGCCGCCAGCTTGTTATGCCGAAGGGCCCGGGTTCGATTACCGGCTGGTTTGGGGAGTTTCACCGCTCAGGGATTGGTTGCCGAAGTGGTGTCACCTCAGAAGACTTGCAGCAGGCGATCAGGTTTATTTGCCGAGAGACCCTCGCCACACGACATTTCATTTCATTTTCATCATAAATATAAGACCCGCGCTCCAGGAGAATCGCCCAGCCACGTAGTGTCCTGCTGTTAAAGTACTACTTCCTGGCAGATTAAAACTGTGTGCCAGACCGAGACTCGAACTCGAGACCTTTGCCTTTCGAGGGCAAGTGCTCTAGTAACTGAGCTACCCAAGCACGACTCACGCCCCGTCCTCACAGCTTTACTTCTGCCAGAACCTCGTCTCCTACTTTCCAAACTTAGGAGTGCTAGTTCTGCAAGGTTCGCAGGAGAGCTTCTGTTAAGTTTGGAAGGTAGGAGACGAGGTACTGGCAGAAGTAAAGCTGTGAGGACGGGGCGTGAGTCGTGCTTGGGTAGCTCAGATGGTTACAGTCTGCGTTCGGCAGGGCAGCAGTGCGCACCGCGCTCGGCCGTCCACGCCGCTGCGCGCGCGGAGTGTTTTGTTTACTTCCTCGTCACAGCGCTTCTCAGTCGAACAAGCTGTAATGGCCAACTCTTACAGGAAGAACACTCTTAAGTTCACCTTCTCGAACGAATATCACGACCCAAAGCACTGGCCGTCGAACGCTTCCTACGCGAAGACGTGAAGATCCCCCGTGACGAACTCATCGGCATACACCTATCGATCATTACCAGCGTCGTTTATGTTAAGATGACTTCCGACGCTGCCTGCAATGAGATTATTCAAAGGACACGACATGGACTACAATTTCGGCACTCCGACGGAAACGTCAGGCCTGTGGATGTCGACCATGCAGGACTTGCCCTTCGGACGATCCGTGTATTCGAACTGCCTTTCGAGGTGAATGAAGATGAAGTCACTGCGGCACTAAGCCCGTTCGCAAAAGTCCAGAGCCACGTAGCCGAGACATGGGCGCAGTTTACGACGTATCCGGTGCTTAATGGTGTGAGGCAAGTCCGATTCGATCTCAAACGGCACGTTCCATCGTACATTTCTATCGGCGGCTGCCGTGCGGTGGTCATTTACGACGGACAACCTCGAACATGTTCCGGTTGTGGCCAAGAAGGCCACGTCCGTAATGAATGCCTGCAACGCCGCATCACACAACTAAGGCCCGACGATACGAACACCGACACAACCACGACCACCCTTCCGGTCACCTATGCGGCGACACTGCACGTCCAGCCCTCACAAGGCGCCGTTCACGAGCGTCTCTCTGGTCCGATACACCCGGAGGCGTCCCAGCACCTTGACACCGGCGATGCCGCCCGTGAACATGTCCAACAGCCGGACACACCCACGCCAGAAGATCACAAGGATACCAATGAGAGTGTTCTGGAAAATGAAGACCGCATCATAGCACCCGCGGCTTTTGTACCGGAACGACGTGAATCTCTTCCTTCCTCAGACAACGAAACTCATTGCCGACAGCAGAAGTCGCCCAAACGACGAAAAAAACGCCGCAAGACATCAGACTCGTCTATTGAGCCCCCTCCGCAGGACGAAGAGATGCCACATCACTCCGACGGAGAACACGATAACACTTTCTCCTCTGCCACGGTGACGCGTCATCCACAAGACGGTGAACCGTCCGACAGAGATCGTGCGCAAGCCCCGCGCCCAGAAGCCATGGAACATAGCACGCCTGTTGTCACCGACGCAATTGAGCCCACTCGGCCAGCGCTGCCACCTCTCGCCGATGTCAAACCTGTCGGACACCTTTCATGGGCGCATGACACGGATTTCCCACCTCCATCTGATGCGGATATGAGATCTGTTCCTCCGTTAGACCAACACTAAAATGGGGGAAGTTTCTACGGCGAATCCTGCGACTTCTATGGACTTCCAGCATCCACCACAACAAACTTCACCAGCTACGAACCTATCGGCAGCACGGATCTCCCATCAGGCGTACCGAATAGCTACTATCAATACTAATAATATCGGCTCCCACGCTAAACTTCAACTGCTCCGTGACACGCTAAGAGCAGCGGACATCGACATCGCCCTGTTACAAGAACTGGGGACAGCGACTTGGACTGGGTGTTATGGACATGAGACGTACGCCGCCCCTGCAGCTATGGAACACACAGGCGCAGCCATCCTCCTCCGAGAAGGAATTGCAGTTTCCGGTGTCGCATACCTCCCAACAGCGCGAGGGGTGACCATAACAGTTGAAGGACTCAAAATCATAAATCTCTACGCCCCATCGGGCACTGATAAACGGACGGATCGCTCCCAGTTCTACGCAGAAGATATCACGCCTTTATTCCTCGGTCGATACGATCATCTCATCGTAGGTGGACATTTCAACTGTGTTCTCGAGCGCACAGACCAATACCCCCATGTCACCACATGTCCCGAACTTCGCTTCCTAGTCCGCCGCCTTCGTCTCCTCGACACTTGGCGAGTGCTACACGGCGACCGCCCGGGGTATACACACATCACGAGCCACTCCGCCAGCCGACTTGATAGAATATACATCTCTAACGCTCTAAAATCAGTTCTCCTCGACGCGGAACGTTGGCCGTCTGCCTTTTCGGATCATGACATGTATATCTGTACCATGAACCTACGTCGACAATCTGTATGGCGCAGTGCAGGACCTTGGAAACTCAATGTCGCGCTACTGCGGGACCCTGAATGTCGACAACAGGTCACCGACACGTGGCACACCTGTATTCATCGCATTATGCGTTACGAGACCACACTGCAGTGGTGGTTGCTGTGCGCCAAACCGGCCATCCGACGCACATTGACACACCATGGCAGAGCCAAAGCCAGGTGGAATCACCATACAACTGATTTCTACTATAGCGCTCTACGTGAACTCATGGATCATCCTCCATCCCCAGATCGCCTCAAAGAAGCTCAACGCATCAAGGCAAAGATTTTATCCTTGACCAGATGCTGTCTAGAGGGAGCCATTGTACGATCCCGCAGCCAAGGCAGGATTAATGGTGAAGAACCTTCTATGCATCATATTGTTCAAAATGTTCATCGACGCCGACAGGCTTTAATGACAACTTTAGACTTACCTGATGGACGACGGCTGACTTCGCAAGCTACCATTACGGATGCATTCACAACGGACTATAGACTTTGTTTACCTCTCGAATTTTACAGAACCTTCCAAGATTTGATGATGCCACGATGGAGGGACATGTACTGGGAACTTTTGTCCGGCGCGGCGAACCCGCCACCAATGTTCGTGGAAGGCTTACTTGTACCAGTCCCGAAACCCGCAGGAGGAACACGACTGGACAGTAATCGGCCGATCACGTTACTCATTTCGGACTTCAAGATTTTCACACGTCTTCTAGCAGTGCGACTCAAACGTGTCTTACGGGACATTGTTTCCCACGAACAAACATCCTTAGGCGGCGATCGTAATATACAGACAGCCCTCAGTGAATATCGAGATGTGATCGCTGTGGCAACACACTCGCGACTGCCGGGCGCTTTAATCTCCATCGACTTCAAACAAGCGTTTGACCGCGTCAATCATGCATTCCTCAACGCAGTGATGGACCGAATGGCAATTCCCCCGACGTTCACGCAAGTGATTATGCGGCTCCTTCGTGGAGCAACGTCCAGACTTCTCGTCAACGGCAGACTTACAGAACCTATACGGACTGATCGCTCAGTACGGCAGGGTTGCCCTTTGTCGACGGTGCTTTATGCCATTGCGATGGAACCACTCATTTGCGGATTACGGCGACGTTTGACAGGTATTCCACTCCGGGATCATATGTTCCACTGCCGAGCTTACGCGGACGACTTGGCCCTCGTCGTAAGTTCAGCGGCTGACGTACAAGCTGCGAGGCAGTGGATTACCCGTTACAGTGCAGGGGCAGGGAGCGCTATGAACGTGGCAAAATCATGCGCCATGAAGATCGGCCGCGGCCTTCCCGCAGACAGCGTAGTTCCATTTCAACTGGTGGACACCATTCGTTGTCTCGGATTGGTGTACACGCGAGACATTCGCCGCACCTCGGCGATCAATTTTCGGGCGCTGCTGCAACGCATCCGGGCCAACATACAAAATCACATACTACGCCCGCTGAATATGTGCCAGAGAGTCACCTTCGTCAATACCCATCCGGCAGCTCGGATACCCCATATAGCGCAGATTCTGCCCATCACTGCGACAATGGCGGCCAGGTTACAGGCGGCATTCGGCTATTTCATTTCTTCTGGACACATCTTCAAAGTCCAGTATGAAGCTCTCACCTTACCGAAGCGGGATGGTGGCCTCGATCTGGTTAATGTGAGAGCCAGGACAACGGCACTTTACACCAATACTATGCTCCGGTTATGGAAAAGCCAAAATGCTAGCTTTACTGGAATGTTGACCACCGAGCTCGCACCTGTTTCGAGACGCCCACCGACGTCTTTGGCACACATCCCACCTCCGATGTCACATATCGGCCGTTTCTTTTTGGAGTACAGCTACATATGCACCGAGCTCCCCAGGACCAGGAAGACGACCACCCGCGACATCTACCGCCTTCTCCGAAAGTCTCCACCCCGCAACCCCGTCGAAACACGTCACCCCCAGGTTTCATGGCCTACAGTTTGGAAAACGATCCACCAACCATATCACACCACTGACACCACCTCTATGTGGTACCTTCTCGTCAACGGCAAGTATACTACAAGACAGAAACTGCATCGGATCGCACTGGTGGACTCACCCCTGTGCCTCAAGTGCAATGTCGGAGATACAGATTTAATCGTTTTGAGTGTGGGCCGGCAGCAGCTGTCTGGACCCTCGTACAGAAGATTGTGGCTTTCTACCTCCGAGTACCACCACATCACGTTTCTCCCACCATGATGATATATCCCGACACGACCTACTTTTCATCGGCTAAGTGACACGTCATCACATGGATCAGTGGCATGGCTGTCAACTACCTCTTCCGGGACGACATCGTCGATCCGGCGGACTTTTGGACACGCCTCCAAGTACATCACCACACCCTTCGCCGGCATCGACACTATCGGGCCACTTTCGCGAACTATTTACAGAGCATTTTCACCAACCCGCCTCAAAGCTGGAATCTCAACGAACCGTGCCAGCCAAGACTGGACTATCCCACGTTCCCCTTCAATGGTCAATGATAGAATGCATTTTGTTCTGCTGGCGCGCCGAAGTGGAGCATGGCGCGGAAAGTATTCCTATTATATTTCACTTCTCTTTTCTCCTCCTCTTCTAAGTTTTTTTTTCTCCTTACACATGTTTATCCTTTTCACACATAGCTCTCTATCTGCAGCCTATTTGTTTTCTTTCTCTTGTGCACCCAAAAAAAAAAAAAAAAAAAATGCTGCTCATGGTGAGACTGTATGCTCATTTATGTTAACGAAAAACATACAAATACAAAAGAAGGCCGTTGCGGAAATATAGCTACCTTTTATGTTTTACGTTTTCAAAGGATATTGTGTTATTTTATGAAGCACGTCGTCTTTTATTTTCATATCCAAGAGGTTTTTATTTGTTTTCTTAAAAAAAATTAGTAGAGCACTTATAAAAAAAGGCAAAAAAAAACAATTTGGTAGAGCACTTGCCCGCGAAAGGGAAAGGTAAAAAAAATACAAAAAATAAAAAATAAAAAAAAGTTGGTAGAGCACTAGCCCGCGAAAGGCAAAGGTCCCGAGTTCGAGTATCGGTCCGGCACACAGTTTTAGTCTGCCAGGAAGTTTCATATCAGCGCACACTCCGCTGCAGAGTCAAACTTTCATTCTACTACGATACAATTTCCAATGCAAGGATTTGTTCAACTTTCAGGCATTATCGCATGATGGACTAGCACACTGGAAATAGATCCCTGTACAGAAGAGAAATTTTTTCGTATCTTTAGGTTTTTGTGAGCCTAACTTCAGAGAACCTCCTTCCTCCTTTTTATTTATTTATTTATTTATTTATTTTTTTTTTTTGAGAAGGTCTTCTATGATTGCAAATCGTTTTTCCTCAGAGTCTGAATTACCCCGTGTTTGTCGCCAGTACAGCTGATATAATTTTTGAGTTATTTTGTTTCCTACGCCAAGAGATTTACTACATGTGCTGAAAATAAGCAACACGATTGGGAATGAGACGGTGACGTAAAGAAGACGTGCCTTGGTCGTCCGTAATTTTCGGCGACAAGCCACTCTATTTTGGGGAGTGATTTTTGCCTGTCTCGTGGAGGGAGCCTGTGCATGCAAAAATGAACACGGGGATAATATGGAGAAATCCTGCGGCATTTAATTGATAGTTGGAATTTCGCAAGGTGTTCCATGCAGAGCATCTCTTGGTGGGTAAGTTTCTGCTGAAAATTTCAAGGGTTTCTTCCGCAGATGGCGAGGTGTGAAGATCTAGAAACAGCGCATGGTGAAGATCTAAATGCTCGCCCAAGAGCGGCAGTCGAGGTGGAGTCCAACGTTCGAATCCGTGCAAGGGTGGCAGACTTGCAGATTTGGAACACCGAGCACGGGATTTCCTCATAATGTGTGTGGAGAGCATCTTTGCAGCTCTACATCTACATCTACGTCTACACGGATACTCTGCAGATCACACTTAAGTGCCTGACAGAGGGTTCATCGAACCACCTTCACAGTGTTGTTGTTGTTGTGGTCTTCAGTCCTGAGACTGGTTTGATGCAGCTCTCCATGCTACTTTATCCTGTGTAAGCTTCTTCATCTCATAGTACCTACTGCAACCTACATCCTTCTGAATCTGCTTAGTGTACTCATCTCTTGGTCTCCCTCTACCCGGGGTGGCCAAGCGGTTAAAGGCGCTACAGTCTGCAACCACGTGACGGCTACGGTCGCAGGTTCGAATTCTGCCTCGGGCATGGATGTGTGTGATGTCCTCAGGTTAGTTAGGTTTAAGTAGTTCTAAGTTCTAGGGGACTGATGACCTTAGAACTTAAGTCCCATAGTGCTCAGAGCCATTTGAACCATTTAAACCATCTCCCTCTACGATTCTTACCCTCCACGCTGCCCTCCAGTACCAAATTGGTGATCCCTTGATGCCTCAGAACATGTCCTACCAACCGATCTCTTCTTCTAGTCAAGTTGTGCCATAAACTCCTCTTCTCCCCAATTCTATTCAATACCTCCTCATTAGCTACGTGATCTACCCATCTAATCTTCAGCATTCTTCTGTAGCACCACATTTCGAAAGCTTCTATTCTCTTCTTGTCTTAACTATTTATCATCCATGTTTCACTTCCATACATGGGTACACTCCATACAAATACTTTCAGAAACTACTTCCTGACACTTAAATCAATACTCGATGTTAACAAATTTCTCTTCTTCAGGAACGCTTTCCTTGCCATTGCCAGTCTACATTTTATGTCCTCTCTACTTCGACCATCATCAGTTATTTTGCTCCCCAAATAGCAAAACTCCTTTACTACTTTAAGTGTCTCATTTCCTAATCTAATTCCCTCAGCATCACCCGACTTAATTCGACTACATTCCATTATCCTTGTTTTGCTTTTGTTGACGTTCGTCTTATACCCTCCTTTCAAGACACTATCAATTCCGTTCAACTACTCTTCCAAGTCCTTCGCTGTCTCTGACAGAATTACAATGTCGTCGGCGAACCTGAAAGTTTTTAGTTCTTCTCCATGGATTTTAATGCCTACTCCGAACTTTTCTTTTGTTTCCTTTACTCCTTGCTCAATATACAGATTGAATAACATCGGGGAGAGGCTACAACACTGTCTCACTCCCTTCCCAACCACTGCCTCCCTTTCGTGCCCCTCGACTCTTGTAACTGCCATCTGGTTTCTGTACAAATTGTAAATAGCCTTTCGCTCCCTGTATTTTACCTCTGCCACCTTCAGAATTTGAATGAGAGTATTCCAGTCAACATTGTCAAAAGCTTTCTCTATGTCTACAAATGCTAGAAACGTAGGTTTGACTTTCCTTAATCTTTCTTCTAAGATAAGTCGTAGGGTCAGTATTGCCTCACGTGTTCCAACATTTGTACGGAATCCAAACTGATCTTCCCCGAGGTCGGCTTCTACTAGTTTCTCCATTCGTCTGTAAAGAATTCGCGTTAGTATTTTGAAGCTGTGACTTATTAAACTGATAATTCGGTAATTTTCATATCTGTCAACATCTGCTTTCTTTGGGATTGGAATTACTATATTCTTCTTGAAGTCTGAGGGTATTTCGCCTGTGTCATACATTTTGCTCACCAGATGGTAGAGTTTTGTCAGGACTGGCTCTCCCAAGGCCGTCAGTTATTCTAATTGAATGTTGTCTACTCTCGGGGCCATGTTTCGACTCAGGTCTTTCAGTGCTCTGTCAAACTCTTTACGCAGTATCGTATCTCCCATTTCACCTTCATCTACATTCTCTTCCCTTTATATAACATTGCCCTCAAGTACATCGCCCTTGAATAGTCCCTCTATATACTTCTTCCACCTTTCTGGTTTCACTTCTTTGCTTAGAACTGGATTTCCATCTGAGCTCTTTTCTCCAAATGTCTCTTTAATTTTCTGTAGGCAGTATCTATCTTACCCCTAGTGAGATAAGCCTCTACATCCTTACATTTGTCCTCTAGCCATGCCTGCTTAGCCATTTTGTAACTTAAAAAAAAAGCCCTTGTTCTACCAGTACTTGAATGTTGCTCGTTAGTCTGGGAACCGTACCCGATGGGGCTGATAGATGAAATTGCGAAGACACAAAGAAGAGCTGCTCGTTTCGTTACAGGTTGATTTAGTGAGTACGAAAGGTGATGCAGATGGGCATCAAACTCGAGTGGCAGACGTTACAAGAGAGGCGCTGTGCACCAAGGTGGGTGTGGTGCCACATCTTGCAAATTACGATTATGGTGAGATCCAGTACAAAAACGCAGCGAACATTCAGTAATTTCGAGATTCATTCTGAAGACTTGTCGCCAGTTGGAGGCTCCAAATGCTCTCAACTCCAGCAAATAACGTACGCGCATGTCCTTCTGTACTATCTTATATTTTGACGTGCGCTATCCGGTTGGCCGCACTTACAAATGCGCCCTCCGTCTGTTACGCCTCCGCGTTTCCTACGAGGGCACTGCCACGAACGATTATGCAGGTGACAAAAGAGATAATCGATCTTCTCTTCGGGTCTCCAGCGACGTGTGTACTAAGTTCGAATATTTATGCACTGACCCCATTTCGTATGTTTGCTAGTTGAATAACATTTACAGAGTTTCATAATCGCCACGACTCGACATCTTCTGAATAGATATTGCACTGACGAGTAACAGATTTATAAATCTTTTGTGTCTGTATATATTTCTACATTCAGAGTGTAAGGATGTAAGGATGTAGAGGCTTATCTCACTAGGGATAAGATAGATACTGCCTACAGAAAATTAAAGAGACATTTGGAGAAAAGAGCTCAGATGGAAATCCAGTTCTAAGCAAAGAAGTGAAACCAGAAAGGTGGAAGAAGTATATAGAGGGACTATTCAAGGGCGATGTACTTGAGGGCAATGTTATATAAAGGGAAGAGAATGTAGATGAAGGTGAAATGGGAGATACGATACTGCGTAAAGAGTTTGACAGAGCACTGAAAGACCTGAGTCGAAACATGGCCCCGAGAGTAGACAACATTCAATTAGAATAACTGACGGCCTTGGGAGAGCCAGTCCTGACAAAACTCTACCATCTGGTGAGCAAAATGTATGACACAGGCGAAATACCCTCAGACTTCAAGAAGAATATAGTAATTCCAATCCCAAAGAAAGCAGATGTTGACAGATATGAAAATCACCGAATTATCAGTTTAATAAGTCACAGCTTCAAAATACTAACGCGAATTCTTTACAGACGAATGGAGAAACTAGTAGAAGCCGACCTCGGGGAAGATCAGTTTGGATTCCGTACAAATGTTGGAACACGTGAGGCAATACTGACCCTACGACTTATCTTAGAAGAAAGATTAAGGAAAGTCAAACCTACGTTTCTAGCATTTGTAGACATAGAGAAAGCTTTTGACAATGTTGACTGGAATACTCTCTTTCAAATTCTGAAGGTGGCAGGGGTAAAATACAGGGAGCGAATGCCTATTTACAATTTGTACAGAAACCAGATGGCAGTTATAAGAGTCGAGGGGTATGAAAGGGAAGCAGTGGTTGGGAAGGGAGTGATACAGGGTTGTAGCCTATCCACGGTGTGTGGCAGACGGTACCTTGAGTACCTCTATCGGTTCTCCCTTCTATTCCAGTCTCGTATTGTTCGGTATGCCTCTGTGTGGGCTCTAATTTCTCCGATTTTATCCTCATGGTCTCTTCGAGAGATTAGGAGGGAGCAATATACTGCTTCACTCCTCGGTGAAGGTATGTTCTCGAAACTTCAACAAAAGCCTGTACCGAGCTACTGAGCGTCTCTCCTGCAGAGTCTTCCACTGGAGTTTATCTATCATCTCCGTAACGCTTTCGCGATTACTAAATGATCCTGTAACGAAGCGCGCTGCTCTCCGTTGGATCTTCTCTATCTCTCCTATCAACCCTATCTGTTACGGATCCGCCGGCCGGTGTGGCCGTGCGGTTCTAGGCGCTACAGTCTGGAACCGCGTGACCGCTACGGTCGCAGGTTCGAATCCTGCCTCGGGCATGGATGTGTGTGATGTCCTTAGGTTAGTTAGGTTTAAGTAGTTCTAAGTTCTAGGGGACTGATGACCATAGATGTTCAGTCTTGAGACTGGTCTGATGCAGCTCTCCATGCTACTCTATCCTGTGAAAGCTTCTTCTTCTCCCAGTACGTACTGCAGCCTACATCCTTCTCAATCTGTTTAGTGTATTCATCTCTTGGTCTCTCTCTACGATTTTTAACCTCTACGCTGTCCTCCAATACTAAATTGGTGATCCGTTGATGCCTCAGAACATGTCCTACCAACCGATCCCTTCTTCTAGTCAAGTTGTGCCACAAACTCCTCTTCTCCCCAGTCCTATTCAATACGTCCTCATTAGTTATGTGAGCTACCCATCTAATCTTCAGCATTCTTCTGTAGCACCACATTTCGAAAGCTTCTATTCTCTTCTTGTCTTAACTATTTATCGTCCATGTTTCACTTCCACACATAGCTACACTCGATACAAATACTTTCAGAAACGACTTCTGACACTTAAATCTATACTCGATATTAACAAATTTCTCTTCTTCAGAAACGCTTTCCTTGCCATTGCCAGTCTACATTTTATATCCTCTCTACTTCGACCATCATCAGTTATTTTGCTCCCCAAATAGCAAAACTCCTTTACTACTTTACGTGTCTCATTTCCTAATCTAATTGCCTCAGCATCACCCGACTTAATTCGACTACATTCCATTATCCTCGTTTTGCTTTTGTTGATGTTCATCTTATATCCTCCCTTCAAGACACTGTCCATTCCGTTGAACTGCTCTTCCAAGTCCTCTGCTGTCTCTGACAGAATTACAATGTCATCGGCGAACCTTAACGTTTTTATTTCTTCTCCATGGATTTTAATACCTACTCAGAATTTTTTTCTCGGTATATACCTGTCTAAGGCATATTGTACTTTTATATTTTATTTTTATCTTGTATGTCATGTTCTGTGTCGCCAAATTGAGGAGCAAGCCGTCATGGTCATGGAACGAGGCAGTACATGAAATTATAAGAGAAGAGTAATAACAGACTAAACGAAACGTATACGAATCCTATGCAGAAGGCTAACCATAAGTTTGAATAAACATAATCAAGAATGTAACACAGGAATTAGCGTATTTTTTTAACTTTCCCAAGAGTTTCTCGACAAAATAGAAGTGAACCAAGAGAAATTCTTGAGTTTCGACTTGAAAGTGCGTGAATTACTGCTGAGATTTTTGAGTTCTTGCGGCAGCTTGTTGAAGATGGATGCATCAGAATGCTGCACGCTTTTCTACACAAGAGCCAAAGAGGTGCGTTCCAAATGCAGACTGGATATCTGTCCAGTATTAACTGAGTGAAAGCTGCTAACTCTTGGGAATAAGCTGATATTGTTAACAACAAACGGCATTAAACAAGACACTTATTATGAGGCCAATGTCAGAATTCCCCGACAACTGAAAGGAGATCGACAAGAGGTTCGCGAACTTACACCACATACTACTCGAATCGCCCGTTTGTGAGCCAAAAATGCCCTTCTAGAATCAGAAGAGTTACCCCAAAAAACAATACTATGCGTCATAAACCGAATGACAATAAGCAAATACAGTCACTTAGCGACGACGCTGTTCCGTACACAAAAGCGTCATCAGCAAACAATATGAGATTGCTGTGACTTCGTAATAGGCCATATCGGCGGCGGAACTTGCAGGACCTTGTAACGGGATCGCAGGATTTGCCTGGGGCCTGCATAGCCACCAGCTACGGCGCCGGTCTGGCGGGGACAACTTCCGGTGAACACTAGGGAAGCGCATTCCAGAGGGGTTTTTCTGGAAAGAGCCTTCGCTGGTGGGACTGGCACTTTTTCCCGCCCCTTCGAAAGGAAGTACACTACTGGCCATTAAAATTGCTACACCAAGAAGAAATGGACAAATATATTATAGTAGAACTGACATGTGATTACATTTTCACGCACTTTGGGTGCATACATCCTCAGAAATTAGTACCCAGAACAACCACCTCTGGCCGTAATAACGTCCTTGATACGCCTGGGCATTGAGTCAAAAAGAGCTTGGATGGCGTGTACAGGTACAGCTGCCCATGCAGCTTCAACACGATACCACAGTTCAGCAAGAGTAGTGACTGGCGTATTGTGACGAGCCAGTTGCTCGGCCACCATTGACCAGACGTTTTCAATTGGTGAGAGATATTCAGAATGTGCTGGCCAGGGCAGCAGTCGAACATTTTCTGTAAAGACCCGTACAGGACCTGCAACATGCGGTCGTTCATTATCCTGCTAAAATGTAGGGTTTCACAGGGATCGAATGAAGGGTAGAGCCACGGGTCGTAACACGTCTGAAATGTAACGTCCACTGTTCAAAGTGCTGTCAATGTGAACAAGAGGTGACCGAGACGTGTAGCCAATGGCACCCCATACCATCATGCCGGGTGATACGCCAGTATGGCGATGACGAATACACGCTTCCAATGTGCATTCACCGCGATTACGCCAAACACGGATGCGACCATCATGATGCTGTAAACAGAACCTGGATTGATCCGAAAAAATGACGTTTTATCATTCGTGCACCCAGGTTCGTCGTTGAGTACACCATCGCAGGCGCTCCTGTCTGTGATGCAGCGTCAACGGTAACCGCAGCCATGGTCTCCGAGCTGATAGTCCATGCTGCTGCAAACGTCGCCAAACTGTTCCTGCAGATGGTCGTCTTCCAAACGTCGCCATCTGTTGACTCAGCGATCGAGACGTGGCTGCACGATCCGTTACAGCCATGACGATAAGATGCCTGTCATCTCGACTGATAGTGATACGAGGCCGTTGGGATCCAGCACGGCGTTCCATATTACCCTCCTGAACCCACAGATTCCACATTCTGCTAACAGTCATTGGATCTTGAGCAACGCGACCAGCAATGTCGCAATACGATAAACCGTAATCGCGATAGGCTACAATCCGACATTTATCAAAGTCGGAAACGTGATGGTACGCATTTCTCCTCCTTACACGAGGCATCCCAACAACGTTTCACCAGGCAGCGCCGGCCAACTGCTGTTTGTGTATGACAAACCGGTTGGAAACTTTCCTCATGTCAGCAAGTTGTAGGTGTCGCCACCGGCGCCAACCTTGTGTGAATGCTCTGAAAAGCTAATCATTTGTATATCACAGCATCTTCTTCCTGTCGGTTAAATTTCGCGTCTGTAGCACGTCATCTTCGTGGTGTAGCAATTTTAGCGGCCAGTAGTGTAGATTTCTAAACGAGGAACAGACCGTGAGACCAGGCCATGGTAGGAAATCGCGGATCCTAAAATTAAGTTGCAGAACGAGCGCCCTAGTTTTGTAAGAAAGCCGCAAAAAAGTGGGCGCGAGGCATGTCTTTAGTTGGAAGTGATAAAATATTATATTGTTTTCCACCAATGGAAATCGAGCAGTTGATCGCAATACGGGCGCCAGCTAGAAGCTATGGTACGGAACTTCCGCATCTGGATAGGCGACTGTGGCATGCCCCAGCGGTTGCACAATACTAGTGGCGGAGTAATGTGTTACATGAATGTGCGGTAGCACAAATAGACTGAAGTGCCAAAGAAAGTGGTATAGGGATGCTGTAAGTAAGCTGTTTAGGTTTTTATATTCGTAATGCCACGTAGCGCTCTGTAAGAAAATCACTGGTTGTGCTGTGTGCAGTCTGTGGCTGGTTGGCATTGTTGAAAAATTCTCTATTGTAGTGTTGGGCAGTTGGATGAGAACAGCGCGTAGCGTTGCGCAGTTGGAGGTGAGCCGCCAGCAGTGGTGGATGTGGGGAGAGAGATGGCAGAATTTTAAGAGCGGCCGATCTGGACTTGTGTCCGACAGAAAGAGTAAATTTGTAATACTGGATATGATGAACTGATATATATTACGACTTTTGAACGCTATTAAGGTAAATACATTGTTTGTTCTCCACCAAAATCTTTCATTTGCTAATTATGCCTATCAGTAGTTAGTGCCTTCAGTAGTTTGAATCTCTCATTTAGCTGGCAGTAGTGGCGCTCGCTGTATTGCAGTAGTTGGAGTAACAAAAGATTTTTGTGAGGTAAGTGATTCGTGAAAGGTATAGGTTAATGTTAGTCAGGGCCATTCTTTTGTAGGGATTATTGAAAGTCAGATTGCGTTGCGCTAATAATATTCTCTGTCAGTTTAGTGTTGATCAGAATAAGTAAAGAGAGAGATGTCTGAGTACCTTCAGTTTTGCTCAGCTGTTTGAAAATCAAATAACGTAAGCGGTTTATCAGCACAGTCATTCATAAATTTTTCTAAGGGGACGTTTCATAATGAGTATTCAAATACAGAGATATGTAAACAAGCAGAATACGGCGTTGCGTTCCACAGCGCCTATATTAGACAACAAGTATCTGGCGGAGTTGTTAGTTCGGTTACTGCTGCTAAAATGGCAGGTTATCAAGATGTAAATCACTTTGAACGTAGAGTTATAGTCGGCGCACAAGCGATGGAGCTCAGCATGTCCGAGGTAGCGATGAAGTGGAGATTTTCCAGTACGATCATTTCGCGAGTGTACCGTGAATGTCAGGAATTGGGTAAAACATCAAATCTCCGACATCGCTGAAGCCGGAAAAAGATCCTGCAAGAACGGGACCAACAATTACTGAAGAGAATCGTTCAACGTGACAGACGTGCAACCCTTCGGCAAATTGCTGCAGGTTTCACTGGCGGGCCTTCGCATGTCAGCGTGCGAGGCATACAACGAAACATCATCGATATGGGCTTTCGGAGCGGAAGGCCCACTCGTGTACCCTTGAACACTGCGCGACACAAAGCTTTACGTCTCACCTGGGTCCGTCAACGCCGACATTAGACTGCTGATAACTGGAATAATTTTGCCTGGCCATACGAGCCTCGTTTCAAGTTGTATCGAGAGGATGGACGTGTACAGGAATGCAGACAATTGCATGAATGCATGGATCCTGCATGTAACCAGGGGACTGTTCAAGCTGGTGGTGGCTCTGTAATGGAGTGGGTGGCGTGCAGTTGGAGAGATATGGGACCCCTGGTACGCGTAGATACGACTTTGGCGGGTGACACGTACGTAAGCATGCTGTCTTATCATCTCACCGAGCGAGGTGGCGCAGTGGTTAGACACTGGACTCGCATTCGGGAGGACGACGGTTCAATCCCGCGTCCGGTCATCCTGATTTAGGTTTTCCGTGATTTCCCTAAATCGCTCCAGGCAAATGCCGGGATGGTTCCTTTCAAAGGGCACGGCCGACTTCCTTCCCCGTCCTTCCCTAATCCGATGAGACCGATGACCTCGCTGTCAGGTCTCCTTCCCCAAAACAACCAACCAATCTTATCATCTGCATTCCTTCATGTCCACTGCGCATTCCGATTGACTTGTCGACTTGGGCAATTCCAGCAGGACAAATGGTTCAAATGGCTCTGAGTACTATGGGACTTAACATCTGAGGTCATCAGTCCGCTAGAACTTAGAACTACTTAAACGTTACTAACCTAAGGACATCACACACATCCATGCCCGAGGCATGCGACCGTAGTGGTCACGCGGTTCCAGACTGAAGCGCCTAGAACCGCTCGGCCAGCAGGACAATACGACACCCCACACCTACAGAATTACTACAGAGTGGCTCCAGAAAGACTCTTCCGAGTTTAAACGCTTCCGCTGGCCGCGAGATTCCGCAGAGATGAACAGTATTGAGCATATCTCGGAAGCCTTGCAATATGCTGTTCAGAAAAATGGCCCGCATCTCGTGGTCGTGCGGTAGCGTTCTCGCTTCCCACGCCCGGGTTCCCGGGTTCTATTCCCGGCGGGGTCAGGGATTTTCTCTGCCTCGTGATGGCTGGGTGTTGTGTGATGTCCTTAGGTTAGTTAGGTTTAAGTAGTTCTAAGTTCTAGGGGACTGATGACCATAGATGTTAAGTCCCATAGTGCTCAGAGCCATTTTTTTTCAGAAAAATGTCTACCTCCTAGTACTCTTACGGATTTACGGGCAGCCCTCAAGAGTTACGGTGTGAATTCGCTCCAGCACTACTAAGGATATTGGTCGAGTCGATGACACATCGAGTAGCGGCACTTCTGCGTGCTCGCGGGGGCCCTACACGATGTTAGGTAGGTGTACCAGTCAGTTTCTTTGGCTCTTCAGTGTTGCTGAATAACTGCGTTCAGCTATATACACTGGTGTGCAGAGCTTGAGGACGAAAGTAACTCGCCGTGATGCGTCACTGCTAGATAAGATAGCTCGACGAAACTTGGACCATACATGGAGAGAATTGCTACAGTATACTACAGAGAGAAACTGAAATAGAAAACTAATAACACTATTATTCGAAGACAGTAATTTCACTGTAGCCACCACGATTCATGATGATTCCCGGATCTAAAGAATGGAGGACAACGTTGTTACTAGGGTGTGTGATCAGCACAGTCGGCAAGGCACGCTCTACAACGGGATCACGTGCTGGCTAAGGTGTACAAGGAGTTCTTGAGGTATAGCCTTCCAAACCTCCACCAGCGCGTTTGATAACTGGTGAATGGCATGTGAACGTGACGAAATACGTGTCCGCAACGCATCCCCCCTCATGCCCAGTGCCATATACGAGGGTTTGAACATCAATAGTGGCAACTCTTTATTTACAGCTCATACAAAACGTTTCAAACTTCCACTGACCTTCAGAGTAGTCGCCAGCATTGTGTATAACCCGTTGCCAGCGATGTGGAAGTCGTAGGATACTGTTAGCAGTGCCAGTTCGAGCGGCGCGGTCTATTGCTCGACGAATTTGTACGAGTTCTGAGGCGAATGCCGTGAAATGTTTTCATCAGTTTAGAAATCGAGTTGAACTCACGAGGGCTTAAGTCAGGGGAGTGCAGTAGGTGGTATAGCACTTAGCAGCCCCATCAGCCAGACAATCAGTAACAGCTTGCACTGTACGTGCTTGAGCATTGTCCTGCAGAATGATGATCAGGTCCTGCAGAAAGTGTCACCACTTCTGTCTCTATGCTGTTCATTTTTGGAAACAACCTACGACCAGCTTAGAGACAGAAGTGATGACCCTTTCTGCAGGACCTTACCATCATTTGTTTGACTGATGGGGCTGCTAAGTGCCGCACCACCTACTGCACTCCCCTGACTTAAGCCCTCGCCAAGTAACTCGATTTCTAAACTGAAGGGCCGCGCGGAGTGGCCGCGCGTTTTAAGGCCCCTCCCACTGGAGATTCGAGTCAGTAAAACTCTGAAACGCATATTTGTTTTGTACGAGCTGTAAATAAATAGTTGCTATTATTAAAGTTCCAACCCTCGTAAGTCGGGGAAACGAGCAGACCAGTCCATTCAATGAATACGCTCTCGTGCCAAGAGCTCCGTAGTTCGATGTGATATCGCATTGAGGTCCGTAAAAATGAAGTCAGGTCCGAAAGTACCCCTGAAAAGCCGCACTTGAAGGAGCAGTACGGTGTCAAAATAACGTTGACCTGCTAGTGTACCGTCTTGAAAGATTTGGAGGTCAATGCGCCCCTGGGTCGCCGAAGCCATCGTATACGACAATCCTGGACGTCCCCTCATATGACGAGAGGTGGAAACACCTGCGAACACTGTCCAATATGATCGTTATGGTGGTCCAGATGTTATGGAGTTGGCGAGGCATGATGTTGCATGGGTGCAAAACTTTGAACATGGTATACTCACTGGTCAACGTTACTGTAACACGGTTTTCCTTCACTCAGTGCTTTTTAGGGACTCTGTCGGCCCTAACATAATTTTTTTGGGAGAGAATGCGTCACCGCATTGGAATAGAAATCTACCCTCTAGGAATCAGCATGGGTTTCGAAAAAGACTATCGTGTGAAACCCAGCTATTCGTCCACGAGATTCAGAGGGCCATAGACACGGGTTCCCAGGTATATGCCGTGTTTCTTTACTGCCGCAAGGCGTTCGATACAGTTCCCCACAGTCGTTCAATGAACAAAGTAAGAGCAAATGGACTATCAGACCAGTTGTGTGATTGGATTGAAGAGTTCCTAGATAACAGAACGCAGCATGTCATTCTCAATGGAGAGAAGTCTTCCGAAATAAGAGTGATTTCAAGTGCGCCGCAGGGGAGTGTCGTAGGACCGTTGCTATTCACAACATACATAAATGACCTTGTGGGTGACATCGTAAGTTCACTGAGGCTTTTTGCGGATGATGCTGTGGTATATCGAAAGGTTGTAACAATGAAAAATTGTACTGAAATGCAGGAGGATCTGCAGCGAATTGCCGGCCGAAGTGGCCGTGCGGTTAAAGGCGCTGCAGTCTGGAACCGCAAGACCGCTACGGTCGCAGGTTCGAATCCTGACTCGGGCATGGATGTTTGTGATGTCCTTAGGTTAGTTAGGTTTAACTAGTTCTAAGTTCTAGGGGACTAATGACCTCAACAGTTGAGTCCCATAGTGCTCAGAGCCATTTGAACCATTTGCAGCGAATTGACGCATGGTGCAGGGAATGGCAATTGACTCTCAATGTAGAGAAGTGTAATGTGCTGCGAATACATAGAAAGAAACTTCCCATATCGTTTAGCTTCAATATAGCAGGTCAGCAACTGGAAGCAGTTAATTAAATGGCTCTGAGCACTATGGGACTCAACTGCTGTGGTCATAAGTCCCGTAGAACTTAGAACTACTTAAACCTAACTAACCTAAGGACATCACACACATCCATGCCCGAGGCAGGATTCGAACCTGCGACCGTAGCGGTCGTGCGGTTCCAGACTGAAGCGCCTTTAACCGCGCGGCCACTCCGGCCGGCGAAGCAGTTAATTCCATAAATTATCTGGGAGTACGCATTAGGAGTGATTTAATATGGAATGATCATATAAAATTAATCGTCGGTAAAGCAGATGCCAGACTGAGATTCATTGGAAGAATCCTAAGGAAATCCAATCCGAAAACAAAGGAAGTAGGATACAGTACGCTTGTTCGCCCACTGCTTGAATATGCTCAGCAGTGTGGGATCCGAACCAGATAGGGTTGATAGAAGAGATAGGGAAGATCCAACGAAGAGCAGCGCGCTTCGTTATAGGATCATTTAGTAATCGCGAAAGCGTTACGGAGATGATAGATAAACTCCAGTGGAAGACTCTGCAGGAGAGACGCTCAGTAGCCCGGTACGGGCTTTTGTTGAAGTTTCGAGAACATACCTTCACCGAGGAGTGAAGCAGTATATTGCTCCCTCCTACGTATATCTCGCGAAGAGACCATGAGGATAAAATCAGAGGGATTAGAGCCCACACAGAGGCATACCGACAATCCTTCTTTCCACGAACAATACGAGACTGGAATAGAAGGGAGAACCGATTGAGGTATTCAAGGTACCCTCCGCCACACACCGTCAGGTGGCTTGCGGAGTATGGATGTAGATGTAGATGAACTACTGACATGCAGGAACTCTAGGAACGAGATGATATTCGGCGAATGGACTGGATTGCCCGTTCTCCGCCCCCCCCCCCCCCGACCTAAATCTCATGGAGCACATGAGAGATGTATCAGGGAGAGTTATTGCAGTACGTCCATATGCATCAAACAACCATCCCGCAATTGGGTACTGCACTAAATGAAGAATGGAATGTCATACCACAAGAAATCTTTACCAACCTTGCATGTTGTCGTCTGTGGTGGTCACACGCCCTATCAAGAGCCACACCTTGCCTCGCGTTAAGTCCAGAAACCATCGTATATCGTGGTAACATCAGTGTACTCATTGTCTTTTCGGTTCGTCTCATTGTTACTGCAGCAGATCTTCCTATGTACGGTCCAAGTTCATTCTAGCCATATTACATTGTCGAGTCACCTTAATGTGATCAGCTGTCAAAAGCTTGAATAACTACCTTTTCAGGGCGAACTGCTGCGAGACATGCAGAGAGAGTCAGTGAGGTCTTGGAAAGTAACGACAGGACTTTGGAGCCGCGCCGATTGCAATGCCGTACTTGCTTACTTTCCGTGTCCGGAACTAGACTTCAGACGTCCAAAAATCAGCAGCCAATATGGCCTTGTCATTTGCTTCCCGTAAGCCATTCATTGTGCAGGGCTGGTCTAAATGTGGACAGATAAGCAGGTGTTGAGGATCCTGGACAGAACCACACAGACAGAGAGTGTTCTTATTCTCTTTTAGGAAACCCCATTGCTGCAGGTTTGTCTTGCGCTTTGGTACTTCTACCCTCATACGGTTTAGGGTTCTGCAGACTGTGTATGGTAGGTCTCCACCAGGCGCCAGTTCTTCTTTTACATGTGTTATGGGGGTTTCTCAGGTCGATTTCCCACCTTTTCAAACGATTCTCTGCAGCCGACCCTTCCAGGGCTCGGGTACGTGACAGGAAACTCTTCCTCGAACAAAGCCGTCGGTCAGCAGGCTGGTGTCCATATAAAGGGTGACCCATGTCCGTGTCTTGCTTGGTTTTTTCGGCTTCGTCAGCGATGTCACGTCGTATGTTGGGCGGTCGGATTCCCATGAATAAGTACATCCTGTGCACTGGGGTTGGCCTCAAGCATCCGGTAACAATCCGTGCCATTTCATTCACCGCGACATCAACTTTTCTCGCGTGTGTTGATGCAGACCATACTGGAGCAGCGTATTCCGCGGCTGACGCACTGAGCGCAAGGGCTGAAGTTCTCAGGACTTTTGCGTTTGCACCCCAGGATCCGCTGGTTAGTTTCCTGATGATGTTGTTTCTAGTTGAGACTTTTTCGCTCGTGGCATTACAATGATGTTTATAGGTCAGTGTGCTATCCAACGTGACACCAAGATATTTGGGCGTTTTACAAATATGACCAGATGCGCAAGGTTTCTCGGAGGAGGATCTATGGAGAGAAGAGCGCGATCGAGGTGGTCCCACAGAATCTCGACTGGAATTAAGTCCGTTGGCCAGAGCAGTACCCCAAACACATCCTGGTGCGCGTATACTGCGAGCTGTGTGGCGCGTTGCATTGTCCTGCTGGAACATGCCATCATGCAGAGGAAAACCGAACTGCAGAAAGACTAGGTCACCAAGGAAATGCCGAGACAACAATCCACAAGCCGAAACGCCTAAAAGGTGATTTGCTTTCCGACATTTCACGCCATACGCGCGAACAGCCTCCGTCCAGTGGAGCATAAAACTTGATTCTTCTGAAAAGGCAACCTGTCGCCATTCAGTGGACGTTGAGTTGCCCTACTGGCGTGCAAATTCCAGACTTCGTCGCAGATGAACAGCATCCAGCATAGGTGCCTGAAGCGGGAGCCTGCTGTGAAGACCCATCCGCAGCAACATTCGATGAAAGGTCGTTGAGAACACTTATTTCATCTGGCCAGTCTGTTGCTCAACAGTTGCGCCTTTATTCGCCCATATGTACACTACTGGCCATTAAAATTGTTACACCACGAAGATGACGTGCTACAAACGCGAAATGCAAATCATTAGCTTTTCAGAGCATTAACACAAGGTTAGCGCCGGTGGCGACACCTACAACGTGCTGAAATGAGGAAAGTTTCCAACCGATTTCTCATACACAAACAGCTGATCGGCGTTGCCTGGGGAAACGTTGTTGTGATGCCTCGTGTAGGGAGGAGAAGTGCGTACCATCACGTTTCCGACTTTGATAAAGGTCGGATTGTAGCCTATCGCGGTTTCGGTTTATCGTATCGCGACATTGCTGCTCGCGTTGGTCGACATCCATTGAGTGTTAGCAGAATATGGAATCGGTGGGTTCAGGGGGGTAATACGGAACGCCGTGCTGGGTCCCAACGGCCTCATATCACTAGCAGTCGAGATGACAGGCATATTATCCGCTTGGCTGTAACGGATCGTGCAGCCACGTCTCGATCCCGAGTCAACAGACAACAACCATCTGTACGAACAATCGACGACGTTTGCAGCAGCATGGACTATCAGCTCGGAGACCACGGCTGCGGTTACCCTTGACGCTGCATCACAGACAGGAGCGCCTGCGATGGGCGTACGAATGGCAAAATGACATTTTTCGGATGAATCGAGGTTCTGTTTAGGAAATCTTTGATGGTCGCATCCGTGTTTGGCGACATCGCGGTGAACGTACATTGGAAGCCTGTATTCGTCATCGCCATACTGGCGTATCACCCGGCGTGATGGTATGGGGTGCCATTGGTTACACGTCTCGTTCACCTTCTGTTCGCATTGACGGCACTTTGAACAATGAACGTTACATTTCAGATGTGTTACGACCCGTGGCTCTACCCTTCATTCGATCCCTGCGAAACCCTACATTTCAGCAGGATAATGCACGACCGCATGTTGCAGGTCCTGTACGGGCCTTTCTGGATACAGAAAATGTTCGACTGCTGCCCTGGCCAGCACATTCTCCAGATCTCTCACCAATTGAAAACGTCTGGTCAATGGTGGCCGAGCTGCTGGCTCGTCACAATACGTCAGTCACTACTCTTGATGAACTGTGGAATCGTGTTGAAGCTGCATGGGCAGCTGTACCTGTACACGCCATCCAAGCTCTGTTTGACTCAATGCCCAGGCGTATCATGGTCATTAAATTGGAATACATCCAGCAAATAATTGAGGAGGTAGGTTGCAAGTGCTACACTGAGATGAAGAGGTTGCCACAGGAGAGGAATTCGTGGCGGGCCGCATCAAACCAATAAAAGAAAAAAAATGTTATCCCTGTTACCTTGAGAATATCAAAAATGTTTCCCAATAAAAATCCTTAAAAGCTACCTCCCAATAAACAAATGTTCATGTTGACCTCACAAAATTGCGGCTTAATACTTTGTTTCGCCTACCCCTCCATATATACACACTCGTGTGAGTTGCCCGACAGAGCCACGCCGTGCAGGCGGGGGAACACGTAATAGTGGTGGACGGCTATTCGTGGCCTGTTGTTTCCTCTCTGACGCACTGCAAACAATGCTAGGCCCCGCTCCTCGCGAGGAATTAGACGTTATCTCTCCTTATTGTCGCTCCTCCACCTCGTATGAGTCTCGTTTTGGGCGCGCGGTTTCTGCCGTTGTTTGTGCGTTCCGCAGCTCGGCAGGCAGATTCTGACAAGAGAGCTCTTGCAGCGTCCTTGCTGATTCACTGGAACTGCCTGATGCAACGGCCGTGAGTTGGCGGAACGTCTGCTGCAAGAAGGCTGTGGTAGGCCTACACTGGACGGTTTCATCAGACTCGGCCGACACGTGGAAGAGTGGTAGGACCGCCCCTTTCTCCATGTCGAATAGGGAGGGCAGCTGTCTGAAACCGTCACACTATTCACGGTTTCGCAGACGGATCTTCAAGCGAAGCTGATACATTATTGGACGGTCCACCTCGTCGTCATCTTCAGGTGAGACGCTGCTGTTGCTGAGTCTCGACGAACTGAAGAAGACAGCCGGGTGGACCGTCGAAATATTGCGTGAGCGTCACTTGAAGATCCCGCTGCAAGCCTAAGTTCAGTGTGGCGCTATGCAGATTTCGCGGTCCGTTATTCTAATCCACAATGTGAACTCTTTTATTACCTGAGCACCTCCCTTTGATTTCCACGTTGCCCCACAGGTTGAACACGCTAAATATCGCTAAGACCCTGTTTCAAGGCAAGGGCGAACTCTGAAATACAGTGTAAACAAATTGACCCCTCAAGATCCTACCCACTAGCCTTACAAGGGGAGGCCACGATGTTTACAACGCGGATTTCCTGTAAACTTCGTACACGCGTAGTACTCCATGAGGACAACAAAATGTGTGAGCAGTAGCGCGTACTTCTCAAGCGTTACTGAGAAAATCACAAGATAATTTTGGTCGTCAATATATATACATCTGCGTGGCCATTTTTACCATGAATCTGCGACAGCCGAGTGGTTAGCGTTCAAGCACCGTGGTCGCTGGATCGAGTCCTGTTCAAATGGCTCAAATGGCTCTGAGCACTACGGGACTTAACTTCTGAGGTCATCAGTCCCCTAGAACTTAGAACTACATAAACCTAAGTAAACTAAGGACATCACACACATCCATGCCAGAAGCAGGATTCGAACCTGCCACCGTAGCGGTCGCGTGGTTCCAGACTGTAGCGCCTAGAACCGCTCGGCCATTCCGGCCGGCCGAGTCCTGTTCCTCAGTTTCTTTTTTATTTATTTTCAACACAGTCATTTTCTTTACTATTTATATTACAGTAGATATAATGGGAAAATACGTGTAATCGGACGAACTTCTATTAAATTTACAATGTTATTTGGCAGTCTACAGATTTTTATTATCACAAATAATATAATATTCATAACTATCGACTAGCAAACGACCAAACGCATAAAGTGATGCTCAAAATGTATGCTTGTCCGTGTCTTCAAAACTTCGTATTTAATCGAAAGAGAACGAGAAATTGCTTCTCGGAAGACGCTATTAAAATACACTCGATACTGCATAACCAGTGATCACCGCCGAATTTTAAGGAAATACTGCGTTATGCATGGTTTGCTTCCAAACTATTGTCTGAAAGAGAGGTTTTTGGAAATGTTCCCAAGGTTTGTTTTTCCACAGAAAACGTCAGAAGACCTTGCGTATGCGGAAACATAGCATTTATTCAATGGAGCTGGTGCCGTGTTTTTACGAAAAATACCATCCTGCAACCTATACTCGTGAAGTCGAAAGCGACGATTAATTGTACATCTTTCGAAAGCCGTCTGTACCGGTCAAAACTTGGAGGTAACAAGTCGTTTCGGGCTCCTTCCAGATATAAGTTATTTCTCAAATCCCGGACAAGCATACATTTTCAGTATCACTTGGTCGTTTACTAGTCGATAGTTATGAATATTACATTGTTTGTGATGGTAAAAATTAGTAGACTGCCAAATAACATTGTAAATTTAATAGAAGTTCATCCGATTACACGTATTTTCCCATTATATCTATTGTAATATAAATAGTAAAGAAAATGACTGTTGAAAATAAATAAAAAAGAAACTGAGGAACAGGACTCGATCCAGCGACCACGGTGCTTGAACGCTAACCACTCAGCTGCCGCAGCTTCATTGTAAAAATGGCCGCGCAGAGGTATATATATTGACGACCAAAATTATCTTGCGATTTTCTCAACAACGCTTGAGAAGTACGCGCTACTGCTTTAAAAAAAAAACAGACGAACAGAACTCGATCCAGCGGCTTGAACGCCAAACACGTTTATTATTATTATTATTATTATTATTATTATTATTATAAAGAGCAGCTAACCCTCTGACCGAACACGCTGAGTTACCGTGCCGGCACCACTAGGCTGCATCCGCTTCATGGTTAAAATGGCCACGCACAGATATATATTCGACGACCGAAATTATCTTGCGAATTCCTCCATAACGCTTACACATTTTGTTGTCCTCATGGACTATTACGATTGTACGAAGTTTGCAATAAATCCGCGTTCCAAACGTCGTGGCGTCCCCTTGTTAGTCACCCAGAAAAGAATTAAAGAGAGTTCGGCTGATCTTCACGGCAAAGTAAGTGCAGTGAAGCTGCATATATAGTAGCATGTTATGGTGATGGTTTTAGCGTGAGACACATTAAAACATTTGTTACCAGTGAAGAAAATGCATTTTAATGACCTTAGGAGGGTAGAACACCGGAAGAACTCTGTTATAATTATTCTATTAATGTGGACGTATCCTTTCGCTATTCCTATAACTTAATATCTGTAGTGAGGAAAATATCATATAAATGACTCACATGGTAACAAATATATACAATTGTAAGTAGGCTGTTTATGTTTTCTTATTGGCAACGTTACGTAGCGCTCTGTATGAAAATCACTGGCTGTGCTGTGTGCAGTCTGTGGCTAGTTTGCATTGTTGTCTGACATTGTAGTGTTGGGCAGCTGGATGTTAACAGCGCGTAGCGTTGCGCAGTTGGAGGTGAGCCGCCAGCAGTGGTGGATGTGGGGAGAGAGATGGCGGAGTTTTGAAATTTGTAAGACTGGATGTCAGGAACTGCTATGTATATTATGACTTTTCAACACTATGAACGTAAATACATTATTTGTTCTCTATTAAAATCTTTCATTTGCTAACTATGCCTATCAGTAATTAGTGCCTTCCGTAGTTTGAATCTTTTATTTAGCTGGCAGTATTGGCGCTCGCTGTATTGCAGTAGTTCCTGTAACGAAGATTTTTGTGAGGTAAGTGATTTGTGAAAGGTATAGGTTAATGTTAGTCAGGGCCATTCTTTTGTATGGATTATTGAAAGTCAGATTGCGTTGCGCTAAAAATATTGTGTGTCAGTTTAAGCCCAGTCACGTATATAATTTTACAAAAGAGGACGTTTCACAATGGTGCGCAAAAATTAAAGATCAAAGTAGCTTTCGCATGATATGTATGTCACTGCCAAATACTCGGTCCCGTGACATTAAGGTGACCACCGCCTAAGTTCGACGTCAACGTGCAATGACCACTTACAGAGAGCAGGTGGCAGCACTAGCAGTGTAGGACACAAAAAACACGTCGGGGGGAGGGGGACGTGGAAAACAGTGCAGTCGTTGTCGTAATGCGGAAAAGGAAGCGATTTATGTGTCGTCCAAAAGACCACGATCGTCGGTTGGTTGGTTGATTTGCGGGTAGGGGACCAAACAGCGAGGTCATCGGTCCCATCGAATTACGGAAGGTAGTCGGCCGTGCCCTTTCAAAGGAACCATCCCGGCATGTGCCTGAAGCGACTTGAGGAAATCAGTGAAAACCTAAATCAATATGGCCGGACGCGGGTTTGAACCGTCGTCCTCCCGAATTGGCACGAGCATTGGCTTTCTGGCCAAGGCTGGAAGCATTTCCGAAACAGGTAAGTTTGTAATGGGCTCACGTGCTGTCGTGGTTAATGTACAGGGTGAAAAGTATTTAAACCGACAAACTCTGGGAGGTTGTAGAGGACATCAGAACAAATATTTTTCCTTTAATGTTATTTT
The DNA here is from genome assembly GCF_021461385.2 of Schistocerca piceifrons. Classification (NCBI taxonomy): domain Eukaryota; kingdom Metazoa; phylum Arthropoda; class Insecta; order Orthoptera; family Acrididae; genus Schistocerca; species Schistocerca piceifrons. Next base: position 67,870,536 of record NC_060146.1, on the reverse strand, counting down.
TTCCTATAAGGAGTATTTAAACCGTTAGAGGAAGATTTCTCTGGCGGCAAATTAATTAAACCAACAAACACTTTTCCATTTTTTATGACCAAGAGACAACACATTAACACAACCCAATTTCAATTACAGTAGATTTTCAAAAATGCCTCCATTGACACGTAAACAAAGGTTACACCGTCGGATCGTGTTCTGTCTGACACGGGCAAAAACCCCGGGAGTATCCTGAATTGTTCCTGCTGCTGCTACTATACGGGCAACCAGATCCTCTTCTGATGCAACAGGAGTTGCGTAAACAAGGTTGCGTCTCTCTCCCCACACAAAAAAGTCCAGAGAGCAGGCCACGGTACAGGACCACCTCTGCCAATCCCCGTTTCTGGGAACCGTGGGTCCAGGAATCGACGCGCACGACGACTGAAATGTGCCGGCACCCCATCATGTTGGAACCACTTGTCTTACACTCTTTGCAATACGAACACTTGGTTCTTGGTTGTCCACTCTTACTATTCCCTCTTGCCTGTTGTACATATTGAATATGACCCGTCTCTCCCTATAGCTTACCCCCTTTTTTTCAGATTTTGCACCATTTCACATTGTCGAGGGATAACATACAGCGAGCGAAAGGTTACCTTCAGCTTGTACGGAAACCATACCGCAGTTATTCCTATGGAAGTAAATGAAAGGGAATCAGAGGTTGAGAAAGTAGTGAGGCTGGGTTGTGCCGTATCTCACTTGTTATCATGTCTGCCCACTGAGCAGGCTGTAAAAGAAACCAAGAGAAATTTGTAACGGGAATTAAAGTTCAGGTAGAAGAAATAAAAACTTTCTAGTTTGCCGATGACACTTTGTAATTTTCCAGGAACCATACTGTATACTATAAATGACAGTGTGGTTCCACTATCATGTAACAAATTCACTTTCATAATTTGTAGCATTTGTTATACATATGTATGTGTAACATCTCTTTACCTCATTGACCATAACCTTTGTTTTCCAATGTAAACATGTAGGATGTTGCAGGAGCATTTAAAGTGCCACTACTTTGTCAAAGATACAATATGAATGCTCCAGTAATTAGCATGGCGACTAACATTCTGTTAACATGTAAAAAATGTAATAAATGTAATGTAAAAACGATATGGGTACATCAGTTATGTGTAAGCACTATAATATTATACGAGACATGTCGATTAAACATCTCCCAACGTTCCATTGTGTTTGCTTAGTCACCATCATATTATTTGTTCTTGATGTAAACTGTGATCTCCAGCACTGAGTATGGAAATATGTACATAAATATAAACCACCTGAAAATGAGCACAAGCCTGAAACTGATCCTGTATTAAATAAGGTCACCTTCTATTGTGACTCGTAGCAATTAGTAGTAGAGCAACCTATGTGTCGCCCCACATTCTATTGTTGCAACATGTATCCAAGATGGCGGCGATGACGTCATCCAAGATGGCGTCGTGTAGACTTGGCAACAGCGCATGAGGTCATCCAAGATGACGGCCGTGACGCCACAGACACCCCCCAAGATGACATCACCCCAAAGTAGGTCACTCTAGACGGTGGCCATAACGATATTCAAGGTGGCGGCGATGACTTCAGCTGATGACGCAAGTATCGTTATCCAAGATGGCGCATTTTGGCGGGAAGTTTGAATTTTGGTGGGCAAGTGCCATGCACCCCTCGCCCAGAAAAATGGAGTGAAGTTCACATTCCTGGAGGATAATGTGTCACACTTCAGTTATCTCTACTAAGCAAAGAAAATGGCGGGAAAAATGGTCTTGTATTTATTATTTAAGCAATTTCAAGCACATGTGTCCACCATGAGCTCCAGAGGCCAACTGGCTTTGTTCATACATGTAAGAAAAGGCGTTCACTAGTCTTTCAACTACCTAAAGTGCGCGTCATTTATGACGGCAGCCGAGTTTATGTTCGTTCTGCGCATTTGACGTCACAAAACACAGTCAGCCAATGAGCAGAGGAAGGCGTTGCCAGACCTCGACTGCAGTACAGAGCACTGATGAGTGTCTTCAGTTTTAGAAACATTCAGCCATAAATAAAGTAATTGAATGAAAGTAATGTCTTGATAGCAGAATTTCTTTTGTAGAAAGTTTGGAAGAAGCGGTCTTTATACCAGTTGCTTCATATTCTATTATTTAATTAAACCAAACAAGCAATAAGCCTCCTAATTCAGGCGATAGCAAGGAAAGGTGTTTGTATCATTCTCACTAACCGCTTTTTCGCAATCAAGAACAGTGGTAATTGTTTATTTCCTATTGTACTTCGACGAAACGTGAGTAATTCATAGTCATATCAACAGTGTTTGTCGGTATCTTGCGTCCTCGTTTAAAGTACTACAGGAACTATAAATAGTGACGAGCTGCGTTAGCATAATGGTTAAAGTGTTTGGCTGCTAAGCGAAAGGATCCGTAGTTCAAACCTTGTTCAGTGCTTAATATTTTCTTTATTTAAAAACAATACTTCATGAATTTTATTCGTTTGAATGTAATTTTTTGAAATTTCTAGTGACAACTGAAATCAACAATATGGAAAGTATACGCTATGGACTTTTACTACATTTAATGCTGCACAATAACTGCGTCGAAGATCGAAACAAAATTAAGTCATTTATGGGGGGAAGATATCAGTCAAGAAGATGTGTAAAAATCAATTTTTTGGGCCAAATAGTTTTTGTGAAATCGAATGATAAGTGTGTCAAAGAGTCGGAACAGCATGTGTCTGCCACAGGCGAGCAGTGCAGTGATGACAAAATGCGGGGAGCACATCTCTGTAGCAGTGAAAGGGTTAATGCGGCCGTGGTGGCTTTACTTCATAAACTGTGCGCTCCCCCCTAAACGTAAGTCTGCTTGGCGTGTGCAGCTGGCAATGCAGCAATCTCCCGCGTCTGGGCGGGCATCCGCGAACCGCCAAGATAAAACAATTGAACTATAGTTTCAACTACTTTTCAAGGTCCAGATTGCCCCCTCTTCATAGGAACCGGCGCCGAATTTGAATTCTGGCAGTAAAGAAAGGTCACTTTGGCTTTCGCCACCAATCTAATAAAATTGTTGCAAACGAAGATCAACCTCACTAACCTAAGCCTCCAGGGCGCCACCTCTTCCTAGGGGTTACTGGTAAAAGGACTCAGCCCGCACTAGGCTGATGGAGAGAGGAAGGAACGTACTTGATTTATCTGGGAGCAATTTATTTAGGGATGGAGTATATGTATCACGCAACACACGCTCTGACATGTCCCACAGCATACAGACCTGCAAACTACTCCTACATAGTTTATGTATAAGGCTCTACACACACACTTCCTAATTGTAAACCGTCAAAAATAACGCAGTGCACAGCCTACAGACGTGCGAACCACTGGTGAATAATGCAATACATTTACGTCCAGATAGCCAAACAACTCCTAAATTGTCAAAATAATAATCTGTCTAAAACACTCTGCTTGCTAATCGTCAACTGTCTAAGTCATACATCAGTCGTCGTTTAAACAATTAGACGCAGACCACCACCAAGTGTATTCGCCACTGAGTCCAGAGCCCAACTGACTTAGTTCATATCGATGGCACTAGAGTGACGTCAGAGGATGGCGCCACCTAGTGGCTTCACCACGAGCTCCAGACCCCGACTGGCTTAGTACATTTCGTCGCCGCCAGACGACGCCACCGTGACACCAGCTGATGACACAAGTACAGTTATCTATGATGGCGGCAAACAGTGTGTTCTCCACGAGGTCTAGTACTCAGTACCACCAGCAGAGGACGCTGTCGTCCGTTTCCTGACGTAAAGCAAGATGGTTAGGGAAGATGGTGGCAAGACGACGCAGCCTGCTCCAGGCTGCTGGGGAGTGGAAGGATTGACTACACTCTATTTTGAATCAAGTTATTTAACGATAGAGTATATCTATCACACTGATACAAAAGATCCATCCTGATGTGCCTGGGGCCATGTTGCACAGCCCACATACACGCAACCAACTCGTAATTTCAGTACACAATAGCAAACTGCTGCTAAATAATTCCTCACTCTGATGTGTAGAGACGCTCAGTACTCGTAAACTGTCCAAATAGCGCATAGCACGGCATGCAGAGCCGCTCACGAAATAACGCAATCAACACGCGCAAGCACAGTCCACCGCCCCCTGTCCAGTAGAGTACACAGAAGGTAGCGATAAGTGACGCATCAGACAGATGTCAAACTGCGCACAGGCCCCTGCTCGGCTTCGGCAAGCATGACGGTGGCGGCACCCCCATTCATACGTAACACCTGAGAAATTCCTATCCACTAGACACCCATGATGACACGATCGCACGTACGGCCGACGTGGCCGTCAGCTGTCAAAGCACTCACAGACCTCCATTTAGGACCATGTGCGCCACAACCCCCACGAAGTGAGGCAGCTTCAGATCGGGTCCCGTGCGCTCTGTCACAGTCCCTGAGCCGGTGTCGTCGAACACTGATGCAAGTTGCATGTCTCCACAGGGTGAAAAGTATTTAAACTGACAAACTCTGGGAGGTTGTTGGGGACATCAAAACAAATATTTTTCCCTAATGTCATTTTTTCCTGTGAGGATTATTTAAACCGGTGGAGGCCGTATTACGCTCTTCAGTTGTTAGAGGGCGTATTACGCTCTTCAGTTGTAGGCAACTGATGTCCACCAGTATTGTAGTGCACTGTCTCTGTTTACTAATGGAGCGATACACCTGGAGTGAGTACACTGATATGGTTGGTGCGTACTACGTAGCGCACCACAACGGACGAGCTGCACAGCAGGTTTATCAACAACAATATCCTGATCGCCGTATCCCGCATCACACGACCTTTGCTGCTGTGTACCAACGTCTGCGTGAGACCGGGTCATTTAGCAGACTACCTGGACAGGGCCGCCGTCGCACGGTAAGAACGCTGCAATTTGAGGAGGCTGTCTTGCAGCATGTGGAACGGGATCCTTCAATCAGTGCGGTTCTTCATTAATGTGTGCGTCGGTGTTGTTGGGGACTGTTTAATTGGGCCGTATCTGCTATCTAGGCCATTAAATGGCAGGCATTATTACAATTTTCTCGCCAGAGCAGTGCCAGAATTGCTGGAAGACGTCCCGCTTCCTACAAGACAACGCATGTGGTTCCAACATGCCGGGGCGCCGGCACATTTCAGTCGTCGTGTGCATCGAATCCTGGACCGACGGTTCCCAGAAACGTGGATTGGCAGAGGTGGTCCTCTACCATGGCCTGCTCGATCCCCAGATATGTCCCCTCTGGTCTTTTTTGTGTGGGGAGAGACGCACAACCTTGTTTACGCAACTCTTGTTGCATCAGAAGAGCATCTGGTTGCCCGGATAGTAGCAGCAGCAGGAACAATTCAGGATACTCCTGGGGTTTTTGCCCGTGTCAGACAGAACATGATCCGACGGTGTAATCTTTGGTTACGTGTCAATGGAGGCATTTTTGAAAATCTAATTCAACTGAAATTCGGTTGTGTTAATGTGTTGTCTCTTGGTCATAAAAAAATGGACAAGTGTTTGTTGGTTTAATTAATTTGCGACCATAGAAATCTTCCTCTATCGGTTTAAATACTCCTCATAGGAGAAAATGACATTAGGGAAAAATATTTGTTTTGATGTCCCCTACAACCTCCCAGAGTTGGTCGGTTTAAATACTTTTCACCCCGTATACAGTCACGGTTTTACTGTCATAGCATTCCAAAGTGCGTTCATGCCAGTCTCATATTCGATGCATCACCAGGCGCCACTTGTCTTTGCCAGTGAAGGCTGAATAGCACAGAGCGTGCTGACACACGCGTTGAACCTCATGTAACCGCCCAAGCGTGACAGACACATCACCATCTAAAACATTCTCAATGTTATTCTTACGTCACATGTCCTTGTGAAAAAAAGAAATAGCAGGCAAGTCCAGCTCTCCGTAATTTTATAGTGGCACAGAAATAGTTAACACTCGCTTTCTTGTTGCCTCAGCTTGTATGTGCCAAAATTCCTACCCTAAAAGAACCTGTTTATCAAAATATCGCTGAATCCAGTCTTCCTCCCGGAAATAACATACGCAAATGTTCTCACCGCTCCTATATCCCACCACAATCAATCGAGCATTTTCATTGACTCTTGTCGAATTTACCAGACAAATTACTAACGCCATCGATATCGAAGCACCATCCACCTTTTGTTTCTGGGGCTTACTATCGTTATTTAGCAAGGACTGCCGCGCGGGATTATCCGAACGGTCTCAGGCGCGGCAGTCATGGACCGTGCGGCTGGTCCCGGCGGAGGTTCGAGTCCCCCCTCGGGCGTGGGTGTGTGTGTTTGTCCTTAGGATAATTTAGGTTAAGTAGTGTGTCAGCTTAGGGACTGATGACCTTAGCAGTTAAGTCCCATAAGATTTCACACACATTTGAACATTTTTCGCAAGGATTGTTAAATTGCACCTACAGTTCCCTCAATCTATACACCCTCAACCTGTTCTTTCTTTCTACAGACGCTACACTCAGTGGTAATAAACTATTTTACACTGATCACCATTTTGCACTGACAACTAAACATCGCAAAGTTGTCTACAGGTCGTCAAATACATATGATACTCGCGAAAATATTGGAGCGTCAAACCGATCTCTAGCCAGGGCATATATCACCGAGTGCTGTCTCTATCTAGTGAACACGCAATTAATATCCCCCACCATACCAAATCACCCCCTTTATAACAGCGAACCGAAGTCACTCTCAGAACTGATGTACAAAATCAGGCTCGTTTCCCCTCGACACAAACGCGTTACTGTTTCTGCTTTCTTGCTCGCATTTCTACAGACATCTCCAGACTTGTCGATTACAAGAACACCCGTATTTTCGCCATAATATTGTACAATATTCTCGATATCAAGCACACAGCTAACGTAACATAATGCACAAGATATTCACTGTAAATTATTTCTCCACAAACACCAAACTTTAGCGATGTGCAGCGTGCTGTAAACCATTGACTAACTAGAAACAAGTAGAGTAAACTGATATTTGCGCTCTCGAATACCGAAGTCGGTGATGTAACTGATTCCAGATGATTAATATTGTTTACAAACCAACCAAGGTTTTCCCCATGTCTAGAGAACAGGCAAACGTGTGTCCATCACACCACAATCGATCTTCCCTCAACTAACTAAAGGTACCAAACATGCAGAAGCAGTCGACTGAACAATTTACATGGGAAGGAATAACACTCCACCGCAAACGCACAATCCTCTCAAAGTTACACGTGATCACGAAAGCCACCCAGCACGTGCTAAGTATTAGTTCGCTATTCGGTCGTCTAGAAGATGGTAAAGTTAACACTGATACTATATTAGAACAAACAAGCCCTCGGTCACAAATATTAAGTCAAAATTGACCAGGTTTCGACGCTACTATGAGCGTCGTCCTCAGAATTAAACTGTTCTATAACATATTAGGTATATAATACATTAATAAAATTAAAGTTTGTACTGACTGGAAAGAGATGCAGTACTTACAAGGCACATTTTAAAAAAGATCTAAGCCGGAAAGGTTTGTTCACTCAAGTACGAGCAGCCCTTAGCGGCTCGCCATCTTATTTACAACTATTCATGACGTCGCCTTTCCGGCTTAGATTTTTTTTAAATGTGACTTGTAACTACTGCATCTCTTTCCAGTCAGTACAAACTTTAATTTTATTAACGTATTATATACCTAATATGTTTTACAACAGTTAGTTTAACTCTGAAGACGAGGCTCATAGTAGCATCGAAACCTGGTCAATTTTGACCTAATATTTGTGACCGAGGGCTTATTTGTCCTAATATAATTCTGACACGGTCACTGAAACTTAGCAGCTATGTTCAAAGTTTTAACACTGATACATTCCTACATTCCAACAGACCTCTGCATTCAGAATACTGCTACCATTAACAGGGGAACGCGAATCAATACCACCACAGACTTTGCATACGTGGACACATTCCAGAAAATCCCTCACATATATCTTCTATCATCATACTTACAACTATGTCTTACGATCACAGTCTCAACTGAACGGTATTTGGCAATGACTGAAGTATCGGAAATACACTCTGTTGACTGCTGTAGCTCTGGAAATACTTGTACCTTCCTTACGACTAGACATACTCTTCCCTTCGCTATCACAGTACTCCAAGTCAAATCCATACCCTCCCTACAACAGCACATAGATATTTCTTTTACACAAACACACATTCTTTATAAACCTGATGCTCAAATGCGAACATATCACACACCCAGCACTAATACTTACGAGGGAATCTCCCCGTCGCACCCCCCTCAGATTTAGTTATACGTTGGCACAGTGGATAGGCCTTGAAAAATTGAACACAGATCAATCGAGAAAACAGGAAGAAGTTGTGTGGAAATATGAAAAAAAAGCAACATTGGCAACATCAAGGAAAATGTGAGCTCAGGAACGCCGTGGTCCCGTGGTTAGCGTGAGCAGCTGTGGAACAAGTGGTCCTGGGTTCAAGTCCCTGGAGTGAAGAGTTTAACTTTATATTTTCAGACAGTTATTATCTGTCACCAGTGTCGTATAGAATATATCACACGTGTTTTCCTGTGGAGGAATCGGTTGACCTATGAACTTGCGATGAAATGTTTTCGGTTCTCATTGGAGAGGCACGTCCTTTCGTATACTAATCGCACCGTTTTGCGGTGCGGTGGCAAAACACAGACACCTAAACTTATTACAGTGAACAGAGACGTCAATGAACGAACGGAAAGATCATAACTTTGCGAAAATAAAAAAAAAATTTCACTCGACGGAAGATTTGAATCAAGGACCTCTCGTTTTGCAGCTGCTCACGCTGACCACGGGACCACTGCGCTCCAGAGCTCACGCTTTCCTTGATGTTGCTTATATCGCACATGGACTACTCACTTTGTATATTTTGCTGATTTTTTTCAGTTCCACGCAACTTCTTCCTGTTTTCTCGACTGATCTGTGTTCAGTTTTTCAAGGCCTATCCACTGTGCCAACTTATAACTAAATCTGAGGGGGGTGCGATGGGAAGGTTCCCTCGTAAGTATAATATTACCTCCTCAATAACTGGATGCATACAACACCAAATAATACTGACCGAAAGTGAACGATGGGTGTGCATGTCTCTTACATTCTTCCTCCGAGTCATACCACCGTCATCCAGTAGATGTTAAAGAAAAAATCATGGTCCCAACAACTACTGCATGTTACTCTCACAAGCGCTCTTCGTTATACAGGTGCACCCAAGTATCCATGTTAAAACCTATAACCGCTTTACGAATCGAAGTACGCCACTACCTCTGAATGAGACGGTGTTTTCCGGACAAATATCATGACCTTGATCGTAGAATAGTGTGTATTAACAGCCAACGATGCAACCTCGCGATAAATTCAATGAACTTTGCAAGTCATTGGGCTAAGGAACGTGGTATGCAAACGCTATTTGCGACTCCATCACACAGCACCCAACAACATAATTCATAAGTTTTTGCAACGCATTCTGTCTCGAGACCGTATCAGAGGTTCCGCGATATGTCTGCTGAGTTACAGGCGATGACAGACGATAGTAGTAGATGATGTGCTGACTAAAGTCCTAAGAAGAAAAATATACACAAAATTCTAAGATCTCTAGCCTTACGCTGTATATTAGAAATTACGTCCTTTCAAACACATACTTGCACAGGCTCACACCCACAAGTCAATCATATTTCACGCACTCTCATATCTCTAAACAGGTCACCATACCCGAAGCTGTCTGCTACAGTAAAATTACAACCTCCTTTTAATCACACGCTACACATCTTGCAGTCGCACCCATTTCTACAGCTTTCCACAAGTGCTAGTTCCAATTCAAGTCGGAGAAAGACATATCCGACACCTTCTGCAACCCGTGGAGAAACAGATCGAGCTGAGTTACTGCAACAGGACCGTGTTTTGAGCATTCAGTGGAAATGCGCGCTATGTAGTACGTACCCAAACTACACTACTGGACATTAAAATTGCTACACCAAGAAGATGACGTGCTACAACGCGAAATTTAACCGACAGGAAGAAAATGCTGTGATATGCAAATGATTAGCTTTTAAGAGCATTCACACAAGGGTGGCGCCAGTGGCGACACCTACAACGTGCTGACATGAGGAAAGTTTCCAACCGATTTCTCATACACAAACAGCAGTTGACGGGCGTTGCCTGGTGAAACGTTGTTGTGATGCCTCGTGTAAGGAGGAGAAATGCGTACCATCACGTTTCCGACTTTGATAAATGTCGGAATCTAGCCTATCGCGATTGCGGTTTATCGTATCGCGACATTGATGCTCGCGTTGGTCGAGATCCAATGGCTGTTAGCAGAATATGGAATCGGTGGGTTCAGGAGGGTAATACGGAACGCCGTGTTTGATTCCAACGGCCTCGTATCACTAGCAGTCGAGATGACAGGCATCTTATCCGCACGGCTGTAACGGATCGTGCAGCCACGTCTCGATCCCTGAGTCAACAGATGGGGACGTTTGCAAGACAACAACCACCTGCACGAACAGTTCAACGACGTTTGCAGCAGCATGGACTATCAGCTTGGAGACCATGGCTGCGGTTACCCTTCACGCTCCATCACGGACAGGAGCGCCTGCGATGGTGTACTCAATGACGAGCCTGGGTGCACGAATGGCAAAACGTCATTTTTTCGGATGAATCCAGGTTCTGTTTACAGCATCATGATGGCCGCATCCGTGTTTGGCGACATCGCGGTGAACGCACACTGGAAGCGTGTATTCGTCATCACCATACTGGCGTATCACTTTGAACAGTGGACGTTACATTTCAGATGTGTTACGACCCGTGGCTCTACCCTTCATTCGATCCCTGTGAAACCCTACATTTCAGCAGGATAATGCACGACCGCATGTTGCAGGTCCTGTACGGGCCTTTCTGGCTACAGAAAATGTTCGACTGCTGCACTGGCCAGCACATTCTCCAGATCTCTCACCAATTGAAAACGTCTCGTCAATGGTGGCCGTGCAACTGGCTCGCCACAATACGCCAGTCACTACTCTTGATGAACTGTGGTATCGTGTTGAAGCTGCATGGGCAGCTGAACCTGTACACGCCATTCAATGTTTGACTCAATGCCCAGGCGTATCAAGGCCGTTATTACTGCCAGAGGTGGTTGTTCTGGGTACTGATTTCTCAGGATATATGCTCCCAAATTGTGTGAAAATATAATCACATGTCAGTTCTAGTATAATATATTTGTCCAATGAATACCCGTTTATCATCTGCATATCTTCTTGGTGTAGCAATTTTAATGACCAGTAGTGTACATATTACTTGTTTTTTGTGTAAGAGGTCCATGATTAAGGAATTTGTTGCTAGCGCACTCGAGCAGATGTAATTTCGATGGATTGCTCACGCGCTGCCTGCGATATGTAAGCTATAAGAGAATCTCAGACCAGAGAGCAGTGTTGACTGCAGTAGGAACTGTGCGGCAGTAGGAGTAAGTTGTTGCTAGGGGTCTGGTGTATCGAGTTGGCTGGGCCGGTTGTGTGGAGCGATGGCAGTGCCTGACCGATGTAGTATAAGGTAAAAGCAGCCTCGCGCATGTGTACTATTGTTAAATCAAGTCCCATGTAAATGTTTTAAAAAAATCTCTTATTAATAATCTTTCTTATAAAAATTAACTTTTGACAATCATTCATCTCAGTTTAAAGAATCCAGTAATTTCTCCAATCTATGGTCATCCCGATACTGTAAAGAAAAATCATTTGTTTCTTTTTATACATGACAAATCTATTGGGCAGCATTGCACAGGGCTGTGCCAGAAACATTTCTTACAGGAGCAGATATATATATATGTGCGTCATCCGGCGACGTTATTGAGGTAAGAATTTTCTGTTTATTCAGAATGATCTTTCAGGGCCATGACGCAGCACTGCTGACGTCCAAAATTTACCATTTTAAATTCACAGTCAATTATTGAAAGGTTATAAGTGAGCCACAATTTTATTGAGAGATTAGTCACACATTTTTATTATTGATAGGTTACGGAATTTCTCTGTTGGGAGGTTACACTAAATGTCAATGTTATAATTACATTTTTTAATGTTGGGAGGTTACAGCAGGATAATGCACGGCCGCATGTTGCAGGTCCTGTACGGGCCTTTCTGGATACAGGAAATTTTCGACTACTGCCCTGGCCAGCCCATTCTCCACATCTCTCGCCAACTGAAAACGTCTGGTCAATGGTGGCCGAGCAACTGGCTCGTCACAATGCGCTAGTCACTACGCTTGGTGAACTGTGGTATCGTGTTGAAGCTGCATGGGCAGCTGTACCTGTACACGCCATCCAAGCTCTGTTTGACTCAATTCCCAGGCGTATCAAGGCCGTTATTACGGCCAGAGGTGGTTGTTCTGCGTACTGATTTCTCAGGATCTATGTACCCAATTGTGTGAACATGTAATCACATGCCAGTTATAGTACAATATATTTGTCCAATGAATACCCGTTTATCGTCTGCATTTCTTCTTGGTGTAGCAATTTTAATGACCAGTAGTGTAGATACAAGTACTACAGATCCCAAACATGCTATCTTCGTTATTCTATACCCATCCCAACATAGAAAAATTACAAACTATAAAAGCTAATCCTATTTACTCACCTAGGCGGCGATGCGGGTGCAATGACGTATAGCTACGGTGGGCCTCCGGCGCGAAGAAAGAGATTTCACAATACTTCCCCAGAAAAGTGTAGCGTGCAGCCATCCAGGCATTCCTAACGGTTCACCAAGTCCGATACCTCAAACTGCAGCTGCCTCTGTGTACGTGATCATATTAAATATACAATCACCTCAGAGACCACTTTAACCTTCATCACCTATACTCTAAGCGAATTATCGTATGAGACACTCCCTCTGGTCCTGATTCAAACACTGCTTTCTAACACGCTTTTGTACATTGCCAAACATTTCGTTTTCTGCCACTACTTCGAGGTCTGTGTCAGATTCTAAACTGACATTAAGACGCTCTGATCAAAGACCTCTCACAGAAAACTAGACATCACACGGTGTAAATCATATTCTTATGGCGGATAGCATAACACTGGATGATTTTGAAATAAAACACACTTAAAATATAAGGAAACTAGAAGAGTTTGGCAGCGTTGTGGGGAGTTTCCAAACTACCGTCCGAAAGTGACTGAAGACATCTACATTTAAACTCATATGTTACAGTGGCAGAATAAATGTTGGCTCCGCATTCCATTTCGAGTTATTCCTAATTTTGCACTCATGTACATGACTGCTGCTCAACTGCAAGCAACCCCTAGAAGTTGTCATCCATCCACAAAACTTCTTCCCCAACTCAAACAAGCGATGTTACTCAATCATTATGTGATAACTAATGTACGGATGTGATGGAAAAGACACCGCCCATGTACTGTAATATTAAGCAACAGACTTGATAGCGGGAAGAACTTTACACTAAGTTCAGCACCGACCAATGATGTGACAGCATGTTTCCCCAATTTCAGTGTCGTAGCTAAACCATGCCCTCTCCACGTTGCGAATATCATTGCAAACATCAATAGATGACTGAGCAGTACGTCTATTAACTATTAATTCTCGAACACATAAATCATCGAAGTATACGAGACAACGCTCTACATATTTCTATCACCTTGAGCATAGTGTTTAATTTACGATGTATCTGTCAGCGTATGGGAGTCACAGAGCATTCTGCCGTCGTAGGGTAAAAGACCATCCTCACACCGTCACTGACCAACCAGCCCTGCAGCACAGTTAGCGAATTAATCTGCAACCGACCGAAAGAAGACCTCTACACTCCACGTCTCGTGAATGAATTGAGCTTTCCAAGTCCTAACCCGTCCAAGTGCAAGAGATTTCTCGAGATGCGACCATGTCGAGGAGCTTAGCACCCCTTATCGATATATAGTAACAGATTCCAAAGTGCGGTCATATAATTGCAGACAGTTAAGAAGAACAACAAAGGATTGATTTTTATACGCGATGAAGCCTCAGGCGGATGGAGCTCAACGCATTTTTACGTAAATCAACCAAGCTATCAACTCTAAAGTATTGTTCTAGAGTCTAGGATCCGCACCTGGAAGGTACTGCTAAGAGAGAGAACATAAACACGCGCACTCCTAAGACTACAACGTTCCGCTCTTAAAAACTGGCTATAATGTTATATCGCATACTTTTCCGACGTATCAGACACACGTCCTTCTTCCCGGTTTCTCTATGCTAAACTATCTTATCAAATGGTAAAACTGAACCGTGAATTTATTTTCTTTCAGAATGTTTTCTTAAAGAATTTACTTTATTTACTAGGGATTCATCAAGAACATTAACACATTGAAGCGTGGAAGTAGTTGCCAGGGAGTAACTGATGAAAATGAAATTAACTTTAACAAATGGGAATTTTATTCATAAAAGCCTTTTCAACACAGATTTAAAATTTATAAGCAGAAAAGCACTCTCGAAATATCAAGTTATACTTTTATTTAGAGGCAGAAAGAACAATATTGACAGTATGAGCCTTCGGGCTGAGAAGCTTGCCGCTCCCTTTCAACACGGCCGTAGTCACGACCGCTCACAACAAGCTCTGAAAGACTACACTGGTGCAAATCTGCAACACACCACAGTACTTTAAACTAAACAATTTTAACAACATACACAAACACATCAACTATGCACCGCGTAAGAGGATTGGAAATGGTGCAAACACTCACACTGAGAAATTATTTGCCATTGAAAGTGCAGTTTGTTTTTAGAAGGACTCTTACGGTGGAAGGGTGGCAACTTTATAAAAATGACTATTTAAACGAAACCCATGAAATTCGGACTTACATAAAATGTACAACATGCTCTACATTACACATATACCGCCTCGCAAGATGATAGGCAAGATAAAAACATATTTCAGGAAATCGGCCTTTACACCTTGATTCTATAAATTCGTTAACACCGAATCCGACAAACATGACAGAGGCAGCTATTAACGTACGGCAGACCGACAGACACACACTAACTGCCTAACAAATGCGGATGAAAGACAGGCTAGCAAGCTGGGGACGAGAGACTGACCAAGAAAACAAGTAGAATTTAACAAGTAAATGAAACAACATATCTCCAGTCACTTAACTTCTAATAAACTGCGATTTCTGGCGAAGAGCTGGTGCAGCACCCCCAAAACGATCTCCAGAACCGTCCGCTGCCAGCCGCTTCAACGGACGCAGGAAGGCGCGCCGATCTCCCGTCTCACGGCGTCGCAGCTCGCCCCGGCCAGACCGATGTCGTGGGTTGACTCCTGTTGCTCTCGTGTCGGCCGCGAAGCCACTACTCCTCGCTATACGTCGCGGCCCACTCGGCTGCCACGTGGCGACCTCACGTGCGCCGACGCTCAAGACGGACCAGACATCTTGTGTCCCAGTGCGCGACCGACCAACCTATCGATCCAACCGGCCTTAAAGGTCGATCCGAAGGACAGGCATTCTGGAACTCCAGACGGCAGACCGACATTGACTAAGCGATCACTCGGTCGGACTGACCCCTGCAGAGGAAACACGCCCTCAGGCTACCCCACAGCCCTGCCCCAGGTAGAGACCGACCTAGCGATCAATCCAACCGCCAATGTCCATTGCCTGAACGAACTCGAGCAGACTGGCGGCCTCGAACATACTAGCACTCCGAACGATAGACAGACACTGACTGCCCCAAACTGACCCGGCTGACCAACTGACCGACTCGCCGAGACTGACAGACAGTCCCCAGACTCACTCCGACTGACCTACTCAGAGTGACAGACTGACCGACTGCCGAGTTTTTTTTTCCTTTATTGTATTTCGATTCCCCCCCGAAGGGGGCGGGCTGGCAGCAGCTTATTACGCTGCTCTGCAGTCTACAGACGTTTTAAAACGTAAGAAAGAAGATAAGAAACAATAAAACGGTGACTGAAATTGTAAAACGGCGGAAAATTGTGGAAAGTTAAAACAAAAGCAAAGGTGTGGCAAAGCTAATAAAATACACAGGAAGCAGACAGGGAACACAGTAGACAGACAATCAAAAAACATGGCGACAGTCTAGTTTCTGTTCACAAGAAATATAAAAATCACACCCAGCGACAGTATGATGTCCGTTTGCAACACTTCGGAGAAGACACACAACACTGAACACTCACTGTAAACACTGTACTAAAATGTCGGCACAAAGATAACACACCACAGGCGAGGGTAGATGGGGGGGGGGGGCCCTGGGCAGATGGGGGGAAAACAAGGAGGGAGGAGAGGAAAAACGAAAGGGGGGAACCAAAGGAGGGACTCATATCATATGGGGGGTGGGCAGGGCAGATGCGAGAGGGAATGGGAAAAGGCAGAGGAGGGAAATGCAAAAGAACTCGGGGGAGAGAAAGGGGGCAGAGAGAGGGTAGGTGCAGAAAAAAAGAGGATGGAAGGGGGGGAGGGGGAACCCAGGAAACAGACGAAAGAAGGGGGAGTGAGGATCAGAGTTGATAGGAGGGGTAAATGGAGGGAGAGAGGGCGTCACCCAAGAGGGGGAGTTGATGGAAGCCACCTTGGGAAAGGAGATGTAGGGTGTAGAGATGGAGGGTAGGGGGGACACAACAGTGAAGGCGTGGCAGTGGTATGGGGCGGGGATGGGAGAGGAGAGGAGCAACCAGGGGGTGAGGGGGATCAAGGCAGAAAGAGATGTAGAGTATGCGGATATGTTCGAGGAACAGGAGCAGATGGGGGAAAGGAATGAGGTCATAGAGGATCTGCGTGAGGGACGGGAGGCGTATACGGAAGGCGAGGCGGAGTGCATGACGCTCAAGGATCTGGAGGGACTTATAGAATTGCGGGGGAGGAGGGGGGGAGATACCCAGGCGGGACTGGCATAACGGAGGATGGGACGGATTAAGGATTTGTAGGTGTGGAGGATGGTAGTGGGGTGCAACCCCCATGTCCGGCGAGATAGGAATTTGAGGAGTCGGAGGCGGTTGTGGGCTTTGGATTGGATGGAGCGGAGATGAGGGATCCAGGTGAGGTGACGGTCAATGGTGAGGCCAAGGAAGGTGAGGGTGGGGGTGAGGCGGACAGGAAGGGCGCAGACGGTAAGGGAGAAATCCAGGAGCCAGAAGGAGCGAGTGGTACGACCTACGATGATTGCCTGGGTCTTGGAAGGATTGATTTTCAGGAGCCACATGTTACACCATGCGGTAAAAAGGTCAAGATGATCCTGGAGAAGGCGTTGGGACCGTTGGAGGGTAGTAGCGCGACTGCCGAGCTCATAGCGCCCCTTAAATGCACGTCAACAGGCAACTTTTCCCCTTTCCCACCAGAGGGAGACACCAAAGCTGCGACTGCCACAGCGGCGCCACCGCCAGAAACGGAGGGCGACTGCTTTACACTACACGCTGCGGCACGCTCTTCGAAATATCAAATTTTACCACGGTTCAAAAACATTTGCTTTGCATGATACGAGCACAATATAGCTTTGCGGAGACGTATAGTGTCCACTGTTCACATCCGTTCATGGTTCTGAAATTATACGATGCTTGCATCAGGCCTATGTATAAAATGATAGTTAGTACTGGGGCATACATCCTACAAGGAAACAGATGAACGCATAGCAGCAGCGTCCCCAACATGTGAAAATTACAAGCCATTCCGTCACTAACTCTGTAAACAGCACGTCAGTCGGGCAAATGTGTACACAGGGATAGCAGCGCATCACAAGCTCTTACCGCTAAGTTAGTTATGACTTTGACACCCAAGTAGCGACAAGGGGATCACATAAAATCAAAATTCGTTTAGAGCAATGTTTTGTCAATGTTGACTGGAATACTCTCTTTCATATTCTGAAGGTGGCAGGGGTAAAATACAGGGAGCGAAAGGCTATTTACAATTTGTACAGAAACCAGATGGCAGTTATAAGAGCCGAGGGCCATGAAAGGCAAGCAGTGGTTGGGAAGGGAGTGGGACAGGGTTGTAGCCTCTCCCCGATGCTATTCAATCTGTATATTGAGCAAGCAGTAAAGGAAACAAAAGAAAAGTTCGGAGTAGGTATTAAAATCCATGGAGAAGAAATAAAAACTTTGAGGTTCGCCGATGACATTGTAATTCCGTCATAAACAGCAAAGGACTTGGAAGAGCAGTTGAACGGAATGGACAGTGTCTTGAAAGGAGGATATAAGATGAACATCAACAAAAGCAAAACGAGGATAATGGAATGTAGTCGAATTAAGTCGGGTGATGCTGAGGAAATTAGATTAGGAAATGAGACACTTAAAGTAGTGAATGAGTTCTGCTATTTGGGGAGCAAAATAACTGATGATGGTCGAAGTAGAGAGGATGTAAAATGTAGACTGGCAATGGCACGGAAAGCGTTTCTGAAGAAGAGAAATTTATTAACATCGAGTATAGATTTAAGTGTCAGGAAGTCGTTTCTGAAAGTATTTGCATGGAGTGTAGCCATGTATGGAAGTGAAACATGGACAATAAATACACTCCTGGAAATTGAAATAAGAACACCGTGAATTCATTGTCCCAGGAAGGGGAAACTTTATTGACACATTCCTGGGGTCAGATACATCACATGATCACACTGACAGAACCACAGGCACATAGACACAGGCAACAGAGCATGCACAATGTCGGCACTAGTACAGTGTATATCCACCTTTCGCAGCAATGCAGGCTGCTATTCTCCCATGGAGACGATCGTAGAGATGCTGGATGTAGTCCTGTGGAACGGCTTGCCATGCCATTTCCACCTGGCGCCTCAGTTGGACCAGCGTTCGTGCTGGACGTGGAGACCGCGTGAGACGACGCTTCATCCAGTCCCAAACATGCTTAATGGGAGACAGATCCGGAGATCTTGCTGGCCAGGGTAGTTGACTTACACCTTCTAGGGCACGTTGGGTGGCACGGGATACATGCGGACGTGCATTGTCCTGTTGGAACAGCAAGTTCCCTTGCCGGTCTAGGAATGGTAGAACGATGGGTTCGATGACGGTTTGGATGTACCGTGCACTATTCAGTGTCCCCTCGACGATCACCAGTGGTGTACGGCCAGTGTAGGAGATCGCTCCCCACACCATGATGCCGGGTGTTGGCCCTGTGTGCCTCGGTCGTCTGCAGTCCTGATTGTGGCGCTCACCTGCACGGCGCCAAACACGCATACGACCATCATTGGCACCAAGGCAGAAGCGACTCTCATCGCTGAAGACGACACGTCTCCATTCGTCCCTCCATTCACGCCTGTCTCGACACCACTGGAGGAGGGCTGCACGATGTTGGGGCGTGAGCGGAAGACGGCCTAACGGTGTGCGGGACCGTAGCCCAGCTTCATGGAGACGGTTGCGAATGGTCCTCGCTGATACCCCAGGAGCAACAGTGTCCTTAATTTGCGGTCCCCTACGGCACTGCGTAGGATCCTACGGTCTTGGCGTGCATCCGTGCGTCGCTGCGGTCCGGTCCCAGGTCGACGGGCACGTGCACCTTCCGCCGACCACTGGCGACAACATCGATGTACTGTGGAGACCTCACGCCCCACGTGTTGAGCAATTCGGCGGTACGTCCACCCGGCCTCCCGCATGCCCACTATACGCCCTCGCTCAAAGTCCGTCAACTGCACATACGGTTCACGTCCACGCTGTCGCGGCATGCTACCAGTGTTAAAGACTGCGATGGAGCTCCGTATGCCACGGCAAACTGGCTGACACTGACGGCGGCGGTGCACAAATGATGCGCAGCTAGCGCCATTCGACGGCCAACACCGCGGTTCCTGGTGTGTCCGCTGTGCCGTGCGTGTGATCATTGCTTGTACAGCCCTCTCGCAGTGTCCGGAGCAAGTATGGTGGGTCTGACACACCGGTGTCAATGTGTTCTTTTTTCCATTTCCAGGAGTGTAGTTAAGACAAGAAGAGAATAGAAGCTTTCGAAATGTGGTGCTGCAGAAGAATGCTGAAGATTAGATGGGTAGATCACATAACTAATGAGAAGGTATTGAATAGAATTGGGGAGAAGAGGAGTTTGTGGCACAACTTGACTAGTAGAAGGGATCGATTGGTAGGACATGTTCTGAGGCATCAATGGATCACCAGTTTAGTACTGGAGGGCAGCGTGGAGGGTAAAAAATCATAGAGGGAGACCAACAGATGAATACACTAAGCAGATTCAGAAGGATGTAGGCTGCAGTAGATACTGGGAGATGAAGAAGCTTGCACAGGATAGAGTAGCATGGAGAGCTGCATCAAACCAGTCGCAGGACTGAAGACCACAACAACAACAAACAACCGAACACGTAGCTGTATACGAGTAGACTCATGGATCCGGATAGAACACTGGAAAAAAAAAATTGACCTGCACCAACTTCTCCTCTAGAATGAATAAGTCAACCTTTAAATCGTACTTCGTTACAGCTCTTTCTCAATTGATCAACACCTCCATTCTCTGTTATCCTATAACGCACATGCATCTCTATACTACTCAAAAGCACCAAACACAGTGCCGGCCGAAGTGGCCGTGCGGTTAGAGGCGATGCAGTCTGGAACCGCAAGACCGCTACGGTCGCAGGTTCGAATCCTGCCTCGGGCATGGATGTTTGTGATGTCCTTAGGTTAGTTAGGTTTAACTAGTTCTAAGTTATAGGGGACTAATGACCTCGGCAGTTGAGTCCCATAGTGCTCAGAGCCATTTGAACCATTTGAACCAAACACAGTAGTCAATTCCCGTGTATCACTGATACCTCAATAGACATGCAGTATAATACTGACTCAACGGGAAAAAATTGACTTTCTCCCTGATTCCCCTTCGTTTCGATGTCAACCTTTTCTCGCATTACTCTTGTCGGCGCATACTTGATCCCATGTACAAACTGTTCGGCGCGAACCGGAACATACACAAGTACTTCCTCAATTTTTCCTCATTTCGGTGTATAATCGATCAATTTATACCAATTCCCTAGACATTTTTCGCAATTCTGTCGATTTTATGCCAGATCTGTCCATGCGATCACGACGTAACCGCTCGTTCTGGGTTCTAAAATTGCCTGTAACTTTAACACAGCTGCCAACACCTAGCCCAAATGCATTAATCGGGAGGCGTAATATACCAATGTACTCGACTGTTAGCTCCACATTCGGGGAGCGTTTGCTTTGTTTTTTGCATGTCTGTGTATATGCACATCTCGCTGATGGTTCTCACAACCCGTAGTAAACCTGAGTTAGCGTTGAATGTGGATCCGCTACGCGTAATATCCGAAACGGTGTTCCAATGAGGATCCACAATATGTCGCGCAAGAGACTCGGTTTGGAGGTGGATCCGGTTCAAATGGTTCAAATGGCTCTGAGCACTATGGGACTCAACTGCTGTGGTCATAAGTCCCCTAGAACTTAGAACTACTTAAACCTGACTAACCTAAGGACATCACACACATCCATGCCCGAGGCAGGATTCGAACCTGCGACCGTAGCGGTCGTGCGGTTCCAGACTGTAGCGCCTTTAACCACTCGGCCACTCCGGCCGGCGGTGGATCCGGCTCCAAATATAACTGCGTATATACAGGGTGGTCCATTGATCGTAAACGGGCCAAATATCTCACGAAATAAGCGTCAAACAAAAAAACTACAAAGAACGAAACTTGTCTACCTTGAAGGGGGAAACCAGATGGCGCTATCATTGGCCCGTTAGATAGCGCTGCCATAGGTCAAACGGATATCAACTGCCTTTTTTTAAATTGGAACCCCCATTTTTTATTACATATTCTTGTAGGACGTAAAGAAATATGAATGTTTTAGTTGGACCACTTTTTTCGCTTTGTGATAGATGGCGCTGTAATAGTCACAAACATATGGCTCACAATTTTAGACGAACAGTTGGTAACAGGTAGGTTTTTTAAAATTAAAATACAGAACGTAGGTACGTTTGAACATTTTACTTCGGTTGTTCCAATGTGATACATGTACCTTCGTGAACTTATCATTTCTGAGAACGCATGCTGTTACAGCGTGATTACCTGTAAAAACCACATTAATGCAATAAATGCTCAGAATGATGTCAGTCAACCTCAATGCATTTGGCAATACGTGTGACGACATTCCTCTCAACAGCGAGTAGTTCGCCTTCCGAAATGTTCCCACATGCATTGACAATGCGCTGACGTATGTTGTCAGGCGTTGTCAGTGGATCACGATAGCAAATATCCTTCAACTTTCCCCACTGAAAGAAATCCTGGGACGTCAGATCCGGTGAACGTGCGGGCCACGGTATGGTGCTTCGACGACCAATCCACCTGTCGTGAAATATGCTATTCAATACCGCTTCAACCACACGCGAGCTATGTGCCGGACATCCATCATGTTGGAAGTACATTGCCATTCTGTCATGTAGTGAAACATCTTGTGGTAACATCGGCAGAACTTTACGTAGGAAATCAGCTTACATTGCACCATTTAGATTGCCATCGATAAAATCGGGGCCAATTATCGTTCCTTCCATAATGCTGCACCATACATTAAACCGCCAAGGTCGCTGATGTTCCACTTGCCGCAGCCATCGTGGATTTTCCATTGCCCAATAGTGCATATTATGCCGGTTTACGTTACCGCTGTTGATGAATGACGCTTCGTCGATAAATAGAACGCGTGCAAAAAATCTGTCATCTTCCCGTAATTTCTCTTGTGCCCAGTGGCAGAACTGTACACGACTTTCAAAGTCGTCGCCATGCAATTCCTACTGCATAGAAATATGGTACGGGTGCAAGCGATGTTGATGTAGCATTCTCAACACCGACGTTTTTGAGATTCCAGATTCTCGCGCAATTTGTCTGCTACTGATGTGCGGATTAGCCGCGACAGCAGCTAAAACACTTACTTGGGCATCATCCTTTGTTGCACGTTTCACATGTGGCTGAACACTTCCTGTTTACTTAAATAACGTAACTATCCGGCGAACGGTCCGGAGACTTGGATGATGTCGTCCAGGATACCGAGCAGCGTACATACCACAGGCCGATTGGGCATTTTGATCACAATAGCCATACATCAACACGATATCGACCTTTTCCTCAATTGGTAAACGGTCCATTTTAACACGGGTAACGTACCACGAAGCAAACACCGTCCGCACTGGCGGAATGTTACGTGATACCACGCACTTATACGTTTGTGACTATTAGAGCGCCATCTATCACAAAGCGAAAAAAGTGGTCCAACATTCATATTTCTTTACTTACTACACGAATATGTAATAAAAAATGGTTTCCTATTTTAAAAAACGCAGTTGATATCCGATTGACCTATGGCAGCGCCATCTAGCGGGTCAACCATAGCGCCACTGGTTTCCCCCTTCAAGCTAGGCGAGTTTCGCTCTTTGTAGTTTTTTCGTTTGGTGCTTATTTTGTGAGATATTTGGCCCGGTCACTATCAATGGACCATCCTGTATAGTCCGCGGCGGATCCACACCTGAACGCTTACTCCGACGTGGTATATTGTGGATCTGCATCCCCACACCACTTCGTACATTGCGAGTGCAGTTTTAATCCCCCTGCCGGCCGAGGTGGTCTAGCGGTTCTAGACGCTCAGTCCGGAACTGCGCGACTGCTACAGTCGCAGGTTCGAATCCTGCCTCGCGCATGGATGTGTGTGATGTCCTTAGGTTAGTTAGGTTTAAGTAGTTCTAAGTTCTAGAGGACTGATGTCTCATAGTGCTCAGAGCCGTTTTAACCATTTTTTTAATCAGACCACACTCCGCTGCAAAGTGAAAATCTCATTCTGGTAACATCCCCCAGGCTGTGGCCAAGTCATGTCTCCGCAATATCTTTTCTTCCAGGAGTGTTAGTTCTGGAAGGTTCGCAGGAGAGCTTGTGTGAAGTTTGGAAGGTAGGAGACGAGGTACTGGCGGAAGAAAAGCTGCAGTTTTAATCTGCCAGGAAGTTTCATATCAGCGCACACTCCGCTGCAGAGTGAAAATCTCATTGTGGAAACGCGAGCCGACCAGAGTGGCTGTGCAGTTCTAGGCGCTACAGTCTGGAACAGAGCGACCGCTACGGTCGCAGGTTCGAATCTTGCCTCGGGCATGGATGTGTGTGATATCCTTAGGTTAGTTAGGTTTAATTAGTTCTAAGTTCTAGGCGACTGATGACCTCAGAAGTTAAGTCGCATAGTGCTCAGAGTCATTTGAACCATTTGGAAACGCGAAGAACAATTCGAGAGGTTACTGAAGAACTTAGCATCTTCTACAGGTGCGCTGCTAAGTACAGCGTGTATCAAAAAGAATCATCTGATTTGGCACGCCTATATTTCTGACAATAACAGAAAAAAAATGAATTTTGTTTTTTGATGAAGGGGAAACTCAAAAACGTTTTTTCATACCTATTCATAGGCGGTCAATATCCCCCCCCCCCCTTGAAATGCACGGCATATGTCAGTAATCAAATTGTTCCCACACTGCAGCGAGCATGTCTTGAGTTACAGCTTTCACAACTGCTGTTATGCCACGTCCCAGTTCATTCATTCTTGTTGGTAACAGAGGCACACGAACAGAGTCTTTCATAAACCCCCACAAGAAATAATCACATACAGTCTGGCCCAGTGACCTTGGAGGCCAGTAATGTAAGACAGAATCATTTGGCACAGTACGACCGATCCATCTTTCAGAAAGCCTTTGATTTAAAAATTCCCGTACCTCCACACACCAATGTGACGGTGCCCCATCCTGTTGGTAAATGAAGTCGTTCGAACCAGTCTCCAACTGTGGGAAAAGAAAGTTCTCAAGCATTTCGAGGTATGTGCTTGCTGTAACAGTTACCTTGGCAAAGAAAAATGGACTATACATCTTTTCCCGTGTAGCTGCGCGAAACGCATTAAATTTTTGAGAGTCCCTCTCATGTTTTACAACTTCATGTGGTTGTTCCGTACCCCATATTCTCACATTATGACGGTTCACCTTTCCATTTAACTGGAATTTTGCATCGTCACTAAACACTAAGCATGAAATGCAACTGTCATCCTCCGTCTTGTTAAGAATGACATTGCAGAACTGTACACGTTGTTGTTTGTCATCTTCACGAAGAGCTTGCAGTAGCTGAATTTTGTGTGGTTTCATGTGGAAACGTCGACGCAACACACACCAGACGGACATCGGGGGCATGCTGAGTTGTAGAGCTGCGCTGCGAACGGATTTCTGCGGACCCCTTGTGAAACTGTGGCGGATGCGTTCGACGTCTGTGTCAGACACTCGGGGACGGCCCGGCGATTTGCCTTTACACAAGCAACCTGTTTCTCGGAATTGTTCGTGCCATCGTCTAATGCTCTGTGCTGTAGGAGGGTCCACACCATAGAGTAAATATCTCTGGAGTGAGGATTCACATGCGCAGAACAGATTTTGTGTTGTCAACATACACTGCCGGTCTGGTCACGTGTTCTCGGGACGTCGTGTGTTTGTCCGTATAGCGCCCTGTATATTTGGAATGTCACTACATCCCTAGTACAGAGGAATTCCTTTCTTACGTGTCGTGGATTATTTATATATGTTCCGCAGACATTTTAACAGTATCCATTTGATATCAGGAATAAACCAGCTACGTAACTTTTACGGGCAAGTGATATTGCACTCTGCTTCTTTGCGATAGGTGTCACAGTTCAGATGCACACGATTTTTGGTAGTTTTCGGGGTGGTACGGCACTTTATAGTATTACAGACCCTGACGTACATTTTTGGCAGTGATAGTCTTGCAAAACGACTTGACAGGCCGCTAGTACTTCTGCAAGTGTCCTAAAAACACCGAATTTGCCACACATTAGCGGTTATATCCCTGCTAATTCGTCCTCTTTTCTGCTATTCTGCGTATTTATTTTCTCGTTTTTGCGACCTAAAGCACATTTTTTCTTACTGCTGACACTTTGAACTGTTTATTTAACGCATTTTACGTACTTGCTCCCAGCTTATTAAATAAATAGTAGACTGAGTAAGAAGGGGGAAAAAGACGATCGGAGAATAAATGTACTGTAAAGCAAATACAATTGGTCATGTAACAGTCAACACATATAACAACATTAAGGGAAGTGGAAAGTGACACAAATGAAAGAGTTTGGGAACATGTTTACTAATATTTTACGCTTCTTAATCAAATGTTGAAGAAAATAAATTGAAGGCAAAATACACCAATGTGTACTTTGATTAGCTACACTATTGTGTTTTTTATTTGATTTGTGCAGAAAATGTATTGAAGCTGAATGCAGAAATTGGCAGTAGGTGGTGTGGAAAATTAAAAATAGTTGGTATAGCATCTACCTTCAGCCACACACGTCCAAATTTTTCTCTGTCTAAACATTCCTCTTCAAAGTGTTTTGAACATACTTTGCAATATTTTGTGGGGACAAAATTACTCCTCCTAATTTTCTGGAGCCACATCTTTACTCGTTGTTCATCCTTCGGGAAACAAAAATATAAATCACACATAATCATTCTCCATATCCTAGACACACTTAACATAGTCTCCTACTGTAACTTTATAGTAAACAAAAAGGTTTGGACACACTTATTATACGAAGAAAATTGCAGACTCCCACCCTATTGAATTTATCTGTCTCCCGTCTTTCAAATCTATATACATAATCGATAAGTCACTGGTAAATGCATGGAGGACAGTATTTGCTGAAACAACTAACCATTCCCTTTCCTGTTCCCCTAGCAAATTTACGAGTAGAAACGATTGTTTGTAAGCTTTTGTACCAGCCGTAATATCTATTATATAGTCTTAAAATCGTAGAAAAATAGGTCTATAGAATCAAGCTTTAATTATAATGCGTCTCGAAATTTTTAAACATAGTGCCCATGAAAAGTTCTATCCCTCCTTTCACATATTTTTCTCTGCATCCGTAGCAACATCAGTAATTCACCATAGCTATTACACTATCGACAAACGGTGAAAACACAACAAAAACTCTTGATATTATTAACTTCAAACTCTGCGGGAAGCACACCCGCACAGCGAAGTCCCGAAAACACGTGACAGTCCTGGTTTAATGTTGACAACATGCGCAGAACGCAATACTCACTCCAGAGATATTTACTCTATGGTCCACACTATATCTATTACGAAATTCATGCCGAACAATTATTATGCCCCGCACTGCGCAAAACGTAGAACACAAAACGCTTTTTGTTGTGCCGACACCATTTTTACTAGAACTAAAGTGGGCGCACACTGCTGCTACCTAGCGGGATCCACGTAAAATTGGAGAGTTTTCTGTTTCCAACAGCACGCTGTTCACGCACACATCTCAAATAACATAATAGTTATCATTTTTTTAAAAATCTGATGATTCTTTTTGATACACCCTTTATTTTGACAATAATTTCCAAATCGGTAGAGTGAGTGCAAAAATTTTTCCCACAATTTTGAGTAATCAAAAGAAGGAAATTCGCGTGTCAGTTCGCAAGGAATTGAAGGATCGTCTCAATTCATTTCCGGACTCCATGTCCAAAATTGAAACTGGAGATGAAACTTGCGTCTATGGGTATGACCCTTAGACGAAATTCAGAGTTCCCAACTGAACACAAGAGAATCTGAAACTTCCTGGCAGATTGTGTGCCCGACCGAGACTTGAACTCGGGACCTTTGCATTTCGCGGGCAAGTGCTCTACCATCTGAGCTACCGAAGCACGACTCACGGCCGGTCCTCACAGCTTTACTTCTGCCAGTATCTCGTCTCCTACCTTCCAAACTTTACAGAGGAGAGCTTCTGTAAAGTTTGGAAGGTAGGAGACGAGGTACTGGCAGAAGTGAAGCTGTGAAGACGGGGCGTCAGTCGTGCTTGGGTAGCTCAGTTGGTAGAGCACTTGCCCGCTAAAGGCAATGGTCCCGAGTTCGAGTCTCGGTCGGGCACACAGTTTTAATCTGCCAGGAAGTTTCATATCAGCGCACACTCCGCTGCAGAGTGAAAATCTCATTCTGGAAACAAGAGAATCTCCTCGTCCTAAAAAGGCACATCAGTGAAAATTAAACATCGAAAACATCCTCATTGTTTTTTTTCCGATATTGAGGACTTAGTCGGATAAGAGTTCGTTCCGAAGGCAACAACTGTAAACGAGGAATTATACACTGAAAGAGGTACACCTGCCTAACATCGTGTAGGGCCCCCGCGAGCACGCAGAAGTGCCGCGACACGACGTATCATGGGCTCGACTAATGTCTGCAGTAGTGCTGGAGGCAGCTGACATCATGAATCCTGCAGGGCTGTCCGTAAATCCGTAAGAGTACGAGGGGGTAGAGACTTCTTCTGAGCAGCGCGTTCCAAGTCATCCCAGATATATTCAATAATGTTCATGTCTGGGGAGTTTGGTGGCCAGCGGAAATGTTTCAGATCAGAAAAGTATTCCTGGAGCCACTCAGTAGCAGTTCTGGATGTGTGGGGGTGTCGCAGTGTTCTGCTGTCAGCCCCCGGTAGCTGAGTGGCATTTACCTGTTCACTACGGCGGTCAGCGGCGGTGAGCTCTCGGCGGCTTCTGCAGAATATTCGTCTGACGATACGCAACAACTCACTCAGAGCCTTTGACATGATCCAACGTGTGGCATACACCAACGTTCACATAGCGTCACGACTGCCCCATTTAGCGCAGATCCCACCAATGCCGAAGGGTATTGCAGACCGCCTCATGGCTGCCTTTGGTTACTATATTAGTACTGGTATGTTATTTAAGATCAAATATTACACGTTAACGCTACAGTTCCGGAACGTGTAATGTCTCTTGCAGCGGTCTCTCCGCGATATTTTCAGAAATTTTATAAATTATATAACTCAATACATATCTCGAAATATCTCTTCTTATCTTACCGATTATCAATGCAAAGTAGTTTCAAGCCCAATATTTCCTTGGAGCGTCCATTTACTCCATGGAATAGCTTCTATGCTATCTATGTTTTCTCTTAGGAAAAGAATGACGGAATTCTTGCCGATCAGTCGTGAAAGAAGGAGGATGTATTGTTGAGCTAGTCGCCATCTTGATGAGATTCTGTATGAGAAGGAATTTAATACATGAACTAAACTAAAGTAAGTGTGTTCGCGTATTATTTAACTGATTATTATTGACAGTGTCTGCTTACTACGCTGTGTTGCACGGGTTCAGTGGGGAACGTCTGATTTACACTGGACGAACCTGCCGTTTTGTACGCTCAAGATATCCAGTTACTTCAAATAAATAGGCTAACACGGTCTTACCAGCAGATCTCCGGTCTTCCCCATGTGATCACTGAAAATTAATAATTATTACAAATGTTTCCAGGAGATCGACTGACAATTTTCGTCGCACCGAGACTTCGAAATTGCTTCACTGCCTTATGGAATTTAAGTTAAGCTCAATTTAATCAGGATAGAACAGTATTGAACTGTGTGAATGTGATAAGCCTGCTTTGTGAATGAAAATTCCCTTAACAACGCATGTTTTTACTATCCTGATCAGTGAAGCTAAATCAGGCCGGTGTGAGAGAGGTTTTTAAATTTTACATTCCACAAAAAAAAATATTAAAAACGGAGGCCTCAACCTCACATACGTGCGAAACAAAGCTCTGGCGCTTTACATGCGAGCGATGATACAAAATTGGCAACAACGAAAGCACACCATAACGTCAGCTCTGATAGAAGTACTTGTTCCGCCTTCGTACGAACCCCCTATTGCGGTGGGCAATATTTCGCCTTCTCTTGCACACATTGCCTCATTTCTTGTTGATTACAGTTATGTTCGTCTGAAAGTACCTTCGACGACAATACCCACGACTCGGGAGATCTATAGGTGCTTGATGGATCACCATGGCCGAAACATAATGGAATTCAACACCCGTCGAGAACGTGGAACCACATTTGGTGTGCAGTGCATACTCCATTACTGTCAACAGCAGCGAGATCGATGTGGTATATCCTTAGAAACCGTAAACTTGTGACCAGGAGTCGATTACGTACAATTCATATGGTCGATTCTCCTCTTTGCACAAACTGTGGACTGTTAGCCACGGAAGAGCATGGTTTAGTGTGTGGCGCAGCGAGGGACGTCTGGATGCTCACGCGTCGAATACTGGCCTTCCTTCGGCGCACTAACTACACAGAAATCACATCGGATGTACTCTTTCTACCGGACAAGACCTTTTTTCCCAAACAAAAGACGTATGCGGTCAATTGGATCGCTGGACACGCGACGAAATATTTGTATTCGTACGATATTAAGTCCGTGATGGATTATTGGATGTATTTACAAGAACAACACGAGCCCATACGGAGTCATACGAAATACAGGACTTACTTTTCCAATTTTTTAGGAAGTGTTTTTCACAATCCGCCCGACAGCTGGGGTGTCCCAGAAATGAGAAGACTTCTGCAGCAGAACGACTAGAGACAGTACTGCACGGTTCAATTATATTGGCATATAGCACACTGACAAGAAAACTGGCCCCTACCTGTTGGCGCCAGTTATGACTATGTTAACGTGGGGAAAAAAGTGGTCGCGTTGTTGGACCATAAAGCGGAGGAACCGCGTTTTCATTTTTATTTTACTTTTTATTAAAAAAAGTCGAAAAATGTGGTAATCGTAAAAAAAAAAGAAATAACAAAAAAGAGAAAAAGTGGTTAGGACACTGCGTTGTGGCCGCAAGAACCCAGGTTCGAATCCTGGACACGGCAAGAGGGTAATATTTTTATGTAGAAAAAAAGAAAAAAAAACAAAAAAATTAAAAAAGTGGTCAGCGCGACGGAATGTCAATCCTAAGGGCCAGGGTTCGATTCCCGGCTGGGTCGGAGATTTACTCCGCTCAGGGACTGGGTGTTGTGTTGTCATAATTATCATCATTTCATCCCCATCGACGCGCAAGTCGCCAAAGTGGCGTCACATCGAAAGACTTGCAGTCGGGAGGCCCTAGTCACACGACATTTTATATTGTTCTGCTGGAATTGCCCAAGTCCGTCGGAATGCACAATTGGCATGCATGGATGCAGGTGATCAGACAGTATGCTTATGTACGTGTCATCTGTTAGCATCATATCTAGACGTATCACGGGTCCTAAAGCACTACACACACCCCACACCCTTACACAGCCTTCACTAGCTTGAACAGTTCGCTGCTGATATGCAGGGTCCACGGATTCATGAGGTTGTATCCACACCCTTACTCGCCCGACCAGACAACATGTTCCCAGTCAGAGTCGAATGTCGGTGCTGACGGATCCAGGCGAGGCGTAAAGCTTTGTGTCGTGCAGTCATCAAGGGTACAGGGGTACATATGGATCATGTTTCGTTGAATGGTCCGCACGCTGACGAAGATGGCCCAGGATTGAAATGTGCAACAGTCTGCGGAGCGGTTGAACGTGTCTCTCCACTCGTCTTTGGTCCCATTCTTGCAGGATCTTTTTCCGGTCGCCGTGATGTCGGAGATTTGATGTTTTACCATACACCTGATATTCACCGTACATCTACATCTACATTTATGCTCCGCAAGCCACCCAACGATATGTGCTGGAGGGCACTTTACGTGCCACTGTCATTACCTCTTCTTCCTGTTCCAATCGCTTATGGTTCGCGGGAAGAACGACTGCCGGAAAGCCTCTGTACGCGCTCGAATCTCTCGAATTTTACATTCGTGATGTCCTCGGGAGGTATAAGTAGGGGGAAGCAATATATTCGATACCTCATCCAGAAACGCACCCTCTCGAAACCTGGACAGCAAGCTACACCGCGATGCAGAGCGCCTCTCTTGCAGAGTCTGCCACTTGAGTTTGTTAAACATCTCCGTAACGCTATCACGCCTACCAAATAACCCTGTGACGAAACGCGCCGCTCTTCTTTTGATCTTCTCTATCTCCTCCGTCAACCCGACCTGGTACGGATCCCACACTGATGAGCAATACTCAAGTATAGGTCGAACGAGTGTTTTGTAAGCCACCTCCTTTGTTGATGGACTACATTTTCTAAGGACTCTCCCAATGAATCGCAACCCGGTACCCGCCTTACCAACAATTAATTTTATATGATCATTCCACTTCAAATCCTTCCGTACGCATACTCCCAGATATTTTACAGAAGCAACTGCTACCAGCGTTTGTTCCGCTATCATATGATCATACAATAAAGGAGTTATAGCATCACAAGTTATTAAAAAACAATTTCCACTCCTGCTCAGGAGTACCTATGGGGTTAGTTCTTATACATAAACACAGAATTACCATTTACAGAAAATAATGTTGATGGTAGTGCAACACTTCTATACTGACACAATACTGCTACAATTTTTAATGTATTGCTAAGTATGCTTACTTTAGGAAAATATTACCTGTGCACTTAATTCTCAAGTATAAATAGTTCGCTACGGTCGCAGGTTCGAATCCTGCCTTGGGCATGGATGTGTGTGATGTCCTTAGATTAGTTAGGTTTCATTAGCTCCAAGTTCTAGGCGACTGATGACCTCAGAAGTTAAGTTGCATAGTGCTCAGAGCCATTTGAACCATTTGAAGCATTATAAATAATTCAAGGAGAGAAAAATGCTAATCTCATCTATTTTGTTACTAAATGTTCCAAAATTATGGCATACAAGTTAGCATACAACGCTAAGTAAATCAAAGATACTTACGGTACACTCGTGAAATGGTCGTACGGGAAAATTCCCACTTCATCGCTGCTTCGGAGATGCTGTGTTCCATAGCTCTTGCGCCGGCTATAACACCACGTTCAAACTGTCTTAAATCTTGATAACCCGCCACTGTAGTAGCAGTAACCGATCTAACAACTGCGCCAGACACATGTTTTCATATACAGGCGTTGCTGACCGCAGTGCCGTGTTCTACCATGGACTCAGCATTAGGATAAATAGATTGCTAGCCAAGGGAATGCTTGGAAGAGATTAAATCTAATTCCATGTAATCTTATTACTTTGTTTGTACTAAAATTATTCACCGTAGTTTTTGATCACATCTCGTATAATCTAAGGACATTTCCGGAATCTTCGAAGTCACAAACTCCCGTTGTTAGAGCAGTTCTGCCGGCCGGAATGGCCGTGCGGTTCTAGGCGCTACAGTCTGGAGCCGAGCGACCGCTACGGTCGCAGGTTCGAATCCTGCCTCGGGCGTGGATGTGTGTGATGTCTGGGGGACTGATAACCTCAGAAGTTAAGTCTCATTGTGCTATTTGAACACTTTTTAGAGCAGTTCTGTGTCCCAAAAGCCAGAACCGGGGTAAACATCGCGAAAATGGTAAGAGGGATGGGGCGAATGTGGATGTAAGGACAGGGCGTGACGGGACACTTTTTGGGCAAACCTGCGGTTTCCGTCCACCATCTTGCTGTCCGCCAATTGTATTCAGCTCTTATTTCTTCAGTATATATTCTAAGATGGTATCTGTTCTATCGGACATGTCCGAAAGAACAGATACCATCTTAGTATACAGGGTTATTACAAATGATTGAAGCGATTTCACAGCTCTACAATAACTTTATTATTTGAGATATTTTCACAAAGCTTTGCACACACGTACAAAAACTCAAAAAGTTTTTTTAGGCATTCACAAATGTTCGATATGTGCCCCTTTAGTGCTTCGGCAGACATCAAGCCGATAATCAAGTTCCTCCCACACTCAGCGCAGCATGTCCCCATCAATGAGTTCGAAAGCATCGTTGATGCGAGCTCGCAGTTCTGGCACGTTTCTTGGTACAGGAGATTTAAACACTGAATCTTTCACATAACCCCACAGAAAGAAATCGCATGGGGTTAAGTCGGGAGAGCGTGGAGGCCATGACATGAATTGCTGATCATGATCTCCACCACGACCGATCCATCGGTTTTCCAATCTCCTGTTTAACAAATGCCGAACATCATGATGGAAGTGCGGTGGACCACCATCCGGTTGAAAGATGAAGTCGGCGTTGTCGGTCTCCAGTTGTGGCATGAGCCAATTTTCCAGCATGTCCAGATACACGTGTCCTGTAACGTTTTTTCCGCAGAAGAAAAACGGGCCGTAAACTTTAAACCGTGAGATTGCACAAAACACGTTAACTTTTGGTGAATTGCGAATTTTCTGCACGAATGGGTGAGGATTCTCTACCGCCCAGATCCGCACATTGTGTCTGTTCACTTCACCATTAAGAAAAAATGTTGCTTCATCACTGAAAACAAGTTTCGCACCGAACGTATCCTCTTCCATGAGCTGTTGCAACCGCGCCGAAAATTCAAAGCGTTTGACTTTGTCATCGGGTGTCAGCGCTTGTAGCAATTGTAAACGGTAAGGCTTCTGCTTTAGCCTTTTCCGTAAGATTTTCCAAACCGTCGGCTGTGGTACGTTTAGCTCCCTGCTTGCTTTATTCGTCGACTTCCGCGGGCTACGCGTGAAACTTGCCCGCACGCGTTCAACCGTTTATTCGCTCACTGCAGGCCGACCCGTTGATTTCCCCTTACAGAGGCATCCAGAAGCTTTAAACTGCGCATACCATCGCCGAATGGAGTTAGCAGTTGGTGGATCTTTGTTGAACTTCGTCCTGAAGTGTCGTTGCACTGTTATGACTGACTGATGTGAGTGCATTCCAAGCACGACATACGCTTTCTCGGCTCCTGTCGGCATTTTGTCTCGCTGCGCTCTCGAGCGCTCTGGCGGCAGAAACCTGAAGTGCGGCTTCAGCCGAACAAAACTTTATGGGTTTTTCTACGTATCTGTAGTGTGCCGTGACCATATGTCAATGAATGGAGCTACAGTGAATTTACGAAATCGCTTCAATCATTTGTAATAGCCCTGTATATATAGTTAAGGCTCACCGGCCACATGACCATCTTCTTCTTTCTGTGTGAATGCACAAACAGTGCCCGAACTCTTACGGGAATCGGCAACGCGCCGCGAGTAATGAGTATAATGGGCGGGGGCACTACGACTGTAGTGCGGGGGACAATACGTTGAGAATGTGGGTTTCGAGCGAGGCGTGCCAGAGATAAAGCCCTGCAGTCGCGCTATCTTCTGTGTCCTCGGTGGCTCAGATGGATAGAGCGTCTGCCAGGTAAGCAGGAGATCCCGGGTTCGAGTTCCGGTCGGGGCACACATGTTCATCAGTCCCCGTTGAGTATGTCAACGCCTGTAAGCAGCGGAGTGTGTTCATTTCATTGTAACTTATTTCTTCAGCGTGAAGGGGATCACGTGATACATGCTCTAAGGGTAGAATTTAAAGAGAAACACGGGGGTGAAGACCATTTTGCATTTTCGATAGTTAAAGAGTTATGCATCATTTTGTAAAATGTACACTTTCACTACCGGGAAGGTCACAATTAATAAAATGTATTTCCCTTAAAACCCAACGTTTCGTCTCCAAATGCTGAGGACATTTTCGAGGGGGATGGGAGCTGCTTTGAATGTCCGATTCACACCTTCGCTCGCTAAATTCGTCCTCGGCGTGCTTTCGTGCAATGGCGTGACGTCACATATTTTGAATGAGCGACTGCCGTCGTCCGGTGTTGCTGTGACCCCATGGTGGAAGACTCGAACATGCTTCCTCAGCAAAATAGCGGTCACTCGGTTCCAGACTATAGCGGCTAGAACCGCACGGTCACTCCGGCCGGCTTTCTTCAGCACCGGAATCCATATTTCATCCAATTTCAAGCCCTCCTACTTCCTATTAATTCTCTTTAGGTGTTTCACAGTCTCTACGGCATCTCTGTATAACCTTCCGTGATATCTGTTTGTGGCTGCCGGCGCAAAATATATGCGGCCGCCTCCTGGCTGCAAATCATGATCCGCAACAGCTGATCTGTCAGTGTCTCCTCTTCTGCAATTACCCTTGTGCTGTTCTAGTCGATTTTCTCACCGTTCTTGCTGGCGTCTGTGCTCGAGCGGTTCTAGGCCCTTCAGTTCGCAACCGCGCTGCTGATACGGTCGCAGGTTCGAATCCTGTCTCGGAAATGGATGTGTGTGATGTCCTTAGGTTAGTTAGGTTTAAGTAGTTCTAAGTTCTAGGGGACTGATGACCTCAGAAGTTAAGTCCCATAGTGCTCAGAGCCATTTGAATCATATGTCCGTTCTTTTTGTAATATCCACATATCTACATCTACATACATACACCGCAATCCGCCATACGGTGCGTGGCGGAGGGTACCTCGTACCACAACTAGCACTTTCTTTCCCTGTTGCACTCCCAAACAGAACGAGGGAAAACTGACTGCCTATATGCCTCTGTACGAGCCCTAATCCCTCTTATCTTTGTGGTCTTTCCGCGAAATGTAAGTTGGCGGCAGTAAAATTGTACTGCAGTCAGCCTCAAATGCTGGTTCTCTAAATTTCCTCAGTAGCGATTCACGAAAAGAACGCCTCCTTTCCTCCAGAGACTCCCACCCGACTTCCTCAAGCATTTCCGTAGCACTCGCGTGATGATCAAACCTACCAGTAAAAAATCTAGCAGCCCGCCCCTTTACTGCTTCTATATCCTCCCTCAATCCGACCTGATAGGGATCCCAAACGCTCGAGCAGTAATCAAGAATAGGTCGTATTAGTGTTTTATAAGCGGTCTCCTATACAGATGAACCACATCTTCCCAAAATTATACCAATGAACCGAAGACGACTATCCGCCTTCCCCACAACTGCCATTTCATGCTTGTCCCACCTCATATCGCTCTGCAATGTTACGCCCAAATATTTAATCGACGTGACTGTGTCAAGCGCTACACTACTAATGGAGTATTCAAACATTACGGGATTCTTTTTCCTACTCATCTGCAATAATTTACATTTATCTACAATTAGAGCTAGCTGCCATTCTTTACACCCATCACAAATCCTGTCCAAGTCATCTTGTATCCTCCTACAGTCACTCAACGACGATACCTTCCCGTACACCACAGCATCATCAGCAAACAGCCGCACATTACTATCCACCCTATCCAAAAGATCATTTATGTAGATCCGCAGCTCGTGGTCGTGCGGTAGCGTTCTCGCTTCCCGCGCACGGGTTCCCGGGTTCGATTCCCAGCGGGGTCAGGGATTTTCATGCCTCGTGATGACTGGGTGTTGTGTGATGTCCTTAGATTAGTTAGGTTTAAGTAGTTCTAAGTTCAAGGGGACTCATGACCATATAT
Organism: Schistocerca piceifrons; assembly: GCF_021461385.2. Classification (NCBI taxonomy): domain Eukaryota; kingdom Metazoa; phylum Arthropoda; class Insecta; order Orthoptera; family Acrididae; genus Schistocerca; species Schistocerca piceifrons. Next base: position 67,833,397 of record NC_060146.1, on the reverse strand, counting down.
GTTAAGTCCCATAGTTCTCAGATCCATTTATGTAGATATAAAACAACAGCAGATCTACCACACTTCCCTGGGGCACTCCAGATGATACCCTCACCTCCGATGAACACTCACCATCGAGGACAACGTACTGGCTTCTAAAGAAGTCTTCGAGAGGTTCTAGGCGCTTCAGTCTGGAACAGCGCGAGCGGTACGGTCGCAGGTTCGAATCCTGCCTCGGGCATGGATGTGTGTGCTTGTATGAATATCAAGAGCTCACATGGGAACGCAGTTCTAGGCAAAAAAGGGAAATCAGAAAGGTCGAAGCAGTATATAGAGGGTCTATACAAGGGCGATGTACTTCAGGACAATATTATGGAAATGGAAGAGGATGTAGATGAAGATGAAATGGGAGATACGATACTGCGTGAAGAGTTTGACAGAGCACTGAAAGACCTTAGTCGAAACAAGGCCCCGGGAGTAGACAACATTCCATTAGAACTACTGACGGCCTTGGAAGAGCCAGTCCTGACAAAACTCTACCACCTGGTGAACAAGATGTACGAGACAGGCGAAATACCCTCAGACTTCAAGAAGAAAATAATAATTCCAATCGCAAAGAAAGCAGGTGTTGACAGATGTGAAAATTACCGAACTATCAGTTTAATAAGTCACAGCTGCAAAATACTAACGCGAATTCTTTACAGACGAATCGAAAAACTGGTAGAAGCCGACCTCGGGGAAGATCAGTTTGGATTCCGTAGAAATGTTGGAACACGTGAGGCAATACTGACCCTACGACTTATCTTAGAAGCTAGACTAAGAAAAGGCAAACCTACGTTTCTAGCATTTGTAGACTTAGAGAAAGCTTTTGACAATGTTGACTGGAATACTCTCTTTCAAATTCTGAAGGTGGCAGGGGTAAAATACAGGGAGCGGAAGGTTGCAGTAGGTACTGGGAGATGAAGAAGCTTGCACAGGATAGAGTAGCATGGAGAGCTGCATCAAACCAGTCTCAGGACAGAAGACCACAACAAGTTCTGGGGGACTGCTGACCTCAGAAGTTAAGTCCCATTCTGCCCAGAGCCATTTCTTTGACGTATTACACATGTTACAACATGTATAACTTTTTACCTATCAAATATGTTGCAAACCGCACTTCACCAATGTGTTTCTCGTCAAATTTTACCCGTAACACACGTATCATTCGACCCACACCCATTGAAGACATGTGAGCTGAATACAGTATGGCGGGTATCAAGATGGCGGACGGCTCTCGCAGATGATCCTAAATGTTACCCCTCATCCCACGTGCTTATAGCCAGATTCACCCCATGTCTGCCTCCTACCATTTTCGCGACATTTAGCTCTGTCCCGACTATTGGGACAACCTCTAGGTTTCTTATGAAGCATTGTTCCGAGTAAGAAGTGATGAAATTTATACAAGAGCATATGAACTATTTAATAACTCTGTTTACAGGGTGTTACAAAAAGGTACGGCTAAACTTTCGGGAATGATTCCTCACACACAAATAAAGAAAAGATGTTATGTGGACATGTGTCCGGAAACGCTTAATTTCCATGTTAGAGCTCATTTTAGTTTCGTCGCCTACGCTCAATGGAGCACGTTATCATGATTTCATACGGGATACTCTACCTGTGCTGCTAGAACATGTGCCTTTACCAGTACGACACAACATGTGGTTCATGCACGATGGAGCTCCTACACATTTCAGTCGAAGTGTTCGTACGCTTCTCGACAACAGATTCGGTGACCGATGGATTGGTAGAGGCGGACCAATTCCATGGCCTCCACGCTCTCCTGACCTCAACCCTCTTGACTTTCAATAATGGGGGCATTTGAAAGCTCTTGTCTACGCAACCCCGGTACCAAATGTAGAGGCTCTTCGTGCTGGTATTGTGGACGGCTGTGATACAATACGCCAATCTCCAGGGCTGCATCAGCGCATCAGGGATTCCATGCGACGGGGGTGGATGCATGTATCCTCGCTAACGGAGGACATTTTGAACATTTGCTGCAACAGAGTGTTTGAAGTCACGCTGGTACGTTCTGTTGCTGAGTGTTTCCATTCCATGATTAATGTGATATGAAGAGAAGTAATAAAATGAGCTCTAACATGGAAAGTAAGCTTTTCCGGACACATGTCCACATAACATATTTTCTTTCTTTGTGTGTGAGGAATGTTTCCTGAAAGTTTGGCCGTACCTTTTTCTAACAGCCTGTATAATTGCAAACCTGTCATTGTCAGCATTCCGTCTAATAAACTTTAGTTCGAGCGTGGAGCACCTGGCGGGGCATAATGCTCTGCCGCTTTTTCCAGTGCCCTTATTGTAGTTTTAGATACACACATAGCATTCCTGTGGGGAGTTGAAAATTGAAATTCCGAATCATTTAAGATATGCAAGCCCCGCAAGAGGACTAATGTAAGCCAAAAAATGAAGTGCATACCTGACCTGAACGACATAGTCTTCTCTGCCAAGTTCTGTAAAGTTTGACCATGCCCTCATACGCCGCACTTAAGTCCACCTCCCGGAAGACAGTGTCATCAAAAAAAATCATCTTATCTGTCTCAAAGTAATTAGACACTTGCCAAAGATAATCTCGAAGATACAGTACTTATTAAATACGGTGAGATAAATGAGAGAGTAGGCCTACGTTGCGATGAAACCAAATAACGGTGCACAAGAGAACTTTTTTGTTTCTTTTGAGCAACGGTCAAGTACGCTTTCAATAAAACTTTCTCTTCTGAGATGTTTACAACTACGTCTTTGACTTAAGAGCAGATGTCCAACCCAAAGCCGGTATCAGTTTTGATGTTGTTTTGACAGTATCATCATATTTTAAGCATATCTGATAAGATCCTTGTGGGGGATATAATCAAACTGGGCAGTGTCGCACACTTAATTTTAGTAAACAATGTGATACACGATTTCAGTAAACAGTGCGGTACATTAATGATATATATACGAGTCATTGGGTCTGTTTTATGTTACAATTTGCGAGTCATTTATACGAGGGCTGACCAACATGGACTGAGACTTTTTTTTCACAGATGTTTGTTACTCCATTTTAGTGCTTACATGATCTTTTTCGAAGTAATCCACTCCTACTTGAATGTACTTTTATACAGTCTTTGCCAGTCCTCGAACACATAGTTTAGGCCATTCACTTTCCTTGAGTCTTCAAATATAATGCTCTGAAACTTTGACTTTAGCGATGAGAATAAAAAAAAAATCACAGCAAGCAAGATCATGGTCATAAGTAGGATGCGGTGGACAGGTAAGTTTGAACCAGAGCCAGAAACTGCTTGACCTGATTTGCAACGTAAGGCCGGGTGTTGTCATGACGAAGTTGCCACCCAGTCTGAGGAAGTTCTGGTCCTTTCCTTAGAGTGCGCTTCCTCAGTTTACCCGATACTGACGTGTAGTATGCAGCTGTTACAGTAGTGGGAAGGGACTCTGCATGCTGGTAAATCATTCCACTACAAACAAAAAATGTGATCACCATCATTTCCCCTGCAGATGGAGCAACTTTCGACTCTTTTTGGTGTTGGAGAACTTGGCGATTTCCACACTGTGCTGGCACATTTTCCTTCAGGAACCAAATGAGCACCGGTGATAATCGATTCCAGAAATGCGTCCCCTTCATCAGCAAGGAGATGCAACACCTCACGGCTTGTCTCTTCTTCTTCTTCCACAGTCCTTTGTTCGAGAGACAAGAGACACACAAACAAGCATCGTATGCAGATCATCGTACAGGCACCGTCATTAAATTCTCTTCTATGAGGTAACGTAATGCTCATCTTCAGTCACAGGAGAAGCCGGAACACCACACCTACCTCAGTTAACACAGACTAGTCGGTCTTCTTTGAAGTCCTCGAACCACTGTTGCACGAAGTACTGCAGCTTCTCCGTACCCTTGCTGCTGCTTTTCGTAAGTTTCAGTGACTGTATGGTTTAAACGAACACAGAATTTTATTGAGGCGTACTTCTCCTCTGGAACACGTGAGTCAATACTGACCCTACGACTTATCTTAGAAGAAAGATTAAGGAGAGGCAAACCTACGTTTTTAGCATTTGTAGACTTAGAGAAAGCTTTTGACAATGTTGACTGGAATACTCTCTTTCAAATTCTGAAGGTGGCAGGGGTAAAATACAGGCAGCGAAAGGCAATTTACAATTTGTACAGAAAGCAGAGTCGAGGGACACGAAAGGGAAGCAGTGGTTGGAAAGGGAGTGAGACAGGGTTGTAGCCTCTCCCCGATGCTATTCATTCTGTATATTGAGCAAGCAGTAAAGGAAACAAAAGAAAAGTTCGGAGTAGGCATTAAAATCCATGGGCAAGAAATAAAAACTTTGAGGTTCGCCGATGACATTGTAATTCTGTCAAAGACAGCAAAGGACTTGGAAGAGCAGTTGAACGGAATGGACAGTATCTTGAAAAGAGGCTATAACATGAACATCAACAAAAGTAAAACGAGGATAATGGAATGTAGTCGAATTAAGTCGGATGATCCTGAGGGAATTAGATTAGGAAATGAGACACTTAAAGTAGTAAAGGAGTTTTGCTATTTGGGGAGCAAAGTAACTGATGATGGTCGAAGTAGAGAGGATATAAAATGTAGACTGGCAATGGCAAGGAAAGCGTTTCTGAAGAAGAGAAATTTGTTAACATCGAGTATTGATTTAATTGTCAGGAAGTCGTATCTGAAAGTATTTGTAACGAGTGTAGCCATGTATGGAAATGAAACGTGGACGATAAATAGTTTAGACAAGAAGAGAATAGAAGCTTTCGAAATGTGGTGCTACAGAAGAATGCTGAAGATTAGATGGGTAGATCACATAACTAATGACGAGGTATTGAATAGAATTGGGGAGAAGAGGAGTTTGTGGCACAACTTGACTAGAAGAAGGGATCGGTTGGTAGGACATGTTCTGAGGCATCAAGGGATCACCAATTTAATATTGGAGGGCAGCGTGGAGAGTAAAAATCGTAGAGGGAGACCAAGAGATGAATGCACTAAGCAGATTCAGAAGGATGTAGGCTGCAGTAGGTACTGGGAGATAGAGAAGCTTGCACAGGATAGAGTAGCATGGAGTTCTGCATCAAACCAGTCTCAGGACTTGTGATATTCGTTATTTTTGACTCAATTAAAACAGCAAATACGAGTAGTTAATACTTTCAGCCAGAAGGCAAATACTTGTTTATAAATAATGATTAATGTATAATGAGGCGTCGCATAGCGATGGTGGAATTTTCTAATGATGTAATTCGTCGTCTTTGGGCGGCAATAAAAACAGAAAAATATGGATAGATATACGATCCTTCACTATTTTGTTCGCTGGAGAACAAATGAAGCCTTGAGCGCTAAAGACTTGTACTGTTTTTCTCAAGTAAGACGGACGCAGATTTGTGGCAGTCTGATCTAATTTTTACTAAATGTATAAAAAACGTGTTATGTCTAAGTTTGAGTGAAGTGTAAAGAAGTGTTATAACTTAACCGTGATGACGCACGAGCGACTCAAAGAAGACAATGGCCATATAAAAGAGCGCTCAATGGATATGATACGGACATAAAAATCTACCGTCATTGTAGTGCTAAGCTTAAGGTACGATATATGTTTTGGTTATAATAAATATTTGTTCTGGAAATATTGACTCATTTAGCAGTGCACATTCCTATCATCTCCTCAGTATTATTTTCATTTTAATTATGTATTTTGCTAATATTACAGACACCAAGATCAGCAGTCCAATGTGCGTGTTACATTGATAAAAAGAAAACTGTTTTATCGTCTTCTTGCATCAGCTTTAATACTGAATTTCCCTTTTGTGTGATGTTACAGTTGTTTTTGCGCCCTTAAGAACTTTCTGGTCCCTTAGGAAATTGTTTTGTCATAACAATAACTTCACAACCGGGTATGATCGTAACGACGATCATGAAGTAATTAGAAAGACGATAACGCAATTTCTTAATCAATAGCACGCTAGTTGTGACTGCCTCAAGCCACGCGAAACTGCAAGTAAAAACTATTCACATCTCATAAGGCAATATTTTATAACAATGGTCAATCCATGATTCTTACGCCAATTGTGATTGATAAAACAGTAAGCTAAATCTCAATTTCCAACTTTCCATTGAATAACAACATCACTTTTATTTTGTAACATCACAGACTGAAGACCACAACAACAACAACACTTGTCCTCTCGTGTCACCTCCATTGTTTGTGTGCTGACATATACTGCCAACAGCATACTGGTCAGCAAAGATCTTCAGCAGAGAGGTCAAAGACGCACCGACAAGCCACGTGCCGCCAACGCGCTCTCGCCAGCAAGCATTTAGATCGAAGCCGCTGGCTAGAGGCCCTCACTCACTCACTCACTAAGTCACAGTCCAGTTGGCATCTGTCAGTCCACTCACAGAGCTCAAATGGTTCAAATGGCTCTGAGCAGTATGGGACGTAATATCTGAGGTCATCAGTCCCCTGGATTTGCAACTACTTAAACCTAACTAACCTAAAGACATCACACACATCCATGCCCGAGGCAGGATTCGAACCTGCGACCGTAGCAGCAGCATGGTTCCGGACTGAAGCGCCTAGAACCGCTCAGCCACAGTGGCCGGCACTCTCAGAGTTGGTCACCATCTACACTAGTGTATAGTGACCATAATTGTGACAACAGTCAGATTACCGGTATTGTCTGCAAGATGACTATTACTAATGAGCTTGCAACACAACACATGGGCTCTATTCAAGATAAGTGAATGTGGCAGTTTTAATCCACTTTAATCCACCGTTTTAATCCACTTATGCAGTTGTGTTGTAGAAAGAGGATATTGGCCACCAACAAAATCCTCTTCAATGATTCCTACGGTATAAGAATCTACAGTTTGGTTTTGCAAGTTGGTAAGAGCATTTATAAATAGAACACTGTTACCTACCTACCAACATGAGAGTGCTGCCACCTATGGACGTTATACATAAAAACCTGCTCTTTTCAAATGTTCATGGTACAGATAGAAAACTACTTCAGAAGTTACAGGACAAAATCAATCTCAGTCTTTGTTGACCAGCCCTCGTGTTATGTACAGGTACGTGTTCTTTTTTTCTGGCTTTTATTTCATTTCTTCGCTCGGTCAGCGGTTCCAGACGCTTGAGTCCGGAACCGCGCTGCTGCTACGGTCGCGGGTTCGAAACCTGCCTTGGGCATGGATGTGTGTGATGTCCTTAGGTTAGTTAGGTTTAAGTAGTTGTAAGTTCTAGGGGACTGATGACCTCAGCTGTTAAGTCCCATAGTGCTCAGAGCCATTTGAACAATTTTTTCACTCGGTCATCACGTTGATGATTGCATATGACAATGTCAATATTAGAGGTTGGCCAGATGCCCTTTCTGTCGGCATTCTTTTCGCCTGGAATGGAATGTGTGTACATCATTAGTCTGCGTCTAGTATTGTCCCATGTGAAAATATGAGAACGTTTTCCAAACGCCTGCAAATCGTGTAACTGAGGCGGGACTCCAGGATAAGACCGTTATTCAACTAATGAGGTGTGGAAAACTGCCTAAAAACCACTTCGAGACTGGCGGGGACACAGCCCCCCATCGTTAATCGGCGATCGTATTCGGTTTGGGGCTGGCACACTTCCCTCTCTCGCAAGCTGCGCTTTAATACGTACTGCTATCAGGGTGGATTATGTAAGGAAAATTCTTTTGTTTGTGTTAAAATGTTGGCACTGATCCTACTAGAATAAATTAAATGCAAGATCTTTATTAAAAGTCCGTTGCTGTATCAGTTGTACGTTCATACTGGTTGAATCAACACCGACTGAAAGGAAGGCCTCGGCACTTGTTGGTGACGTCACGTAAGCTAGACACGGCGAACGCCAGGTCTGTTGCAGGCATACTCATAATGATGGTGTCTCCCTCTCTGATACAGGAAAATGTGAAACTATTGTCGGTAGTTGACCAACACACATTGTTCTGAGAGATTTCTGCAATCAATTAATTGTGCAATTCATTACACTTCTCTTAACAAATAGGGTATTCCTGAACTTAAATTTCCACCTGTTTTAAGGATTGACATACAAAAACAACTTCATGGTCCAGCAGCAACAGAATTCGTGCTTCTTCACCTTATTGTACATTTACACATGTAAATTAGTTCACATTTCAGTGACGATGTCAAACGAAAATAAATAAATAAATAAAAGAAACGAGTTAATTGTAATGGACTTGGGGTAAGTTTCAATAACAAAATGGATCAAGTAAATATAGTTACTCGAACGTAAAATTTCCGAAGCTTGCAATGGGGCAAAACATCTTCTCATATTGATCTACGTTTGTTTCGACAGGATTCAGTAATACAGAACTATGATCTTCCTTTGTAGATTTACGATAGTAAGAAAATCTTTCATCTAAATAAAACTGCATAATGCAAAACAATACCAAACATTTTGTCCAAAAATAATATATTTATAGTGACAAGCACGCACAGGCGTTTCTGCCTGCAACAGACCTGGCATTCGCCGTGCCTACGTGACGTCACCAACAAGCGCCGAGGCCTTCCTTTGAGTCGGTGTTGGTTGAATGCGATAATCAGGTACTGTGATAATGCAAAACTGTACAAAATAGTGAAAAAATGTGAAAGATTTTAATTAACGGTGCGTTTAGTAACATGCATAAAACAGATCGAAGTACTGACTCCTTTTCACTGGCAGAAACCATCAAATAGATAACTGCACCAACAACAGGAATGGCCAGTTACAGTTGATGAACACGACATACGAGCGGAAAAGTGTATTTACTATAATGCAGATTGCAGAATTTAAATAATGTATCTTCTCCTCTTTTTTCTCCTCGTGGTATGAGAAAACTGAACGCAAACCGATCATATTGGAACTTAGTGAGTTCCACTAAGCATTATTAATCCATTTATTTCAGGGTACACCCACATTGCCGCTCCTCTCCCCCCCAAACCCCTAATTCTTCTAACAAATTAAACCGTGATTCGTCGTACTCGGCATCCTGATATTTCTTATAGGCGTGATTAGCAGATAACTATGGCATTGGTAAATAGAGTTTAATCACGAGGATATCGTATCTTTGGTTTTCTGGACCTTATCTCAGGCCTGGGTAAGAGGCTGATACTGCCTTAAGCTGGCCCTGTATTTTGAAACATCGGTAGACTCCCACGAAAACATGACTTTCCGTTTATATCGCTCCCTGCAGTTAGGCGACAAATCTTCTTCGTAATGTTAAAGACCATCTTAGACTGCAAATGTGGCACGTCTTACGTGAGGCAGGCTACCAGAAATGTCGAGGAGGGGTAGAAGCAACAAAGGCGACGCAACTAAACAGCAAACCAGCTGTCGTGAGCACAGCTTGTAGCACAATCATGAAATGATATACGACGAGAGCGGTATCGTGGTGCAAATACAAAATCTACATCTACTTTCACACTCTGCAAAACATTGTACCAGTTTTTAGGGCTTCTTCCCGTTTCATTCACGTATGTTTGCATAAACGCCACTGAGTGCGCTGAAATTAGCCTTATCTCGTCATAACGATCCATATGGGAGTGAGGATGGGGAAGTAGAGGGTGTATGTAGTACGTTCCTAGAATTTATCACTTAAAACTGGTTCTTAAAACTTTGTACGTAGGCTTTCTCACAAGGGAACCTCCCCATCGCACCCCCCTCATGTTTAGTTGGAAGTTGGCACAGTGGATAGGCCTTGAAAGACTGAACACAGATCAATCGAGAAAACAGGAAGACGTTGTGTGGAACTATGAAAAAAATTAGCAAAATACACAAACTGAGTAGTCCATATGCAAGATAAGCAACATCAAGGAGCATGTGAGCTCAGCAGCGCCGTGGTCACGTGGTTAGCGTGAGCAGCTGCGGAACGAGAGGTCCTTGGTTCAAGTCATCCCTCGAGTGAAAAGTTTACTTTCTTTATTTTCGCAAAGTTGTGATCTGTCAGTTCGTTCACTGACGTCTCTGTTCACTGCAATAAGTTTAGCGCCTGTGTTTTGCGACCGCACCCCAAAACAGTGCGATTAGTAGACGAAAGGGCGTGCCTCTCCAATGGGAACCGAAAACATTTGATCGCAAGGTCATAGGTCAAACGAAAACTGATATATTCTATACGACACTGGTGACGGCATGTGCGTCACATGACAGGAATATGTTGTCGACCCACCTAACTTGTACACTTGGCGGATGGGTAAAAAGATTCTTTTACCTTGCCCGATTTAGATTTTCTTATGGATGTGATAATCACTCCCAAAAAAGTGATGAAAACATAAGAGTTTGTCACATAAACTGCAACAAATGAATACAACAGTTTCGCAGTCGCACAGTTTTCCCTGTGCTCCGTGAAAACACATGTTTTTAACGTTTTCAAATTTATCCGTGTGTAGACCGTCAAATCCTGCATATGTCCAACAAAATCTTAACATGTCCTGGAATTTTGGAGAGCGAAGTTTATTATGTGTGAGTGCCTGAACTTTGATAATTGACACACGATCACGTAAACAATACTGCTCTGTGTACCTGTGCAGCTTCGCAAAATCATAGAATCTTTTCACAAAGTATTTCACTTGCCGAAAACCAAACACATCTAACGGTTGCACAAGAGGTGTACAACCTGGAGGAATGGTAATCACGTCTACTCCCACACTAAAATTGTACAATGCCTGGTCCTTTTGTCCTGTATAGCTGTCAAGGAGTAAGGCAAAATCTTTGTCCGCGTAAGGAGCAATCACACGTTCATTAATGTCTTTCACTAGACTTTTCTCTATTTTTCCTGACGCACTGCAATTCACTACGGTGCAGTTACCTCGCATCGGACCGACGGACAGATAATAATTGTCTGAAAATAAAAAATTAAACTTTTCACTCGAGGGAAGACTTGAACCAAGGACCTCTCGTTTCACAGCTGCTCACGCTTACCACGGGACCACGGCGCTCCTGAGCTCACGCTGTCCCTATATTGTGCGTGGACTACTCAGCTTGTATATTTTGCTTATTTTTTCACAGTTCCACACAACTTCTTCCTTTTCTCTCTATTGATCTGTGTTCCGTTTTTCAAGGCCTATCCACTGTGCCAACTTGTAACTAAATCTGAGGGGGTGCGATGGGGAGGATCCCTTGTCAGTGTCAGTCTGCAGCTATGTTAAAGTGTCTGCCAGCTCAGTTCATTCAGAATCTCCGTGACACACTCCCAAGGGTCGCACAAACCTACGACCATTCGTGCTGGTCTTTTTTGTAGACGTTCGATGTGCCCTCTTAGCCTTACTTGCTACAGATCCCACACACTTAGGCAATATTTTAAGATGGACCGCTCGAGTGTTTTATAAGCAAGCCTCATAGTGATTGGTCAACAGTGGAGGGGTGACGTATTTCTCCTGGCGGAAGGCAGAAGTGGATACCAGCTGCAGGGCTGTCCCCTTAGGCCTCGAAAACGGGTCTGAGGTTTTGGCCACTGCTGAAAGTACATCTGAGCCAGATCAATACGCCCCGCGTGATGGGACTGCGGCCGATCTTCCTGAGAGGTCCGGACAAGTCAGAGGGTGGGAGCGCTCGTCACTGGAGTCCTCAATGTGACCACCCCATATTCAAAAAGATTTCGGGCTTGCAGCCGGTCGTCGCTAGCTCCCATCCACGATATTTCGACTGGAGACCTGCTAGCCATCCTCAGGTGAGCTATCAAAGACTGACGAAGACGCCCTCCGTTCCGTAATACGAGGTGCATTCAAGTTCTAAGGCCTCCGATTTTTTTTCTCCGGACTGGAAAGAGATAGAAACATGCGAATTGATTTAAAATGAGGCCGCGTTCATTGTCAATTCGTCCCAGAGATGGCAGCACCGTACGGCAGATGGAATTTTACCGCCAGCGGCGAGAATGAGAACTGTTTTAAATACTTAAAATGGCGACGTTTTCCTTACTTGAACAGCGTGCAATCATTCGTTTTCTGAATTTTTGTGGCGTGAAACCAATTGAAATTCATCGACAGTTGAAGGAGACGTGGTGATGGAGTTATGGATGTGTCGAAAGTGCGTTCGTGGGTGCGACACTTTAATGAAGGCAGAACATTGTGTGACAACAAACCGAAACAACCTTGGGCTCGCACAAGCCGGTCTGACGACATGATCGAGAAAGTGGAGAGAATTGTTTTGGGGGATCGCCGAATGACTGTTGAACACATCACCTCCAGAGTTGGCATTTCTGTGGGTTCTGTGCACACAATCCTGCATGACGACCTGAAAATGCGAAAAGTGTCATCCAGGTGGGTGCCACGAATGCTGACGGATGACCACACGGCTGCCCGTGTGGCATGTTGCCAAGCAATGTTGACGCACAACGACAGCATGAATGGGACTTTCTTTTCGTCGGTTGTGACAATGGATGAGACATGGATGCCATTTTCAATCCAGAAACAAAGCGCCAGTCAGCTTAATGGAAGCACACAGATTCACCGCCACCAAAAAAACTTCGGGTAACGGCCAGTGCTGAAAAAATGATGGTGTCCACGTTCTGGGACAGCGAGGGCGTAATCCTTACCCATTGCGTTCCAAAGGGCACTACAGTAACAGGTGCATCCTACGAAAATGTTTTGAAGAACAAATTCCTTCCTGCACTGCAACAAAAACGTCCGGGAAGGGCTGCGCGTGTGCTGTTTCACCAAGACAACGCACCCACACATCGAGCAAACGTTACGCAACAGTTTCTTCGTGATAACAACTTTGAAGTGATTCCTCATGCTCCCTACTCACCTGACCTGGCTCCTAGTGACTTTTGGCTTTTTCCAACAATGAAAGACACTCTCCGTGGCCGCACATTCACCAGCCGTGCTGCTATTGCCTCAGCGATTTTCCAGTGGTCAAAACAGACTCCTAAAGAAGCCTTCGCCGCTGCCATGGAATCATGGCGTCAGCGTTGTGAAAAATGTGTACCTCTGCAGGGCGATTACGTCGAGAAGTAACGCCAGTTTCATCGATTTCGGGTGAGTCCTTAATTAGAAAGAAAATCTGAGGCCTTAGAACTTGAATGCACCTCGTATATAGCGTGCAGCGAGTATTCCGCGCATGCGTCAAATTCATATGGACAGACGAACCACACCGCCCGCCGGCAGCGCCCTCGCTGGTGGAACTGCAGAACTCAGCTGTCTTCGGCGGTGTCAATTGCCGCGGCCATCGGAGTACTCTGACGTCTTCGTCTGGAGCAGATCTTAGAGATGACGGGGTTCCACGCATTATCTAGCTGGTAGCCACTTTCACGGTTCATAAGATTGTCTGTCATGGCGAATTTCCACTGATTCTTTTATGACAGAGTCCCAAAAGGATGTTGCTGTGGCTATGATTGTTGTCTTGTCATACTCCATTGAGTGACCCGTGGAAATACAATGCTCACCAATTGCAGACTTGCTGGGTTGCAAAAGGCGAGTACAGCGATGATGTTCAGTGCAACGTTCTTCTACTATCCGCAATGTTTGTCATATATATGACATGCCACACTGACAAGGTATTTTATAAATTCCCGCCTTCCGCAATACCAGATCGTCTTTCAGTGATCCCAGCAGGTCGGAAATCTTCGATGGTGGACGGAAAATCACTTTCACTTCGAATCCGTGGAGGATTCTTCTTGCAATTTTGAAGGAAATGTTGCCAACAAAGGGAAGAAAAGCTAAAGATTTAGTAGACGTACTCTCTTCTTTCTCCACTCCCTGTTTCTTTGGCTTAATTGCAAGTGCCTTGCTAATTTGCCGGGTAGAATATCCATTCTCTTTGAACACCCTCTTCAGATGGGCAAGCTCTTCAGGCAAACTATCGCATCTGACACTAATGAGCTCTGTGTACAAGTGTTTTAAGTACACTCATTGTTTGCGATGGGTGATGGTAGCTGGACGAATTTAAATACAAATCAGTATGTGTGGGCTTTCGATAAACCGAATGCCCGAGAGAGCCATCACTCTTCCGTCTAATCAGACTAGATGCTTACGTGTGTGCTGCCTGTCAGAGTCGTATCTACGCGTATCAGGGGTCCCATATCACTCCAATTGCAGAACACCTAACTCCATTACAGAGCGTGCACCAGTTTGAATAGTCCCCTGCTCAAATGCAGGGTCCATGAATTCATGAGGTTGTCTCCATACCCGTGCACGCCCTTCCGTTCGATATAATTTGAAATGACACTCGTCCGACCAGGCAACATATTTCCAGTCACCAACAGTCCAATGTCGGTCTTTATGGGCCCAGGCGAGACGTAAGGCTTTGTGTCGTGCAGCGCAGTGGGCCTTCGGCTCCGAAAGCCCATATCGATGACATTTCGTTGAATGGTTCGTTTGCTGACACTTGTTGATGGCCCAGCATTGAAATCTGCAGCAGTTTGCGGAAGCGTTGCATTTCTGCCACGCTGAGCAATTCTCTTCACTCGTCGTTGGTGCCGTTCCTGCAGGATCTTCTCCGGCCACAGCGATGTCTGAGAACTGTTGTTAGTCGGATTCCTGACATTCACGGTACAGTCGTGAATCGGCCGTAGGGGAAAACCCCACTTCATCGCTACCTCCTGACATGCTGTGTCCCAACGCTCGTGCGCCGATTATAACACCCCGTTCAAACGCGCTTAAATCTTGATAACCTGCCATTGAAGCAGCAGTGATCGATCTAACAAGTGCGACAGACACTTGTTGTTTTATGTAGGCGTTATCGACGCCAGCACCGTATTCTGACTGTTTATGTATCTCTGTATTTGAATACGCATGCCTATACCAGTTTCTTTGGCCCTAAGTGTGTTATGAAACGTCCCCTTAGAAAAATTTATGAATGACTCTACTGATAAACCACTTACATTATTTGCTTTTCAAACAGCTGAGGAAAACTGAACGTACTCAGACATTATTCTCTTTAATTATTCTGATCAACACTAAACTGACACACAATATTTTTAGCGCAACGCCATCTGACTTTTAATAATCCCTACAAAAGAATGGCTCTGACTAACAATAACCTATACCTTTCATGAATCACTTGCCTCACAAAAATCTTCGTTACTCAAACTACTGCAATACAGCGAGCGCCAATATATATATATATCAGTTCATGACATCCAGTCTTACAAATTTACTGTCTCTGATGGACACACGTCCAGATGATCCGCTCTCAAAACTCCGCCATCTCTCTCCCCACATCCACCACTGCTGGCGGCTCACCTCCAACTGCGCAACGCTACTCGCTGTTAACAGCCAACTGCCCAACACTACAATAGCGTATACTCCAGCAATGCCAACCAGCCACAGACTGCACACAGCACAGCCAGTGATTTTCATATAGAGAGCTACGTGGCGTTACCAGCATAGAAATCTAAACAGCCTCCTTACAGTGTAAACGGTAAGAATGTCCACATACTAGTGGATACAAACAGCTGGGTGAAACCATATCTTAAAAGGCTTGTGATTCTGAACTCTGACTGGAATTTATATGGCAAAGATAGAACACTGGTGGTGGAGGCGTGATTATGGCAACAAAAAAAGAAGAGGCTATCAGGCAAGCTGTGTGATTGGATAGAAGAGTAAAAAAAATACCAAATAGGACCACAATAGGTCACTACGAACGGAGAGGAGTATTCATACGTAAAACTACGTTCGGGTGTGGTCCAAGGGAGTGTTACAGGAGTTACTTTTCCAACAAAATATCATCAACCCCCTAGAACTTCGAAGCACTTAAACCTAACTAACCTAAGGACATCACACACATCCATGCCCGAAGCAGGATTCGAACCTGCAACCGTAGCGGTAACGCGGTTCCAGACTGTAGCGCCTAGAACCGTTGGGGCACCCCGGCCGGCGTTTTGTTACAGTTTCATTTAATAAGCAAGGAGGCGCCACGGAGCTGCACAGCCAACCCCACTGGCAGACGCTGTAGGGTCACGTTCTGCATCACGATCAACCGTTAAAATCCCGATAGCGTACATTCCTAGAAAAATCACCTAATGTATTGCTTGCTCCTACGTATGTCTCGCAAAGAGACCTTCAAGATAAAATCAGCGAGGTTCGAGCCCCACACAGAGGCTTACCGTTTGTAACGGAACCTATTAAAGGCTTTACTTTACCGAAGTATGCGATACCCTCCAAATTCAACCAGTTTAACGAGTGTTTATGATTACAGAAAAGTTATTGTGTATGTTAACGATGATTGCATAGCATGTCTCCATAAAAAGTCAACCCATTAAATTATACTGAATAACTGACCCACACAAAAGTTAATATCACTTGATCACTGATACAGCAAATGTCATCATGTAAAAACACTAAGTTCATCTTAAATAATTAATATGAAGTACGAAAAATAGTGGCCAACTTAAGTATTTTGGATCTCCTAAAATAAAAATCACCCAGTGAAACCTATTTGTTCACTAGGACCGTTTTCACTCAGTATTCACGTAAACACTCCTATTTTAGACGAAAACCAATGTAATTCTCAGTAATTCATGTTATTTACTTATTTATGCAAATTAGAGAAGTCAATTGACAAACTTCTAAAACAACGGCTTTTTTGTAACAAAGAATTATCCTGTCAAGTCAACAAATCTGTCTGTCATTTTAATAACCTGTTAAATTATGTCACTCGATATAAATTAATAACTTTTCTGCACAAATTACGATAACAGATGTACATGTGACTGATAAACTATATCTCTTTTTAGTAGTTCTTTGACAAGGTTATAAGTACAAGCAGCAAGAAGGGTCGGGAGCGGAGTCTGAATGTCACTTTGGTAAAGTGTATGTGTGTTATTGTTCAAGGTGGATAAACATTGCAAAGAACATGTAAAAGAACTGCTACTTTGTGTTGTGTCATTGCCTTTGGTGGACAGTGGAATTAAGATGGCCACCAGAGTAATAAATATTTGAAGTTTAAATATTTGTTGGTTTCGCTCATTATTTATCATCAAAAGCACATCAAAAACACGGGACCTCATCTTTTTACCCCTAGACAACCAGATTTAGAGCCAGCATTAGCATCGAGACGCAGCAGCGATCCAGCAAGCAGCAGCGATTACCACAATGCATTTTAATGGCGCCAACCTAACATCAAGTGCTAACAAGCTCCTAAATGGGAGTGAAATAGTGCGATTATAGCAAAATCTACGACTAGGCGACCATTATACGTTCTTCCCGCGAACCATTCACGGATTGAAAAGGAAAAAGGGGTAAGTGACACCGGTGCACAAAGTATCCTCCTCCACACACCGTAAGATGGCTTGAGGACTACAGACTTAGGTGTAGACTTATATCACTTCCTTTGCATTCTGCGAATGAACAGGTCTCCATCTGATTTACCAGCGAATGAGTCTATGTGAACTTTAGGAGTACATTTCGTATTCCTGCAATTTGTCACACCCTGGTTTTTGTATGAGCTGACCGATTCCGATCGAGTATCGCTGATGTTGTAGTCATGGCTAATTTTAAAGTGATGACCTGTTCTGCACAGCTTCTCCAAGGTCTGAAGCCTCCTTGGTATTCACCTAATTCTTCCTTTGATCCTCTTGTATAGGATTCTGGAGAAAGTCTCGTCTGTGCAGTCTAAGAGAGAGATACCTCTGTAATTATCAGGGTTGCTTTTATCCCATTTTTTGTGGAGATGGCTGTGGTCCAATGTTCGGGAAACTTTTCTGTTACCCAGATTTTTGTTAGGGCTATGTGTAAGGATGTTCGAACTGTATCACTGCCATATTTCCACATTTCTGCAAAAATTTGGTCTTCCCCGCATGCCTTATAATTTTTCATCTCTCTGAGTGCCGTTTCCACCTCTTGGATTGTTGGAGAATTTATGAGATCAGGTGGAGTCTTGATGGGTGTGTCTGCATTAATTGCTAAAAGTTCCTGGGGTTCTTTCGTCTTTAAATAGACATTTTTTAAAAAGAAGTAAATTATATTTGTAAACTTTGCATTGGTTGGAATATTGTGTTCCTATAGAAAATGGAAATGCAATGAATTCTGTTTTAATAACAATGCCAACAGAAACGAGCAACTAGCACATGGCATAAGAAATGGTACAGTAGTGCTGAGACGTTACTGTAACCTGTTGCCTCGTGTCGTAGCTCAAGGAAAGCGTATGTGCGCAGTGCGCAAGGCTCGCCGCCACCTGCTCTATACGGGTTGTTTCCCGCCGTCATCGGCGGACATCCGTTGGGCTGCAGATTGGCACCAACCACAGTTTCGAAATATAGGGTGCGTCAAAAAAACGTATACACACTTTGAAGCGTCATAGAAAATTTTATTTGCTGTTCTACAATTTTAAATTTCTGGAAATGGAAAGCTTAAAGTCCAATTGGAAAAATAAATTTACTTTGCAAATGTGATTAATGTTCAAACTGGTGGCCTTCAACACCAATACATTTCTGAGTACGAGTCGCCACTGATTTCGTACATCGTACCAAACTGTCCAATGAGATTTCTGCCCACACCGCCTGAATATCATTCCAAAGTGTGTCCAGGTTACGTGGTTTACGTTGGTACACCTCATCTTTTACTGTGCCCCATAAGAAAAAATCCAGTGACGTGAGGTCTGGAGAGCGTGCAGGAATCTCGATTGGTCCCCTGCGTCCTATCCACTGGCCTGGCACATTGTGATCCAGGTATGCTCGTACGTCCCTATGATAGTGCGGCGGGGCGCCATGTTGTTGGAAATAAAACTCATCATTACCGTATAATGCACGAATGGCAGTGAATATGGAGTCAGCAAGCATTGTTAGGTACGTTTCTCTAGTAAAAGTATCTTCAAAGCGGAAAGGCCCAATGAGTCCCCTTGCAGACAAACCACACCACACATTTACACCAGGCAAATTCACAGCCTTTTCAACTGTAATGTCAGGATTATCTTCAGACCAGTACACAAAGTTGTGTCTACTGACAGTTCCATTGAGTTTGAATTGGGCTTCATTCGACCAAATTATGCTATCCATAAATCCCAGTTCAAGTCTCACAACCGGCCGGTGTGGCCGTGCGGTTCTAGGCGCTTCAGTCTGGAACCGCGTGGCCGCTACGGTCTCAGGTTCGAATCCTGCCTCGGGCATGGATGTGTGTGATGTCCTTAGGTTAGTTAGGTTTAAGTAGTTCTAAGTTCTAGGGGACTGATGACCTCAGAAGTCCCATAGTGCTCAGAGTCATTTGAACCATTTTTATTTTTTTTTCGCGTCACCATCTCCTGAACCCATTTACAAAATTCTAACCTTCGATCTGGATCGTCGTCACTTAGCTGTTGCACCAGCCTTGGAATGTACACACGAAACTTGCCTTTCTTCAGAATGCGTAGCACACTACTAGCACTTACATTACTCTCACGTGCCGCTTGGCTTGAAGATTTTTGAGGCGAACGCTGAAACAGTTCCAAGACCGCAGTTGTGGAATCATTACTTGTAGCTGTACGAGGTCGCCCTGATCGACCTTTATGCACATCACACACTGTTCCACGAATTTCGAATTTGCCTCGTAGACGTGTAATTGTCAACCTCGAAGGTGGTTCTGTACCATACTCACTTCTCCACTGTCTTCGAACCGCAGCTACGTTCTCAAACTTCCAGTACCACTTAATTATCTGCTTCCGCGCTTCAAAGCTCAAACGCACGTCCGCCATGTTGCAGTTACTTCCTTGCCACTGCTGCCACCTGTTGAAGAAACATAACATTACTTTCTCACTGATATTTAACGTTGTAGAACGGGAAATAAATTGTCTATGACAGTTCAAAGTGTGTATAAATTTTTTTGGCTTACCCTGTGTTTTTTTGAAATTACGTAGTGTGGTATCGATAGCTACGATGCCACGGCGTAGGTGCGAGTTGTTAGGTTGGCGCTACGACAGACGCCCACGACAGCGCCCTCTAGCCGGCGCTGTGCAGCTGTACGAGCGCCGCTGCGGATTCTGCCCACTTCATTCCGAGGAGACGCCCGAGCAACATTGTTTGTAATTCATAGTGGGCAAGCCACTACAGATTTTGCCTTTGTACCTTCTAGTCGATGTCGACTGATGTACAGTTTCGCATCTACGTGCTCATCTCAGCCAAAGTTAAGTAAAACCACTTTTAATTGCAGTACCAGGTGTTCTTCCTCACCTGCTCCTCCTAGCTTCCTACATTCGGCCCACCATTCAGTTTTCAGGAGCAGACTCACGCACCGCCTACCAAGCAGGAAACGAAACGTAGCTAGGAAGGACAGTGCTTCATTTGCTTCAAGGTATTAAAGGTTTGTTTCCCACTTTTGGGAAATAACAAAGCAGGAAGGAAGTTATGGTAACAGTAATAAATTAAAAATTTACGATTCATCTATAGTATACAACAAAAATAGAAAGTAGCTGATCTGTTACCTGTTGTAGTTGTTGTGGTCTTCAGTCCTGAGACTGGTTTGATCCAGCTCTCCATGCTACCCTATCCTGTACAAGCTTCGTCATCTCCCAGTACTTACTGCAGCCTACGTCCTTCTGAATCTGTTTACTGTATTCATCCCTAGGTCTCCCTCTACGATTTTTACCCTCCACCCTGCCCTCCAATGCTAATTTTGTGATCCCTTGATGCCTCAGGACATGTCCTACCAACCGGTCCCTCCTTCTTGTCAAGTTGTGCCACAAACTCCTCTTCTCACCAGTTCTGTTCAACACCAACTCATGACTTATGTGATCTACCCATCTATCTTCAGCATTCTTCTGTAGCACCACATTTCGAAAGCTTCTATTGTCTTCTTGTCCAAACTATTTATCGTCCACGTTTCACATCCATACATGGCTACACTCCATACAAATACTTTCAGAAACGACATCCTGACACTTAAATCTATACTCGATGTTAACAAATTTCTCTCCTTTAGAAACGCTTTCCTTGCCATTACCAGTCTACATTTTATATCCTCTCTACTTCGGCCATCGTCAGTTATTTTTCTCCCCAAATAGTAAAACACTTTTACTACTTTAAGTGTCTCATTTCCTAATCTAATTCCCTCAGCATCACCCGACTTAATTCGACTACATTCCATTATCCTTGTTTTGCTTTTGTTGATGTTCATCTTATATCCTCCTTTCAAGACACTGTCCATTCCGTTCAGCTGCTCTTCCAGATCCTTTGCTGTCTCTGACAGAATTACAATGTCATCGGCGAACTTCAAAGTTTTTATTTCTTCTCTGTGGATTTTAATTCCTACTCCGAATTTTTTTTTTTTTTTTTTTTTGTTTCCTTCACTGCTTGCTGAATATACAGATTGAATACCATCGGGGATAGGCTACAACCCTATCTCACTCCTTTCCCAACTACTGCTTCCCTTTCATGCCCCTGGACTCATATATCTGCCCTCTGTAAATAGCCTTTCGCTCCCTGTATTTTACCCCTGCAACCTTTAGAATTTGAAAGAGAGTATTCCAGTCAACATTGTCAAAAGCTTTCAAGTCTACAAATGCTAGAAACATGGGTTTGCCTTTCCTTAATCTTTCTTCTAAGATAAGTTGTAAGGGCAGTATTGCCTCACGTGTTCCAATATTTCTACGGAATGCCGGCCGGAGTAGTCGTGCGGTTCTAGGCGCTACAGTCTGGAACCGAGCGACCGCTACGGTCGCAGCTGCGAATCTTCGGGCATGGATGTGTGTGATGTCCTTACATTAGTTAGGTTTAATTAGTTCTAAGTTCTAGGCGACTGATGACCTCAGATGTTAAGTCGCATAGCGCTCAGAGCCATTTGAACCATTATTTCTACGGAATCCAAACTGATCTTCCCCGAGGTCGGCTTCTACCTGTTTTTCCATTCGTCTGTAAAGGATTCGCGTTAGCATTTTGCAGCTGTGACTTTTAAACTGATAGTTCGGTAATTTTCACATCTGTCAACACCTGCTATCTTTGGGATTGGAATTATTATACTCTTCTTGAAGTCTGAGGGTATTTCGCCTGTCTCATACATCTTGCTCACCAGATGGTAGAGTTTTGTCAGGACTGGCTCTCCCAAGGCCGTCAGTAGTTCTAATGGAATGTTGTCTACTCCTGGGGCCACGTTTCGGCTTAGGTCTTTCAGTGCTCTGTCAAACTCTTCAGGCAGTATCATATCTCCCATTTAATCTTCATCTACATCCTCTTCCATTTCCGTAATATTGTCCTCAAGTACATCGCCCTTGTATCTATCCAAATTAAACACCTTTATCTCCTTGTAGCCCATGAAAATGGGGAAATTAACATTAAGGGTAGAGCTCTTCAGCCACATTGTGTGGTGTGATCACCGATTACAACAGAGTTTCAAAAAATTACAATCAGTATTAGAATACTGGTGGTTTTTTGGTAGGATTCAACAACTTATCGCTTTTCAAGAAAACCAGTGACGATGGACGGACTAAGTTTTCTTTTATTTTTGTATCCAATTTAATATTTTGAGCCTATGTATCTTGGAACTGAGTGAGTGAACCAAAGGGAACTTCACAGCAAACATAAACATAGCCAAAGCCTTGCCAACAAACAAAAATTACGCGAAGCGAAATGTAGTGTGAGGAGGGCTATGCGAGAGGCGTTCAATGAATTCGAAAGTAAAGTTCTATGTACTGACTTGGCAGAAAATCCTAAGAAATTTTGATCTTACGTCAAAGCTGTAGGTGGATCAAAACAAAATGTCCAGACACTCTGTGACCAAAATGGTACTGAAACAGAGGATGACAGACTAAAGGCCGAAATACTAAATGCCTTTTTCCAAAGGTGTTTCACAGAGGAAGACTGCACTGTAGTTCCTTCTCTAGATTGTCGTACAGATGACAAAATGGTAGATATCGAAATAGACGACAGAGGGATAGAGAAACAATTAAAATCGCTCAAAAGAGGAAAGGCCGCTGGACCTGATGGGATACCAGTTCGATTTTACACAGAGTACGCGAAGGAACTTGCCCCCACTTCTTGCAGCGGTGTACCGTAGGTCTCTAGAAGAGCGTAGCGTTCCAAAGCATTGGAAAAAGGCACAGGTCATCCCCGTTTTCAAGAAGGGACGACGAACAGATGTGCAGAACTATAGACCTATATCTCTAACGTCGATCAGTTGTAGAATTTTGGAATACATATTATATTCGAGTATAATGACTTTTCTGGAGACTAGAAATCTAGTCCGTAGGAATCAGCATGGGTTTCGAAAAAGACGATCGTGTGAAACCCAGCTCGAGCTATCCGTCCACGAGACTCAGAGGGCCATGGGCACGGGTTCCCAGATAGATACCGTGTTTCTTGACTTCCGCAAGGCGTTCCATACAGTTCCCCACAGTCGTTTAATGAACAAAGTAAGAGCATACGGACTATAAGACCAATTGTGTGATTGGATTGAAGAGATCCTAGATAACAGAATCCAGCATGTCATTCTCAATGGAGAGAAGTCTTCCGAAGTAAGAGTGATTTCAGGTGTGCCGCAGGGGAGTGTCGTAGGACCGTTGCTATTCACAATGTACATAAATGACCTTGTGAATGACATCGGAAGTTCAATAAGGCTTTTTGCGGATGATGCTGTGGTACATCGAGAGAGAGGTTGTAACAATGGAAAATTGTACTGAAATGCAACAGGATCTGCAGCAAATTGACGCATGGTGCAGGGAATGGCTATTGAATCTCAATGTAGACAAATGTAATGCGCTGCGAATACATAGAAAGAAACTTCCCATATCGTTTAGCTACAATATAGCAGGTCAGCAACTGGAAGCAGTTAATTCCATAAATTATCTGGGAGTGCGCATTAGGAGTGATTTAAAATGGAATGATCATATAAAGTTGATCGTCGGTAAGGTGGATGCCAGACTGAGATTCATTAGAAGAAACCTAAGGAAATGCATTCCGAAAACAAAGGAAGTGGGATACAGTAGGCTTGTTCGCCCACTGCTTGAATACTGCTCAGCGGTGTGGGATCCGAACCAGATAGGGTTGATAGAAGAGATAGGGAAGATCCAACGAAGAGCAGTGCGCTTCGTTACAGGATCATTTAGCAATCGCGAGAGCGTTACGAAGATGATAGATAAACTCCAGTGGAAGACTCTGCAGGAGAGACGCTCAGTAGCTCAGTACGGGCTTTTGTCGAAGTTTCGGGAACATACCTTCACGAGGAGTCAAGCAGTATATTGCTGCCTCCTTCGTACATCTCGCGAAGAGACCATGAGGATAAAATCAGAGAGATTAGAGCCCACACAGAGGTGTACCGACAATCCTTCTTTCCACGAACAATACGAGACTGGAATAGAAGGGAGAACCAATAGAGGTACTCAGGGTACCCTCGGCCACACACCGTCAGGTGGCTTGCGGAGTATGGATGTAGATGTAGATGTAGTCAAAGTTGTTCAATCTTCATCTTATTTCGTCGTTCGTTACAGGAAATATTAAGAATTGAAAAAAAAACGGAAAATCGGTTATTTCAGAAACGGGTTAATTTGATGGGTTTCAACAGTCTGGTTTGAAATGGCGTGGAAGGAAACAGATACAACTGAGAACCGGTTGTTTGAGCGGTGAGAGCGGTGCGGCCACGGCTGGGCCGCCCTCGGCCTTGGCCAGCGCCGCCGTCCCACGCGGCACGCGGGCTGCTGGAGGCTGCTGGACGCGCAGCGGTGGCGCTGGAACGACATCCGGCTGCGCCAAGGACGCCGCCTGCCGACTCCGCCAAATTTCTGCACGCGCCGCGGTCTGGCGGCGCAACCCATACCGAGCAGGTAAACAGCGCAGCACAACGAATGCCGGACGTTTGCCACGCCAGACGTTTGCCACATTTGCCCTTCTCCAGCGATCCCTCAGGTAAGGGACGCCCTTCCTCGTACTTCTTCTGTCCGCTTTCAAGCCGCCGTCTCCACATCTCACTCGACACAACCTGTACGTAAGGGACCTTCTTCTACATCTACATGATTACCCTGCAATTCACATTTAAGTGCTTGGCAGAGGGTTCATCGAACCACAATCATTCTATCTCTCTACCATTCCACTCTCGAACAGCGCGCGGGAAAAACGAACACCTAAACCTTTCTGTTCGAGCTCTGATTTCTCTTATTTTATTTCGATTATCATTCCCACCTATGTAGGTCGGGCTCAACAAAAATATTTTCGCATTCGGAGGAGAAAGTTGGTGTCTGAAATTTCGTAAATAGATCTCGCCGCGACGAAAAACGTCTTTGCTTTAATGACTTCCATCCCAACTCGCGTATCATATCTGCCACACTCTCTCCCCTATTACGTGATAATACAAAACGAGCTGCCCTTTTTTGCACCCTTTCGATGTCTTCCGACAATCCCACCTGGTAAGGATCCCACACCGCGCAGCAATATTCTAACAGAGGACGAACGAGTGTAATGTAAGCTGTCTCTTTAGTGGACTAGTTACATCTTCCAAGTGTCCTGCCAATGAAACGCAACCTTTGGCTCGCCTTCCCCACAATGTTATCTATGTGGTCTTTCCAACTGAAGTTGTTCGTACTTTTAACACCCAGGTACTTAGTTGAACTGACAGCCTTGAGAATTGTACTATTTATCGAGT